>NC_091483.1:52865958-53512766 GCF_947461875.1 Haliaeetus albicilla | reverse complement strand
GTGTGTTTGAACACCTCATAATCCACTGAATTTACTATAAAACATAATGCAGTGGGAAACGTAAACATTTCAAACAGTTGCTGATAATTCTTCTTTACGAGTATTTAATTCTAAAATCAAGGTTTACTTGTACTTACCATAAATTTTAGCTTCTTTCATAAGTTAAAAAACAGTGTAGTAAAGTAGCAAGAAACTTGAACTCTATTTCTTAATCTACAAACTATAAATTATTCTTCAGAAAATGATTTGGCTTTCTCTAAATAGCTGAATATTTAAAATATAATAGGAATCAAAAGCATATGTAAAAGGCTAAATTATTTTAATAGATAGAAATGAACAGTTTGAAAACTGTCATCTAAATAATACAGCCTTTTGTCCCAATGCAGTAACAAGATTTGTGAAAGTGGACTCCTGAGCTCATCCAGGGCTTCACTGAAATCAGTAGCTGCACCTGAATCCCATTCCAGTGTGCAGCCAGACTAGGTCATTTTGTACTTGCAGGCATAACTGGTGCCTAAAATCACTTTGAGAAATGAATACATTTTAAATAAGTCCTTATAGCTAACCTGAAAAACAATCTTCTCCTAGATACCAGCTATTCTGGTGATAATAGATTTCTGATTACCTTTGCACAGTGTGATTAGGGCTAAGTTGGACACTGTTGAAGCAAAAGGCATAGGACTGCCAAGAAAAGCAGTAGAAAATAATCACGGCTGGTTTTTTTCACCTGAACAGAAAATAGATAGGCTTTGCAGAGCAGATGTTCAAGGACAAAAATTTGGCCACAACCTTTAGGCCTTAGCTGCTATTGTCCTTTAGCCAATTTTTTTATATTTAGGGGGAAAAAAAAAAAAGACAATGATAATTGATTCAAGCTTCCCTTAACTAGCTAGCTAACTGGGCACTGGAGAAGGCTATTGTAACTTACCTTTTGTTATTAAAATCCATTTAAAATTCTGTAGCCACATATTGTTTTTATAAAAATCAAGGCAAATTTAGAAATAAATAATTTCTCGTCTTTGTTGTTGAACAATGTTATAAGTGTCCAGATGTGTGGCATTAGTTTGTAGAAGGTAATAACATGTAGGATATTTACATTCCTTGCTCTCCATATCCAGACACTCCCATTTTTCAATGTTTCTCATGACCATTGGGGCAAAAGCCTGTTGATTTCATGTTTTTTAAGCTGATTTCAACTCTCATGTGATTAATGCTTGCCAAGTGTATATCCTCAAGTGTTAATATTCAAAAATCATTGTCTGTTTTGGAGACTGGTGAATAAAAACCCAGAACGTAGAGATGTGCTAATTATAGAAGCATGAACATTCTTTATTCTGTAAACATAAGTAACATAAAGATGCCAAAAACATTTCTTGCTGTCCAATCCTAAATTATGTGGGAAATGTACTTGTTCAATCACATGAATCCTTATTTCACAAGGATTATCCATTTGTGCACCTTGCCAAACATGTACATTTTGAATTAGTTGTTAGACTGTGGACCAAACACTCTATTGATCACATTATGCTATTTTACCCTGACCGTGAAATATAATGGTGGCACCCTAAATTTAGGCTGGAGGTTATTCAACTGTGCACTTCTCATAAGCCCAAAATACCATTTACATCTGCATATCAAAGGCTTTCATGCTGCACCCTGCAAGATAATTGAAAAACCTTTCTATAGAAATACCTTTCTATAGTGCTCTGGGGAGAATCCTAGTCTTCCTTGTCATGCCTGCATTTAGTAAGGAGTACTCTGTGTGTGCGTGCACACATGTGTATGATTATATATATGTGTACTGTACACAGGCATTCATACTGACAAGAATGGATTTGACTACCCATAAGTGAATTTTTATGAAATGTTAAATAACTTGTGTATGTAAATACAGCCCCCTCCAATTTTCTTTAAAAGAATATCTACTATTAATTTGCAAAGAAAATTACAATTGATACTGAATTTTAAATACAATTCTGAATACCTCTGCTAATGGAAACCTTGTTTAACATTTCATTAAATCTACCTATGAAAATTTAAAATGTCCTGCTTTTCCATAAACCATGAATGAATCATTTCCCCTAGGATTATCAAACCAAATTCTGCTTATGGGTATTCCGGCACATTGTGACATTGTTAGAAATTTTTTGGTTTAAATCCATATAAAGCTGAATTAACATGAATGGACATAGTTTGTCCATACACAAATTTCCTATCTGTAAGATAAGAACTTGTGTAGTTAATATCTTTTACAAGTTCTTTATCAGGGACTAGATTTGAACCCATATCTCTCTGCCTTATTATTGCCACCCCCCCAGTCTGCACATGATGCCGTGTTTTAATTGTACAGTCTGATTTTGATGCAGTCAACAGTTTGCTACAGTTTGTTTAAAAATACCACATATCATTCCATAATGTAACTAATTGCAGTTGTACTCCTGTTTACATATTATTAATAAACACAACAAAATAAGTTGTCCTTGGAGACTAAGCATCTGCAATCCTTGAAGATCTGCAGTTGCAAACACCAAAAAGGAACTAAAATCTTTGAAACAGTCCATTACCATTAAAATGTAGCTTGCTGAGTTTCCAGTACAGAATAAATTTACTGCTACACCAACTAGTCTGACAAAAAAAAAAAAGAAACTATGAGAACAGTCTCCCTTACAAATCGAACACCACACTTGGTGTGTTTTCACAGGAGATCTCTACATGGAAATCATCTGTACAGAGGCATCCCTGATGTCTGTTCCGGGCATGCCATTCAATATACCATTTTTGAAAATTCATCCTGAGTAGAGCCCAGAGCTAAACATGACAAGAAGAATATGGGAACTTCTTTTCTACTAATATGGGATTGCTGTCAAGCACCTAGCAGCAGACTATTTAGCCATGCAGACCAGATGAACAACAGGGATAGAGATACAGGAAGGTAAGAATGAAGGGTTATTTTCTCCTAGTGTGTTCCAAGAAAACCAATGCTTTCAAATGAAGTTTGACTGAAGGTACGGAGGCAGCTGAAGTTTTGAACAGTTAAAACCACAGCACACATGAGCACTCGGTTTGTGGATCAGAAAGGTACACAGTCAAAACAATCTGAAAGCCTAATGCCAATAGGAATAAAAAAAATATCCAAGAGGATTTTGGTTTTCCCAAATTGAAGGAGATCTACACTCAACCAGAACTGATCCACATTTTTGTACTTATCAAACCTACTATGATAAAAATGAAAATATGGTCTTTGTCTGAACATACTTACAAAAAAAGCCCATCTGCAAATCCCACTGTAGACTGCAGTGAGTTGCAGCCTGCAAAACTTTAGGAAAGAGAGTTGAGTTTGGAGAAAATTTGTCTTCACTTATAAAAAAATTTAAAAAAACAGGACTCTGTATTGTACCCCTACAACCCACACATCAGCAGAGATTTTTTGGATATTCACAGTTAATCTACAAAGTAAAAAGAAAAAGGTCTCTGCAAAATCATATACATTAAAAATTATATAATAAAGCAGTATTCACAGGTATGTTCAGCGTGATATATCCATCACAGCAAAAGTCAAATAAATACTTATTAAAGGTGAATTAACACATAATATCTAACTCCAAAGGAAGTGACCCACACTTCTACAAAGCCAGGTGTTAAGAGTTCCCCAAATATTAGTAGAGAAACCTAAATTTAAGAGGGTTGTTTAATACCTTAGAGAGTGTCTGTGCTCTTCTCAGGATCTTGCAAAATGGGATATCACCTTCTAGCATAACATATGCACTTATATGAGAATTTGTGCTGCATTGTACGCAATGACAGAGTGCAGAGCTCTCTATTTGCTATAGCTATGCACTGATGATGAATTACAAGTGAATTTATTTTTGTACAAGTGAACAATCTTAAATGTAAATGTTTATTAGAACTTTTGTTACTGCCTCAATCGAAGGCATTAGTTAACTTGCTATTATTGCAGTGCAGTAAATGACAGTTGGCATCTATTTTACTTTTTGTAAACATATATATTTATGCTAACCACACTTTATATTTTAATATTTTATCCCAGATTTTCTGCTGGTCTGGTTACCAGCAGCAATTAAATTTATGAACAGATGGAGCAGGAGTTATGCTAAGACTTTTCAGCCTAGGCAAAGTTTACAAGAGTCTAGATTTCTGTGCTTTTTGAGGGAGTGGAAATAGCAAGTGCAAGAGGGAACAGAAAGTATGTCAGGAGTTTCTAGGACATCCAAGCTTTTCTGCGCATGCTGATGGCTGAAGCATTAAGAAGAAGGATTCTTCAGTAGATGGACAATGGCAAAAGGAAGGACCATGCTCCTGATAGCTATGTGCATCTACGAATGGATACAGAAGGAGGCTCCTCGCCATATCTGAACTCTCAGACCTGTCCTGCCTCACCACCGAGCATGCACTGGCACCTGCAGAAAAGGGTCTGTCTGCTCAGTGGCTTCCCTGCCATCCTCAGCGTGTGAAACCACTTGCCCAATTCGACCTTAGAATGACATTCTCCATTCAGTAGGGTAATACCTCTGCTTGCAGTAGACAACAGTTTAGCCTCTCAAGGGACTAGGTGACTGGGTTTGGGGATCATAAATCAGGCTACATGATTCAACTATCTTTTTCGCTGGTTGCACCCTCCATGAGATTTAGGAAATGTTCCAAGTGATACCACTTCAGGAAACCTTATCTTCCTAAGTGATATGGAATAACTCCTTTAATTTATTTTCTCACATAAAAACTAAGCTTGTTATAATCATCAGCTGATAATAGTGTTTCTAAATGTGAAACTTCTAGGATTGTTTGCCACTCAAATGGCACCTTGAGACAACCTGTGCTATTAGTCCTTTTTTTCAGCGTCACACACATACTGTTTGTACAATCCATGTAATGAACAGTATAAAATATCTTTATTTCACTTCCAATCTGATATCATGAATGAAGTTAAGAAAATACAATCTTTGTACTCACCCCAGCCTTTGGTTTAGCTCCAGAGCTGGCTACTGAACAGGGAGATGCTGGGTCAGGAGCATGGATATTAGGAGACAAGTTTGTTTGTGAGTGACTTACTGAAGCAACATCCACTCCACTTTCAGAACCAGATTCAACATCCTGTAAAAAAAAGTTGCAAGTCTCCTTCGTAAATGTGAATATGAAATAAAAATCTAGTTCTTCTAAATAATGGTAGTATTAAACAGGCTCAATATACATGCTTAATTCTCTGTGTAAGAGTAATTCCCCTTATTCTTTTCCATTACTTACATATTCACTTGCTGCCCTTTTCAATGTAGTGGTTTGCATTAGCTGCTGTTCTGAAATTATAAATCACCACTAACATCAAAGCTGTAATTCCCCTAAATGTTAGAATGCAAGGTAAGAAAAATCAGTTTGGGGCTGCAGAAGTCTGACATTTTTCTCTGATGTTCAGTATTTCCTGTGTGCTCCCACCTTCTGTCTCTGGCAGCATCGCAAGCTCAGCGAACATCTGTAAGCCATTACACAGCTGAAATGACATCACTATCCAGCAGTTTATACAATTCAGAGGTACAGCTCCCTAGCTTTTTGGAATCAGCAGACACTTATCAGCCAAATGCTATTTCTGGTTAAAATGCCCTTACTTTTAATGACACTGATTACATTCCTTTTTTGAGAATAAAAAGAAGAAGAAATATAGTATGTTTTATTGTTGAGGAAGTAAAAATATAGTGCATGCTTGATTTACTGCATAGAGCGAGGGCAGGGATTATAGTGCTTGCAGATAAATTGTGACACATGTCTGGCAAAGAGCTGGCTATGTGTAGAACCAGCCATATACTGTCAGGATTACTAGCCAAGGTGCAGCCTGTGTGAATACAGCTACACAGTACACAGAAAAAAGCCTGAACTATTAACCCCAGCCAGCTCTGTACAGGCAAAACCTCAGTTTCCTAATACCAAGTTTCTAGAGTAGGTGAAATATGGGGCAGAGACATCTCTGGTTCTGCTCCTGAACTGGAAAGAAATGTCAACCCTTTGATTCATTAATTCCTGCTAAGCCCCTCGTCTCCAAACTGAAGCTGCCAATTAGGTGCCTCTACACCAACTACACAAGCGTGCTGTTCTCTGAAAAGGGTTAGAAATTAGATACAAAGCTGCACTGTAGGTAGGACCATGCATTTGACTCAGATATTTCCTGCCAGTGAGTCCTCTGCAATGTGAAGCATTGGGAAATGCAGCAGAGCCGTGCAAATTCTTTGTAGAAGTCAGCTTGGGTACAGCTGCTCTTAGAAGGGTCTGCTTCACAGAGCCATGCTGCCACAGTGCAGAACCATGCTCCACACCCTATTACCCATGGTTTTGCATTACATTCAAATGCTTTGTTACTATAAAATCAATACAAGACTGAACACACTGCATAAATGTTCTGAAAACCAAATCTTTTGATTCTCTGATTCATAATACTTAAAGGCTCAAAAATTCCTAGAAAATTAGTGTATATAAATAGCATATATACCATCTTTAATGCAAGCTGTCTATCTTTCTAGATGGCTGCTTTGCAGCATGGAAACAGGTACCACCTCTGATTATCATGCAGACTTACTTATACAGACTGCCTCAACTCCCTTTATTGCTGTAAGAAATTAAGTAAAATGCTGGCACAGTTTGGTGAGATATAAAGAACAGATGTTAACATTGTATTTCAGCTTCCTTGTGGCATCAGTGCTCAAGGAGATACTGCGAGAACATTGATATCCAGGGGGAAAATGTTTAACTATTAAAAGGGTAATTATGTTATGTCCTTTAAAAATGATATGTTATATAATCTTCAGCTTACCAAACCCACCGAAATTTAAATACAGCTTTTCTCACCTACAGACCACTCACTTGACTATATAGCAATAATGAAGTCTGGCTTTAATAGGAAAACCCCCTCATTATTTAAAAGAAAATACCACTAACAAAAACAAATGACCTGAATGTTAGTCTAGAGATCTTGGGGCAGTATTTCTCAGGTTTCTTAAATTGAAAACCAGCTGCAGCACATGTGGGTGAAATTAGTAGGAAGCCTGCATGAGAACACCTTGGGTCAGCCATTTCATGTTCTTCATAGTTACATGTGTAAACATTTTTTGGAAAAAAAGAACGCATCAATCATGTTTGCAAGCTGTCCAGTCTCCCTTTGGACTTCTCTCAGCAAGGAATTCTTGCATTTAAATTAATAAAATAATTAAAGAAATTTAAATAAATAGAGTGCACAGTTCTGCCCAGAATCTTATTTTGAATGACAGAGGATTTCCTAAGTGTGTTTCTGCCAAATATTTCATGGACCCTCCCACTAGCAGAAAACCAAGACCTGTAGCTCAGACTTACTTTCAGTTGTATTTAATGTCAAATGACACATACACATATGCTTTGAGACTGGTGTGATCCTGACTCTGTGCTGACTCTGCATTTATAGTAAGTGATAATTAGAGTGGCAGACATTTTCTAAATCTTGTTAATCTCCCTTTCTTTTATCTGGGAGCTCTGAAGCTCTCATTTATGAAATGATGCCAAAAGGAAATAATGGAAGACAATATCACTCCTTCAAAACATACATACAAACAACAATACAAGACAAATTCTTTAGGAAAAGAGCTTTAGTTCAGAAACCAAGGAGCTGATAAATGTGAGGACTGAAAGAAAAAAAAGGTGAAGTAAACCAGATTCTACTTAGATTAAAAAGAAAGATTAAGCAAACTGGCTTACAGGTATATGTCTCCGTTTGTATGTTGGGGTGCTGGATGGGGAAGAGCCTGCACTGAGAGCATTTTCAATATCCTGGTCAAGCTGGTCCAGTTTCATAATTAACAGCACCATTGAATCAAGTCGTGATCGATCCCGATCTTCTGTTATTTCCTAAGGAACAGAACATACAGTTGCTAAATCTGAAATGGCATTACTTGGAAAGACTAAGCTTAAATTAAGAAAGCTCTGTTTCTTAATTTGGCATGAAAGTACATTGAATAATAAGCAGAAAAGTCTCTTTTTTTTGAAAAATACTGTTTTGTGTAATCAATTCACTGAGCATTGACTTACTGCTGGGAAAACATTTTATATTAATATTTAATATACATCCATTATAGCAATTAAATTTAAAAAAAAGCACAATTGTTTGGTCCAAATGCATCATTACCATTTGCTTGATACACATACTCCTTAAAGAGCTACGAAGTCTAAAAACTCCTCCAAATATTCACCCCAGGTTAATTAATTTGATTGTGCAAATACAAATTATGAAGGGTAATGTATGATTGAAATGGGAGAGAAGAAAGTTCACAGAACCCATTTTCCAGCTGAGGATAACCACAACTACTTTTCCTTGTGGAACTCATCAGCGTAACTACGTTTTGTCAATTCTTGGCAGACATTTCTGTCTTGGTTTGAAAATCTTAATATACATGAGATATATTAACATTATAGTAAACACAGCATTGTAGATCCTCTGACTGGAAAGAGAGAAGAATGAGAGATATTCACATCACAGCCTTAAACACCTAATTTATGCAGCTTATTTCCCTATTCTCCATTTGTAGCAAATGGAGACAGAGAAGTTCCTCAAAAGAGCAACTTGAAGCATGTCTTCAGTTAGATGGACTAAATAATGCTCTTGGGAAGTTCCTCCCTCTCTTTCCCCTATATATAGAGAGTTAACACAAATGTTAGCCAGCTAGCCTGCCTCAAAATTCAGGAATATGAAAACCTCCACTGGCTCCTGTATGGATTTTCACAATAGGAAGTTAGAAAATAGGAAGTTCCATTAATTCACTTAATATTTTTATAAATCCTTCCCAAAAAAGGGAAACAAAGATGTTATAATTACTTCATTGTGTCCAAGAAGTAGGTAATATAAATATCCAAATCAACCTTTTTGATAATCATTAAACTGTTTTTCAGGCTATGCAGCAACTTCTCTAGTTAGGATTTATTGCCCTTTTTTTTGTAGACTGCTTCAAAGATGTTGCAAAACATGAATGAAATGACTCCTGCTAGAATTAAAGGAACTGTATAGATAAAACACTCATATAAAACATGGGCTACATGGTCTTTATATGAAGACAGAGGTAACGAAGGTTAGTTAACTAAATGTCAGAAAAGCAGAAATACAAATCTGTCAGTCCATAGCAGAGCTATGAACAATGTTCATAGCAAAGGCCAAACCCAGGAAAACTGTGTATTTCATTTTTTATCACAACATGATATTTTGGATTGGGTTGCTGAAAAAGCTGATGAATTTGCAGGACCTCGTGATGAACCTGAACTGAGTTTAGAATGACCCTGAGAGAGCGTTACCTCAAAACAAAGTAGCAATCAGTGAAATGGGTTAAGTTTCAATTTCTTTCAGACTGAAAACATGATGTCCCAAATGATTCATTGAAACTACATGCATCTTCATTTTAACTGATGTTAAATTGATGTCTGAAGTTTGCAGATGTCAGAACAGTTATTTCATCTAATCTGCATGGGTGCAGAAGGCCCCACTGAGCAAATAAGGATCTGCTAACAAAGGAGACATGACCTCCTTTGTGGCATGGGGTTACGTTTGCCATGGTGGGTGAGATTGTAGCCAGTTTACCCATGCAGAGAGGGCCAGTGCTGCTACCAAAACTAGCCTCCTACCCAGTCCTCTAACTGTGTATTTATTTCTATTAGTTTTGCTTGAAAATATACCACTGAGAAAGCTAATCAACCTAAAATTTACAGTTGACTTAAAACCCAAAAGTTAATTGCCACAGCACAACAAAATGAGTGGTGGTGATGGGTGTGTGTTAGTTTGTGTTGTGTTTTTTTTTCAGACTAGAGAGGTAACAGGCATTTTATATGAAGGCAAAAAAATCTGGAATTTTCCCCAAGCAAATTGTTTGACTTAGCCTGCCAAAAAAGTATAAGCTTGCTCTGCATGTAGCAGATTGAGCATGCTGGAGAAGAATCTGCTGAAATGAAGAGGTGGCAAAATATTGCTCAAAGTGATATTCAGGCTTGACACAAGGGGCTGGCTTTGCAGGCAAACACTGCTTTCAGAAGGCAATAATATTATTTGTATGGAATTTAGCTATTCTGTTCAGAAGTCCTAGCAATGGTTTGTGGCTCTGACTGCTGTTGACATCAAACTTCTCATGAGAAGTTTTAACATTTTAACTATAGTTTCTATTTTTACAATTTACTGAATAACACAATAATCACCTTCTGTTTGGCCAGGGCACTATTAAATTGTATACATGAAAACCTAAGGAATGTACCAAAAATTTAACACATACAAATGAAAAAGGCTAATCTTGAATTAGAAATTCAATATAACACACTAAATAAATATTATTATAAGATTAATTTATGTTTAGATAGTTTTAGCCTTGATATTATCTAATAAATTTCCAAGGGCTTTATAGCTGATTTGTCTTTTTTGTATCTCCCTTGTGTGTATATACTGAGATTTTATTACTGAAGTGTGATATGATCTAAAGCCAGCAAGATACTAGCAATTCATTTGTTTTCTTTTGAAAACACAGTATTTCCTTTGCATCCAATCTTTCACATTTCCCCCCACTGATAGCTAGTTACCTTCCAAATTATAATGCAAAAATATAAATTACATTTATAGAATTATACAGAAATCCTACCTTTACCATTATGAAGTCAAAACGCAGACATTAGAAGGTACCTGGTCAAAGACTGCCCTTACAACCTTAATTTCTGCCTTCAGGCATTTGCATTGGGCAATTCAGGAATGTATCACAAAGATATACAGTAGGTCAAACTTGAGATGTTATTTGTCTGGAGATTTTATTTTTAACATGTCTCCACACAAAAAGGAAATACTTTAGGTCATGAACTGGAAAAAACAATATTTCTTTTCATTTGTATCCTCACTGGTGTGATAAAGGAGCTAGTTAAAATTTAATATATTCATATGTTTAGAACAGAAAGCATTGTAACTGTTTCCAGAATGAAGGATGCTTGAATTACTCTTAAATTAAGTATTAAACCCCCAAAGTTAAGGTCATATTAAAAGAAATCCAAACGTTTTTGCAAGGAAAACAGTTCACAAGCTTTGTTGCTATCATCAGCAAACAATGTTAATAAAATGAAAACATTTTTGAGAACATGGTTGCAGATGAGATTCAGCCACTTTTTTAGATACTTTCATAATTTTTGAGCTTATATTGTTATTGAAAAGAATAACACCATTTTTTTTCCTGTGTACTCTTATGTCTTCAAGTGTTTGTCTTTTTACTACCAAGCTGCTTTGTGCTTGCACTTACAAACTGAGGTTGTTTATTAACATAATGTCCCTATAGCATTCTGCATGGAGAACACCTGGCAATTTCTGAATATAATGTTCTTTGCGTGTAATGTTATATTTTTTATTTTGAACATTTGATGGATAAACAACAAACATTGTACAAGGGCAGCATTAATCAGATTATTTCTAAAAAGTAGACACCCCCCCCCCCCCTTTTTTTTAAGGTTGCAACACTTTTATATCCATCTTATCAGTATATTATAATAATCTTAACTTACTCAAACAAAATAAATCAGTTAAGGAGTACAACATTAGTTAAGTTTGGTTTTAATACACCTATTTTGTCTTATCAGGGCATGGCAAAACAATTGAACAAAACAAACATGCCTTCACTTCTCTTCAACCCTGTATTTCTCTAAGTGTATTTTTCCCCTTCTCCTGTAGCCACCGTTTTACATCACACACACACTTTTCTTTCTACTGTAGCCCCTTTTCCCACATACCTCTTTCAGCTGAGTAGAGCTGAAGCAAAGGATACCTTCTGAAAAGAAGTATGTACTGTTAAGAGTAAAACCTATTTTAATTTTTCACAGCAAAAGTTTTGTGCAGAGTAGTTAGTACACAAAACTAACTTTGTGCTCTCTTTTAATACCCTCAGGGGGATTGAATCACTCCCACTTTCCCTGTAAGTGCTCCCTTTCAATGCATCTGCTGGCTTCCAGACCAGAGCAGACCCCCACTAGTGCCAGTGGGCTCCCCTGTGGTTAAGGAGGGGAGAGGATGTCCTGCTCCGAGCAGCCCCTGTTAGGGCCATCAGGGCACCACCAGCCTCCCTCCTCCCTGGCACTCCTGGGTCAAGATGCTTATGATTTCTTTGAAAAGGAGACCTTGGTTTTTAGAGGCAAGCCCATTGCACAACTGGCAAGGCGAGCTCGATTACCCACAAAAGAAAGGGATCTTTTATGGAAAGAGTTGGCTGAGTTTTGTCTGGTATTCTTGATCAGCAGCCAGCTGGACTGGCTTAAAATCTTGTATTAATGCTATGCATTGCAGATGGCATTAAATTACTCATTCGTGTCTTTCCTTGCTAAAAAGTATCCTTTTTGAAAAATAGAAAGTTATTAAATCACTGATTTTATACTGTGAAGGTTTTCATCTGAACTGAAAACAAACAAAGAATAATGCAAAATATGCTATTTTGGAATTAATCTCCTGATTTTTACTAGCAGGTGTATAAATCAGATGTGTAATTTTCATCCTTCTACATTGCAGTGTACAGTTCACAAGCTTCGAAAAATACCTAAGAATTTTATCTTTCTCTAAATTTTACACTCTACAGTACCATATTAGAGTCCTATTCTTCATTATATTGGAGGGATTGCAGGCATAGAACATAAAAACAAAATGAAAAAGTTAAGCACTCCATTCCTTTTTTGACATAAGACACAAGGCCTAGACAACAGCAAAAATCACAGTAAGATCACTATTATAAATCATAATTTGAACTAATATTTAGAATAGACTGAAAATGGAACAAATAACATAAGCACACACTGATGAACACACGCACAAGTGAGGAGAAGTGCTCATGCACGCAGCTATCCCTACACATTCATGCAAGTTTTTGGGAAAATAGCTTTTCTTCTAATTTTTCTTACAAGAACTTTAGATAGCTGACTCAATTTTTCCAAATATAAAGTATTCCTTAGTACTGGTTTATGTATGCTTTTTAATTCCTGTTAAACCCACAAATAAGTTACGTTTGCAAAAACGAAGTCTTCAGGGGCACTTGATTACTATATAATGTTGTAATTGTGATTTTCACTACAGTATCCTTAAGAGAAATGTAATAAGTACAATTACATCAGAAAGTCAACCTCTGAATAACATATTCTCTTAACAAAACACATGCTTTTTATACTTCCAGACAAAAAAATACGGCTCCTTCTGTGGAGCACGGTGCTTGCAGGGGTAGTGCTGCACTCTGGGAAAAAGGAGGAAAATGTGTTGGAAAATGACAGAGCGCATAAAATCCAAATATACCCAAGGTGGTAAGTTCCAGGAACTGGAAGATTTCAGGACTAGAAGTGAGGTGAAGCTTCTCCATTTCCCTAACTTTTCACAAGACCTTTCAAACTCATGTGCTATTCACAGATACAGACTCCTGAATTTAACCTGATTTCCACTGCAGAAACTTGGCATCTTTCACATTCAAAGCTAATTTAGTCTAAACAAAAGCATTCCTCTTTAGTAACTTCCTTTCTATAGCTGTTTTTGCCTAAACACATACTCAACCTGTAGGCTGTACTCTATTTTAGATCAGGTAGTTTTGAGTGTAGTTTTCCATATTTCACATCAGCCAAGTAAACTATCTAGCAGACATGTTATTTTAATAATGAAATTTAGCAATTCACTGTCGATAAAATGGAAAATCACTCAAAACTGTTGAGGCAAAATAATCTGAGGAATCATTATTACATGGCTGTGTTAACTCAGTAGGGATGCAAGGCAGTAGTTACTCATGAAGTAGTTACTCTTGAGACACAACAATTCTGTAGTAAGGAACAAAGCCGATCAGGATGTCTTATTACCATAGGTAGATACTAATGGGAAACGTAGGCTTCTCAGATTGTCATTACTGCATTAACATTATACCAATTCTCCTGCAATATTAATGCAAATAATAATTGGTGGCACTAATTCAGATAGCCAACAGAAACAAAACCAAAAGTAAAATTAACAACTCCAAATGGTATCTCTTGTCCAACATAGAAGATAATTCTCTTACACTTACAATACAATTTCATAAACTACAGATGTTGAGTGAAATCCAGCTCTGTGTCTTTGGAGTCACACTTGTTTACAGTAGCCAGTCTGATGACACCCAACTCCCAGTAATCATTCCTGATTTAGGATCATGTCAGGATTATGACTATGAAAATTTGCCAAAATCAAATCCCATAGAGGCACAGAGCACAACATGAACATAATCTGTCTCCACTGGGTGGAAAAAAATATAGTTAAACATAAAATCATTGATCATGCTTTTTCCAGAATGAACAATATTCAATTACTTTCCAATCTCCTTCTTCTTCATATTTTGTAAATTAGCATTATACTTATTCTAAAAGTCACCTTTTATGACTACACTTCTATGGCTATGACTTACAAAGTAAGCAAAAAGCAAGTTTTTACCTTTACTGGACCCCATTTCTGTTTGCTATGAGGGTAAAGACTTCTGCTTTGTGGAGAATGTTATGACAGTAATCTGAGCACTAATTATCCGACTGGAAAAATACTGTGATTAAATAGAATTGTGATCAAATAGAATGTGAGTGATAGATGACTGATGCTGCATTTTTTTATATAATTGGAAAACTACCTCAGATCTAGTAATTTTGTGCAAAATCAACAAGAAAATACTTCAGTGAACTTCTCATTGCTTTCCTATTATGCTATAAATCGAAGAGTCAAACAAGGTAAAACAGTGACTTTATATTAATCATCAGAAATGAAATCAGCACCAGCGTCATTAAAAAATTCAACTTGGATACATGTCTGTTGTCGTGTGTTTTAAAAATAAGTGAATCTATTTGTGTACTTATATTTTATATGCCTATTTTAGAGATTGAAGGAAAGGGAGCTGTTTTGTTTTGTTTTGTTTTAGTTTTGCCATTACATCAGAGGGAGGGTTTGCCCTTCAGGAGATCCATTCTGGTCTTTATGATTTTGTTTAAGCTTAATTTTCAGGCTTTTTGATTTATCAAACCAAATATTTAAAGTAGATCAAGAGAGAAGAATTGATGCCAATGATCACTCACAGGGGTCCTCATATCTATTGAAATCAAATGAATTAAGAATCATTTCTGTGAGACTGTGGAAAGCCCAAAATCCAAATTCTATCGTTTAAAAGGAACAGCATGTGAGAAAACGTAAGTAAATTGATCACAAATCATTGAGTCTCTTCGAATTTATCTATTATTATCCTTTGTATTTTATAACATTTAAAAATGTTATATCACTATTTTATTATCTGTATAACACAGTTAATAATGCAAAGACTTTCTGAGGACTTAACTTTCCATAATATTGGAAATTAATTTCTCTGGGCAATAAAACGGATCACTTGGAAATCAATATTTGAACTGTGACAAGTTTTTTGGACTCCAGCTGTTTACATTAATCCAGTTTGGAAGTGCCTGAGAATGAGAGTTACAGGTGTCTGGATGCCTGATGCGGCACAAACACTTAGGACACCCCATTCTTAAAAGAAAATTCAGATTTAGGGAAATATAACTGAATATATGACAGACACAAAAAATTTCACATATTTGGCCCATTCATAACTTACTTGTGATTTGTTCTGCCTTAAGACATGAGACACTCCTGGAAACACACAGGTGAGGATAATTATGAGCCAGCAATGCAACCTCATGGCAAAAAAAGACTGACAGTATCTGGGCTGCACTAGGAAGAACATTGCCAGAAGGACAAGGGGGGGATCCTTCCCCTCTATTCAGTCCTGGTGAGACACATCTGGATTCAGTCCTGGCCTTGCCACTACAAGAGAGGCATGGACATACTGGAGCAAGTCCAGTGAAGATGATTAAGTATTTGGAGCATCTTTCATATGAGGAGAGGCTGAGAAAGCCTGGAGAAGAGAAGGCTCAGGAGGGATCTATCTGATGAGTAAGAAGATAGAGCCAGGCACTTCTTAGTGGTGCCCAGAGACAGTACAAGAGGCAATGGGAACAAACCAAGATACAAGAAATTCCATTTAGACCCAAGGAAAAAAAACCTTTATTGTGAGGGTGGCTGAGCAAAGGAATGGGTTGCCCAGAGATGGAGTCTCCATCACGGAGATATTAGAAATCTGACTGGACACGGTCCTGGACAACCTGCTCGAACTCTGCTTGGAGCAGATAATCTCAAGAAGTGTCTTCCAACCTCAACCATTCTGTGATTCTGTGATAGTTTTTAACACTTCTTGCAATACACTTTTTAAAGAGGACACAAATGATATTATAGTGAGAACCAGTGTGGCATTTAGGACACTGCTTAAACCATTCTCTCCACTTATGATCTCCTTGCCTCAATTTCCTCACCCTTTGTCAGTCTTAAGGTTTGAAAGAGACATAGAATAGGTACATGGACAGAACAAAATAAGGCTTATCATAGGTTAATTGGTTGGATAGGACTTCAGAGGTCTCTAGACCATACTTCTCCTCAAGTTGGGCCAGCTGTGCGATCAAACCAAGCTGTTCAAGGCTTGATTCAGTCGGCTTATAGAAACACCCAAGGACAGAGAATGCATACCCTCTCTGGGCAGCCTGCTCTCATCCTTGACTGTCTTCATGGAAAAAAAAAACCTTTTCTCTGAAGAGATCATCTAATGGATTTCAAACTTGGAAATAAGGAATTGTTTACAAATGGTAAGTAAACCCAATACTTTCAGTTTTACACCGCACTGAAGATGCTGCAAAGAGGTGGGGGAAGACGAATGAATATAAAACCTAGTTTGTCCTCCAGTTTACCAATGAAAACACAGAAACCAGGTAATGGCTACTACCTTTATGAAGTCAATTAGTGACATTCTACCCCACAATACCTGAAGATACTGCAATAGTAGTACTGAGCAGCCTTCTGAAATTAATAGGACTCTTCCCCTGATTGCAATGGTCTTTGAATCAAGCCTAAGACAGACATGAGAATTAAAATCCACAAGCCACTGTACACACTAACTTCTCCCAGGTGAGAAATAGAGGTGCTTGTCTTAAATGGTTATCATGCCACCCTAGTGAATGAAGCATTTTAAGAATACAGGTTGCACTGTCAACTCAATCTTTTTAGATAAGGCATCTGTTCATTTGTATGACTCTGATGTCAATAAATGAAAAGCCAGCCTATTAAAAAAAACACAGCACAATCCTATTGCTAATAATACCTTAATCAATTTGCCTATTATTTGTGTGCATTGAGGGAGAGCCTCCACTGAATGTTTCAAGTCCAGTTAACAGGTTGCAGAATATTTCCTATATTTGCTTTTCTTTTGAAAGCAAAATGTTTGTGCAAAGCTAAGAGGCATTATGGAAGAAATGTGCTGCTATACAAAAATTATAACAAATCCTCATACAAGGGGAGCAGGTTTAGCTGGTTACCTAACCTTGTAAATCTTGCCATGAGGTCTTCGCTTGAAGACATTCAAGTTTTCATTCATCTGTGTTTTTTTGGTGAAATATATATATATTTAACTGCTTCTTCCTTTTACTTTAGTTTTATATTACTCTTTTGAGTCCTGTGGGGTTATTTATATTTCTATGTATTTACAAGTCACAAACACATACACATGCACAAATGCACTCTGATTTGTGCAGCGAAGAGGCTTTGTACATTGATGATAGGTTTAAATATGGCATTTTCTAAATGCAGAAGTAAATATTACAAGTTTATCTGGAGACACTAATTAAAAAAATAGATTGGGTTGGCTCATTACCAAGAGTTGCCTGAGAATTTTTATATATTGAATGACAAAATGTAGGAACATTTTTTAATAGCCTGCAACTCACTGAAATCAGCCCAGTTATTACAGCTTCTGAGAAACTGGTCATTTATTTAGATATCTAGCTAGAGACAGAAGAATCTGCATTTATCATTCTGGTTTTGGTAATCTTGCTCAAGTTAGCAGTTTACATGAGAGATTCACTAGGCTTTTCTGCCAAACACAAACAGTTTCCAATCCCTCTCATGTCTGGAGGAGGCCATTAGAAGAGAGAGACAATTGAGGAAATCCAAGATAGGGTACATTCAGCAAAGAGTATTTTCTTCCTCTGTCCGCTGGAGCATGACCAGATTATGGACACCTCTGCAAAAAGGCAACAAAGAAAATATGGAACTTCAGAGCTGACGGTGGAAAGAATGAGGTGGGGATTCAGTGTAGAGAGAAGAGCTCAAGTTCTTGTGTGGAAAGCTATATGATATAGACAGGTATATACCAACCATACTGAATCTCAGGGAGTCCAAGCAACCTCATGTCTGAACGGACACCCAGGATCAAGGCACAAAAAGTGTGAAACCAGATGCATAAAACCTACTTTAAATGAGTCACCATTTAATCTCCTCTGCTGCAGAATGGACCTACATAATTTGTGCAGTGAGGAAAGTATCACAGCATCACATAAGAATCAAAACCCATAAAACACTCTCCAACTTCTTCCAGGTGAGAAATAGAAATGACTGAGGTGGTTAAAATGCTAACCTATTAAATTAAGAGTTAAATTAAGAACACAGATTGAAAGAGATGAGGCGATGTGATGTGATGTGAGGTGCTCTATGTGTGATATGACAAGACCTGGTTACAGTCCTATTGTCAAGATGGGCAAAATGGAAGACATAATTTGGGGTTGTGGGTTTTTTTTTTTCTTTGTTGTGCTATTCAGCAGCACTAAAGTGCAGCACTGCAGATCAGATAATAAGGCTTGTAGAAAAATAAAGGAACAAATAAGTACCACTAGGGTGAAACTGGTATTAAAAAGATAAGGCAATGACTAGCAGAGTGGCAAATACTAGTGTTAATCCAAATAGGACACTTTAGAAAACAACAGATACAGAAAACAACAAAAATGCAAAAGCAGAGTTATTTTCTGCAAATGTAGAAGAGCAAACTTCACAGAAGTTTGGCAATATACAAAACTTTCCTGCACTGATCGTATTCTGTCCCTGCATAGACCACCCTTCCATGCAAAGCTATTTGGAAATCTCTTTTAAATATTTTGGTGCTACTTCTGGTTCATTTCATCAGAAAAAAATGCACTAACTGAAGATTTGTAAAGTCATGCAAGTGACTTGAGAGAATTGTTTAAAGATTTTCTTAGGCTTACTGTTGTGGCAGATGTAGCAATGGATGATGAAGGCCATTGCAAACTTCCAGAAGTTATAGCAGTGTCATGTTTTTCTTGTACAGATGTTTTGTGACAAATAGAGGGAAGCTGAGAATTTAAACTCTTCTCTAAAAAGACTGAATTTGTTTAGAAAGAGTGAACATCAAAATAGCACTACTTCTTTCAGAGGCAGAATGTTCTCTGCAACAAAAACACTGGAACAGATTCTCAGAACGCTACTTATGTTTGCGTGTGACTTGCATGACACAATTGATTTAGTTGTCAGTATATAGAGAAGAACATTTGTAAAACTGAATAACCTTTCTACCGCAGGGCTTAATCAACGTAACCCCCACCCCAAATCATTGTAACAGTGATAGCATTTATAGCACATGCCTCTCTAAGAACAAGACCTTGAATAAGGAGACCAGTGTCTCTTCCTACGATTAAGGACAATGTTCAGAAAAAGTTGTGGTCAGACATTATTTGAAAGTCCCAAAGCTCAGAGATCTACTTGCTTGCCTCCCAGTTTTGCCCACCACACTGCTGCAAGACTGGTGCTTTACTGTAAATCCAAGTATTCTGCATAGCTTCTCTACGTTTACTATCTGAACACTGATTGTTAGCTATATAAATGCACTTGATTTTGCCTCTAGCAATGAGCTGAGCTTTTTGGCTATACCTCTCCATGGATTGTGTAGACTGCTCATTTCTTTCTTGCAAGGATTCCTTTTAATACCAAGACAAACTTTAATGGATGTTCACTACTGTATAGTAAATCCACTACTAAACCTTACAGTAGTCAATGATTTAAAATATACTTTTGCTGTATATAATATTAATAACAGTTTAGTATTTCAAGATTCAAGTGTGATCAGAACTCAATTGTTTAGTAACTTTGTATTTTGTTTTGTTTTTAGTTGTACTCAAAACTTAGTTCTAAAAAAGAGATATCTAAATCATGATCTGACACAGGTCACGGTTTCATGGTTACTTTAATTTTCCCAAAATTCACAGTTCTACTACAAATTGCTGCTCCCTCACCTACTCTCCCAGGTCACCCCCCACCTCCCCTTGTGCCAGCACTAGTGCCAGCACTAGTTTCCAGTAGTGAGCCAGTGGGGATCCAGCTGAACATGGTCCCTGGGAAAGGAGTAGTGCTGAGCAGGGTCAGTTCCCTAGTCTGCTTCTCTGTGCAGCCATGCAAAAGTCAGTGCTGGCCAAGGAAAGCCTAACAAAGGCAGGACAAAAACCTGTACCGATTTTTCTTTTTTTTTTTTTTTTTTGCAAGAGCCTGGATTTATGCAACTTAGTTGGTGAGGGTCTGAAAGAGAGGCATACTGTCAAAAAAGAGCAGTCAGCTGCTGTCCCCTGCCCCTTAATTCACCCATGTATCCTTCTTTAGCATTGCCAATCTATGCCGCTAATGAAATGCCAGGGATATTTTTTTTTTTTTTACAATTTTGTAGGAGAACATGATAGCATGAGAAAATCCATTGCTAATTTTTTATATTCAGTGAAAGGAGTTTAAATACCTTGTTTTCTTAGAAAAGAGCTCATTCTTTCCCATGTGAAAATTGGATTGTCCCAGTGACAATTACTTTCTTATTAAATTACTTCTGCACAGTAAAATTTAAACTAAGGGTAGTTTTGTATCACAATCCACAGCACATTGATATTTATGAGAACTGTTATTGGTGACTGAGGAGATGGTGGTAAAAATCTTGATCTTGAATGAGGATAAAATTTGTATGTGTGAATAAGATTGAACCAAACTTAGAGTTCAGAATTGGGTTAAGATCTAACACCCTTGAATTTTCAGAACTTGTCTCAGCAAAAGTGTTTCAACAAAAGGGTTACAAAATTAGATGGTAATATCAGACTTCTTAGTTTAACTATATGGAACCCTAGTCACAGGCAAATTAAGCCCCCCAATCTGGGATTGGGGTCAAATGTGTGGGGAGTGGAAATATTGATCAAGGGAACAGTTACTCTTTTTCAGTCACATGAAGAAAGATTCTAGATGGTTTGAAAAGTCTTCATAGAGGACACTCTCACTTTGAATTCTTAGCAAGCAGTAATCAATGGCAATCAGAGATTTTGAGAAATTACAGAATCAAAGGAAGCTGGATCACCCTTTATATGGCACACATATTTTATAACTAAGATATTTCCTGGATTAAATAGCCAAGATGCTGCAGCCATGTCATCTCTAAAATTCTGCACCAATTACGAGATGACTTCTGCAGAGCTGATAATGGCCCAAATTGGGTAAAAACTACCAAAACCCCCTTGTTTACCTCAGACTCCCCTTAATACCAGCTGTCTTCTGTATATTGTTGTCTGAAATTCATCAAAGCTAAGTGTCTGACCATGTGGTAAGTGGTTGACTGGAATTTTGTAAAAGTCTGTGGTTCAGACAAGGAATTCTGCTTTTCTTTATAATATATTCAGCTATTTCATGTATGCCTTTGAAATATGTTTATGTGCACTGGAATTATTCTAGCTATTAAATGTTACTTAATGGGATTGATCTGTGTACAGTGCACAGCATTGAGGGCTTGCTCAGACACACACTGGCCTGTAAATTAGCCTTTAGGGTTGACTCTCCATTCACATCAAAGGACATAACCCATGTAACACACAACCAAAAGACAAAGTTACTGTGAAAGCCTCATTTTTCTGCAACTACCTTTTTGAGTCCTTGAATTCATTCTCCCCCCAAAAGTTTGCTGCTTAGATTTTTCTGTCATTCACTTTACATACTCATTTTCCTTTAGCATTTCTATCCTAAATCCTTAGCAGGCCCAAAGTCACACCACATAGCTGTTAGTAATTTTCCATAAACATTTAAATGAATACAATTTGTATACTTGTTTTTAAGCATTCACTGCTTTTTCAACAGTAAGTTCAGCTTCTCAAGCCTAGTGACTATTTTCATCTGAAACCATCAACACTAACTGCTCTAAATATTACACAATATCAAATATCACACATTTATATGCACTAGTAATGAGCTAACAATAGAAAGTCATAGAATAATAACAAATACAACTGGAAGAAGTCTCAAAATCTGTCTCCCTCTCAATGACAGGGCTGTCATACTTGATGGATGGTTCTCCAGCTTGTCTTACAAACCTCCAAAACTGCCCCAAGCAAAGAAGGTTTTATTCCAGTGCTACTTTCTTTAGCACTAAACCCCTAACTCTAATGTGGAATCACAATCTTTCTCTAGCTTGAACTCATTAATTGTTATTTTTGCCAATTTTTAGTCTGCATGGCAGACTTTTCTTGTCCTTGGAGATGGTATTATGTTCCCCCCGGTCTCTCGTTCAAGCTCATTCCTTCTCCACACTCCAATGACAGGGATTCATTTCCTCCATCTCCAGTCATTCTCACATCTATTCAAGTCTCTCCTGAACTCCCCTCCTGGAAAGCAACTTGCAAAACCCTTACCATCAGGTGGAACTAATATAAAAAGTGTATCTCTAGGAATGGAAAAGCACAGTATGTTCAAGTACCTAAAGGGGGCCTATGAGAAATCCAGAGAGGGACTTTTTACAAGGGCATGTAGTAATAGGACAAGGAGTACTGACTTTAAACTGGAAGAGGGTAGATTTAGATTAGATGTAAGGAAGAAATTCTTCACTGCGAGGGTGGTGAGGCAGTGGAACACATTGCCCCGAGGGTGTGGATGTCCCATCCCTGGAAGTGTTCAAGGCCAGGTTGGATGGGGCTTTGAGCGACCCAGTCTAGTGGAAGGTGTCCCTTCCCATGGCAGAGGGATTGGAACTAGCTGATCTTTAAGGTTCCTTCCAACCCAAACCATTCTATGATTCTATGAAATTTTTTCTTTTGTGACAGCAAATAAATGTCAGTTGAAGCCACTTCACCTCCCAGCATGTGCAAGGTAAAAACCACTGGCAGCTGACTGAGATCCGCAGGCAGTAAGCAACCATCAGTTAGCAAGGTAACAACAAGCAGGTGAGATGAATGATTGTCAGGAACAGTTCATGTACAGCTAATATTTTCTCACAGGTTGTGGGACTGTCAGGCAGCAATCACTCCACAGCCCTTTCCTGCACCAATGCTCCCTGCCCTCCATGGGTGCAAGTGGGCAGGAGCCCACACCTCATGCTGCAAGGCCTCAGCCGCCAGAACAGACAACGATGGAGCCAGCACTTTCTTGAAGGTGCACTGGGGTAAGAAGAGAGGCAAATAAGTTGAAACAAGAAAGGATCAGGAAATTTTTTTTCCCCCATGACAGTCCAGCAGTGGAGCAGGTCACCCAGAGAAGTTCTACAGGCTCCATCCTTGGAGGTTTTCAAGACCCAACTGGGTAAAGCCCTGGGCAACCTGGTCTGACCTCAGATCTGGCCCTACGTGCTGGTTTTGGCTGGGATAGAGTTAATTCTTTTCATAGTAGCTAGCGTGGGGCTATGTTTTGGATTTGTGCTAGAAACAGTGTTGAAAATGCCAAGATGTTTTCATTCCTGCTGAGCAGTGCTTACACAGAGCCGAGGCCTTTTGGGCTTCTCCCACCACCCCACCAGCGAGGAGGCTGGGGGGCACAAGAAGTTGGGAGGGGACACAGCTGGGACAGCTGACCCCAACTGACTAAAGGGATGTTCCAGACCATATGACATCATGCTCAGCATACAAAGCTGAGGGGGGAATGTTATGGGTTTGTGTGGCACATTTTTTTTTTTTCATAGTGGGGGAGGGACTGCAGGGGTGGTTCCTGTGAGAAGCTGCTAGAAGCTTCCCCGGCTCCAAGCTGGACCCGCCTCTGGCCCAGGCTGAGCCCATCAGCAATGGTGGTAGCGCCTCTGGGAGAACAGATTTTAAAAGGGAAACCTGCAGTGGGGAGGAGATTGGAATGTGAAAGGAACCCCTCTGCAGACACCGAGGTCAGTGAGGATGGAGGAGGGGATGCCCCTGCAGCCCGTGGTGAGACGGCAGGCCCTCCCTCCCAGCCCATGGAGGGGAGCGGGGAAGCGGAGGCCCCCCAAGATGGCCGTGACTCCATGGGAAAGCCCACGTTGGAGCAGTCTGTGACTGAAGATCAGCCACTGGAAAGGACCCACGCCAGGGAAGTTTGTGAGGAACTGCAGCCTGCGGAAGGGACCCACACTGGAGAAGTTTGTGAAGGACTGTCTCTCGTGGGAGGGACCCCACGGTGGAGCAGGGGACGAGTGAGGAGTCCTCCTGCCCCTGAGGAGGAAGGAGCGGCAGAGACAAGGTGTGGGGAGCTGACCCCAACCCCCACCCCCTGTCCCCCAGGGGGAGGAGGGAGAGAGAACCGGGAGCGGGGCTGAGCTGGGAAGGAGGGAGGGGTGGGGGGAAGGTGTTCTACGGTTTGGGTTTACTTCCAAATATCCTTGCTTTGATTTGATTGGTAGTAAATTAGATTGATTTTTTTCTTCCCCAAGTTGAGCCTGTCTTTTGCCCGTGACCATAAGTGGTGAGTGATCCCTCCCTGTCCTTGTCTCAACCCGTGACCCTGCCTTCATATTTTCTCCTCATCCCGCCATGGCCAGGGGGTAGGGGGAGTGAGTGAGTGGCTGTGTAGTGCTTTGTTACTGGCTGGGCTTAAACCACGACAGGGAAGAAGATGGAAGAGGGGACATTCAGAGTGATGGCACTTGTCTTCCCATGTAGCCGTTTTGCATGATGGAGCCCTGCTTTCCTGGAGATGGCTGAACACCTGCCTGCTGACGGGAAATAGTGAAGAAATTCCTTGTTTTGCTTTGCTTGGTGTGCATGGCTTTTGCTTTACCAGTTAAACTGTCTTCATCTCAGCCCACGAGTTTTCTCACTCTTAGTCTTCTGATTCTCTCCCCCATCCCACTGGGTGGGAGTGAGCAGGGGCTGGGCGGTGCTTAGTTGCCGGCTGGGGTTAAACCATGACACCCTGCTTCATTAGACACCTCCTGAGGTCCCTTCCAACCAATTACTAAGGCTGTCCTTAATTTTTCCATTGCTGGTTGGAAACTACCAGTAATTTTTGTAGATAATAGTTAAAGTCAGATTGGGTAGAAATATTACTGAATTCAGCTATGCATTTTGCTTGGTAATTTACCTCTTTACTGTATTCCACTTAGTGTTTGTACTGCTGTTGGATAGGTTGTGGTGCTTTTGTATACAGCCTTACACATACAGGGTATGCTTGCCAGTCATACCCTGGAGCCATGCCCACCAGCAAATGAATTATACTGCATTATATGATAACTAATCCTCCACTAGGAAATAGCTTCAAAACTGAATAGTACTCTATATTCTTTTTCAAAGCACCCATAATTTATTGCAAGTAAGAGAAGATTCAGCACCAGTAGCATTCCCTGGGGATATCACTATATTATTTTCTTTCACATAATTTCATAACTCAGCCATGATGAATATTGTGTGACCTATACCAGGACTATCTGAGGATTTTCACTTCCTCTATCAGCAACAGCAAAAATATATTATTCCAAATTGAATGCACAGGTATTAGATGGAAAACCAGGTTTAGATTTTATTCTTCCTGACTGCTTATTTTTCTACTTCCAGATTTTCTTTTACAATGAGAGATTGTAAAAGTCTCAGACACTGAAGCAATAAGCTGCTCAAAAAACCCTAAGTCTTTCTTACTATAAAGTCTGAAAACATCTCATATGAATATACCAAGGTCAGGAAAAAATATTAAAGGAAACAAACCACATTAGAAATATTGATGTGACAGATTATTGTGTATCATACCTGAATTCTTAACACATTTAGATAAAGAACACAGGCTATGTTTACACTGTCAGTCAAGACAGTAATAAGGAGTAAATAAGCAGTAAATGACAGCCTGAGCTGAAACCTGAGCCCTTACCACCAGAGAGAAGCTAACTAGTAATGTGCTAGCTGGACTTGAGTCCAGCTGAGACTGGACTGTGGCCACAGCATTTTCCTTTTTCTTTTTGTTTCTGAGAGTTTCAGCTAGGCTGCAGCAGGTAACGGCATTAGCGCTCAGCTCTGATGGTCAGGATCGGGAAGAGGAGAAGCGTTGTGCTCTGCTCTGGTTCCAGCTGGGAGGTGAGCTCCTGCCTCCCAGCTCAGCCTGCAGCATGTCTATGTGTCTGCACATCTCCCCTCCATCTCGGGGAGCTGATGACTGACAGCTTCCCTTCACAGCTGCTGCCTCCCAGGAACAGAAGGGGAGGAGTGCCTGTCTCTCAGAAACAACATGCTGCTCAAATTGAATTCAGTCAGACAGTCTGTGTCAGTGCATCTGTCCACAAAGAACCCTGTAGCCTACAATTAGGAGCTTGGCAATTTGAATGGGAGGTGGGGTTGGTTACAAGTCCTAGTTTTGACTTATACCCACACATCTAAGTTGTAAATATGACCACAGTGATGCAGGAGATACATCTATGTATAAATATAATTTATATATGTATAAAAGAGGGAAAAATGGATACAAAAGTTAACGTTACTTCCAAGTGTGGCTTTACCAAATAGGAGGTTTGAGTTCAAGAGCTATCTCAAAGTGGAGATAGAATAAAAAAGACAAAGATGTCAAGGGCAGGATTAAATCAGATATTTTTAACTAATGTTCAACAAACTTGTATTCCATTCCAGACTCTTCCCCAAAACAGTATATTGGGGTTAATACCATTTAATTCTTGCAAAACAATTTGAAAATATTCTAATGATTTAATTTTAATATGGTTTTAATTATTTTCAATTTTTTTTCCCCACCTGAATTTGTATTTCTTGCTGGAAGTCAATATTTCAGTAACTAGAGAATTCCAGTAATTATGGCCAGAAATATTTAAAAAAATCTCAGAACATGCTGAAAAAAAAAATATATATAACATTTGGAAATGTACTAAATTTGTAGTAAGATTTTATTTTGAAAAGACTAATTTTGAATT
This sequence comes from Haliaeetus albicilla, assembly GCF_947461875.1. NCBI lineage: Eukaryota > Metazoa > Chordata > Aves > Accipitriformes > Accipitridae > Haliaeetus > Haliaeetus albicilla. The sequence goes on along the minus strand of NC_091483.1, from coordinate 53,485,728 downwards.
AAAATGTAAAAATAAACTCTGGCCATAGAATGAGAACTGAAAAAACCACAGGAAAAGAAAACTCATTATGAGTAAAAAAGAGAAAGATGTGAAAGGAAGGAATAAGAAACTTGAAGTTGCTCCAGCATGAACAAAACAACAGTATTGTCAATCAGCACCTTGCTATGATCTTAGCACTGCACTTCTGGTGGATTTTAGCTGGACAAACAGGCAACTATAAACACTGAAGCAGGATGTTACTAACAATGAACAAGCTGCATGTAAAAAAGCAGATGGAATAAGACTCATGCATGCCAGGAAGATAGGATGCAAAGGGCCTTGGAAAATGTAGCATTCAGGACAGAAGAGGAAAAAAAAAAAAAGAAAATCAGTATTTTGGGTTTGCTGTTATCCTTCACAAGTAGCCTGAAGATTCATGTGATCAGTGAACTGTAAAAAAAGTTCAGATATGAACAGCAAATAGTGAGGGATATTGTAAAAATATTGAACATTACCATTTTGAGAAGGTATTAAATTTATTCATCTGGATTTAATTGTATCTGTTTGGGAAACTCAGCATGGTGTGATTGCCATTTCTTAATGGCATGAAAGCCATATCAACAGTTCAGGTTCAAGAGAAATAAATAAATTACATAAATTATTCAAGCATTTTCAGAAATGATAGCTTACCCATTGCCTAATTCATCCTGCTTCAAGGCCAGTGGAAAAACCTTAACCAACCACTATTGAAATGGGCCTACCTGACATAAACCACTTCTGTTAAGTCTATTGGCCTTGGATGACTAAATGGATAATTAATGATCCACATGATCTTGCTGAAGGGCCAATTGGGCTAAGAGTAATGTAGATTTCAAGAAGCTCTAGGATTAAGAGGCAATGATCACAAATCATGGCTCTCTATTCAACCTTCCTACCCTCAAGTGAATTCCATTACAGTGTTATCCTTTTTAAGGAAGAGATCACAGATGTAACGACTGAGAATTGCACAATAAAGTTTCCTTTCAGTTGCTCCGCTTGAAATATTAAAGCGAGTTTCTGTAAAATAAACTTTTCTCATGAAGCACATCATTATCTCTCAAAATTTGGAGAGCACAGTTTTCAAGAGTACTGGAGGAAAATCTTGTTTCTAAGTCTTTTTTTGACTTTGCCTCCCTGACTCATTGAGTTATATGGTGTGTTAGTCTGTATTGTGTCATAGGAAATATGAGTCTGACATTTGCGGTTTATTAATGTTTGAGCTAAGAGAAAAAAATCAGTAGCAAAATCAGATGCGATGATCAATGAGCATACATTGACAAAGCAAGGGAATCAGAGAGCAGCTGTGGGGCACGTTAAGTCTAGCTTTGCATCTTTGATCCAAAAAAAGCATAATCAGACTCAAGGAAACAACAATGACTATTAAAGCTGCAAAAACTTCAATAACGAAGTTGTATCAGGCACCTGGTTATAACCACTAAGCCACAGCAAGAACGAAGTCAATGTCTGCTATGACACATCTGTGGCTGCAGATGGAACACAGTTTGTGAAATAACCAGAAATGATTACCTAAACTAGATAAATCCATCTTTTTCAATGTCGTCACCCTACTTTGAGGCAGAATTTCTGTGAAAGAAGGAAACAAAACTAACCCAAACATCCTAAGATTACAGGTCAGAGAGGACAAGGGGTATTATAGTCTCTGGATAATAGGAAACACTTGAATTTCACTTGAACAGTCCTCAGAGGCTAGCTTATCAAGTTCTGCAAGTAGGATAATGTGTAATCCATGCTCAATACTATTGGGTGAAGGCTTGTAGGACAACCTGGAGAAAGTATCTGATTAATGTCTCAGGCTAATAAACAGTGTCTTCCTGTTCAATTGCACATTAATTCAAGGATGCAGAGGAGGTGTAAAGAAGTTATAATGAAACAGTAGAGGCAAACTAAAACAATGAGATGAATAAGTCACATTCAGATCATAATTTAGGCAACGACAATAATTGTCTAATAACACTGAGCCTAAGATCAAAGGTGGCCTTGCAGTCTCAAGATCCAAGGAGAAAGAAATATTTGGGATGTTCTGAGAAGAGCTGCCAGTCTGTGAAGGCAATTGCAGGACTCAGGGAAACATGGAGACTGTGAGCAGGACAGGCTGGTCAGCACTGTGCACAGATGAGTCAACTGGACTTTTCAGGGGTATAAATGTGGGCATTGTGGGCACAGGAGGAAAATTCTTACCAGATCCAATGTGCAAGATAGACCTACTGAATGAGTCATTGCTCTCGTGATCTGAAAGCTAGTGTCTGATTTAAGCCTCAGCTGAGTAAAGACTGAGTGGAATATCAGTAAGTAAAGCAGTAGGAAGGAGTATGGTACAGTTAGGCCAGTGACTGGGATATTTCGTGAAAGACTCATAGACTGCTGCAATATCACTTAAGTTTCAAATAATGCAAAAGATACTGTAATCTAGGACTACAAAAAGATGGGACAGTTTATAGTAGATGCTAGAATTGATGCAATTAACAGAAGTAAAAATATTTTCTCTACTGTTAATAAGCATCATGGGAAGGCCCGTGCCAGGTCTTTGAAATCCAAATATAAGCTCCAAGAATTCATAATGTTATATTTTTGAATCAGTTAGAGCATACTAGTGGGCCTATGTGGTGTTACCATTAAATAACAATGATGGTGCTATAGAAATTCAACGCATTTAGAGACTGGTGCTAAGTGAAAGTGGTAAAACTACTGTAATTCTTGGGTTTCCCAATAATATTAGGGATTGTGCCTCCTGGACCCTTAATTATTTAAGTCAAGAGTATGACACGCAAATTGACCTTATAAGTTTAAAGTGTAAGAAATTGCAGAACATAAGAATGATCAATTTTTTTCCTGTAACTGTGAAGTTAGATTTGAAAGCCCAGAAATTAACTTGACCTGATTTTCACAAATCCTCAGGTTCTGTTTGAACTGCATTTTCAGTAGCTCCACCCTTCAAGTTAACAGAATAAAATAATTTACTTGCCATTTCTTCACAATTGCTGTTACTGACATCAATGAGACTAGTCTCCGAATATGATTTAGTGAATGAAATTCAGATTGGTGGAATCTAGCTATTAACAATGGGGACAATGTCAGGATCAGATATATATAAGAACTATTTGTAGAACTGAAAAAAAAAAAAAAAAGGAAAATATTAAGATTCAGTGAATGTTAGTAGACTGAATTACCAATGAATAATGAAGAATTACCACTGGGTAGGAAGCAGGCAGTATGCATTATTGTTTCCCATCCACTTATCTGCATATTCCAGCTAAGCTGGATTGCAGTAAAGTACATTTTAAATGTTAAATCTTTTAAGCAAAATGTTATGCTCATATAAATCCATAAATCTCAAATCGTGGATAACCTTTTGCACTTATGTTTGTATGGAAGTGTCATCATTCTAAGTTTTTCAGTCTCTTAAGATGTACAAGCACATGCCATTTTAATTATTAAGCTTTTGGTTAAAGCAAAATAAAAATGAAGTTTGCACACTTCTATTTCAGCTGGGCTGGTTTCTTTTCCAGATGACTCATTCCCCTTTGCAACCATGCAATAGGCAGCCTATGGTATGTCTGCTTACATATACAGAAAAGTAGTTTAATGAATCATGAAGCCACGCTGCAGTAACAATAGCATGTCCTCAAGCAAAAGGTATAAAACCACCACAGAATGGAATAGAAACACTTGTTTCAAAATCTGCCCTAAATGGAAGCATTTATATATTGCTTTTACCTTATTTTTCATTGTCATAAAATAAGGTTTTGTTGTTAACAAGCTGAAATGCCACTCTTCATTTTAGACTTGATCCTTTGCTTTTCAGGATTAGAATCTGACTGGCTTTACTATGATTCACACTTGAGAAATGTGAATCTTAGAAGACTTTCCCAGTGCAACACAGTGACTTTTGGTAATGGGATATTTCTTGAACAGATCTTTTTTTCAAACACATATATATGTATAACCCATACCCCATATTTAAAAGTCTTGCCTTGCTTTCATGCAAATGCAGTTTGAGCAGTATGACCTGTTAGTTGGAAATGCAACTACAAAATTCCTAAAGCCTAGCTTATTTACCCTTGCAAATGCATGTTGAGTAAACAAACTAAGCAAAAATAGCACCGTACATTTTGGAGTATATAATCTTTGGGAAAAGAATGTCTATTGGTTGTATCTTTGAAAGTTGTATAAGACAGTAGGGCAATACTGTTTCTATACCTATTATTTCTAGGTGCATCCTGTCGTGGTTTAACCCCAGCCAGCAACTAAGCACCACGCAGCCGCTCACTCACTCCCCCTCCCACCCAGTGGGATGGGGGAGAAAATCTGGAGAAGAAGTAAAACTCATGGGTTGAGATAAGAACGGTTTAATAGAACAGAAAAGAAGAAACTAATAATGGTAATGATAACACTAATAAAATGACAACAGCAATAATAAAAGGATTGGAATGTACAAATGATGCGCAGGGCAATTGTTCACCACCCGCCGACCGACACCCAGCCAGTCCCCGAGCGGCGAATCCCTGCCCCGCCTTCCCAGTTCCTAAACTAGATGGGATGTCCCATGGTATGGAATACACTGTTGGCCAGTTTGGGTCAGGTGCCCTGGCTGGGCATGAGAAGCTGAAAAATCCTTGACTCTAGTCTAAACACTCCTGAGCAACAACTGAAAACATCAGTGTTATCAACATTCTTCACATACTGAACTCAAAACATAGCACTGTACCAGCTACTAGGAAGACAGTTAACTCTATCCCAGCTGAAACCAGGATAATCCATAAGATAAAGAATAGCCATCATCTCCAGTTAATGAGTAAATGTGGTGAAGGCATTAAAGGAATGCATACATTCTTGATTGAAACTTTACTAACTTCTTTAAAAATAATAGTTCCTCTTCTGTATGATGAAACAGTAACATTAGTCTGTCTTAAAACTTTCCCTATATTCCAATAATAACCATACAGCTGTATGGTTATTTACCCTTCATAAAGATAGAAATAACAAGATGTTTAGCTACACGTTAAAAAAAACCTTTTAGATGTAGAGTTTCCTGATATTAAAAGAAATAAACACTGTCACCACATCTTGTGACAAAAACGTAAAACATCTTTAAAGGTCGACATAGCTTTTGCATGAAATATGTCTGCAGAGAAAAAAAAATTGCTTGAGAAGGGAGAATGAGACTTTTGGAATAGTTAACTACAGAGCAGCTGGCACAGATTAGCCTATGTCCTCATACAATCAAAATGTTTCTATTAGAGAACTTGAGATAACTAGCTTGAGAGCATTTAAGTGTACTCCAGTATTTTTTTTTTCCCAATTTAACCAAGCATTATCTCATGAGATATGACTGCATTATCCCAGTAGAATTGAAGAATTACCAACCCTACACTATTTTATATATGTGTATATAATATCAGGTTATTGGGCTTGATTTTTATCTGTGGTGTATGCCAACTTTTATTGGTTTAACACAAGACACACCATGACAAAATCACCTCGGGGAAGAAAGAAACACTGCATGAACACTCTGGCTACCGATTCACATGTGAAGCCAAAAGAGTGAAACTACAGTCTCAGAAATGCATAGCAGAAATACACAGAAATACACACCTGGGGAAAGAACCTGACTCAGTCTATAGCCAGCGCCAAGGCAAGCTGTAGTGAATTTATAGTCACCACCAGCTGGCCTCCCCAGGGAAGAACAGCACCAAGAACACATCAGACTTCAAGTGCATTCAAGGCGCCTTACAGTGAGTGGTGCTGGACCGGTGATTGCTCAATTTGAAGAACAGGACATTTGGAATCTAAAAGTATTTCTTACAGTATAGAAACTTAATATTAAAATAAATGTTACTATTATCAAACATGTCCTTCTATGTGTGAAAAATAAATGCATAATCGTTCTAGAATTTTCAATAAAATATTTATAAACTGCAGTTCCATCATTATTTGAGTTAAATCCTGCTTCCTCTGACTCATATCAACGTGACACCTAAATGCCAATACATCTGTTTCACTAAGTCAATGTGTTCATTAACATGAGCAAAATACCATTTGGCTCCTCTTCATTTAAAAAATGAGACAATAGAGCTTATTATCAGGCCCAGGTAACTAGAAGACCACAGGTAAAATCTGAGGCCCTTTGAAGTAACTGAGAGTTTGCTAGCAATAAAATTAGAATTTCACCAAACTGATTTGCAGCCTTCTGCTATGTGTATCATCCAGGGCAACCATGCCCAGGAGAAGCCTTTTCATTCTGAGAGTTTATTTTTCTCTTGTCCAGGGCTCAGCTACTCAGCACATGTTAATGCTTGGGAAGATAAATATCTTTAAATATGCAATTAAAGTTCAATAGTCATATTGATACTTATATACCCTCGGAAAAGGCTGAGCTTTTATGCTACTCCTGAACAGAAGAGAGACAAACAGAAAGCTGAAAGGAACACTTGCTTACAGTGAAGAGTGACAGAAAAGGGCATTGAGAAAAGTGTCACATAGTTTCCTCAAACTACTGTATGGAGACCTCAGAGACAGAAAGCACATGCAAATGAGCAAGGGCACACCTACAAGTTATTTCATGTGGGACTGTTTAATTTAATCTAAATCTGATTTTAAAGCATGGATGCTGCAAAAGTGGGAGACATGTCCTCACTAGGAACAAACTCTGAGTTTTAATACGGAATGGAGGGGAGTGTAACAAGCAGGAGCAATATTGCAGCTCTGAAAGAACTACCACCTATGTATCTTAGGCAATTGCATAGGTCCTATTAATACAACATTTCAGTGCATCTGTAATACAGTTAACCTCATGTTACACGTGAAAAGGGAAAATGATATTAACTCCATTTTAAGGATGTGAAAATGATAGGCAGGATAAACTTTTTTCCCAAGGCTAAAGCAGGACTTGACCTAAGCAACAGTGCTGGCCGCTGGGCTAAGTTCCCCTCCATTTTTTAACCCTACTTCTCTGATGCATCCCTGGAGTGGTAACATTTGGAAATGTATTTAACGCTCTGATTAGTGGGGTAATGACTGTGTTTGCTATGATTGTGTCTGTTAGGGGATGTTTCATTACTGGTTCTCATGTTTCAGGCTCAGTTCTGACAGCGTAATCAAACTGGAAAAAATGTAAATCAGTTTTCTTGATATTTATTGAATGCATGTACTGTCTTGCTACATTAACAAAAAGATTTTTTTTTTTAATGTTCTCCCACTGCTCCCTTCATCTCTAGAGATTTCCAAAGCAGCTCTGTGTGGCTTTATGTTTATCAGATTTTTTTCTCCTTTTCCTCTCTAAGACAGGAAGCTGAGGGTTTTGACCTCATCTGGATCTTTCCCAGTGTCAGGAGGTGGTCTGTTCAAAAAGATTCCATGACACTGATCTCTTCCTGATTTATCAGATAGCTAGGTCAATAAATAAGGTCTCTACTGTTTTTTCCACAGCTGCAAAATAACCAATGGACTCCTCTGAGAGCTAATTATCAAATCTTTTGAGTTTTTCTTTCAAGGAACAAGCGTTATCTTTCCGGTTAGTAAATTCCACTGCAGTGTAATTTAACAAAGACTGCCTAATTGTAGGAGCTCTGGCTCACATAAGCAGTTCATTTAAGTAAAATGTTAACACTGGAGACCTGTTTCTTCTTTATAATTTTCTCTCTGTCCTTCTATCAGTATATTTTCTCAGAGTCATGAAGCCCTTTTACTGTTTATAAAAAGATTATAGAGCAATTGTCATGTCCAATGAATCCACCAAGTGACAAAGAGTATGACTTATGTGGATATGGATAGTGAAGGCACAGCAGTAAGTGATAAGTGGGCAGTGTTCCAGATTTGTCATTCTTCTGTCTGTATCCTCCTTGCCTTTTTGCTGCTATTGCCTCACCATGCAACTGGCCATATCCTGTCCCAGGTGAGGTGGTTCATTTGACATTAGGTACAACCCAACGGAAATATCTCCGTCACTAGTTAGAAAGCATCTTTTCTGACACTCAGTGAAACCAAGGAAATGTGGAAAGCTCCAGTGACTGCCAAGACAACTCTCTTTAAACATCCGGCAGAAGTAGAAGCAATCTGAGCACTCCTAAAAGTTCATATGTCCCAATCTGAACTGATCTACTCCTATTTTATTCCATAGGAAACCTTTAATTGAAAAGCATAATTAAATGGTTATTTATTAACAGATTTCATTGATAGCTCAAAATTTCTGGCTACCAAAGGTCAGTCAATAGGCTTAAGCTTGCAAAAATTTCCAGAACAGAGCCAAACTCTTTTTCTTCTGTCTTTCTCTTAGTTTCTGTGCGTTATATTATTTCAACTGGGATGTTCTTTTTATAAGTTACATATTTAAGATGATTCTACTGGCTATTGAAAATATGCATAATAATAAAATGCTTATTTTGCCTGCATGCTATACCCTCAAGATGTAATGAAGTATTAGAATTCAAGGAACTCCCAATTCCTAACACCAGCTCTGCCTTTGAGAATAAATATGATGACTTCTGTGTGTTTTGATTTATTCATGCTTGCACTGATGTTATTGTCAGTAACTCCTCTCCCAATCTGCTAAGTTTTGGTTAGATTCTCTAAACAACAACTCAAAAAGGTAGGGTGTTTACTGGAGATTATAGGATAAATATTCTATACTGTTTTTAACAAAAAGTTTCTACAATGATTATTTCTAGAAATTCTCATACTGTCTTTTAAAACACAAATAATACACAGATGGAGATAATTTCTACAGGACAGACTGAACTAGAACAAATGAATGCTTATCTTATTTCCCTACAGAACATGAGAAGTGATATAATGACAAAGCAACTGTTCCACACACTGCCAAAAATGATCAAAACCACTGCCACATAATACATATGCATACAACATGGGGACTCCTAGAGAAAGGTAGAAGATTTTATGCTTTGGTCATGGTAGAGAAGACAAATCTCTCTATTTGTCATGGAGTAATGGGAACCACTCAGGCAGGGAATGACCAACAATGTAATCAAGTAGATGCCATAGATTCCTCTTGACACAGAGCCTCCTCATGCATTTCTGGGTTAAGTCACAATCCACATTTGCTGCACCTGCTGGAATTGTGGCCTGGGTGTAAATCTCAGTCAGTGTTAAATAAGAGAGAGCATCCAAATTAGGTAGATGGCCAAAATCCAAAATACCCACTATAAACTATACTAACTATTACACAATCCTATGCATAACAGAGTTTTTCCCCTGTCTGTACAGAATTACATTTCAAATTGAATCCAAGCACTGTATACCACTGAATCAAATGTTAGGCTTCACCATAAACAAAGAAAGAATCTTAAAATAAACTGCAGACAAACATTTCCTTTGCATTTTTTATTAAACCCCCCCCCCAACTGCCTTGGGATGACCAGGAGAGCGCAATGATTTCTAGCTGCTGAATTTCTCTTTTGTCTTGAAAAATCTGGACTAATACTAGGGGTAAAACCATCCCTATTTTCACCTCCCTTAACACTTGGTATCTAATAATCCCACAAGTTATTTTTGGTGAAAAATGTGGTCCAAGAGGGAACAAAACAGCTATTTCTGATTTAGTCTACTCATACACTTTCTATTCCCCCTGTACAGACAAACCTTACCTTTGAGGCTTACAATTCTGTCCTTACCAAAGGCTGAAGCTAATACTAATGGCAATGGTGGGGGATATTATTTGCTTTACTATAGGTTCCTACTATCAAGGGCCTACAGAAGAGATCCAGAGTTCCCTTCTACTACAGGCAGTAATTAAGAAAAGCAAAAGAAAGCTAATTGTGTCAGAGACAAAAAATCCCTAGTATACAAGGCATAGCTTCTCTCTATTTCAAACACACATTAAGAGCAGTTTAGTGCTTATACTGCGTAATATTTGTTATTTCCTCACTCATCACTTATTCAGACTGAGTTTGATTATGCTTGCATTACGTTCCCTGTCTAGATCCCCAGTGGTATCTAGTTTTGTTTTCAAAAAAGTCTTACATTGGAATAGGACACTGACTTGTAAAACGCTGGGAAATGCACATCAGGAGGAGCATTCATGGAGAGCTGAACAGCTGGCCAACAGAATGAACGCATTACCACAAGACTACTGGGAATTAGTGAGAGAACTAGAAAGCACAAGTACAGGGAGAAAAATATTCTTCACTAGTTTTATGTTGGATCTGATATATTTCAGACAGCTGAAACAAAAACTGTAAAAATCTCAAAAGACTGCCTTGTCTGTTTAGGGGCTAAATTTTAACCTTGTTAGAAACCTGTATTCTTCTACCAGGGAACATTTATCAAATTCACCTAAAAGGAAATTGTAATGTACTGATCCCTTTTAAAAATCTGTCTTCAGAAGATTTGATGATGGTTAATATTATCCAGTCAAAACAATTATGTATCTTGCAACCAGGTTGGTCAGGGTAGAGGACAGGTCAGACATCTTCACTTTGCAAGTGATGGGAGTGTACAATACTGTGACTGCATCTGATAAATAGTCTTTCAATTCATACCTCTTGCACCGTGCAGATATGAATCTGCTGCCTTCTGAGATATTCTCTGTCTTCCCAACCTGTGAAAAATGTTCCCTGGGTTATTTACAATCCTAAAATACAGTTTTTCTTTGTGAAGGACTGCATTAGCATCTATCAAATCAGCCATGCAGCTATCAAATCAGGCAATCCACAATGAATCTCGCTAGTTCATATCACTCACAAAGTCACTTATTATGCTTCGTATCACAATCAGCAAACTCACTTCAAAAGCATGCTCCTGGCCCAAACTAAAACACTACAGCACATATGTGCCTTAACCCAGTAGCACAAACCTAACTAAAAACTTCTGCTTCTCTGTGAACTGCAACTCACATTTTAAAATTTTGGTTGTTGAATAACATGCAGTTGTGCGCTGGGAATACAAATTCTAATATCCCCATTTTGGGATTGTAGATGATTTAGCAGCAACAAGAAAGAATATAGAATGACTTAAAATTTACACCTGTTCATTTTCACAGTTATATGATTTTGCTCAAACATAAAATAGCTTACCTTACCATATGCAGTCAAATAGAAAAGTTATACAAAAGTCCCAAAATAGACAGAATGTAGTTTAAAATACAGATCAAAATTGCCATATTAAAGGGTTCAGTAATACTTGTAGTTAAAATAATGTCACATCCTACATAATTTTACTAGTTCAAAGACTCAGAATTACAAAAGCATAAGCATCTGTGATAGGCCTGTATAGGATAAGCCCCTTCAGCCAAACATAACGAACACCGAGGCAGGTAAAAATAGATAAGGAAGAAAAAAAAATGCAATTATAGTAAGAGTGGCAGATAGGGTTTTTTTTTTATTCTTTGAGTAAATCAGACTGCTGGATTTCAAAGAGAAAACTTTTGACACCTGCCTTTTACACCAAGCTTGTTACTAGCACAAACATTATTTTGGTAGATGTAATCAAAAGACATCTAAGCATCAATTAAGAATCAGCCCCCATGGTTCTTGAGCATCCTTGGTGTGCATAAAAGCAAAAGTAAGATGTATCCACAGAATGTATGAAAGACAACTCCCCCCACCCCCCCAGGAACTGCAAACAAAAGTTAAGTTTGTGTACCCTGACATTTGTTCCTGAACTGCTTTCTCTTCTTCTGTCTCCCAGGAACTGCTTGTGTTGGTTTCTGCCCTGTGTATTCATACAAATACTCAGAAGTGATATTCAGAGCTACAGACAGATTGCTTTGTATTTTAAAGGACCAGCTACTTCAAAATTCAGTGGGGTGGTTTGTTGGTTTTCTTTAATCTTTTTTCTTCCCCCTGCAATCCATCTGTACTCAAAGAAAAACAAATTAATTTTTTCAAGTGACTATTTTTTGATTAAAGTCAGTACTGTAACAGTAATTAAAACAAGCATATATTTTCAGCTAGTAGGCCTGTGAACTCCTCCTTTCCCTCCCCCAAGTGACATGCTTTAGCAATGGTAAGGTGACATCATTAGAGGTCAAACCCAGAACTTCAGAGTTTGACAAATGGGCTATAATCGAGCTACCCCCCCTTTGGAGAACACAAAAGTTTCATAAGTTTTTACAACAGCACTCTCTTAAAACAGAGGTTGGTGGAAAGCATAGGGACGGAAAATCTGTTGCTATTTCAGTTGTGTATCTGGTAAGATGGAAAATTTTTCAAGTCTACACAGATGGTAAATAAATTTCTGCTACATGAGACAGTTCCTGGAATAAAGAAATTTTCTCAAATAACAAGTGCCAAATATTTTTTTCAGCAAGACTTATTTTTAACTTTCCCAGGGACTTGTTGGGAGAGCTGGAGAAGTGTCCTTTCACCTTCAGAATCCTGGTTTAACTCCAGAAATAGCCTCTAATGTTGTTCTCAGCATAGACGAGTTTTCTTTACACTTTAAAAGATATTTCAAAGCAAAGATCAAAGCTCCACAATTATACTTCGCTGCTGGTAAACACTGCCTTGGAACACAGTGGCTAGAAAATAAGAAATTTCTATTTAAACCCTAAGACAATCAGCAGTGACTAACAGTGCTGACATTTAAACTGTCATTATTATGCTTCATGAGGCAATGCTGTTGACACAAGAGAGCTTGTCCGCCATGAACTAAGTGTAATGGAAAGGACTGAGAGAGGGAGCCCAGAATCAGGGACCAAGTCACTACAGACTATATCTTCTAAGGAAGCTCTGAAAAAGACACAGCATAGTTAGGTTTTTGTCAGTCTCATAAATGGATTTGAGTAGATATTTTAGACATGAATGCTGAGCAACGGGACTGCAAACTATGATCACTACTGCAAAACTAGTTCTTGAGGGTATTTGGGATGTCTCTCCCCCTCATACTGAAGTGGAGTCAGAGTCATGGAAGTTGCTCACCCTTTTCTCCAGCAACTTCATATTCCCTTCCTAGTTCACGTGACTGCATAGCTCTGCTTGGTTGCTGCCTTGAGCCCAAAATCAAAGCCTGTGAAATGATGATGCTTGCAAAGAGAAAAATACACAGTAGTCTCATGTCACTGAGTGAGCTTTCTCTTATATAAGCATAAACTCAAAAGGCTAAAAAGTTTAGTACTGTCACACTTAGCTTAGTACATGAAATAAGGAAAAAAAAAATCAAAGCATTTCTGAAAAGGCAGGAGTGAGTGGGAAGAATTAGTGATCTTAACATGCTGAGTAGGAGAGTATGGGTAGGATGAAGAAGGATTTTTTTTGCCTGTCAGAGAATGTAGATGACCTAGAAAAAATTAACTGACATTCTAGTCTAAGGCTTCTGTTACTATTCCCAAGAGAGCAAAATTCAGGAACATATGTATTTCTTCTGAATCTGATTAAAGCTGATTTCCCCACAGTCATAACTATTCATAGGCTTCAGTCTGCAAAAACACAATTCATTTAAAACTTGCATTGCAAAAGAACCTAAAGTAAGAATTACAATATGACTTCTAAAAGCTTAATAAAATGTTTGTGAAATGTGCTAAATTACAAGTCCTGCAGAATGTTTACCCACAGAATATTAATCAAGGTACAGGCATGGAAGAACTTCTCCTCAAATTATCTTTGACTCTGTTACTAGCCGTATTGAGGAAGGCCTGGAAACAGACAAACTGATCAACTGGAAGTTGGTTTTGTGAGTTGAGAAAACTTTGTGTAATTAAGAGCTGAATGATCACTTTACATGGAAAATCAATTAATTTTCAGCTACTTATTTCCCAGTCTTATCCCACCTATAAGATAGTCTTTCTCTATCCCTGTCTTTTTTGTCCTATTTCTTCTCTTGTTCGCTTTCTGGCTATTTTACTTCCCATATAAGTATAAAGCCCTAACTAGGACAGTGCTCATTGCCACATCATCTTGTCATCATCTATCAAGCAGTAGAAATTATTTGTAAACAGGTGAGTTTACCATGCTGGAATAAATTCAGCAGATGTAGTGGGTGTGATGTACACATACATTCACTACTAACTTTGTGTGAGATAAATACAGTTTGCATTTATCAGAAGAAAAGTGTAGTGTTTCAGAGAATCGGGATGTAGGAAAGTAGTTTGGTTTACATTCCCAAATTTTTGCTTGTGGCCATGCTGTTTCATTTTCAATGCAGTAAAGATGTCAGCTTTTAATATATTTTGAAGCTAAAATTACATGCAGCACAAGCCACGAGCTTTAGCACCGCTGAATTTTTTCATGTATTTCATGCCTTCATATCAAACAGCCATGAATCACATAGCAATGATTATTAGTGCATGCAAACCATCTTTTTTAAGAAGGTTGTGGATACCACCCAAGAGATTAAAACATGCAGTACAAGAACAGAATCAGCTCCTTAATGATTTTTTAATGGGTATATTAGATGATACATTTTATGTTAAAGCAAAACTGTCCAAATGAATGACACTCAGCATATCCAAATAGAAACCTTTGTTTAATTGAATCTGGTGTGTGCAAAAATGTTTGGGAAGGAGGCATCTTACAGGAAAGGATAAATAAACTTCCATTTAACATAAATATTTTACATATTGCATTTGCTATTCTATCTCTTATGTACAGTTACACCGCAAAAACAATGTGAAACTTAGGATATGAAAGTTATTGGTGTAATATGGCACATTATTGAAGGACATCCTCATGTTACAGTGAGCCAATTTTTCATTAACGCAGTGTGCATAAGCCAAGTTCCTTATGTTCCACTGTTGTAAAAGCATTAGACGTCAGCTGTGACAGTTATGAATAAGAGCAAGGATCTGGTTTACATTTACCATACATTTACCCCAGTGCACACAGACACTTATGCATACATATAGAGAGTATCTGTATTCCTGCCTGGATTTTTTTCATAGGAGAAGGAATATCCCTCTAAATTTGAATTCATAACCATTTTAGGCCATATCCTCTGGAGCTTGGAATGGTTTCTGGCAGCAGGAACAGTATTGTTTCATTTTGTAAAGCCATATTCAATACACCCTATCGGTGGCATAGACCCCCTTGTCTTTACAAACCTCCTATGTTGCCATTAAGAGAGCAATAAAAGGACATAAGCATGAGCAACACATTTTTAGGTGTTTCAATTGTATGCGCTACCATGACGGGAAGCAAGAAAAAAAACCCCAAAACAAACCAAAACACCACAAACAAAAAAACTTCCATGGAAAACACTTTGCAGATGGCTCCCACCCTGCTGCAGTTCAGCCCATGGGAGGGTCCTCATTGCTTGTTTGCCTTTAACTGCTGTGTGGGAATTGGTCAGATACGTGTGGATGTACCCACCACCATACTACTACGGCCAAATACTCCTTGATAGCAGTGGCAAAGACCTCACTGCTGTAAAGCCTCAGCCCCCAGAGCTGGCCGGGGTGGGCTGCTCTTCTATGCCTCCTTCTGAGACACAGCACCACTAACAGAAAAGCTTTTGCTTTTCACATGGGTCATGGCTGCAGTAGAGGTTTGTGCTGAAAAAGCTGCTCTGCCATAGCTATGGCTTCAAAGGCTCTTTAGTATAGGCAGGGGTGTTCTAATAGCTGACTTTCCAGGTTACTACTGTGTTTACTGTTTTTTGATGGAAGCTGTAGCTCTGTGTGCCTCTTGGATCTCTCCATTTTCACTTGATTGTTAATTCAAAGTGAACTTTATGCTCGTGAAAGTACCAGATGAACAGTTGTAGCAAGCAAGATGAACAGTTGTAGGAAGCAAAGTTCTTTTTAAAAATTTCTCTTTAACCAATGGAAAAGTGTATTGTGGATAGTGATGTCATGTAATCCAGACGGTTTTGCCCAAGTGTTTTAATTCCACTTCCCATTTCCTAAACTGTTAAATTTGGTTTTTGCGTACTATGCCCATTCATTGCTTCCAAGACAGCTTCCCTCAAAAATGTGGTGTTAATTACAAATCTGGTGTCATATTAGGAAGTGGTCATTGGTTCATTTAACATGACCTACAACCAAGACTTTATAGACTACAAAGAGCAAATAGTTGGCCCTTACCAGTCAGAACTTTTTAAAGATTCATTTTAAGAACAAACAAACAAAATGTTTTAAAAGTTTTCTTCCAGCCAATTATTGCAAACCTGGACAAAATTAGAAATTTCTGAGTATAAACTGTATGAAATTAGAGCTCTCCACGTTGGTTCCTGGAAGCATGTAATATCACTTGGTGAAGCGATAGTGCGTGACTATGAAGCACGTATAAATACAAATACTTTCATGACCATTTTAGGTAGCTCAGCTCCAACTAATGCATAGCTTGATGTGCAGCAGTCTCTTGTTGCAGTCTAGACAACACTGGCAGCCTTTAAAATTTATTGCTGAACACTGTCACAAAAATGTGTCAAAGTAAAATTTGCATAAAGGTTATACTGTAATGGCCTGGCGATCATCCCATCCTGTTCTAAGCTTGTTTTAAATACTTTTCAGATTGTTTGAAATACATCATACTTCAGTCCAAACACAAAGGAAGTCTGTGGGAAAGCATTCTTTAGCTTCCCAGATGGAGATAATATTTATGATACATATTTTTGAAAGCAACAGAGAAAATTCATGGTCTTGTAACCACAATAATATGAGTGCTTTATGACCCCAACTTTCTACTAATTGCCATAAATAATATGCATAATTTAAAAAACTTAGATCCAAATGTTTTAGTCCATTTATATTTTTGAACCACATCTTCGTTATTAAATGGTAAATTTAGGAAGCAAGTTTTCAATGCAGAAAAGAGAAACAAATATTCATGACAGCCAAGAAAGTTTCAGGTTATTTTTTTTAAAGAAATTATACTATTTGTTTTGCTTTACTTGCAGCTCTTGCCAGATTCTTCCTAATGCCTTCAAAATTATGACCATTTAATAGCAATGTGCAAATGCAGCAAATTCTTTGTGGTGAAGCAACTGTGGATCTCAGTAATAGTTGCCCACTGTACTAATACTAGACTGTAGCTCTGAGATGTGGGTAGCAACTAACCTTTCAAAAAGCTGTTGTGGCTTAAGATCCCTCATTAATTTTTGGTGGTGTTCGTATTCACATTATGAGTTTGGAAAAACAGATCTGTGGTCTTTCCTAAAACCTTTAGAAAGTCTGAAAAAACTTTGAAAAACCTGTAGAAAGTCTGAAAATGACAAGAAATGTAGAAATGGAACAAAAGCAAATCCAAATTCCATACATGATAAAATAGATTTCTGTTGTTTGAATGATCATCTTTAAAAAAGGATTATCAGATTTCCAATATTTGGATTTGTCATTGTCCTTCACAAAACTAAGAAAAACCATTCCCTAGATGCCAAGATTATATTATTAATTTCTGTATATGAAAAAAAAAGCTGTTCTGGAATAAGAGCAGGTCTGAATTGTACAGGAAATATAGTTAAAGAACCATATGATTTGAAAGTAATTTTGCTGTGATAGTGCTTCTACAGTAACTAGCTTCTGTAGTCTCTAAAGTTACAAATTGTTATAACACCCACGTTGAGCAAGGCACTTAAACATACTCTAAGAACGCAGTAGTTCCACTGACATCCATTAATGCTTTTTTAATGTCTGGATTTAAGAAGTGAAGCCTTGGTCTCCTACAACCATGCAAACAACATTCATTGTTGTCCACATTTTCAGAATTTCTGAAGATCATTATAATCTGAGAATGCAGATTTTTTTCCTGTTTTTTTGATTGCTCCACTAGAATATTCACAAGACTATTATCTTTAAAAAATACTCAATGGGGAAACAAACTGTGGGAAATGAATGCATTTATACATCATATTTTGCAAAAGTGCAATGAAACTTTTCAATTGACTTTGAAAACCATTTTGAAAAACAATGAAAATTTTCAATTGACTTTGAAAACCACCAACTTTTAGAGCTGTAGTCTTCCTCTGGCTGACACACGTTTGCAGACCGAATCTCAGAAAAAGGTAAATTCAATTCCCTGTGACAAACGCAGGATACAGCAAAATGCATAATTCTATTTTTAATTAAGATTTCCTGTACATTCCTGTTGTTTTTATTTGTACTTTTATCTTCTATGCTTGTCTTTCCCATGCTGACCTGAGTTGTTACAATGCAGTCCTAACAAGTGTGCATCACTAACAAGCCTACATATGCCTACATATTATTACTTATGCAGTAATAGTTTAGACTGCATCCCTACTAAACCAGCTTCTATAAAAAAAACGAAACCAAAACACCCTGTAAGAGTCTTAAAAGCTAAATTAAAAATTGCTATGAAAAAAGAATTAATCATGAAATTATCCCCATTCAACAAAGACAGAATTGAGGTAAAGGGAGATTAAAACTTCAGAAAGACATACTTGTAACAGGTCTGGAAACTTGGTCGCTGGTATTTTAAAAACAATAAACTAAGAAAAAGATCTAAAATGTTGGATACTACTGTTCACAACAAGCTCACATTACTTTTTAAATAAGAATCTAAGCCTGACAATTGAGTGCTCAGTTGAAAAGGGTTATGCAAAGTGAATAGTAGAGATGGCAGGGAAAAAATTGTGAGGAAACCATTTCAGTAAAATAGGTAGCTCTTATGATTTTTTTGGAAGCTTTCCCACTACTTCTCCCAGGTACCTTAGTGGGAGGACTAAGCCAGCAGACAAGGCTCCATACGCTTCCTGTGGAGTCAATTTACAGGGTGATATGAGCAGAAGCTCCTGGAAGAACCTAACTTTCTAACTTGCCATAAAAAGCATAGTTTTAGCCTTGTGAAAGAGAATTTATTGCAGATTGTAATGGAAGTGAGTCAGCCTTCACATCTCATGGGCAAGCATAATACTCAGGTAGCAAATACGGATGGAAAGGCCTGAATTCAACGAAGCAATTTTTTTTTTTTCTCACATTAGTATAATTATAATTGATGAAATAATGAAACAAACTTTATTGCAACAGTACAGAAAATGCAAAACCATGCTTTAAAAAACTCACAGCTTTTGTGGGGAGGAAAGGCCCTGCCTACAAAGACCTGTGTCACCCCAGCTAACAACCTTCTACCTAGGTTTCTTTTTACATTTACTGCCATCGTCCTGTTAATTTTTTTCTTAAATCAATTTGCATCTCACTGACACTGGCTGCTGCTGTCATGCTGACATTAGATGTGTTCTTAAGTATCCTTTGCAAATGACACAGCATTTAATCTAGAAATCTGGATTAAAATAGCAGCAATAATAGCGAGCATTAGGAAATAGCCCTATTATACTCTTTAGTCTTGTAGGAATGACTTTGAGATAACATCAACTGTTTGAAACTGGAAAGCTTCTAAACAGGCCACCATGATGAATTGCAAGTAGTAAATATTAAAAGCAAAAGTCTCATAAAAGAGAGAAGAGGAATTTGTACACTAAAATGTTTACTTCATTCCTTTTTCAGTGACACATAAGCAAAATGTTTTAATGAGACTGAAATGCAGTCTGAGATTACCTGTGAAGGCAAACTGATGCAAATTCATCACACATACTCCAATTAGCTTGATACCCCAATTAGCCCCTCCTGAAGTAGTATTCTAAGCTATACCATTTCTTGGAAGGAATACAGGTGACCTAACAAACTTCAAGTCACCAGGCACAATACATCAGTTGCGTTTCCTGAAACCAATCATTGTGTATCTATATCTTATTTCATTGCATTGTGTGCAGTGAATTTGCCAGTACTTTATAAACTCTAATCTTATAGAATTTATTAATAATTTTAATCAAAATTCTTCGTAGCAAACCAGAAGTTTCACATTAGAAAAGAACCCCAAAAGTTTCAGAGTTAATACTTAATTTAGATAAGCAACTGGAACTTCAAATGCTGATCTAAAGTTTGTCTGAACTATTTTGAACTTGATTTCTGAGTCCAAGAGAGTTAATTTTTGGAAGATTTACGCCAAGTTCTTTCTATCGACTTCTCAGAAAATTACTGTGACAATAGCCTCTCTCCAGTGCCTGAGCAGTTCTAGAACCTGTTTCTTCCACAGGTTAATGAAAACAACAACAATATTAAGCATTGCAAAGGAACATTGCTTTAAGATGCCTGAGAAAAAGGCTGCTTTCAGAGTAGCAAATTTTTGTTTTCTTATATCGTTACAATCTGGAATATAAAACATAAAAGATGGAAAACTATTTCATTACTCCAATGAATGACAGGTTTTCAGTAAACCATGTTTAACTGCAAGTGTAAAGGCATGCAAATTTATATACCTTATCCAAACTAAGAAAACAACTGAACAGGTAACTAACAATTTTGACATGTAATTGTTCATTTGTGTATGTTAATTCAATTCATTTTCTTGTGACGTTCAGATATTAAACTACATTGTATCAAAGCAGCCCAAATATATATGAGGAATGTTTCCTGCATTCCTGGATGAAATCAGAATATACTTCTTATATGTTTGTGTATATTCAGTGAAAAATCTGTATCTTTTCACAGATTTTCTTTCCCCTCAATCTTCTGGTACTATCTTGCTAAGCTAGTTTGAGGATTGAATTTTGTTTTTAAATATTAACTACAACTCCCTGAGCCTTATTAAAAAGCATATTAATAGTAATTCTATCTTTTTGCACGCAGAATGCTTTTCAATACTCCATCTCCTGCTTTCCTTAACTGCAGGGATATTACAATCCCCCATGAATTGAGCCCAATGCTACTTGCTGTTGTATATGGTGTTTTTGCCATTTCTTTTTTTCCCCACAGTCATGAGTCACTTTGCATTTTATTAAAAATAATAGGTGATATAACATTATCCTACAGGAGAGAGAAATGAACAATCGCAGTTGGTTCTCTACTGTTTTCTTCCCGTTTATAGGGAACAATCTCTAGCCGTAAAATCTAAGGTTGGAGTGAGAACAATGAAAATTTCTTTTGTAAGGGGAGTTCATTGCCCTTTCATTTTTGTTTTAAATTTCCTGGATTTTTAATCAAACTATTGGGAGTTAGGCTCCACAATGATCATTTTCTACTCCTTTACTGATTCATCATGTAAAAGAGCTGTCTTAGCCTTGTTTTACAAATTGCATTTACAAAGTACTGATTAATATATATTGTGACACCACAGCTGTGATTGTGTTTGGGAAACGAGTGGTGAGAAGTAGTTGTGAAACTATATGCCTCAACCCACCTTTTTATGCTGATGTTGAACGAAGTACTTTTTTCATGTTGAAAAAGAATTTAAATTAATGTGTTAGAGTTCCAGTGCATTTGTGCACCTATGTAATATCCCTCAGCAAGGATTTTTCTGGCTATCCCTAAGCTTGATGAGACGAGCAGCTTGGAGAAAGCATAAGACAGGGCACATGAAAAAATTGGCAAGATCCTTTACAAGATAATGGCTGTTTTTTCCCCACTTTAAAATCAGTGTATAATAATTAAATATTCTCCTTTTGTTGGTATTCTCTTAATAATCGATACTCTTCTGCTTTTGTATGATACTGTTCTCCAAAAGCTCTATTGCATTACACATGTGAACATACATGCGAGCTGTTGGGATGTCCCAAGCATTACAGCTTGCTCATGAGTTCCAAAGATTATTCCAATCTTTGGAAATTCAGAATGTACAGTTCTCAAGTGAAGTGACTATTTTAAAATCCAAAATTTATTTAACCCAGGAAAGCATACAGGAGGGTCTAGTTGGCATAACCACATGCAGTTAATCCATGTACGCTTCTGCTACTCTGAACCATTAATAACCATCAATTTCATGTTGTGGATAAACTGAATTGATTTTCAGTCAACACAGAACCAGGAAAGCTTGATTACTGGGAGATCTTTCAATTAGACCTAACATCATTAGCTTCTCACAATTAAATTCAGGCGCTTCCGATTTCCGAGCCTTAGGAAGTCTTCCTTGGAAAGCAAAGGAAAAGAGGCTGCTGTGTATCAACCATCTGAACCCGAGTGACTCGAGGGAACAAAGAATGCTGTAACAGCTGGACCTGTTTGCAAAAAGCATCTTCAGTGTCAGTACATCCATCATGACCAAAGCAATTTGCCAAAATGGAGCTAGTGCTGGTCCAAGATGCTAAACTCTAAGCCCTTAAGCCCTCAAACCTGCATTCATCTGCAGAGCAAGCACAACAGATCCACAGTCTCACCTCAGCTTCGGTTTGAAGACAGTAGATCTAAAGATAAGAGGGGAGGTCATGCTCTATTGCCACAATTAAAAGCAGTTTAAAATATGTTAACGAGGAACAGGTTTTCAGAAGAATTTAGTACCAACAAGAGCAGAGTGATGTCTACTCAAAGGTACTAAGATCTTAGATGTCATGGAAGTATCTGAAGTTCAGCACCTTTCTGTGATCCCCCAAGGTGCCACATCAAGGTTTGGGTGCCCAAATACCTTTAGCAATTCATCTCTGTGTGCCTTTTCCCATATTCTGACCTTTATGAGCACATATTTATGTGCAACTATAATTGACGCTGAGCATTAATCAGACAGTGGTGTGTTTTAGGCCTTAACTGCACTGTTTGAACTGCTGACCTTGAGAGAAAAGGTTTTATATACCATTCCCAATCCCTTAAGTCTTCCTGTCACTGCAAAGCAAATACTTGGCTTTTATGGATGGATTCAGTTTCAAGTCTGTTGTTTTTCTAATGTTTTGTTAAAATTACAGAAGTGGCTTTCAGGGCAAGTTTGTAAACATAGGCACATTTTTCATTACAGATTATTACCAACACAGACGGGCTTTTGTAAAATAGTGCATGATTAGGTATGTGATAAAATCCTGCACGCAGGAACACTATTTGTAGAAGTACCCTGCAAACTTAGAGATAAATAATACCACAAGCAACAACAGATCAAATCTTTTCGCTTTTGCCAAATATTTTACAGTTTTTGGTAAAGACTTCTTTAAGCAAAGTGGTACAAGGCCACTCCTTCAGATTTACAGACTCCATCCCCTTTTACAATGCTCAAACCTTCACAGTTGCTGCAGACATGCAACTCTCAACCTTCTTTGAAGCAACTCCTTGTTTTGCTCCTTTCTGTGTTCACGTCCTTTCTTAGTTTTTCTTACCATTAGCCTCACTGGAATTTTTATATTATGTCTTTCTAAATATTTAATGGCACAAACACAAATCACAAATATATTCTCAAATATAAGTCTCGTGAATGTACATTTAAAAGACGAGTATGTCACCTCAAAACAAGATAGAACTAGATACATGGAAACTAGCAGGATCGAAGCTATTAAAAAATATAACACGGTACATCTTGCTAACAATATGAAAAAATATTCACCAAAATTAGCAACTATGCTTAGAAAAAAGGAAATGAGATGCTAAAATAGAGGAGCTGAGAATACGGTTATAGTAGCTAATTAGTTCTCAAATATGATATTAATTCAGCTTTTTTTTTTTTACTATTTTTTTTTAAACTTGAACTGTTTTCTACAGATCAGTAAGTTTAGCATTTCTAGTACTGCTAGTCAGATTTCTACTTCTTAATTGTAACTCAGAGCCATGCTTACTGCAAGATCAGTTGAACAGTTACCACTTTAACTGTGATTGCATGAACTACCAAAGGAAGACTGGTTTTGAGGGCTTCTGAAACCTTTCGCAAATGTTACTTACAGCTTATAACCATATCAATTGAGTGTTAATATTACCAAAGGGTCTATACAAGGAAGCAGTGGCCAGCAGCTCAGGGTGCTGTGTTGGCATACAGTACTTTAGATACATGAATTTGAGCTTTAATGGAACAGCTACTGAGGCACTACAGCTGATAGAAAAAAGCCGCACACAATTAATAGAAACCAGATTTATAAAAAAAAACCAGACAAAAGAAGGTGGATGATGTCAAGTGAAAAAAGGCAGGAGAAATAAACAATTACAAATTGGTTACTAGCAAGAATAAGCAGCCTAGCTGGGAAAGCCAAACTTTAAGTTGAATTCTGCAGTGCCACAGTCAGCACATCTCCTTCCATTAAAGCCGCTGGGAGTTTTATTGCCATGGAATCTGTCCATTAAAATTTTGTGATGATACTCTTCCTCACTCTGTGTAGACAGTGAAATTTCTCTGGTTGCTTTGAAATTACAAAACATTGTTCCAAACTCAGCAATACTTCTTTTTGCAAGAACATAGGCTCATGGGGCTGAGCTGAAAACCGAAGAACTACTGAAAAATGTTTCCACTCGTTTTTTCCCTTTTAAAGTTTTGTTGCACTTTTTGCCTTTTCTCTTTTTTTCAGTAAGGCTTCCAAACCCCTGGACACAATCTGTTTCCTAAGAGAAACAGATAATGATACCTGATAGCAACAGAAAAACAAAAATAAAATGAAACCCATAGAAGATACTTATTCATTTAGCCTTGAACGACATATATAAAATAACATATATATATAAAGTAAATATGAGATAACTTCCAAATTCACTGCTCAGCCATTTTCAGACCTTAAAAAGAGCTCCTGAAACTCAGTTGCTATCTAGACACATTTTTTCGAAACCATTTGAAGAAAAAAATCTGACAAATTAATGAAACAAAGCTGAAAAACACATTTTATCCTCCAATCAATTAGTCACGGAACCACTTTCATAAGAAATTGGGGGAAAACATTAGAAAAAAATCTCTGCAGTTTATGAGCATCCTACCTTTCTTTTGCGCAGTTTCACTTGACTGTCTGAATATTCTTGTGTGGTCAAATGATTCCCTACATGTAAACACGGAATGTCTTCTGTTGAACTGACATTTGAAAGGCATTTGTTTTCAGGGGCCACTTGAGGTTCTGTGAAACCACTTTCATCCAGACCATTTTCCACTGCCGGGATGTGAGAACAGGGAGAAGATTGCATAAGGCAGTCGCTGGATTCCACTGCTGAGCATAGCTGTCTATCACTGCTGGTGCATGATTCAGAAGAAATCCCACTCTCTACCACATTACACTCAGACTTTCCAAGCCCGTCTTTAAAAGCATCAGATTTCCGGCGCTGTTGTGCAATTACAGCAGTATGAAGCAGCTGCTTCCCAGGCTTAATAATTTCTTTCACATTTGGAGAATTAGAATGATTTTCTTTCTCTACATCTACTACTTCATTTAAGCCTTCATAATTACAAAGCTCCAGGCTTTGGCCAATGCTGCCACAAACGGTGTCTTCTTCCATCTCCTCTTTAGGAACAGTGTCACCGCCAGGTTCCTTACTTGTATCTCCAATTACTCCAGATGCTTCAGCTGCCTTGTTACCCTCTGTTATTGGTACCATCTGTGTTAAAGAGCCTGCTCCATTTAAACTCTTTTCGTCACCTTTTGGTTCCCCCCCTACAGCAGTGATGTGGTAATTAACACTATCCAGGTTGAGTGATGAATAGTCATCATTCTCATCAGACACATGGACTAGAGTTTCTGTGCTGGCCTCCAGAAAATGCTCCTCATCCTCATGGTTGTCGTTTTCATCCACGTCCTTTGAAATGTTTCCCAGCTGCTTTGCAGGGAAGCCAATCCGCTCTCCACTATAACAGCACTCTGGAAACGAAGCGCATTTTTCTTTCCGGTCCACGCTCAAAACCTCATCTTTTTCCATACTTGTCTGCAAGTTATCAGCTACAAGTCCGTGACGACATGCTGTATTATACTCCACAGACTCCAAAGCCAATCCCATCCACTGGGTCACATGCTCTTCCCAGCTTTTCTTTCTGATTGCTAGAGACATGTCATAACAGTTCAGCAGCAGGCTGCAACGTACCTTCCACGGAGGACCAGAGGAGATGTCATGGCTGCTGTGCTCTGCTCCAGAGGGAGAGAGGGTTTCATCATTTTAACATCTGCAAGAAATAAAAAAAGACTGGGTTATTGAATCAACTCCAAATAAAAAAAAAACAGAAAGGGAAGGAACAGTTTAAACAAAAGTGTAAAAGCAAGATAAGACTGTGGGACCAGAAGGACAGGAATTTAGAAGACTGTTTTGGTTAAAGTTTTAATACTTTTCATACAAAACTTGACAGCACTCATAATTCAGTGTAACTTTTTTTCTGATTACTCTCCAATATCAAGTAAACAAAAATGGTATAAACGGGTGCATGGACAGGCAAGTAGCTCCAGAGCCAAAATTTGACAATAAGTCTCTTTTCACTATGTCTGTCATAAGATATTAATTTCCATGGGTATAAATGGCATTATGTCTTATGGTTGTTTTGCACACAAAGTTATTTTGTATTTCTTCCCCATCCAGAGATACCCATGGAGTGCAGAATTCTGGCTGTTTCCCAAAGAGGTAGAGCAGAACTTGAGGGTTATTCTGAATTTACCAAAGTTGTAAACCACTTATCTTATGAGTAGCTTTGGCCCATTTGGGGGCTCCCATATTTATTGCTATTGTTTCACTCTCTTCAGCACAAGTTGGAATTACAAGTCCTTGGTGAATATTCTTGGGATCTACTAATGTAAGTAAAGGAGGAAACCCTTACTTAGGATGGGGCTCTCCAGAAGAATAGCTTGTGAGCCAGAGCGGTCAGCCGTAACTCTGCCACTCACCTGGACTGCCGGACTCTGCCAGAGCCCACTGTCCCCACTTGATTATCTAGGTGAGTATTTTTCACTGACTGCCGTATTGGGCCTTCTGGACGATGGCATTTGAGATACATTAATCTTGTGACATTGCATGTACAAATTAGCACAACAAAAATACCTCATATTGAGTTATGCATTATAAAACAAAATTAACAAGTTCTTCATCAAATAACAGAAGAAGACTTCTGGCCCATAAAACATAAGAAGTTCAAGGAGCAGACGCTTCTACTTGTCACTCCCTACATAAGAGCTGTCAGCACTTAGCATGGATCTGCTTATTGATTTCAGCAATAAAGAAGATTAAGTACTGAGTTTGTTCTGGGTCATTTCAGTCCACTAAGGCAAATTCTGATTGCCCACCAGGCCACAAAGCTGCCTTCACAAATCACATGCCTCAAGGTATAAAAGTATTCATCTTGAAAGAAATGCAGAATTATTATGCCTGTGCAACTGAACCTCTGTAAATTATATGTTGACAAACTGACTTTCAGGATAGAGTTGTACACGCTCCTAGATCTTTAACGTTCTTTGAGGATGGCAAGCTTCATTTCACATTCACATTTTCCACCTCTGTGGAGTCTGTGCTTAAAAAGAAAATATATTCATAGGGTAAGAGAATTCCATGCACAAGTCATTAACGTGTGGGAGGCTGAGGAAAACGGAAAATAACACACAGAGCCAGGCCAAAAACAATTATCTGCTTTCAGAGGCAAAATTTTGTAGTAAGAAGTTAATACAACTTTAAGATTCACTTTTCTTTCTTGGTCAAATATGAGAGAAGGCCTAAATATTAAAATGTATAGTCAAATTATTGTATAAATTTGCAGTGCATTTGCATTCTTATTCTGACTTCATTTCGTATTTATATTCTACTATTTCTAAGTGTGTGTGGTCCAAAATCACCACAGGGTGCAAATCAATAATGATAATAGTTTTAACTTCTGCTGCACGTTTCCCTGATGGAACCTAAAGCTCTTCAGAAGCATTTAAATTAGTTTTACAACACCACTGTGTTTTGTTTTGACCTCTGAAAAGGGGCAGGTTTACTAAAATGGGCTCAATGATTTCTACCGCCCTCCATTAGCACTGCTTGGAGTTGCACCTGGGTTGAACTTCCCTCTTTCTTCCCCTACTACAACAGTAGCTCCATCTACTTTACAGAAAATTAAACACAGTTGCTACAGCCATATAGGGGAATTTCTGAAAAAAATCAAGGAAAGACACCAGTAACATTAAGTGTAAAAAGCTTAAAAATGCAGCTTCCTGATGACATACATGCATCCATCTACCTAAGAATTAGGCTGCTCTTAATGTGCAGAAGGCAGGCATTCAATGAGTTAACGGGTGTGTGTTAATCTTGCTGCTGCTGAATGGAGTTACACGTGTGCAGAAAGGGGAGAACAGATCCCTTACTGTTTTTCATTTTTTGGATGTGGAGAGTTATATTTCATGGGGGATGAAAAACAAATAAATTTTACTTTAGGAACCCTTCTGTTTTACTTGTGCTATCACTAGTTTTGGCTGCCTCACAGACTGCAGAAAAAATGATTAAACAGGAGAATATCAAATACTTTGCTTGAAATGCAAGACAAATAAATATATGACAAGGGCACTTTCATTGTTCTCTAAAATATGAGCTTATGTTAGCACTGAGTATGAAAAATTTACCTTACATACGCCCCCTCCCCAGGCAGCTTCAGCTACCAATCCCTGAAATCCCCTCATTCCCCTGGCACGTGGAGGAGCCCACAGTTTGGTGGAAGCTTCCTTTTCTTCCACTCCCCCTCCACTCCTCAAAGTCTGCATTATCTGCCACAATTCAGCTTAGAAATTCTTTTCCTGCTATAATTGCTTGACAGTTATGGGCTGACAAGGAACTTTTTTTCTCTCTTCTACCTCTTTATTCAGGATAAATTATTTCCTTTGCACTCACATGGAGGTGCATAAGCTGTGCTTTGAAGGATTCACCACTCCAAACCTCTGAGATTCATAACTTTACTCCTTTCTCTGCCAGAGAACAAAATGCACTACCACTTTGCAGAAGAAAGCAGTCCTGCCTGGATCTCTGCTTTTCTGCTGTGGCTGCTCACTTTTTTCTTGATGTGCAGCATCTTTTGTCCTCCGAGAAATGCCCTGCTCAAGTCCACTTGTACTCTTCACCA
This sequence comes from Haliaeetus albicilla, assembly GCF_947461875.1. Taxonomy (NCBI): domain Eukaryota; kingdom Metazoa; phylum Chordata; class Aves; order Accipitriformes; family Accipitridae; genus Haliaeetus; species Haliaeetus albicilla. Next base: position 53,457,067 of record NC_091483.1, on the reverse strand, counting down.
AGGGAAGAAGTATCTCCCTTTCCATCATTACCACCCCACAACTAGAAACCTTTATATCTGATTTTTCCAGATTTCTAAGACAGGCAGATGAACTCTTAGCAGTCTGTTGAAATGTTTTGTAGAGTGAAAAGACCTTTTTTTCTGATCACAGCATCTGTCAGTATGATAAAGTCCACTCAGCTGCTCCCATAATTCCGATTCATGTTTTGCTTTTACTTTTCAATAGCACTAAATTTAGTACTGCTTAGTAATATTAACTTTCTGAGTAATAAAGGTTTGAAACAAAATGCAAATGAGAAAGACTTCTGGACAAAATTTCTTGATCCTGGGTGTGAGTTAAGGCATATAGGCAATATTGACCCAGTAGGCAATTCTTGACCAAAGGAAATGGAAGTCAGCAGTGGGTGATCATGCTGCATCAGAATCCTCTTCAAGCACCCTTTGTGATGCTTCACAGTGTTTACAAAACAAGATGCCATTTTAGATGGATTTTGTAGTAGCTTACTCCCTGCCTCCTTTCCCAGAGTGGAAGAAAGGGGTAAGGAGAGAAACTGTAAAATAGAATGGAAATGAAAAGTAGGGCAAGCTTTTATGCTTGTTTATTTGTGGAAGTTTTGTATCAAGTCTCGCGGAACAGAGAGTTAATTTGCAACTGATAAAGTGCAGAGTGATGTGATGTATAAGATGAACTGGTAGGCTCTCCTATGATTTGATTGTCTAACATTTTCCTTCAGGGAGGATTCCTGTGATTTTTCTCTGAGAAGCTCAAATTAAACTGTTTCCAGCAGGCTTTCAAAATTCAGAGAAGCACCCTTTCTTTATCTCAGGAAATTCTGTTCAGGTTTGGCTGTGCCACGCATTTTTCAAGATGCCTTTTACCTTCTCTCGCTTCCCTCAGGAAACGTGATGGCCTACAAGAAGTATGTTTAAACAAAACAGCCCTGATACCTACAACTACATCCCACAAAAGCTGCGCAAGCTGGAGCAGGAGTTGGAGCTAGAGTGAGAACGGAAAGGGGAGGAAGGAGACTTACTTGAATGTCTGTATCTGTGACTACCCAGGCCTGTCAGAGACCCAGGTCCCTTTTTGGGGCACAGGATGGGACAAGAAAACCTGCCAGTTACAGGAGCGAGGAGGCAGAGGCACACAAGCAGGGCTCTCTGCTCCTCCATCTCCTCCCCCCTCAGCCTTCTAGGACGTAGGAGCGGAGTCCAGTCTGGTTTTCCCAGAGTTGAAGAAAGGGGTAAAGTGAGAAACGCAGAGCCATCCAGCAGCAGCAGCCACCACACGAGATGGGGCAGTGAACCCCACACCTTTAGGATGGAAGGGCTACGGCAAAAGCAGGCATAAATAAGACACCGCCATGCAGGAGGACACCTCAGTTGCATCCCCAGCTGGCCAGGGTGAGGACAGCCACTGACCCAGGTGTGACTTTCCTGCTGCCCCCACCAGAGCCATCATACTGACAATTCATTGCACCATGCAAGACCTCCACATTGCAATAAATAGAAAAGCCCTGGGAGAAAGTCGCAAAGAAAATGGGAGAATTTACTAAGAATAAGTGGCAGAAGAGTTTCGGAGACGGCAGCCCAGGCAGTACAGCCCCTACCATCCTGCCAGTGGAATTCAGTTTTTGCTAATGCTTTACATGAGATGCAGAACTTTTCTGTGAAAAAATAAGGCAAAGCGTTAGCTTACGAATTTACACAGAGATGAAAGACTGTGTCATTACATTTTTTACATAGCAGGCGTATGTAAGCAACTGACATCAAGCAGAAATATTTATTTTGTTATCATTATTTTATCTTTGTTGGTCTGTGACCCCAGTCGGCAAACTTTGTTTAAGGAAGTCTGAGTGAACAGGGTCTGTTTCCTATAAACTCATCTCACATCTTCCTGGTCTGGCTTACATTCAGCTCTTTCACTCCATACCAAGCTCTGAGACAGAATGTTGTTTACAAATAATTTGAGATAAAACATAAGCCTCTAGGTCTTCACTCAGCTAGTTATTTTAAATTATCTCCTGTTTTAGAATTTACCATCCTTCCTTCTCTTATTTCCTGGACATATACCACCCTTTGGATTCTACTGAAATGGAGATTCACCTTGTCTGCAGTTTCTATATAAACAGCCTTTGTAATGCATAGATATAGACCATGCTAAACCCTGATGTCCTAGAATAGAAATATAAGAATTATTTGTTGTAGGGTATTAATCTAGTGAATACCAGATGCATTTTCCCTTATTTCTTTTATATATAAAAGATAATCATATAGGATCAAATATTAAAACCTGTTTGAACTAATAACTATTTTGAAAATATTTACACCTTTACTCTGAAAATCAGAAAAGGCATAGTACTTTTAAAACAAGTATGTCTTCAGAACGAAATCATAAACCAGTTGAAATCTTTCATATAATTTTTAATGGTAAGGTTTGCATGTGTATGCATGTGATGCACTTATATGTTATAGATGTGCACACAGGCCAGTAATATAGCTGTTGCTGATTTTTGTACAGATCTCTTAATATTTGTTTTCTGCCATAAATTAGTGGACAGAACTAGAGTCCTTGTGTAGCAGTGAAAGGTGGTAAGTAATTAATACTTGACTGAAATCCATAGCCTAAGTCCCATTGGCTCCAACAGAAGAGTTGGTACTTCTGTGACAGTATGCAATGCATACTTGATAATCTAATTTTTCAAGAAAAGCTAAGGAAGTCCTGCCTACACTAAGACAAAAACAGGTATATTAAAACTGACTCAGGTACATTGTATATGTGTTTCTGCTTTAAAAATTGTTTTTAAAGGGCTCAACTCAATGCAATCTATGTAACTATAGAGACAGTATAGTTTACTAGACACTGGTCACCTAAAATTTTTCTCTTCTGCTTCATTCTGCAGGCCTTTCAAGACAAAAAGTATTAAAAGTGAAGTGAATGACAAAAAATAAAAATTCTAACCCCTCTCTTCCCTTACACTTTGTTAATGGATTTTTATTCTGAGAAAGTAATACTAGCAGCAATGTTGGATACATAACATTTAGGATCTTAGCTTGTCTCTTAATAGAAGTTGCTGTCACCTGTAAGATAATTAATAAAAATTTTGCTAACAGTTCTACTCAGCTATAACTATCCAAATGGAAAGTATTCAGAGACTTAATACTCGGGTCATACAAAGCCAGACACATAGGGAGAGTTTCTGAATGTATTTATAATACAGTCTTAGGTGGATAAGAACTAAATGATACATTATGTTATTTAGGATTACTAAAAGCCATAGGCTAAGTTTTTGGTGACACTAACATAACAAGTGCCAATCCCAAGAGTTTTCTAAAAGAAGGTGAATGAATAACAGCTATGGACAAAATATCACCTTTTTATTTTACAGAAAATTACTTTTTTTTTTTTAATTTAAATATTTCTATGCAGCATGAGAGTGTGACATGTTACCGTATGAACCATAATAAAAAGTGCTTTCTGGAATTATTCTTGGTCCTCATTTTCTGGTAAAATACTTTAAAATAATAGGCAATATTAAAAAAAACTTATGAAACACACTCAAACACTAGTATTGGAATAATATTGCATTGTGCCTTCAACACACACCAGAAAGATGCACTACGTTGGGCAGTGTGGCTTTGGTATCAGTATTTATTACAGAGGTATGAACTAAGTGCAACATACAAACATTTCTACCAGTACATACCCTATAATATAGTGAAAGGTGGTCCTGCCCATAGCAGGGGAGTTAGAAGTAGGTGATCTTTAAGGTCGCTTCAACCCAAACCATTCTGATTCTATGATTTTAAAAATAGATTGTTTCAATGCACCACCAATTGCTGGCCAGCTGTAGCTCAAACAAACATAAAAAAAAAAGGCAGCAGATAACAACCTCAGATAAGTTTGAGGAACTGACTCAATGGAATGTCAATTAGAAGAGGTTTCAGGACAAGAAAATCAAGTGATCAGGAACCAACTAGTAGAATTGAATAGCAATACTCGAATGAGAAATTACTGAAGTTGTAACTCTGAAAGGTACCCAAAGCTGTACACAGGAGCAGAAGGGGACAATTATGATGCCTGCAAGACAGAGGGAGGAAATCTGGGGAGCTGCAAGAGAGATGTTCTTCCAAGCAAATGCCTTTGGAGTCAGAGACAGGTTTTACTGGAGAAAGGAGATGCACAGAGCCAGAAGGGATCCTGACCAGGGCTTGGAGTAGGTGTGGGAAGTATAGCCTTTCTAGGGTAAGTAAGAGACTCTTTTCCCAATCTTTTTCTCTCTGATCATGAAAAGGAAGAGGAAGCAGAGGGATTTTTGCCCCACAAATCCCCATCTCTTTACTAGGCCTCACTGGTGGTATCTCCACACAATGAGAAGGCTGAAGGAACAGGCAGAATTGCTCTGCACAGTCAGCCTTGGGGTGCTGCGAGCAATGGTGGGATGCACCAAAAGCTGGTTTTAAAATCAAATCAAATCAAGACCACTTCGTCTTGAGCTATGTACTTGCAAGTCTGATCTCCATATGCAGTAAATTGGCTGAAAATCTAATGAAGAATGAAAAAACAAAACAAACAAAAAAACCAACCAGAAAAACAAAAGCGAGAATATATGTTTTTTTTTTTTTTTTTTTTATGAAAAGGGAGATTATGAATAGATTTGCAAAGGCCGCTATTAGAACCTGTGCTTTTTAGTTTGTTAATGATACAGAGGGACTGAATTGCAGTGGAGAGCTAGGAGATAAAACTGCATATGAAATTCCCTGTTAATAAACATAATGGCATGCAGTTATAAAAAAAAATTCTTATTATAAATGTGTAATAAAAGCCTCTATGATAGCTGCTACTAATCAGGACCCCCCCACCCCAAAACTAAGAATCACTGTGGCTGGTAATATGGAACTGAATTTCAAGCTCAGTGAAAATTAGAAAGTATGTAGCACAGAAGGCAAAAGAGAGATTGAGCATACAGTGGCATAACAATGTTCTGTAAGTTCTCATTATGCCATGAACTAAAAACTGTATGCAGTTATGGTAATTTCATCTCAGAAAGAGAAATGGAGCAGGAAAAGGTATAGCAAAAAACAATGAAGAGAATAAGAAGTATGGTATAGCTTCTGTCTGAGGAGCCGTGAAATAGGCTAAGATTTCCTGCCTGAAAAAGAGAGGATTTAGAGCCATATAAAAAGCAACAGTATCATGAAGGAGAGCATTTATTCATTGTGCCTCATACTACAGCAACTTGCAGAGGACCAAAGTAGAAATAGAAAGCAGAAATATTAAAACAGAAATAAGATTTTTTTTTTCTTATGCCTGTAAAGAAATAGAAGCCATAATGTATAGTAAATATAAATGATACACTGCAAAAAGTTTGTGATTTCTGATAGAAAAAAAACCATGCAAGAAGTTAATCAAGCCAAGTACCTAAAGTCATTCTTGTGACTTCATAAGGATTTCCTCTGTCCTGTGGGGATCTCTCATTATCCCTTTAGCAAGCTATTTTCTTTTCTCCTTTATAGATTTTGACATATGTCAGATATGCTCATTATAGTTTACTGTCAGTGAAAGCGTGTAATACTGTTAAGGTTGTTAACATCCTTTCTCTAAAAGACATTTAACTTGTTACAAAAATTGTGAAACTGTCCAGCAGCATTATAAGATCTCAACACATTAGATGTCCCAAACAATGAAGTTAAGTTGGCAAGTTGTTCATTCAGACATCCAAAGTCTTGCTTGTTTAGTGAAAATATTATTGGTTCCTAAGATATGAGCCTAAACTTTGTCAATATGCCTTAATTTATTGTTAGAAAACATAAAACAACATGGAGTTGCTTTATTTTCTATTCCTCCTCAACAAGTAGCTGCATTACCAGTGCTCATCATCATACAAAGAAGGGCTTTTACTTTTAGCCAACATGTGATTACAGTGGGTTTTGTCTTGGTTGTATTTGTATTTGGTTCATTTCCAGTGCTGAGCCTCAGATCAGCTGAGCCTTTTCCTCAAGGATGAGAAAGGAGAAATGACAGGATCCAAACTGAGCCACAGTTATCCAGGCTTAGCTAAGATCTATATTATTTACACCCAATTTAATTATCAAATCAATACCAATTTAAAAGACAATTTTAAATACCCAACTTTATATTTTTGTACTATTTTGCATTGATAAATAGTCAATAAAACAGAGAAATACTATTTTTTCAAGTATTTATTGTATAACTATACTACTTTACTATAATTTTGTTAAAGGCATTTTAATATATTAATGATCAGCATTAAATTCTTATTAGCTGTTATGATAATCCATCACCTTCACCACAGCATCATTCCAGAGTGACAACAGCCATTGAATTTATAACTGTCCACTAGAAAGAGAAGAGGTTTTAAGCCAAAAAGCATTTCTAGCATAGATTTTTTTAAGAAGAAAATCAGAGCCAAGATATTTAGCAATTCTGATCTGTGAGTCTGCTGGTCTTCAAAATTTAGTAGTCTGAAAGATATTATACCATCTTGATTTCAACATAATATAAATTGCTTATTACTTTGGAATGAAGAAAAGCAATCTGAGGTGTAACGGTTTGGAGTCTTCTTTTTGCATAGGTTTTCCTTTCCCTAATGGATTTTCTTTTCCTTTTCCAAAATGGAGGTCTTCTATGTGGAAATTTCATTGCCCTTTCAATCCTCCCCCCAAAATTGTTTCTGCTCTCCAGCCCCAGAGAACAGAAAAAACAACATATTTGGCAGATTCTTTACACCTCCTTTCCCCACCTCCCTTAACTGGAAGCATCTTGAAAAGAAGACATGAAATGAGAAAAAGCCATCTCACAGGACATGGCAACCCAGAAAACTGTGGTTATTATTTTTGGTCCAGAATTAGGATAATTTTTTCCAAAACCTAATTTTTTTTCAGGATAGAAGAAATTCCATTTTCTAGCCAACTCTAGTGAAAAACTAATTTTCTAACTACAGAAGGTCATTCTGAAAACAATATAAATTAACCAGACTGTATTCCTGATGCTTTTCAGATTTAAGGTTCTAATATAGTGTTTCCATTTAAAGAAAAGTTGCTGGTGCTTGTTATAGCCATGAAATCTGAGGCACTATGGACAATGACTTTTGGCAGCCAGTCTGCTTACTGAATAGTAGGGGGCATGTTTTCACTCCTGGTGTAGACAGGACTAAAAAGTATTGTTGACATTATTATGCATATATTTTGTACATAACAAGTGGGAAATTATTTGTCCCATCGATAAAGACAAATACTTTATCATCAAGAGTCTAGAGAGAACGACTACTGAGATGGCTGTGCTTTTTGGTGGGAATGAACCATTTTCAGTATCATTTGGAATCCCATTTTGATGCACCTGTAAAAAAAGTACTGTGAGCAAACTGAGCAAGTATTTCTGGAATGTAACTGAAGATGTGAAAAGCAAAAATTAATCAGAATCGCTGGTGTACCAGGTATTTCTTTGAAACTAGAGAGAGAATTAACATCTAATGCACACTGAGTGTTTTGTAAATGCGCTGGAGGACCTAATTAAGTACACTTCCTTCAAGGAAAGGAATGTAAAAATTTATTTTATTTCCCAGGTTGGTGAAATTGAGGGGAAAAAAGTCTGCATCAGAACAAAACCTTGCAATTGACCATTTTTCATTATAATATTCTTATTTCAGAATTCAGGAAACTTACCTTTCAAAGAACTTGGGTACAGTGTGTTTGTATCTTGACTCTTTATCTCCTTTTTTTCTGCCTCTATAATAGTCATAATGTGAATATGACTGTTATAGTCAATAGACTTTTTCTACAGTATTTTCCAGAGATACCTCAATGCCAAAATCATCAGCTGGTCTCCCGATTTTATGATGATACTCTCCTATTCGGCACCTGTAGCCTGCCTGGAAAGACATACCCAACCCTGGAAATTACTGTTGCTGAGTACATGAGTACAGGAAAAATAAAATAGATTACTTGAGCTCATGCAGATATCTTCCTTTGATTTGAAAACTAATTCAGGTCTATTTCCAGCTACCAATTCTCACTTGACGTGCAAAAGCTTTTCTAAAATCTTTGGCTGTATATCCAATTAAGCTGACAGTGACTTAAGGTTTGGAAGTTGCCTGGAAGGCATTGACATCTCCTACACACAGGTGTTTAATAGAACTAAAACGTAGATTTGTCTCTGCACATGGAATCCTCCAAGACCAGTTTCTGCTGCGGAGAGTACATCTCTTTGAGACTGTACTTTCAGAAAAAACTTCTTATCTTAGTGCATTATTATTGAGAGCTGCCACCTCTCTCTGATAAAACAGCATTATCTGAAGATAAACAATTCAAGCAAAATGAAAAAAGGGTTATCTGCCATTCAGCTGTGTACAAAAAAGTACGTAATGAGTCTAACAGTACAACTTCCAGTGTGTTGAGCTTCTCAGGGCTGCTCAGGCTCCAGGCTGAATCAGTGAATCCAAAGCAAGTCTTCCTTGCCTATTACATGTCTGTGTCTTGCAGGAGAAAATTCACGAGGAGAAGAAAAAAGGTTCATATTTTGCGATGGTCTTAGCAAAGAAGCTAATAATACAAAATTAAGGTTGTTGGATGCTCTTTAATAAGTTGCAGTTATACAGCTGTAATAATTTAACCCCAACTGCTTTGGCTAGGCAAATTTCTCACTGGTTCATCTTGCCTCTTCCATTTTCTCCTAGCTCCCTTACCAGAACAACACCTTGCAACAATCCTCCATACTACTCTAGATTTTCCTTACTTTTCAGTCTAATGAAATTTTCTTTTTGAATCTCACCACTGACTCCCTCTTATACAAAGTGAAATTTTGAATCATGAGGCAAACTTCCCACACGTGTGGTGATGTTCCAGTTGGAACATTTATTTATTCTACCATTAAAGAGTATTTGTCATGGTTGAGATGTAATGCAACAGACTGTATGAAACTCTCACTGATAAGACCTGCCTACCCTGGAAAGCCTAGAGTTGATGAAGAGTGAGCTAGAGGGTAGGAGAACCACTAGAGATTCAGAGGTAACAGAAGTCGTTTACAAACTTTCCTAAAGTTCAAAGGCATTTAATCTAAACCTACCCGATTTTGACACAAAATATAATAAAATAGCTAACAGGAAATATCATGAATCAGAGTAAGAAAAAGAAGAGCCTAGAGGGAAGTGAAGGCTAGAAGTAAAGAGTACACTGTATGAGTTAAATTAGTTTTAATGTAGATACATACAACCTAAGGCAAACCTCTGCATTTGTGTTCAGTGGCTGATGTACAATGTGCCAGAGATGTGCCAGATAAAACTCCAGGCATTTCTAGTTTCAACATGAGCAATTTTTCTCATTCAAGAGAAAGAAGTTATTATTTTAATAGTGGATTTGAAATTCTCTAGCAACAGACTGTTCTTAAAATAAGTAGTTTCTAAAAGCATCAACAAATATCAATGGTGAAATATGGGCTGCAGTGAGCAGCCCCAAAACATATTCAAATTCAGAATCAGTAATTATTTCCATAAAAATAATATTCACACTCCTACTATACACAGGATTTGCATGTGAAAATTCTATATAAATTTTGTTTGGGGTATAATTTTTATATGTATATACACACACATGCGTATGTATACATGTACATATACATAAACACACACACATATATGTAAAAAATACACTGTGTATGCAGCCAGGCGTAAAGTCCTTACCAAGTATTCACAGTGATCACCATCTTTGGGGATATTTTAAACCCAGGTGGACAAGCCCCTGAGCAACCTGCTCTAGTTGACTCCACTTTTAGTGAGAGGTTGGACCAGAGACCTCCAGAGGCTCTTTCCTATTGGGAGGGAAATCAAGATCTAGCCCTTCTGGATATACTATTTCAATTGCTTCTACTGCTATATTACTCAATTTTTGTCTTTTTCCTTTTTCTTTTGTAAAAGGAACAGAACACCAACACAAAAAACATCTTTTGATTTTTTCTCCAGACAAACAAACAACAGAAAATGGAACCAGATGACTGAAAGAAAAAAGAGAATACTCTAAAATATATCTCCTTTCTGAGAAAAAAGAAAACTGTTCATAAGTTCTCTTCCTCCTTCTGCTACTGCCCTCCTCAGGGAAGCTTTATATGAAAGAAGATACATTTCAGCAACAAAATTCATGTTAAGAACCACAGAAAAATATAATACAAAATTTAGCTTAATGCTTCTGACAACTAAAAAAAAAATTAATTAACTTTTGAGACTCATGAAAAAGCCAAAATGGGCATCCTTCTATTGTTCCACCACCTAAAGAATAACTTAAAAATTGATTTTAAGTTCAGCAATTTAGAAGAATTACTATAAACCTTGACTATTCAAAAACTGCCTACCCAAGCTGTTATCTTTGCTTTTAATTTTCTTTTAGGAGGGAATACATTTTGATTTGTGTTACAGAGATCTTCCTGAGTTAGGTCCAAATGTACAAACTTATTTTGTTCAAGGGCTCTGATTATGGAATTTAACATGGCAGGTCAACAGGTACAAGGTTCAAAAGAAAATAAGTTTGCAGGCACATATATTTATGGTGAAGGGAATCTATTTGAATAATTTCTATTACATAAATGCAACCACTTGCATTAATTTTTCTCAAGGCTTCAGACATAAATTCATGTGCTTAACTGTTCAAAAGAGTCATCTGATATAACTACTTGGGCTATTTTCTTGTTTCAAATTAAGAACATTAACATTTCTGAAGGAACAGAGCAAGGTCAAAAACTTTAGATGTTCATTTTCTGTGTTCATTTTCTGTGTTCATTATTGCTATATATCTGTAAAATAATTTTCACGGTTTTTTTTAGACAGTAAGCTTTCTGTGAATTCTTTTTCTTGAACAACAATATCTTAAAAAACAAAACCAGGTTAGCATAACAGAGAAGTTAGCCTAAGTAGAAACAGGTCTTGAACAGTGATTTGTCTTCAGGACTTTTAAATGAACCTTCTAAATCAAAAAAGTGGGCAGCTATCTGTGTCAGTTTTTCTTATAGTCTATAAGAAACTTCACAGTTAAATGAGAAAATACTTTCTGGGTTCTATTCTGTTATCTACTCTATAGTTCAACTGTCTCAGGTGTCAAGTATTTTCTTCTGCAAGTGAGGTCAGATGAGGTCATTATATCCTTTAAAACCCAGAAGACAGTGCTGCAGAAGGCGGCACCCCCTGATATGGAATGATTATTTTTATTACTTGGTATTTTCTCTTCTGTTTAACTAGAGTACTCACTAAGTTCGTACACGCATACTTGCAGGAGCAAGTATGGGAATACAGTGCAGTAAAAGCCACTAACGCTAAATCCCTTGAGACATCAAAGTTCCAGCACAAATTTCACAGGAGTAACACAGAGACTAAGCCATCCAGATTCCTCTCAACTTCTCAGTCCCACCACCCAGCTACCACAGCTCTCCCAGCTCAGGGCGCCGAACTGGAGAATGCTTGTCCATAAACAAACGAGTGATTGCGACTTTAAAATTCACCCCAGGATATACCCAGGAACAACTTGCTGCCTACCAGCAGTTCCCCGTCCCCTTCAGACCCGTGTCCTTCACAACCCAGAGCCTCTTCTGACCACCAGGAACAACTTTCTTCCACCCGAATGGCAGTAAAGTGTACAGTTTTCAATCTATTGCAGAGGAGATATTTGACTCCATTCTGGAGTATTTACTAGTCCTTCACGTCCTTTCATGCCACAAAGTCATTTCATTACTCACCAATCATTTCGAAAAAATATTCAGTAAAAACACAGTTAAAAAATTCTTGAAATATGTGAACAGATGACTCCTTTTCAGTTACCAATCTGGCCAATAACTATATGGTGCCTTAATGATGCGCATAAGAAAGAAAGAATCTCTAGTATGACTTATGAGCAACAGCTGTCCTTTCAGATTTTCAGAAAGACAAAGGATACTATATAGATTGCCATGAAAAATGCTTCTGATGTCCATAACAATTAAATAATTAAATCACGTCTTTATGTAAAATAGCAGCAGCTCCATTCACACATCAGTTAAAGATAATATCCCGAATTTCCCCCTAAACTCCTTAGCAGCAGATTCTTGTTATTTTTAATAGTTAAATGTTTACTAGGTTAAGAAAAAGACTGAGTAAATTCATATATCTTCACTGAAAATTGTAGTCAGCTGACGTTTACTGAAACTTGCTTTCTCTCTTCTAAATGCTAGCACAGCACATACCAACTGCGTATCTAATCATAGGTTACTAAAAATAACCTAATTTAGATAATACTAAGAAATAAATCTTGGAATTTCAGATTTAGAGTGTAGGCATTTAAGACTGTATTGTCAGTTATACCACAAATTTCATCTAGGACTGAGAAAGGGCTGGAGACCAAGCCCAGCAGAGGTATAACTGATATATCTACCTAAAGCACTCCTCATCATCATTATTGCTGGAGGGAAGGGAAGGTGGGGGGAGAGAAAAAAACATAGCCCCAAATGCCCTCCCTGTTGGCAAATGAGGTGAAAAAAGAAATCATTCACATGTCTAGCTTTCCTATTTAATGTCCATTAAAAAATATGCAAGAAAGACCATGCAGCTCTATTTATATATGAATGCAAATAAAATTAAGCATATCAAGAATATTTTTTAAAAATGAAGAAAAATGCACATGAAGAATTTTTTATAGATCTGGTGCATTTTGATAAACAGAATTGGCACAGTCTACAACTAAATGTACATTTTTAATGAGTATCATTTTTTTACCTCCAGTTTTAGTGCTGAGATCCTGAACGCAGAAAGCTCCAGTGCTGGATACTGCTTGTTTCTTTTCTGATTTTTCTTTTCTTTCCTTATTTTTTTTTTTAATTTATTTTTTGATAGTTTAAAGTACAGAAAGATTCCAAGACAGCCTTACCTAGATGAAGAGAATCTGGATTTCAGACATGACCTCCCTCAAATCTTTGGTCAATAAAAGAAAAAAAAACCAAACCCCAACAAAAACCAAAATGAAGGAGCAAACAAACAAACAAAAGAGCCCAGTCCCAGTTAGCTCCTGCTAGCATAAAAGTTCAGATTTCGCTACTGAGATCATTGCTCTATTCTAAGCAGTTTTGCTCAATGTGTGATTCTAACAAAAACACCCTCTGCAGCTGGAGGGAGCCTTAACTAAGCACAAGCCTGTCAAGCTTTTCCCAGTGACTTCTGTCTACTAAATTCAGACTGATGTTTTGTGAAAGGGGCCTCAACAACCAGGCCCAGATTGCCTGAAAAGTATTTCCTGCCTTTGAGAGAGAGGGAGAGAGAGACAGCGAGCCTGCCTGCCTGCCTGCGCCAGGGAGAGGGAAAGGGAGAGAGCGCAGAGATGGGGGGAAAGAAAAAAGACGGCAAGACCGAGCATTTCAAGATATTCAGCTTAATATGCTGCTGGGCGATTTCTGTCAAACGGGAAGATCTGTGCCACAGTTACATAACGTAAAAGTGTTTTCAAGCTCCTCCCTCTGTTGTTTTTTTTTCCTTCGAAAAATTATTTTATGCATCTCTAACGTTCATGCAAAGATAACAGTTGTCCAGAACAACAGAAGAAAGGCTCTGAAACGCCTGGTCTTCGGCACCAGGTAGTGAGAAACAGGCAGAGAACAACACGGTCTAAACTCAATTAACACATCGCATTGACAAAGAGTCTAGTGCTATTCTGACGAGCATATATACACAGTTAGAGAGATACCATTTACACGCGTATGCTAAAGTTGTATTCCTACTCAAGAGAATAAGCTGGATCTGAGAAAATGAACTTTACGGTTTAAACGCAGTCATATTGCAGGCAGTGGTATATGTTGCTTTACCTCTTCTGAGAATCCTCCAGAGTCACACAAATCCAGCTCTGCAAAAGCAAAAGGACAGACTCCATCTTGATCATATTAGTATTTTGCTGACATAAAACACTTGTAACTACTTCGTTCCAGTTTGACAGGGTGCCTGAATCACGTCTCCAGAGTAACCCACAGCATCTACATCCTTTGCTCTATACAAATGCAGTGAATATCATCTGTTTATCTTTTCTGCTTTCTTCTGCCTCCTCTGAATGACTTCCTCTTAGCTGTTCCAGCCTGAGAACTTGGATTACCATTTGGTTTTGATTAAAACCAGACGGACAGCTCTGTAGAAGTTTGAGGGTAAGCTAATGGAAATGACTTGTATGGCTTTAATTAGTGTATCTATTAATAATAAATATTAGCTACCCATACAACAAATTCTACTAACAAACACATGCAAAAAACCATCTTTGGTCACTGGTCTCATATTTAAGTGAAATAACTTACTCAGTTTTTATTTTGTTTAATTCAATGTGAATCATAATGGTAATGACCATGTGTGATTTCCAAACTACAGGGTGAAGGCAACTCTTTTTTTTCCTTTTCTTTAAAGAAAGAAAGAAGTGTTGTGGCCAAGTTTAATCATCTTCCCAGGTGGGTTGGTCATACATAATTTACATTCTGATGACCCCTTCAGCCGGTGTAAACCTCCTTTATTAATTATTGCTCCGAGTAAATGATTTTACCATTACTGATCAGGTTATTGATTGGAATCTTTGGCCTTTGGCTGGCCTTCAGAGGGAGCTATAGAGATGCAAAGGTAAGACACCGCATGCGCTATGCTACACAAAATAGCGTCTGGACATTTAGTGACCAGAAAGTCTCCATTCAGCAGGCCTGCCACAACTGGGACAGGATATTTATTCTGAAAGGAGATAGGAAAACTTCATAATTATTAACTGCTGATACATGAGCTTTCTACCAACCTCCAACAACTGCCTTTTAACTGTTTATGTAATGCCTTCATTAGCTCAAATGAGTCTTCTCGAGGGCATTTCTTCAGTCAAAGAAAAGCCAGCCCTGTAGGGCTGTCTCCAGCTCCCACTAATATGGTCATATCTGGAGCTAATTTGTCAAGCTTTAGTTCCTCAGCATGTGGAACTTTGTGCTAAAGTCTGCTAAATTTGCCGAATGTGGTCTTCATTGTCGTACATGTAATTTTATATAGGCATTTTTCAGCCTTAAAATTACAGTATTAACTTTAAAAGTTAGTTGCAAAATTATGCAGGCCCAAATGGAAGTGGGTTTGAAATTTTTCCCAGTAGCTTTCATGTACATGGATAGTGGAGGTAGACAACCTTAAGTGAAATGACTTACCAGCCTAACCTCTGCATCTTCAAAGAGGGAGATCTTTGAAGCCCATAAAAGGAAATGGCATATGTGGTGGTAAACTCTGGACAGTCAGAAGTGCAGCCCCAGAGGTAAATAACTTTCCGGAATTATTTTTAACTATATTTGGCTAGCCCGAGATCTGAATGCATAACTTTTACTCTACTGTAAAGTGTGATTTATACTATTTTCCTGAAAGATTTCCAGTTTGGAATTCAGTGAATACATTACATGCTGCAAAGTCACACATTTTAGTTGCAATTATGCAATTGCATAAATTGCACAATTTTGAAATTTATTTTTTATGGGGATCAAAATAAAGCAAAAAACCTTCAGTTTCCTTACAGTTAAAATTTACTAAGAATGTTGGTTTTTATAATACAGAAAAAGTGATGAAAAATTGAAACACGTGGTTCCACCCCCCCCCCCCCCAATATTTCAAGACAGAATTTTAATTAAGACTGTTTTCTTCTAATTATTTTTCTTCAGCTAAACTTCACTTAATGTTCCACCTGGAAGCTTTGATTTCAATAAAATAGGGTTTTTTTGCAGAAGCTGGTCACAGGAATAAGACATTAAAAAAATACATAAGTGAGGATATATTTAAAAGTTACAAAATTATTAGGATATGGTCTGTTCTGTGAAACAATTTCAAAGACAACTTGCTTTCAAATGTTCTAATGCTTGATTTGAGCTTAAAAAGAGAAAAGAAGGACATCATAGACAGTGTCTGTCCATTTCCTGTCTGTCTAAGAAAACTGGGGACAGACTGCCTCTCATATATCTTTTCCTGCTATCACATCTACAGAAAGGAGGAGAATAACCAGAGTTTGGATACTTGTTCTAAGCTGCTTTAATAAAACTTTATAATGATAACAATAAAAAAAGCTTATAGCAACATTTTATGGTGAAAAAGAACACACGGAATCAGAACGTCTAAGTCTGAAAATCTTAAGAATTCTCTTGGGTCTTGGACAATCAATAGAACTGAGAAAAATAAATAGGGGAATGGAGGAGTAACAAGAAACAAGGTAATTCACTAATGAGACAAGTTAATAGCACTGCTGTACTTTGTATGCAGTGATAGAATGCACTTCAGTTGCAGTCAGACTGACTATACTAAAATGTTAGAATTAAGCTCCTTGTTATTTCTGAGCTTAAACACAAAGATGATCTGTTTTGTTGGTACCTCTGCAGCTCAGAAAACCATATGGCTCAAAGCTAGGCCATATAAATCAGGTATTCAGAAAACTCTAATTTCTGTTTAAGTAATGTTAGATGAAGAATTATAATATTATATTATTATAACAACTATATTTTATTTCTAAAATAATTATAAAATGAGAATAAAGTAGTAAAAATTATCTATATAATGTTATTTATCCACAAATATAAAATATTTTCTGTCATACTAATATAAGCTGAGCACACTCCATGACATATTATGGAGAGAGAAACTAAAAATATGCTACTTACATGATCCTATGTAAAATGAACTACCAAAACAATTTAAAAAAATGGGAAAAATTCAAAGTATTCAAGCAATTTGACTTGTAGCTGTACACAGATATTAGTATAATGCAGATATGGATATTTTCAGCTGCTCTTTATTTGTCTGAAGATGTGACTGTTCTTTCTGGACCTAGAACTACACATGGTGGTAGGGCTCTTCCATAACTCAGTTCTTGCTGAGTCAACTCCTTAAACAAATTGATTAAAATTTATCCAAATTATGAAGCTGGTTTATAGAAAACCATTAACACACAATATAGCTATGGTTTATTGCATGCAAAATTCAAACTTCTTCAGTGAAACAGAATCACCAGGGTTTGTGGACTGACCTAATTTGTTTTCATGCTTAAAAAACAACCCTCCTAAGGAAAAAAAAAAAGGGAAAAGAACACTTGAAGTCTTACTCTCATTTGTCTTGAGCAGTACAAGTTGCCATATGCCTCGTAGAAAAACATGAAAGCTTTGCTGACATCTTCCTTTTTTTTTCCTAAATAGTGTAAGTTAAACCTGAGATATTTCCCCTAATGACTGAAGTATAAGAAAAAAAACCCAAACCAATGTATTTTGTTTTAATACACCTGGAAACTGCTGAAAGTACAGCAAAACAGAGACAGGCAGCTCTCTATATTTTAACCATTTTCAAAGTTTCAATATTTGCTTTTGCTTCACAGCAGAATTACCTGATTTCGTAAAGTATTTCACACTTTCGCATTTCATACTGTATCAAGTATACCATTTTGTTCATGCCAAGACATTTCATGAAGTTTTGGATTTGATGAAATCATTATGGATAAAACACAAGAGGAGCAAGGGATAGAAAAGGAAAGAGAAGCACTCATCAGGCATACACAGACTGGCATAAGAGAAAGGCTGGGGGCAGTGGCCAGGTATGAAACACAGATTTTATGTACTTGTTCTGTTCAGGGTCACGAGCACGTCTCCTATCTCCTTGCTAGGTCCCAGTGCACTGGACTACAGTATAAATGTGTTACATGAAGAAGTCTAAAAAAGGCTCTTTACAATTTCCCAGTTCCAATAAATTCATAAATGGGTATTTCAGCAAAATGACATACATTTGATTATGTTAAGGCTACATCTATATGCAAAACTCTTCACTGCCAAGACTTTATGAACAGGATATAATTGGAACTACTTGAGAAATGTCCTCATCAACCTTTAGATAGACACTTTTCAGGACTCAAACTCACTAGGAGAAGCAACAATATCTGTATGTATCACTCTGTATCACTAATGTATCATTTAAAAAAACCCCAAACAATTCTAAATAAACTGTTAATTTGGAATTTGCTAATTACATTCCTGCAATTTGGAATATTGAATTCTAACTGTCAAAGAACCTAAATTTCTCAATAATTTAGACAGAAACATTTAAATCTTTGTTTAAATGCTTTTAGTCTTGCACGTGCTTATATACCTTCCTGTTCTGAGTGACATGTTAACAAAGATTATCATTAAGCCATCAAAGGGAAAGAAGAAAGTTAAGGCCATTTTGTTTTTTATTCAAAGATCCTAATTTTTCCACAGAAGATAAACTCTGAAATCCAAAGCTGCTCCTGAGGCAGGCACAAGCACCAAAATAATATGCCAAATGAGGATTAATATTGATTAAAAGAATGAAATGTCATCCAAAATGGGTAGATGATAAACCTTACACAGATTACCTATTTTTAGTACTGTTTGTTCTGTTTCCTGTTTAGGACTTTTTGACCATTCAAATTCAGGTTTGAATGATCAAAAGAAGGATTTTGTTTATAATATATTAGGCTATTTAAAGTGTGTTTGTCAGAGTTGCTTACATTTTCCTTGACGTGAATTGTTAGCCATTGCTCCAAACAAATCTCACTCCTTTTCAAGCTTCAAATATTGGTAGGAGTTGATGTGTTAGTATTTTAAAACCTTTTCTTCATTAATTTTCACATGAAATCCTTTCAAGCTACTCCATTTTAGGGTGGATGCAATTAAACATCCTAAGGGCAATGAAACTTGGCTCAAATTAGATTTCAAGTCTACCTGTTAGTGGACATGCTGGTTGATGAATACACCTTTTCTTGTGTTGGTAAACTGATGACAAATCCTGTAAGAGTACAATTACTGCAGTCCCCACGGAAATAAAAACTGTCACAATCTACAACTTTAGGTTTCTAGATAAGTAACACCAAAGTTCAGCAAGACATTGCAAAGCTATTTGGTTGATACTGTTACACAATGATGTAAACTGAAGTTAAACCGCAGTTTCAAGAGCTAATTGAAGAATAAGTGGTTCCAGTCTCACTGGAATATGCTATCCAGATTTTGGCCTTGCTTCTACCTTTTAGTAATCGATCAGCATATCTGTCGTAACTTGGCAAAAACTCAGAAAGCTGTATATTGCTGAACTGTATCTTATGTTTCCTGTTGTGAAGGCTCTGTATCTTCTGTTCTGGGGATGTCTTTCAAGCAATTATTAATTTTTAAATCAAGCCCCTGTGAAGACAATTTTTGTTTTAACAATCACAAATTTCAAGCAAAAGTAAAGCATGAAGATGTAAATAACTGCCCTCTGTTTTCAAGTACCATACAAGGATATTGTGGTTACAAGATGAGTTAAAAATGATCACATGGGTGCAGGTGGTACATTTTCTTTCTGTAGAACTGACAGGCACTGATAAAGCAGAATACATGCTTACATATGGTAAATATTAAGGATAGTGCCATTGAGTACGAGTAGATGATATGCAGTCAGGTTCTTCAACAGTCTTCAGTGCTCAGTGAAGACAATTCTTTCCTTAAATCTCATTTGTATGAATGTTCTTGGAAGAACATTGAAGTACATTTACTTGAAAAGTCACGTTTTGTTGCTGTTATTGTTCTTGTGATAGGATCAAAATAGCTGCACTAAACTCAGGGGAGATGCTTCAATTTACAGCAGTTGAGGATGTGGTCTATTTGTTCCAGACTTTTGCACGCTATTTGGATTCATCCTTCCTAATTGCTTTCAGACCTGTGGAATGACACAGTCTCTCAATGGCTGTGTCTGTTCAGCATAACCTACATGAGATGTTTTAGACCTAGAATCATAGAAACATTTAGATTGGAAAAGACCTTTAAAAGCATCTCATCGAACCGTTAACCTAACACTGCCAAGTCCAAGTCCACCACTAAGCCATGTCCCTAAGCACCACATCTACGTGTCTTTTAAATACCTCCAGGGATGGTGACTCAACCCCTTCCCTGGGCAGCTTGTTCCAGTGCTTGATAACCCTTTCAGTGAAGAAATTTTGCCTAATATCCAATCTAAACCTCCCTTTGTACAACTTGAGGCCATTTCCTCTTATCCTCTACCGATTTGTTGTTGTGTCTCTGTATTTGTATTTACTGTTAACTATTTTTTTTTGTCCACCTATTTAAATGGAATCTAAAAACATAAAAGCTGTTGATCCACTTCCTAAACCCTTTTTCTGTGGTTAGACGCATAAGAGCATTCAATAAAATCCAGAGGCTTATAATTCTCTCTCATTGTAATAACATGTAAGTTTGCAGTGGGTGAATGGAGAAACACAGAGTCCTCTTCCCAGCTTCTGGGAGTGCTTGCAGTAAGAAACTATGGCAGTGGACTTTTTCCTAGGAATTAATCTAAAAAAATTACCAGAGCACCAAAAGAATTTAACAAGTACAGAAAAAGCTCAGCAGAAAGTCTTATGAACCATTAGGTCAAATCCAGTTCAGACAGGTATATTTCAACAGTGCAATTCAATTAGAGGAGACAAAAATCTACATTAGTAAAATTATTATCATGGCTATGTCTGAAGGGAATGGATAAGAAAACTGAACTCTTCATCAACCTGTAGACTATTTGCAAAAGAACAGATGATGAACACAGAAGCAAAAACACTATGTGTGTTATTGTTGTTGCTGTTTTTGTTTTTCTTAGTACAAAGGCATAAAATTCTTATGCTGCCACTGTTTGCAGTATTGTCTTCTGATGATGTTAACCATATTTTATGCAAAGTTTTCTACATGCTTTATCAGTCTACTAAAACCACACAGCTATTTCCAGAAAGAATTAGGAATTTACAGACCATTGTCTTTATACATGACTGTATCCCTTAACCTCATCATTGTCAATGAATAATTGCTGAAAATACTGAATTTTTTCCTAGCTGTTTTCAGCTTCACATGTGACTCTGAATGAAATACCAAACACTGAGCAACAAGATTATAATTGTAATGTACAACAAAGGCATTTCTAGATTATTCAGTTACTGCATGCTTATCTAGGAAAAAATTTATTCGTAAACCTTTATGGAACATAAATGATAACTAACTACACTTTTAACAATGAAACAAACATCTTGGTGATCATTATTAGCAAGAGACTATGACAAACTAGTCATTATAGTCCATTATTAATTTTGTATCAGAGCTTAAAACCAGAAAATTAAAACCAAAAAGTGATAAGAAATTGGTTTAAATCTTGTATGTCAAATCTCCTGCTTATAATGATCCATCTGCAACCATCTATTGACTTTATATGCTGCAGCCATTCCAAATCACTTGACAGACTGAGGGACAGAGAGCCGAGGAGAACCATGCAAATTGAGTTATGATCACTTCTGTCTATATCTTAACTCAAGGGATGTCCAGTTAGGTTAGGTTATGTGGAGAATGGCCAGTGGACTGCATCTTGCAAAATCTTAAAATATTTATTACTTCAATACTGCTGTTAGGGAGAACATTATACAACCCTATATATGTCCAGGGAAACGTACATTTTATTTAAATGTCTAGGGAGTACTTTCCACTCGTTAAAGTTGTGCCAAATATACCATTAAAAAACCAAAAATGTGTTGTACTAACTTATCTGTGGCTTCAATAATGTTAATCTGCTTTCCCGGTTAGGTGTCAGTCTGCTGAAGCTCATGATTTTAAGATGCACACCTAGCTGAATATGTGGTACTATTGTCAGTTTTCATCCTATACTGCATAAAATGACAAGGCCCTGTTTGTTTTGCATTTGGATATGTACACACTGTTCAACATTTCTACAGAATCCATAAAGTTTGTGCAAACTCTGCCTTTATTTTCTCTTCTGCAAAATACCCTAAAAATTTGCTCTTTCAGTATCACATTTCATTCCATTAGTAATCTGTTTCATCTAGAGAGTCAACAAGAAAATACTTATAGTGGTACTGTGTTTGTTCTTAAAACAAACCAAGCAAGGCAGTTAGTCTGTTTCCTGAGAAAATACTTGGGAGACATAAATATAATTACCACTGTTTTCTTGTAGAAACCACCGATTACTCAAAATAAATTCAGCCTTCCCAAACAATAGGGAATTATTGGATTACTTCAGACAGATTCCTTCCTGGTGTCATTTTATTTAGCTTCATTAACCTTTGTTGTGCTGTGCTGCCTTAAAACAGTTTGCATAATCATTAGAAGAAATACATTATTTGACAAGTGGTCATTTACATGACAATATAAATCATCATATATGATGACTGAAAATTCAATCTATACAAAATGCAGGATTCGTTCAGCTCAAAATTATAAGTTTTGAATACAGAGGGAACTGCATAGGTACATCCAGTGAGAGTTCCAGGCTTCCAAAAGGATAAACTTACATTCCAGAAATACATTTAATTTGGGCCAAATACATTTATAGTTTTCATATATTTATACCTTTTAATGCTGTACTTATGGAATCAAATTTTGGAGTTACTGCCTCAAAGATGAAGATTTCTGTGTTTTTTAGAAAAAGAGCATGGGGGGGAAGAAAATTAAATATTTTTGGGCAGGGAAAAATCCTTCAATAATTTGTATTTTTATGTAGCAGGGATCTTTCAACAAAAGGAACAGAAAGGGTATTTTAACAAAAAAATTAAACACCAGAAACATTCTATTTAAGTAGAAAATGAGACTAGGCTTATAACTTCAGAGTACAGGTAATATTGGTACACAAATAATTATAAATTACATTTCTTATAGGATAATCATTTATTCGTAGCAGCTAAATGTATTTAGATATATTTGGATACTGAAGCATGTACCGAACACTACATTTATGGGTGGCAACTGAAAAATCCTAATTAGATAAAGTAAGAAAGTCTAAGCTAGCATTTTTCTTTCCATTGAAGAGAACAGTACAAAGTAGAAGAATCTTCAGAACAATTATGTACCTACAGTACTAAGCTTAAAATTTATAAAGTTAACTCCTTTTGTTTGTAGAGAGACTTCTTTGACAAAGAGGTAGTCATTCTCATTTCTGTGAACTACAAGCTCATATCAGTACTTTATTTTTCTGGTAGCATGTGGACAGTCTAATTCTTTATGCCAACAAAAAAAGCTTTGAAAAAAGTTAAGATGCCACACTTCCCTAACAGAAAGGTATTACAAAAGATGCTTTCTTAACTTCCTTGGTTTTATGAAACGTATTATTCGTTAATCAAAGGCAGCAGCTCCTCAACAAAACACCACAATACGAAAATCTCTGTTATATCAATGTTACTGAAATTTAATATGAGTTTGATACAAGAAAACTGCAGTCTATGAATGACTATACATGTTATCAGGATTTTAAACAACAGAAGGAATTGTGGTCTGTTTCTAGTGGTTTTGTCAGTACCCATATAGGTTCTGAAAATTGGTAAGAATGAAAAGGTCCCATATCCACCCAATCTCAAACACTTTCAAAGACATATATAGAATTGTGCTGGTCCCTAGTCCTGGAGGAAAAAATGTTTATATAAAATGCTTTTTAGATATTTTAGCTGAAATGGAAGTTTCTCAAAAAAATTAAAAATTAGTAATATGACAGCAACTAAAGCAGATGCATATCCAGTATGCAAATTACTTCACAGAATAATGCATTTAGACATAAGGTTATTAGCTATCTCAATTTAAAAAAGCAACTATAAAATCTCTACTAATTAAAGAAATAATTACTAAATTATCAGTTGAGAAATAGAATGGCTATAAATAATTCATAAATAAATTAAATATCCTTTTAGTACCAAGAACATATTGACACTAAGTCATGGACCAGAATCTGCCTTTAAACTTGAAATGATGGGGTATGTGGGATGTGGATGAAATTTGGCCATGTATATCAGTACAGTCTCTGTGCATGCCAACCCACGGAGTTGAAAGACATATAAGTTAATTCTGGAGTTAAGACCAAAGTTGTCATTGTGTTACTGCAGATGTATGCAGTGTTGAGCGTTGCCTCAGACTGGGTTTTAGTTATGGAAACCAGAAGGAATTGTTTGCTGACTGTCTGCATCCCCGCACTGTATGGGGGCACAACCCCCCACCCATGTGCCTAAGCGAAGGCTCATCATCTCACCCTGTCCTGGCCCCTGTGGCCCACAGCTTCCTAGAGAGCTCTGAGAAAACAGCTTTAAGTCCTCCTGCAACTTGACTTGCTTTTGGAAAATTCAGTCTAGATGAGAATATAAAGGAATCTAGTCAGTGAGCTTAGTCTGCTAACAACAGCAAGCAAGAATAATTTAGACATTTCAGACATCAATCTGAATAGTATTTTATACTCTGCAAAGCATGTTTTATAATCTTTAAGCTACTCTTAACTATGACTCTCTGATTACAGACCATCCCTTCCCTTCTAACACTGATTTTTGAAGTTTTTAATGTACAGTTTTTACTTACATAGAGGCAGAAGAAGAATTTGGTTTTAGAATTTGCTTTAACATGAAACTCTGGTAAAAACATAAATATAGAAATTCCAGATGACACATACAATAGTCTCAGAAATGCCATTTAATTCCCTATTGATAACTTGTGTATTTGTTTTTATGAATATTTTTGCAGTATTCCAGAAATTACTACTTGTGTTTTCCAAAAAAAACCCAAATCAACAACCATATAAATCATCACAGGTTTGGTTCCAAGAATCATTTTTATTTATAGACTAGAGGTTCACAGCTGTGTTTAAAATTCCTGTTAGTACCATACTTAGTGTTGAGATCATACCAATTACAAAAGATGGAGAAAGATTGACGTGCTACAAGACATTAGCTAGATTTCAGATAGGAGATGGGATCTGGGATGTGTCTGCAAAGAAAGAATTATTGAAAAATTAAGTGTGGTGTAGATGCATGTTTTTGATTTTTTATTAGGAATTCTGTGGGTGCAGATTTTAAAAATACATAGGAAATAGTAACCATAAACATAAATGAGATTTTGTGGAAGAGAACCACTTTAGTATAACACTTTACTAATATTGCAGACATAAAAAGCCTCCAGGGTGCAAAGATAGGCATTTAAGCATAATATAAATGTTCACACAAAAGTATATATGAAATTGCATGTTGTTGTTCTTTAAATTTACTGTAATTTTATTCAGAATTCTGATGGATTAAGGAAGGTCCCAATTCATGATTCACATTCCCTAAGGCAGCACACTGAGGACAACCTTTCCTCCATTTGTAATTAGATCTATCAAGGGCTATTAAACAAAGACACAGACTCTGGCTTGAGTTTCTGAGCTAAATTGAAGACTTTTGAGGAAACTGGAGGGCTAAAGAAAAGAACTACCAGGTAAATCCTCTTTGTGAGGTGGCTCTGTTCTTATATTCTTTCATGACTTGCCACTAGTAGGAATCTACTCCTGGCCACTGTGAGAGACAGAATATTGAGCCAGATCAACTTTTGGTCTGACCTAGTCTTGCTATACAGTACCACCATCCTTATGTCATGTTTTCTTATGACTACCTTCTCCTTGTATAGAATATCCAATTACAAATTCGAGAAAATCTAACATTTCTGACAACCCTTTGCCTGTTTTTATTTCCCCCATGTAGATATAAAAGAAAAGGCTGAAACTTACAATATTTGTTAACATTTTAGTTGTCTATTTTGTCCGCTCAGTAACCTATTAAAAACTGAGAATACTTAACTTCTTTTTATGAACAAGCTTTTTTCTAATTGGTCTTTCTGAAAACTTGAATACAGCAAGGAATGCGTCTGCTGGAACTTGGAGAAGAGATGACCCGGCAAATGCACACACTGTTTCCTGAGCTCTGGATGAGGTTTCAGTGGCAGGAATGTGTTTAGCCACTCCAGCATCTAGGCTGGTGTTGAGAAGTCTGCTTGTTGCTGTGTCCCAGATGAGGTGGGACTCGCCACAGATGCGTGGTGAAGGTAACCCCTCCTGCCTCTCTCAGCAGGGGGAATAAAATAGTTCATCCCCTCCAAGGAATTCATGGCACTTTCCAGGGGAAGACTTCCTCCAGTCTATTCTGTATGAAGGGCAGCATCTGATCCACTGAACACAGAGCTAGATGATGCTGGGAGAAAAATACCTGGATTGCCCCCTCCTTCTCCTAATTCCAGCAAGTGTTAAAATTGCACCTACAGAAATACCTCCCATTCATTGCAATTGGCTGCTAGTACTGAAACCTCAGAAAAACAGGCATCAACTCCATTTGTTCTCTAGACCCCACTACCTCCCTACAACACAGTTTGAGATAGCTAGCTGTTATAAAGACAGCTAAGAGCAATTTCAAAGCACAAGTGTGCACGTATTAAGCCAAAAGTACAGAAAGCAATGAGGCAAATGTGAAAATATTTTTATTCTAGTCCTTCTAGTTGCCAGATGGCAATTAGAAGAATACTGTGATGAAAACAAGGAGGCCATCAATAGCTGTAGCAGGTTTTTTTGAATGTGGTTTCCACCCAGGAGTGGGATAGGACTCTATGGAGACAGTGCAATCACTTAATGCAGATTTTGTTAGTGGATCAGGGCATATGCTCACTTTTTGGTAAATATGAGCAAAAACATATCTGCAACATGAACATTAAGTGGGCTGGGAGATCACAGCCACATATTACATACCAGTTCAACCACATTGCATACATCTCAGCTTATGCTGAGATATATATTTCTTAGAAAAGCTTTTGGTTTAAACAAACAAACAAACACCCCCCCCTCCCCAAAACAAAACAAAAAACACAAACCCCCTCAACATTTAAATTAAAACCAGAGGATTTGGTGGTTTCTATATTAATCTGCCCCAGAATCCATAAGGAAAATAAAATGCAAATAATGTCTCCATGAAATGAAATTAAATATCTGATATGTAACTGTCGAAGAAAAAGATGTTGATGATTAAGAGTTAAATCTATTATTTCTGCATAGCATTTAACTAGTTTACTATTTCACACAAATGTCAAGTTGCTTCATGAAAAGCGGGGATAATCAAGTCTGATTTCTTATGGTATTGTCTCTTACACTTAGATTCTCAATGCCCCAAAGGATTTGAACTCTCATAGAATGCTCACTCTCAGTAGCTTTCACTCTCCTTCAAAGCTCTTTGAGCCTAGTATTCCTGAACTGGCAGCAACTAGCCAATAGGTTCAAAAGTTAAAGACAAGACAGATATACTCAGAGTTGCATACATCTCATCTATTTGAGAAACTGACCTTAAAAAGAAAGGATTTTGAAGAAAGAGCTGGGCCTAAACAATGTTTTTGAAAAACAGAGAAGATTAAACAACCAAAAAGCATGGAGACTGTTAGGAAAAAAACCCAACAAACAAACTAGGAAAAAACAACTGAAAGACAAAATTTCATCCACACTCTTCTAAAATGGAAATTTTATGTTCCTTTACTCCAAATAGCTTTATTTTTAAAACATCCTTCCTTATTACTTATCTTTAACAGCTAATACTGTGAAAAACTAGAGACATGTTTTGATTCCATTCATATAAAGTTTTATGTCCAGACAAGTCTTCTTCCATTTTTTCAAAAATGCCAGTGAGCCAAGACTATCAGCTATTCACAGAGCTTTTCACTCACTGCTTGCTGTATCAGTGTCTACATGATCTTGTGGTCTATGTAGTCTGGTTGTGGACCACAGTGGTTATGTCTACACTGGTAAGTAGTGCTGACCAATAAAAGTAAACCTGTAGAGGAAAATAGCTGAGGAAGTGAGATCTGCTTTATATGCATTTCAGAGGTTTTGTTTCTTTGAACTAGTGCTAGTTGGGTGCCCTGAGCAGGATGTATTAGGTGTGCTCTATGTGATGCACTTTAGTTTCATCCTCAAGGGGGGATGATCCTTGAGCCTGCTCTGTAATGCAATGCAAAACATAGTAAAAAGGGATGACTGAGAGATTTGTCTGAAAATATGCTCCTGATTTGCACTAACCTGCTAGTGTAGATGTATTAGAAGCCTGGAAAAAAAGAAGAAACCTCAGTAAGGGACATTCTGAAACATGTCTCAAGGGAAGTTTTGTTGGTTTTGTCAGGGGGAGGAGGGACCTTAGCTCTTATTGATCTTGATTAGACATTGGGGTGATTTGCTAATCTGTCTTTAAAGATGCAATTCATTGAATAAATTATAATTACCATTATGATATTTTTTCACTAAAAGCATTACTGATTTTGAGTAGAAAATAGAATCACATACAGCTTTCATCTTGAAGGGTTTCCACTTCCCTTTCTGCAGAATAAATATTCTATTCATCCCTTGCTGATGCTTTCTTCCTCTTTCCATTCTTGATATTTTCATTGGCAGTATTTGATTCTTGCATGGTATTTTAAAATAGAGTACATTTCTCCAAATTTAGCTTGGTAAGACTTTTTTTTTTTCCTCTCTCACAGATTTCCTACTTTTCTTAGTCTGACTACCATGACTGTTCAGAGCTTCCCAGCTGCTAGACCTTCTAGAAATGGCAAAACTGACAATGATAAAGACTGTTTTCACAGCTTTTTTTCAAGACCATATGTTTAACTTGAGCAAAACCAGGATAAGCATGACAGTAGGCTTTGAGTTTATGTAATATTTGAGAAACAATGATTGTTCCTCAGAGAGGACTGATCTCAAAGTACAAGGGACAAAATAAATAAAACATACTGGAGTAAATAGTAGCATTGTATCCAAGTTGTTTCTCAGTATAAGAGTGAGACTATTCAAAAACTTGAAGGCAATAAAAACTTAAGATAAATAGAAACAAACTTTGCTCCCATACTCCATCATTTATAAAAGCAACTCCAATTAGTGTTTCTATATAAACATAGATTTTTTAAGTTGCAAGGAACCTCCCTGCTGAGCTAATTAGATAACTGCAGAATTTTGTGTTTTGAACAGAAGTTTATACTGATAAAACAATCCAGATTCAGAATGAAATGAACATGGACACAGAGTGTAACTAGGCATTGCTTGTAAAATCCTATTTTATTTTATACAGCTTATCATTACCTGATCTACTAATTAGATTTCTCTAAAGGACAAAGGAGCAAGGAGACTCTAGAAAAGGAAAACGCATTATGGCATGAAAGTGGGGAAAAAGTAGAAAAAGGATATTTTAACAAGTGACTTGAGAGGAGAAGCTAATGAAAAGATACCTGAGAAATGATGATGAATTATACACAGCAAATATTTTGGGGGAAGATCAAAAGATAGTAACACATAAGGGAAAAAGATACAAGTTATATGTTTTTAAAAAGAAGCTAGAAATTGATAAAATGGAAAGGAAGGAAAAGTGTATATGTTAAAATCTGAAGACTCCAGCAGGAGTTGTGCTCACCTAAAACTGGTCTGAATCAGACCTGAAGATTCAGCTGATGACATATTCAAAGTAAAGGAAAGGAACTGTTTTTGCTCTGCCTCCCATGACAAACTGAGGTTTAAAGGAAAGGTAAGAGAAATGAGATATGCTTTACCAAGAAGTTAAAGTTAACCAAAAGGAGAATTTTAGATAGTAGTTTTTTGTCATCTGAGTAGTTAAAGAAGATAAATGCAAGATTTTCAATGTTTGATAGGACCCCAACTTCCATGCCCTTCACCCTATACTAGATTTTTAAGATTAGTTTATAAGCTAGAGAAAGGAGACATTAAAAATAGCTTTTCTGAGAGAAAGGCAGATATCTGGAATGTTTTCTGGACATTATACAAATTTTTCAAACAAAACTTCTATTTGCTCAAAGTGATAAATATGGAAAAGGCATGTATTTTATGCTTTTGCATGAAGCTTTTATGCAAAATGTTTCCTCTATTCACATTTTTAGTCACATATACATAAAAATATATATCAAGGTAAGGTGTATCAAATGCTTTCATATCCACTGAATTCCACAATGCTTTTTCTGTTGTTGCTATTGTCTTTAATAAATCAAATTTTGTATTAGGAAAGGCCAGTATTTCTATACTGGACATGAACTCTTGTCTGTCTAACCAAGATCAATGGCTGAATTATTTGTCTTGGCTAGACAGATAGGCACCCTGTTCTCAGTGAACTCACCCTTTCTATACTTATCAGCATGGTTTTAAAGAAGATGTACGGTAAATTCTCAGTGACTCAGTTTCCTTTGTGTGTTAAGGAGAGATGCTATTTCTTTCCCTTACCATTCAAGATAGTAAGTAGTGATTCAGCACCATCTGCCATAATTACCTAGAAGATACCTAGAAGCAAAAATAAAGCACTTAACAGGGGTAGTGCAAAGTTAGTGCTAATCTAAGGGAGGTTCAAAGCAGAGTGTGAATGGAAACACTGAACTATGCTTTTCTGCATATCTAGGTAACCCACAGAGTCCATTAGGTACAATTTCCAAAGATCAAAGGGATTTTCTAAATCCTTTTCCCATCTTGCAGTTAGAAGGAACATACAGTTATTACTAGCCTTCTCACAAAACTTCATGTTTTGGAGAGGTGTTCTTGACACATAGCAACCCTTGTGATTAATGGTTCGAGAAAACTTATGAAGACAAATTCTTCATCATTGTGCTAGCTGTATATTACACCACAAACCCATCAAAATTAAAGAAAGGAAGAGGAAAAAGGAAAAACAGGAAAACAAAACCGCTGCATATATTGTCTGTATGATGGGATTAACTGCAGTCAGTGTGATGAGCTAGAAATACTAAATATATGTTTGTATACAATTGATATAATTCTTGATGGGTTTTATAAAGTAATTGGTCTTGCAAATGACATACACATTTTATCAACCTAAAACGGTGATAATAAAGAAATGTTCACTTTAGTCAGCACTGCCCTCTTGGGAATACTCCCTATATTCCCATGCTTCTTAGCTGAACTTCAAGGAACAAGGGAAGAAAATCTTAATTCCAAAGGACTGAAGGGAAGATCTGCAAATCATTATAGCCAAGTCTGACACAGAGCTCTGTTACTGAAGCAGGGTTCCTAATGGCGAGCAACTAGAAAAAGTACTTAAGATTGGCATATGGAGGAAAGACAGTTCCTTCTGAAAAGAAAGTATAGTGATCCAAAATAAGGTCCAACTAAATAATAAGGTTCCAACTAAACTAGAACTGTACCATTTGAAATATTGCAGTGTCTCAGTAACAGCCTTGTTAAATGCAACCTGTATTTAATGTTTTACATTTCCCTTTGTCACTGACTCCAATTTTATAATCAAAAGCTCAACTCCTTAAATCATTGGAATAAATGTGGGTTTTTTTTTTAAAATATTTTTAGGTTGAGTAATTCAGAGAAAACTGAAAAATCTCTAACACTTAGTTTTGGAGAGGTAAGTATTCCAAGTAACACAAATCCTAAGATCTGTGCATCTCAGGACTTTAAACTATGCTCCTGAGTAAGAGAGAAACCTTCATAAGAGTCAGTTTAGCAGCTGTCATCAAGGACTGTGATGCCTGGATGACTCCCCTCTGATGGGTGTAATTCCATTGTAATTTCTGAGGACATGACAGATATTATTAAAATCTAGAAAGAGGAATGCAGTTTTATACTGTAATTGATTTATGTCACAGTAATAAATTAATGCAGTGAGTTGCAGTGACTATAACTCAAGAAAATAAAAGTTACAAAAACTTTTTTCTCTGTTAAGTAGACCTATTCAGTTAGCAACATGCATAACTGAATCTCCTTCCACACTTACTTACAGTTCAGAAATTTAACCTCATAAACAGATGGAAGCAATCATACATCATATGTGGTCTGAGACAACTAGAAAAAATGAGCTGGTCTGCAGGATGAAAAATCTTGAGAACAACTGATTTGTTACAAGCTCAGTTTCTCAGCTCATGAGATTTTACTCACACTGCAGTAGAATTTTCCCATTCCAGCAGAATTCAAAGAGGAATTCAGCATGTATAAAGCCTATTTATAATGGGAAGCTTCTGGAAGATTTGGAGGTTCATCCTGACAGATATAATGAACTAAATGAACTCCCCATACTTTCCTTTGAAAAATGGCATTTTTTTTGGAGAGCTTCCACCCTGAAAGGTTTCTTTCTCACCTTGATCTCTCTTTTTTTTTTTGTAGGTTCCATGTACCACTATTCACAATTCAGACGATTTAGTCTCTGCTTCTTCAAAGAATTAGTTTATTAATTAAATACTTCACAACTTGCTTCCTTTATCCAGTTCAAAGAACCCCTTAAGCTCTT
Source organism: Haliaeetus albicilla (assembly GCF_947461875.1). Lineage (NCBI taxonomy): Eukaryota > Metazoa > Chordata > Aves > Accipitriformes > Accipitridae > Haliaeetus > Haliaeetus albicilla. Next base: position 53,424,979 of record NC_091483.1, on the reverse strand, counting down.
CTACCTATCAGAATGTGCACAGCGGATTTTTAAAGGATGCTGTGTTATCTCTTCTTGCTGTCCAACTTGCATACACAGGCCATGTGAGTTCAGAATAGATGGAGATCTTCATTCTCCATCAGCAACTTGACTTTTGCAGCCTGACTAAAAGAGAGAAGATGAGTCAGTGTAAAGATTAAGCAGAACAAGGGAACAGTATGGGAACAGTAAGGAAGCTTCTCGAATCTTCAGGATTAATTAGCAATGAAGTGGCAGATACAGAAGCTCTGCTTTTTGCAGACTCTCCAAGGATTAATGAAGCATATTGTAGAGTATAGGGCAAGGGGTCAATCACCTATCAGGTGAGTCTGAGATTATAGTTCTTCTAGTCATTATTTTCTACCATTTCCTTTATTCTGCAAACTTAGATGGGGGAAAGAGAGGAGAAGAAAAGTCTAAACATGTCAGACCATAATTAGCAGCAATAGATATCAGACCTACTTCACCTCACCATAACTTTTTATCAATCCAGTACAGCCATGCTTTGCAATTACTGATTTATTCCAAGCTCCAAAATGCATATTGGTACACAGTGTGCAACATTCACACATCCTAAAGGCCGGGTGCTGTAACCTCCCAACAAACTTAACAGATGCCCATAGAGTATGTTGAGCTATGTTGGATTAAACCCAATAATTAATTCAGATTCCCAGGGCTTTTTTTTATTTTTTTAACTATTATTATTAATCATATGAAGTATAAACTTGGGCCTAGGCTTTCAGCTATGATTCAAGTATAGTTTGGTGTAGTACAGCCAGCTCAGTTTTACTGAAGAAATTACTCTTCAGGTGCAAGAAAGTATGTAAGAGGTATGCAGAGAATCATGAGGCTTCTCATCAGGAGCATCACCACCACACACTAACGCATACACCGTTAGCACCTACTACCTGCTATTATTGTATTGAGGGAAGAACAAAAATAATTTCTTTACACTTTTAATTCATAAATATCCTTCTCACAAGATCTCTTGTGCATGGCAAAAGATGCTCTAAATTAGAGTCATTCAATGACATCAATCATACATAGACAGAGGTTTATGAATTTTTCTGGTAATCATTTGCCAGTTCGGCACATATGTGTAGCAATGATGTGACTGAGTAACATTCAATATGAATGAAACTACAGAATTTTCAAAAGGTGTTTAGTCAAAAGAATACAAAGCAACAATAGAAGTGTAGTACATATTATGCACTTTAACACACGGCTTGCACGTGTCATATCTTAAAATGTACTTTCATAACATTTGCACAAAGCCTTCAGTATTGTTCAAAATTTAAGGTTAGGAATGTAAATTAGTTTAGAGGGTAAGATACTGTTAACAGTTTGGGAGATAAACAAAATCTATGGGGTTCAGTGACAGAACAATATTCAGTGTCATGTCTAGCATTGTAGTTTATTGTGTTAGTGGAGCTTTAGAGAGGTAAGAACAGTAACCTTGTAGCCTCCTATGCTATTAGCAATGATTCCATCCTAATAAAGTAATTTCAAAGGAAACATTTTCCTATTATAAATTTTAATGACATTGAAGATACACTACAAAAGTTTCATGCATTTCCTTATTTAACTGAAACTGTCTGTGGACAATATATTCCTGTGCCACTCAGGGATTATTTAATATTTACAAATTAGTTATTAGTGGAAATATAAAAGGGCATGGACAGTCAAATTAACTCCAGATTTGTGTGTCTTTACAAACTTACCTCCATGACCTATTGTTTTTATTACACACACAAAAAATATATATATAGCAAATGGGCACAATACATGGAAAAAGTTTCTGTATCTGCCTCTTGAGTTAGAGTTTAGTATTGTATGAGTTTCCTGGCAAAGAAAGTAAGTTTTGCTGACTAAGATCTGGGACAGCAGGAGTCTGTGACTCTGATCCCAAGTGAACATTTGGACAGTGTCAATAGATACTGCTGCATTTTAAGGGGGCATGAGAGTCTGATGAGGAAATTATTTGATGAGAGTAAGGGTGCCAGAAGAAAGCAGCAGCAACAATACAAGCCATCACAAGAATGAAAGTTGTAAATGATGCAAAAGCAAAACCGAGTGAACTGTTGCTAGTAGTGTTTGTTCCCGAGGTGAAAGCAAGAGTTTTTCCAGGAAAGACTGCTTGCTAAAAGAGGTCTCTTTTACTAAATATAAGCTTGTCTTCTTTCTTGGATTTCCCTGTTAATCAATGACACTTGACTCAAGAAGTGGAATCCAAAGACATAAATTTCAAAGCAACAGCAACATAACAAAGAAATCATAGAATCATAGAATGGTTTGGGTTGGAAGGGACCTTAAAGAGATCATTTAGTTCCAACCCCCCTGCCATGGGCAGGGACACCTTCCACTAGACCAGGTCGCTCAAAGCCCCATCCAACTTGGCCTGGAACACTTCCAGGGATGGGGCATCCACAACTTCTCTGGGCAGCCTGTTCCAGTGCCTTACCACCCTCACAGTAAAAAACTTCTTCCTTACATCTAATCTAATCTAAATACTTTATTCCATCCTTGTTTCCTAACTGAAGCAACCTCTGGGGCAACTCCAAATACAGGTTACTAAGATTGGTACCAATTAGTACTGAGTGAGTACCAGTAATGTAGGTTACTGGTACTGAATCCTATTTCTACAGATTGTTCATAAGAATTTAATATGAATAATATTCACATCCAATATTTTTTCAAATAATCACAGAATGCTGTGTTTTAATTTTTTTGCATTAAGCTCCTATGTTGAATGAGAAAATGTGTTGATGCATTGCCACATCTAAAGCCATCATAATATTAGGATGTCACTTTGTAATTTTGTCCATTGTAATCGAACATCTGAGTTGTGGCATACGACCAGTGATAAGATTTTAATGATGAAAAGTAGTTACTACTGGGCATGCACAGTTGCAGGGAAAAAAAACCCAAAATATACAAAACAAAAAACCACACACAGAACCACCCCCCTATCCCTCCCCAAACACATCTATTCCAAGAAGAGCATTATGTTAAATATCCACCCTTTAACTATGCCAGTGTGGTTTTGTGGTTTAATATACTATAGCATGTGAAAGGTGAAATAGAGCTATAGCAAATATTTGTCTGTATGCCCACAAAAAGTTAAACATACCTAAATATAAATGCTTCAGTAAATCTTTCCAAAGCTCATCATCAAAAAATACTGGATGATGAGCTCACTCACAAGTGAACTTATATATATATCTTTATATATCTATCCCCCTTCTCCCCCTCTCCATTTGGACTACAGAAGTCCAAAAATCTCATATACAAGTAACGTGTGGGCAGTGCCCACACTCGCTATGAAGTAGCACATACATCTGTGACTAATATCCAGATCATTCCATTTGTTGGACCCAAGACAATAAAAACAGTGGATGAAGTTTAAAGAATTTTGTTGAGAATTTGTGGGTGGCCAGTCAGTATGACTAAGATACAGGCACTTTCTAGCTGCTTCAAATAGACTTCAGTCTGGCTGGTCAGAGTCCCATGTGGTCAGTATGGAAAAAGTGGAAACCACCAACCTCTCCCCCTCCCCCCCCCGCCCCAACCATTGGATTTTAAGCATGTTCTTGCATAGCTTACTCTTGATAACCCTTCTTCTCAAAGTAATACAAGCCAAAATAGTGGAGAGTGAAATTATTTCAGTGCATTGTTGTCACAAGATTGTTAGCAAATTTCAGGGAATTCAGAGAAAAAAAAGGAAAAAGTTGCAAAAGAGATCGGAAATGTTAAGAGAAAGTTAGAGCTAAGCATGTGTCTATTATCTGACAAATGCCTGAATAATATAGTGTTCTAAAAATATTAGCTACAAAAAGCCAAGAAAGCATAACATAAGGGGACTATTCCAAAGTGATTTAGGTATTGATAAGGCATCATTAGTTTACTAAGGAAGATGAAGAACTCAAGAAAGACAGAATCCAGGAATAGAAAGGGAGACATCTACAATATATAGTTAAAAAAAAAAAACAAACCCACAACAAAACCCAACCAAAATATTAAAGAACCATCCTGAACCTAGATAGCCCATCAGTATGACGTCACACTCAGCAGTGTTGTAATGATGCAGCTGGCATTTGAAGCTGAGCTATCTTGAGATCAGCAGAAAGCTCAAACTGATTCTCCATATGTACTGCATAATGCTTCAGCTGCTCTGCCACTACATCCCACAGGCATATGTGAAATCACTCAGGTAAACCAATGTAAATATATTTTAGTTATTTTAAATTTACATGAAGATGTAAATAGTCAGGTGTGTGCAACCCAGATTGCTCTCAGATATCACACTGTTCTAATATTAACAGGTCTACTTTGCGTCTGAAAGTGGAGGAAGCTCATAGCATATGAAATTGGTAGGTACTGATGCTTGTGCATCCTGCGGCTGTCACCCAATAGTTCTTTACATCCCTGTAGAGTGGACTGATCTATGTACCAATGTAGTCTCTGCTCTTTGGGAATCATAATAATCGGATGCCACCTGCCTCTTTACGTGTTGGTTTACAGCCAAGACCAGACTATGAGGGGTACCTGCTCTAAAAGCAAATATTAGGCTTCAGATTACTCTGAAACTGGACTTGGTAACTTTAGCTGCAGATAAATTTCCACACAGTCTAAGAATGGTCAGATTCACTAAGCTTCTGAAATGAAACAGAACCACCAGAATAGATTTGAGAGAACTGCTAAAAGGATGGGGTCATAACCAGGATATAATTTATTGCAAAATTAAAAGCAATGATTTGAATAAGGATGAGAATCTAGCCTTAAAAACGTTCACACAATCCACCCACATTAAGAAGATTTTGCTGCAAGACACACTGCAGGTTGAGGTTTGGGCAGATATGACCAATTTAGGCAAAGGAGGAAAAGATGAAGACAGCTTCTGCTGACTGTGAAAAGGAAAAATTGTCTAAGGGCCAAGACTTCCCTGCTATGCAAGAGGCTGTACCATAGAGCCCAAAGTGGACATGGCTACCCACTTCCCTGGACGTGTCAGCTGGTAGCTATTTATCTTTTGATTTAATAGACTTTATTATAAGTAAGTGGTCTTCTGCTAAGTGAATACCTCTCATTTATTTTTCCAGATTATACTATGAAAACTACCACAGCAGATTCCACGTGGTAAAGTGGTAAAAATAGCAGCTAGATTGTAGGATTTATATAGAATCATGTTCTCCCTGTGCACACTAAGAATTTCTCTGCCTGAAACTAAGCAATAGTTTCATAAAGTGCTCTCATCTCTCCTTACCTGTTTTCCTGTCATTCCTTCTATGCAACTCACTGCTGCTCTCCTACATTCTCAAACTGACCAGCTTCACAGTAACAATTTACTACCACACTGTACATCTTATCCATCCTTTTCTCTTTATCATCAAACAGATCACTGTTGGCACTATCTTTTTGCTGCATCTACTCAAAATTAAAATGACAAGGTCCTCTTTGAGTAGAGCACAAACTAATTTTATGAAGCAGAGTTGGGGATTAATGTCTTATAATACATGAAAGGCATGGCATAGAATCTCTCCAAATAGTATTTTCTCTGCATGTTTTAATTGCAACATTTCAGCTGTAAGATATTCTCCCCAAGTATAGAGCTTGCATTACATTACTAATAAAACTCTGTTTAAGAAACCTGCTTACAACTGTTAAGGTCTGATTGCACTGAACTCCAAATGGCCCAAATAGTACAGTTCAACTAATGCTCTCTGATTTCACTGTTGTAACCTCACACATTTCATAAGGGATATAAAATTCAGATCTGTAGGTGCATAAAGTGTAAAGAGCATGTTATGGGATGAAGTTTTCTTTAAATTATTCCAAAACAGAGTATGACATCCTCTCTAAAACCTAGAAACCATTAGTAAGCCCAAGAAAACATCGATAGATTGTTAAACTCTTATCAGCCTTCCACGTGTCTTAACAAATTTTCAGGTATCTTGTTATCAACTCTTGAAGACCTCTGTCTTCAAGTCAAGTTGAACTAGTGATATTCTTTTAACCTGAGTTTGCCTATGAGTGTTCAAAATCCAGTCCCTGTTCTCCCTTCCTCAAAATTCTTGCCAAGGAGCTATTAGGAGTTGCAGACAAACTGACCTGCACTATAATGATAACCCACAAGAGACACTCAGAGCTCAGCCTTCTAGGGGTTATGTACATAATTTACTACATCAAAGATCAAAAAGCACATGGACAGCAATGTATTGCTTTTAGTCTCTTGCACCACTGGGAAATGGGTATGTGACATCCTAAGGATGAAGAGAAAACTGTTAAACTGAGAGTAATTAATGGTGGTTATTTTCACGCCTTACCTAGAATCCACGCCTTAGTTCACTCTCTGGCACAGTTTATATCTTTATTTAGTATAGTACAGCAGCTTCACATAGCCAAATGTTAGAGAGTTATCCTATCAAGGGGTAACCATCCATCATATTCACTACTGTCTCCCGCATATAAAGAAGCAGAGAATTCCCTGTCCATTTGACATTAGGAAACCCAGTAGCTTCTGTGAGCCTTTCTGCCCAACAGCATTACTCCATGGTATCCCAACTACTTGTATTCCCAAAGTGAAAATCAAGAAGGGAAAAAAAACCCAAACCAAAACAAACAGACAGACAAAAACCCAAATAAAACCCCTGTACTGTATCTCACTGTGTCCTGGTTTCAGCTGGGATGTAGTTAACTGTCTTCCTAGTAGCTGGTACAGTGCTATGTTTTGAGTTCAGTATGTGAAGAATGTTGATAACACTGATGTTTTCAGTTGTTGCTCAGTAGTGTTTAGACTACAGTCAAGGATTTTTCAGCTTCTCATGCCCAGCCAGGGCACCTGACCCAAACTGGCCAACAGTGTATTCCATACCATGTGACGTCCCATCTAGTTTAGGAACTGGGAAGTGGGGGGCAGGGAATCGCCGCTCGGGGACTGGCTGGGTGTCGGTCGGTGGGTGGTGAGCAATTGCCCTGCGCATCATTTGTACATTTCAATCCTTTTATTACTACTGTTGTCATTTTATTAGTGTTATCATTATCATTATTAGTCTCTTCTTTTCTGTTCTATTAAATCGTTCTTATCTCAACCCAGGAGTTTTACTTCTTTTCCTGATTTTCTCCCCCATCCCACTGGATGGGGGGGAGTGAGTGAGCGGCTGCGTGGTGCTTAGTTGCTGGCTGGGGTTAAACCACGACACACTGGGATGGAGTTTCTTCATAGTATCCCATATGATGCTGTGTTTTGGATTTGTAACTAAAACTACGTTGATAACACACCAATGTTGTGGCTGTTGCTGAGTTTTTCTCCCCCCCCCCCCGCCCCGTGAACAGGCTGGAGATTTGCAAGAAATTGGGAGGGGACAGCTGACTCAAACTGGCCAAAGGGATATTCCATACCATATGACATCATGCTCAGAAATAAAAACCTCAGAGAAAGGAGGGGGAAAGGGGGACATTCATGGTTATGGCATTTGTCTTCCAAAGTAACTGTTATGCATGCTGAAGCCCTGCTTTACAGGGGCTGGCTAAACATCTGCCTGCTGATGGGATGTAGTTAATAAATTCCTTATTTTTCTTTAGTGTGCTGTCCTGGAAGACTGCCTGCTGCCATCCTAAACAAGGAGGAATCACAGTACTATTCATGTTTCAGAAGTTTTAATGTCTTGTTCTTTCCTCTGTTAAATGTAGCACAGGTTACTAAAACTGGATTGAGGACTGATAAGTCACGTGATGGCAGCACTGTCTTAAAATTAAGTTACATGTCTACTGCCTCAGGAGATGTCTGCACTACAAGTTTTGACACTGTTTGCCATCAGATTGAGCGACCCTCCATACACTGAGATGCATGCTTCTGAATTGCTTGCAAAGATTTCATGTTGTTCTCCAATTCTGAGGTGAGCTCCGTGCAGATCTTCAGCAAATGACATATTGTTATTCTGAATTTTTGCAGCTGCTGCTGGTCACGTCAGCAATGTGGCATAGCAACTTCCCACCCATCTGTTTGTCACATGAACTCAGAAAAAGAGGACTCTAAAGCATTAAAAAAAAAAAACAAACAACCCTTCAAAGCAAGTGGTCTATATAATTTGTCCCTTCTCCAGTGGTAGATTAATTGCCCACAACATGGCCAAAACTGATGTGGAATTCCCTAGCAGGACTTTAGTTTGCAGAGCTGATGCCAGAGACTAGTGTGCTGTCAAATGCAGCTTCTCAAGCATTTGTCACCAAATGCATATTATTTCTTTATCCCATTGAAAATGGTGTGTAGGCTTTCACAAAAGAGGTGACTAATGGGATGGTGAGACAGGAACCATGGGAGTTTCAGTGTCACTGTAGAGGCTGGAGGCTGCAGTCAGGTCTGACCACCTTTTATGATATATCCCCAAGTGCAGCAGCACCAGAGCCCTAATCCTGCAATAAGATAAAGAAGCACAAGATTGCTCAGATGGTGCTGAACACTTAATACGGAGGACATGTCATGGGGACACAACTGTAAGTACATAGTAAAAAGATGTAACTGTGTGGACAATATCTAACCCACAGCCTTTAGCTCATTGCTAATTAGATCATCCCCACTGTCCTCTTGTATCTATCCAGTCCTGCTCTATTGGATGGCTTTTAGCATAGCAGAGGTAGATGGCAGGAATACCTTTTAGCACACCAGGAACAAAAGGTGGGAATCCTCAAATCCAAGGGCAGGGAAAAGTAGGCTCTCAACCAGGTAAGTAATTCTTACCAGCTTTGGGAAATAAGTTTAAAATACTTTTGGTATAATTGGTTCCATGCTTTTTGGGGAACCTCAGAAGGCAAGAAATTAATAATAGAAGATGCAAAATATATTTTAAAAATATTTCTTTGAATTTTCATGTTGGTTTCTAGGTTTTATACAAATAGAAAAGCACTAAAAGGGTAAGAAATTCATTCCTTATTTCAGTATATAACATGTGCTAATGCTTAAGTAACTCAGGTCAGCCACAGCTTCTCTCCCAGGATGAGTGCAGGTACATTCAGAACTGCAGCATGTCAGATGTTCCACAGAATAATGCAGCCCGTGCATAAAAAGCACAGCAAAAATATGCATGGAACATTGTTTAAAACCCTTTTCTTTCTCCTGCATTATTTCCTTTAGCTTATTATACCAATCACCTGGAACATAAATCTGTCTTCACCATCTGTTCTTTCTTCTAAAGCAGCTCCCCATTGCCCTTGACTGTTGCTCTTGTATACAATTCTTTATCAAACCTAATTGGAAACAGCATTGAAACCAACACTTACCATCTTCCCAGGCATGCTGCTTAACCCTTCTGCATCCAGAACAGTGTTGAACATTGAACATGAGGGGGCAATCCTTGAAAAGCAAAGGATTTTCTCTCCAGTGCTAAACCAGACAAGCCCTCCTCACCATTGGGGCTACAAGGTTATTTAGATGTCCCATGGAGAAAACAAGCTTAGAATTTCAGAATTTTGAGGCTGCCACTTATGAACAGAGGCAGAAACATCCTGCTGTATGAGGTCTTACGGAGGTGACGAGAAAGCAGAATTTGGTCCCTTATACCCCCCGTACGTATCACAGCCACCTACTGTGATAGGTTTGGGGATTGTGGGAAGAATTATAGATATACCTTGGAAATAAAAAAGGTTCAGCCAGTAGGACTCACAGAGCACAGTCCAGGCACAGGGTCCCTCTGCCCATTTTAATTCTAGCATTAGCATTAGTTAAGGCAGTGTTGCAGGGAAAACAAAGTGTGTTTTGGCTGTTTTAGTTTAAAATAAATAAAAACATAGTAAGAGGATATATTTTACCAAAACCATCTTAGGTTAATGCTTGGAAAGTGAATGATTTACATGGTGCACTGCAGGACACAGGGGAAGCACAAAGCCTTTCATTCCAGGCATCAGCAGTTTGCTTTCATTTGTGCTCCATCATTACATATCTAGATCTTTAAAAACTTTGGATTTTGAACACCTGAAGCATTAAATACTGTATTGAGAGAAGCTTCACATGCCTTTAAAGCAGCTGTTTCATGGTAGAAGTAGAATAAAGTGGGTTTCTGCACAAAACTTGCATCTTTGTAAATGAAATAACATGAACTTTTTAATTCCTTGATTGGTTTAAAGGTGTGACTGTATACCATCATTACGTCTTACTTCATTTGGAGGGTATTTGGCTATCACATACATAGAAATCCAACCTTTCTAATTTTATAAATTTGAAATTAGAAGCTTGGGGGCTACATATTATGTCATAATCTGTAATAGTAAATAACTTATTTGCTAAAGAAAGCAGAGAAATCAATCAATAGAATTCAAATTCACTTCCATATGATTATGAAGTGGCTTAAAAGTGACTCAGAAACCAACTGGCTTTACAAAGTCAACCTTAGATGTATTCTAAACCACAAGTGTGCATAAGACTATGACAACATCCTCCAGCAATTTATAATTTCCCTCAACTCATGCATTACACCAGCTCTAAGATATTCCTATATGAGTTTAAAGTTTAACTAATGAGCAGAAAGCTTTATTCACTTTCTCCAAATCACATATTTTCCCTCAAATCCCAAATGCCAGATATTCTGAATGACAAAAATATTTTTCAGTCAAAGCGAATATATTAAAATCAGAGCTACTGTGGGTTCAGCTTCCCACAGTACCTTCAGCTCAAACCCCTTCCTTTTTGATGGAGATTTGAACATGAAGAATATACAGGTTGAGGTTAAATCTTCAGTAGGGTCCCTGATCAATAGAATCAATAGCCATGTAACTCATGAAAAAAATGTAAGTACTGAGGGGTACTAAGAACTATAACTGTTGTTGATATTTAAGATTCTTCTGCCTGAAATGAGAGAGAGAACCAAACATAATACAAATATCCAATTCCTTACTTTAGTGCTATAATCATTAGGCTATTCTTTAAGAAGGATAACTTTACACAATCACCAGTTATAGCTTAAACACAGCTTTGGCAGCTCCTCCTGAATGAATTCCTTTCTCAAACGTTTAAATATCCCTTTCTCTAGATAGTTAACATAAGATCTTGAATTCTACCCAGATACCTGCAGGTTACATCTTTTTGTGTCTCTACTTGAATGTATGTATTCATATGTATAGCCATATCACTCATCTAAATATGAATAAGAATTTATTCAAACTACTCTTCTGAAGAACTGCTTTCACACATTCACACAGCTAGCTTGCTCTTATCTTGATATATAATGGGTACTTGATGCAATAAACCCAGTGGTGTTCCTGTTCACTTTTAGTTGAATACTCAGAGAAATAGATAACTTTTAAATCACATTCATGAAGGCAGCAATTTATTTATCTTAAACTTTCACTTAACTGACTGTCCCCAGGCTTCTATCCTGTTTTCAGAAGGTGGCTGTCACCTTTCCCACAGCAGTCACACTATATTCATAAGAGTGTAAGTCCCATGCTTGTTTCCTTGTGTTTTCATGATTATTATATTAAGTTCTGAGTTTAAACAAGCTCCAGAACACACTGAACACATTTTTCATGGGTTCTTTCCAAAATTAGTGACTAGCATGATCCAATGCCCTTGTAAAAGCTTATATTCCCAAAAAGGATTCTGCATACTCTGTTCCTTTACTGAATCCAAATGCCCTTCCTTCATAAAAATAAAAGTTTCTAAAATTTCTTTTTGTTATAAAAAGAATTTCAGGTATATTATCAAAACTATGAATACTATTTAGCAAACAATAGCATAGAGTATCTAATAGATTTCCATTAGTGATTTACATTCAACAGTTAGAGGATCCGAGTGTATTCTGCCCAACAAACTCTAGAAGTATCCATAAGAGTCCCTTTAACTTAGTTGCTTGATTCCCCTTCTAATAGCAAAGAATCTCTTTGGTATACTCTGAGTGTTTTTTCCAATTTTCCAAATTGAAGTCTATAGAAACTTAGTTCCATTCTTAACGTTTAAGGAAACAGCTGGCTATACAGACAGGCAAAAAAAGCAAGCAAGCACATGACACTAGTATCTGTCAAGTTGCCTTATTTTTAATAGCATTTTTCACATTTCTTCTTCAGTGTGTGAGCTGTTTAGGTTAAAAGCACTTTTGGACAACATTTTTGCCTGCTTCCTGGTTAAAACTTGCTATAACACTTTTTAAACTTGATAAATAATGCATAGCAAAGCAAGCTTATGGTGGGTGAATATTAATAGCAGGAATTAGAGCACAGAAACTAATCTATAGTCAGAGAACACTAAAGCACAGAGTACTAAAGTGACATAAGTAGGCTAATTGGATGCTTCTTACAGGAACTGCTTTTCTGCAAACATTAGATTCACCTGACAGGGATTTACTTGATGAGTCTTGGCATGAGAAAGAAAGAAAACGCTTCTCTTTTGTGTCAAAGTAACAGATCTGTGTCTTGACATCAAGGGGAATTAAGAAAAAAAAAAAAAGATGCACCTAGTACCTTAATGGTATATTATTTTTCTTCCTCATTTATTTCAAGAATCAAAATAATTCTTCTTACTCTCCTCACAATTCTTTTCCCATCCTTGACAAAGACAACTCAGATTGTCAGAATAAGATAGCATTTAAGAAAATAACTATAGAAGTTTCTCCCAACTATTTTGCTTTACAGCATCTTGATCAATGTCTGCGCATGCTCTAGATGTCCTAGTTCAAGAACACTATAGCTGCCCTCCTACTCACAAAGGCTGGAATCAGCTTTTGACTTTATTTTTATTTTTGACTTTTATTTTTATTAATTTATTTTTTTAAGAAGTTGATAGCCATATGTCTTTCTCAGCCCAAGGCACTATAGAAGTGTAGATCAGTGCTAGTTAGTAGTCCAGTTTACAAATACTTACCACAATCTGAGTGCCTCTCTTGCCTGTGAGTAGTAACCTGGGTAGAGCACTCAAATCCCACCCAGTGAGACAGAGAGAAAATAAAAGCAGCAAGAGCTGACAGTCTACCCAGAGTATTTTCTAATCAAAGGCGGGAAATGCCTTCATCGCATTTGACAGCAACCTGTCCAAAGGATGATCAGGCTGAGCGGATGAAAGTCTAGAACCAAGGTGAGTGAGCAGAAAAACTTTGAGGGAAGACTTGAGTAATGAAATGTCATCATAAGGAAGTGCCAGCAGTAAGCCCATAGTGCACTGCAGCTCTGCCAAACTTAAAATCCATTAATTGTATCTTCAGTAGAACTCATAAGTAACATGACTGTCAACTGCATGAAATCCAGCAAATTATAGTATTATATTTAATAGCTTCAAACCACCAACTCTTAATCTTATACATAGCTATAACCTCTAAAGCATTCAAGGCTGTTCTGTTGTCAACAGCTGTTATAGAGGGAATCGAGAGTGTGTAAGTCATGTTTACATTACTGGTACTTGTGGAGGCTTCCCTTTAAAAAGCCCAAGGTAAAATAGGAAAGCGAGGTTGAGGCACAGAGCCACTTCAGACTAGATTTATGAACAAAGCAGCTGTGCTGGCAAGTGTGTTCATTTACTGAAAATCTCTGGATAAAGAAGCTTGAGATTCAGTTACTTACACCTAGGCTTCTACTACTCTTCTAGATGCCAAAAGGTTTCTGAAACTCTCCACAAGATTAATTTTGTCCCCTCTGGAGCAGCAGTCCTTCTGGTCAGGTAGGATACCCATGGTACCTCCCAGTATATGCCTGAGATCAAGCTGTTTCACTGGTATAAAGTCAAAGCACAAACTCAGAGTATCAGAGAGCTGGCTAAAAATATTACCCTAGTTTACACCACTTTCTAGCAAGATATACATAATTACACTTGTGTGACCTGCTGATATCAACAGAGCTCTCAATTAAGAGAATATAAGGTCAAATAAAGCTGGAGAACTTTCAGTAGCGTTAGGGGAGTCTAAATAGAATTAACACTGCAGATGTATTATCCAGACCAGTTCTGTAAAACTGATTGCTAAAACTGTTAGAATAGAAGTCTTTTGACAGGACAGGACCACAGGGAAGCTATATGTAAAGCAAATAAAACCTGTAGAAGTACATTAAATGCATTATTACATGGATAATGAATAGCTACCTCGTTCCTGCATGCATCAATACAGATTGTGATACATTGTCTAAACATCCTTTCAAAAGCACATCTTACTTAAGCGGTACATGAACAGTATTGCATTTCAAAAGACTAAAGAGTGAGCCTCACCTTGTATAAACACATGCATCAGAATTGTCTTATATGTAACAGAAGTTAATCCCAGAATTTTCTATGGAAATATATGTATTGATTTCTGAATTCATAGTTTCATACTTTGCTATGCTAATGTTTGCATTGTGAAAAAAACCTAGAAATCTAAATATGTTTGTATATTTATGTGTGCTTTAAACAGCACACAATTTGTTCTACATCTGACAAAGCACACTGATTTATACACCTATATAATACACAACCATACATAAAGTTTGGCATGCACGTAGTTCATTAGCTTACAGGTGATTATTAAAAAAACAAATTTGAAATCTTGTAAACTTCCCCACTCGTTTGATTTTTGGTGAATATATATCTGTATATAACAAAAAACTAAGTCTTTCCATCTCTAGCCAAGAACAGATTTTCTTTGATTGTAATTGTTAGACCTCAAGTAGCACATACAGTCTCTTGATACATACGTGCATATTTATACTCTATCAATGGTTTCACCACACAAGAAGATTTACTTAAAAGATAAATACCTCATTATTATAACTTCAAACTAATCAATATGAAATTAGCTTATGCCAGAACAAACTACAGGAACATCTCACTTCTATTTCTAGTCCAAATTTCTACTGTCAAAACAGGAGGATTCCCCAAAATACACTTTAGCTCTATGCGATAACTACTATTCCATGCTCTTTCTTCTACACAGCTACTAATCTTTTGGCATTATGGGGTGGTTTCCTCTGTGAGAACAACCATTGCATTTCAAAGGTCACCTGTTTCAAATGCTTAAGAGACAACCAGGCATGGGAAAAAAAAATGCCCTACACTGAAACAAGTAACAGTAAATGCAGCTTGTGCACATCTACTTACCATTAGCTACTGGATGACTGAAGATTTCCAGACCAGTCACTGCATTAACAAATAATTTTGGCTTTAACATTTGCAATTGCATTATTTTCTCACTAAAGATAAATCAAGTGAAGGACAGAAATAAGATGGAAACCAACAAGATGGAGCAAGAAGATGCTCCAAAAAGGTTTCTTTCTAGTAGGCATCTTAATTTCTGTACGATTCACTCCTGGGAAAGGATCATGTAGTAATTTTGGAAATATAAACTGAACTCAGAATATTCAGCATAACAAAGGGTTTGTTTTTTTTTCTGGTGGTCTGCAGTAAGCATTTATAAAGCCAAGTATCAGCATGAGAATTCCCCCATTTATTCAGAGGTGACTTTATCAAAGCCAGCAAGTTAACAGCCTTATTAGCCATCATCTACTAGCTGGTTTGGTATGAGTGGATAATAGGTGAATTATTAAGAAGATACTGCCAGTATATTCTATGAAGGCTGCTTGCCCTCAAGGCTCTGCACACAAGTTACACTAGATTATCAGTAAAGTCTGTATTCCTGTAAACATTTTTTCCGCTTTCACCAGATCTAAGTAGAGACAGAAATGGAGAAAAAAATATCACTCCATCACGCTCCAAGCCTTGCCTGTGTGGCAATTTTACCACAATCAGCATGGACTTGAGAAACCCAGCATGCAGGAATTTTAAGAGCTCAAACCTGCTTGTCTGATGAAAAAGTAGATGAGGTGCTTAGGAAGATAATATTACCAACAGTGTGTCAACATTTCTGCTATTAATTCTCATCTTACCTTCTGAAAACATAGCTGAAGCAGCTTTTTATTGGACTGAGGATTTAAAAAAAAAAACACAAAAAACAAACCAACTCTCTCCATTCTCCCCTCCAAACTTCACTCTGTAGTGCACTGTTTTTTTATTATTATTGAGTATTAAAAGTGCAATAGAATGGATTGCTGAAGGCGATTTCTTCATGGAGACATCACTTTTAACAAACTTATACTTTACCCACTGTAAAACTTTTGTAATAGGGGCAAGATAACATTTCACTCTGGAGTGAATAAAAGTGGTAACACAGGTTCTTTCTTTGCCAGGCACGGGAAGGGTGGAATGATTTCTCCCTCCCTCTCTCCCTACACAATATGTTGTGTTTTGCATACCTCCACGAATTTCTAAGGTATGGAAGTTTTCTTTTCACTATACAGTGAGATTGCCTTTGGTCAGAGTGAAGGATACAGAAAGTTGTAGAAGCATCTTTTCTTACAAAAAAAAAAAAAAGAATAATATATATGTGGGATAACTATTTATGGATACAAGTTTTAGGCAGAGGAAGGCTCTTTGGCTTGTTTTTTTTTTCATCCTTTCTTCCTCCTTTTGTTCCTTACTCTGGAAAGCCACCTCTAGTCCAAAGCATACAAGACAATTGTGTGTTTTCTGCTTTGTTTCAGAAGGGCAACAGTGGAAAAAAAGAAGAGAATAAAGCAAATAATGTGGAAACTTTTCACACATTTTATATATGGATGACATTCACGTGTGAAAACCAAAGGACAGGTTATTGTTCATTGTCAAGTTTCCAAGGAAACAGACTTTATTTCACTGCACAGTTCTGAGATATCATTCCCAAAGCTTTTTTCCAAGCTACAGGAATGGGAATGGAATGAACCTGCTCAATTCATAGATGTGTTAACCACTGGAGTACAGTGAAATGAGTTACAGGATCTGTGGGGGAAAACAGAGGTCCAAAGCCTATAGGAAAAATAAAATTATTTCAGCAACAGACAAAGCATGATTGTGGAATAAAGCCTGCTAAGGCTAGCAGGCAGTCCTATCAGTGTTGAATATGTCCAAACTCTATGTAAATCAAGAAACAAAAGAACTACTTGCTTGCATATTCTCAGGGACAGCTTTGTTAGTATCAGGTACCAGTGGAGAACACTGTTCATACTGCTGCATTGCCCGGTACCTCCCTGAAACCAAGTAGCTGAAATGTAATAAGCCCCTGCTCGAGGGTACGGGACAAGAGCTTGATCCTGCAATAGTAGAATCAAGTTGTTTGTCTAAAATTTGTACACCTCCAATATTCATGTCCTACTAGTGACGTTCTGAAATGAACTTGGGTGTTGAGAGAGAAACAGTTTCTAGTTCCTTATCAAGACTTTATTTCCTGTTTAAAGTTTCAAAAGATAAAGCAAATTGTTTATTTTATCAAATAGCTATAGTATACTAAACTATCAGTAAGTGCAGTGATATGGATGAACTATTGTTTTCTGGATTTAACATAATTGAACCCCAAAACCCACAGGCAGCAAAGCCAATCTGCCTGTCAGGCTATTTGGCCCATGTTCTTATGCCACTGCACACACTGAACCACGACGTGTTCAGGTCAATCCAGAAAAGGTCCTAGGTTTGAAGGGTGAAACTAGGGCGGCTCAGCCGTCCAGTGGCAGTAATTTTGGCGGTACATGGTTGCCACTGAGACACCCCCTTTCCTCCCCAACTTTGAAGAGTCATTCGGATATCTCTGTATTAAAATCTTATCCCACATTTTGGGCACAGCTTCACACCTATTGCTGACCATGACATCATCTACTACTACAGTTCATCAACCACCCCTGAGGTAAAAGCACAGGATGATGCCATTCCCTCACACCAAACTCCTATCCAGCTTGTCATAACAGACAGGTGGATGGGCCACTGGCAGCAGGCAGTTCCTTGCTATCTCTTGTTGGTTTAATTTTGCATTTTACTGGGTCCTGATTGTGACCCCGTTTGAACATGAGTTAGTGACTCCATTTATGCTTCTGCAGATGAACAGTATTTTTTCTGAATCTTTGTTTTCCTCCTTTCCCCAGTGTTAGAAGATGTTAAATCCAGACTTTCAGGATGGCTGCTGTTTGAAAGAGCAATGAGAAAACATAGAATCATAGAACAGTTTGGATTGGAAGGGACCTTTAAAGATCATCTAGTCCAACCTTCCTGCAATGAGCAGGGACATCTTCAACTAGATCGGGTTGCTCAGAGCCAGAACTGACTGACAGATACAGGCTCCCACCAAGCACAAGTGGGTGTGCAGGGTTAACAGTCAAAAATGAAGTTAATTCTGATTACTGCGTCCCCCAGAGATGGAGCTGTTGGAAGAAGGGCAGGAAAAGCAGCTGGCTATCCTAATTTTTTGGAGACATGGATTATCACTTGAACATTAATAACTGTTAAGACATTTCTGATGTCTGAATCTTACTAAGAGAACTTACTAGGATTCAGACTAGGACTTTAGTAAGATTCTAGATCTCATTATATAATCTTCTTGAACTAGCTATCAATGAAGTTATTTATTCTGTATGTAGCTGGTTATACAAATAAATAAAAATCTACTTCTCCAACAAAATCAAACTCTGTCCTCATACAGTAATATGGAGAGCAAACAGTATCTGAAACATGGAATATATTTCAGAAATGGAGATATTTCCCAGCACTCACTCAAGTGAGCTTTTACAATCTGAGAGTAGAGGAACATTTTAAGTGTAGGTTAAAATGATTTTTAGTCACTTATAGTTACAATTAGGTGCTCTATACATCATATTGACAACTTAAATCTCCAAAGCATAAATGTCAAAGACCCTTGCCCTGCCTAAAAGCAACTTGCTGGGTAAAACCAGGGAATTTCAATTATGGATGAATGTGCAATTACTTTAAGGAAGAATAAAACCAAGCTCTCCATTAGGAATATATGAGCAGCTGTTTAAAAAAAAAAAAAAAAAAATACTGTCCATTCATTCAATTAACTCCTAACCTTGAAGGCCACAGATCATTTCATTTGTCAGCACATCGATTAGGCAGTTCTACATTTTGAGAACACTTCTATGCCATTAGTTTATTAGATCCAGCTAATTTGTTTTCCTAGAATTACATGAATACATTTGACACAGTAGCTAATTAAGAAAGTTAGAAGATTCGTATCAAACCCTTTCTATAACAGATTACTATTACCAAAACACTGAATCAGAGACAAAATATGTATCCTTTTTCAAGATATAACATACAACAATATTTTGAAACTAAATTTGTCATTTCCTTGCTGCTATGAAATTACAAGATACAGGAAAACAATGTTCAGCAACAAAGAAATCCTAAATATAATCTCTCAAAATCGTAAGTAATTTAATCTATTAAATACAAAACCCCTCCCTTCACTATTTTTAAATGTTTTTGAACTATATTTCCTCTCCAAACAGTAAAGCAATCTTCACATCTACTGGCTGGTGGAATGGGAATACACTAACCCTAAACAAGATATTTTTAGAAAGCCAGGTTTAGAGTATTTAAAAGATCACTGGGTTGTTTTTTTTTTTTTCATATAAATTGAGCTGATAATGCAGTATCTAAAGGATTTTTATTTACAGAAAATAAATTAGAAATGCTTCCTTATTTTGTCATGAGTTCTATAAAAGAGAGCATTCTCCTACCTTAGCCAAAGATGCTTGCTTCTGACTGACTGGAACAATTTTACTTGCATCATAGTAAACTCTTGAGCAGTAATCCTGTTATGTGTCTACAGCAGTTTCATGGGGGTGGGACTTCTGTGCAATAATGAATTCACCAGGGAATCTTCCCTTTCAAAGAATGCTGCTGCAGACAAGGAAACCACTCTACATTTACTGTCACAAGCTTTTGGATGATTAGGTTAAGACACAAGGAGTAAGTATGTGTACATACATACAGTGATGTGGATTCAAATATTTCCTATATGCTAAAGCTTTAACAAATAGGCTGAAAGCTGCAGTATGATTTACAGGGAAAGTGTGTGCATGTATGTGTACATATATACACTTTACATATATCAGAAAGAAGAGTCACAAAAGGTAAATATGAGAAAATTGCTTATTTAGTCTATAAGGGTGTGGCAAAATAGCATGGCTGGGTCTATTAGTGATTCTAACCATTTAATCTGAGAAGCAGAAACTCAATGTCAAGCATGACAATCCGTACCTAAAAAAAAAAATTATTTAAGTGTTTCTTAATCCTACATGATAAGCTGCATAAAAAGCAGATGCACATCTGCCCCACTGGCAATCACTAATTTCCCCTGTACAGTGGCAGCACAGACCTAATGAAGAAGCTCTGTAATATGTTAACCCAATAATGTCAAAAATAGCTTCCTACAAGCTCTCTGAGAAAGAGCGGTGATGTTTATAGTGATTATTATTAAGATTTATGAGCAAAAAAACCTTGGAGAGTATGTGTGGTCACTTAAAATAATAGACAACAAATATAAGAGCAAATTGATGCGTCAGATGACAAAGAGACATATCTGGCAAGTTTATGGCAGTGAATGTGACAAAGGATGAAGAAGTGTCCCAGTATTCAACCAACCACTTTAGTGGAGCTGTAAGAAAGATAGTCATAAAACCCCATTACGAGACTAAGTGAGCATATCAACCTTTATTAAATCACCCAGCACTTCCCTTATCTCATTTACAGATGAAAAGCAAAACAAAGCAAAATTTATGTCTAGATCTAAAAACAACACAAAAGCAGCAAGTTAAAAACTAGGACTTTGATACATTTTAGATACCCAGATTAAAAGCACTTCTCCCAAGCCTTAGCTAAATTAGGAAAACCTGTAAAGGAATCAACAAAACAAAAATAAATTGCCCTACATACCTCTAGATTTGCTTCTGTACATATTCATCGGTGTTCAGCTGATGGCACGGTTGAGAATTTTGCCAGGTAGTACTTTCAAAGTGTGAAAATAGGCCAAAAAGTAGAGGTTCCTTTCCCTAAATCCTTCAAATGAGTCCATTTGTCTGGCACTCTTACAGCTTTCTTGTTAGCTACCTCACAACAGGTACAAACAATCATACCTTTCTTCTCTATAAATTCCAGCATTTATCCAGGGTGTGGAAGACAAATTCAACTCACTTCCCTTCAAATGTAACCTGCATTTCCCAACCCCTTGCAAGTGCCCGAACCAGCAAGTCATGAAGTGGTCTGTGTGCTTACCACACCTTCTTTTGAAACTGTCCCAACAGGGATACAACACTCAATCTGAGTTACTTAAAAGACAAACCAAAAGAATAAACATCATCCTAGAAAGTTCAAATGTGAGCATAACCTGAATAGCAGGTAACGACCTTATCTAGAGTAGAATTTTGAGGATTTTATGTCAAGAGAAATGAAAAGAATTTACAGTTGCTTAACTCAAGGGGCAGAAGGTGAAGGAAGAGAGGGAAGAGAATGATAATGTTTAACTGTGTCAAAAGTAAAACCAGATATGTTCCCCATCTTTATAGCAGATAGTATAATAAGCAATGAGTTTAAACTGCAGGAAGAAAGGTTTTCCAATACATAACATGGATCTACTGGTAAAGAGGGAGACTCTGCAGTCTTGCAGCTTGCCTGGGAGGCCTTAAGAACAGGTTAAAGAAAAGTATCATAAATAATCTAGGAAAAGTTGATTTTGTATTGGCTGAGTGAGGTGATCTGTACATGTCTACACAAGGTTTTCAGTGGAAGTTCTGCATATTGAGCATGCAGAAGTGAAGCACATTGCTGTCAGAAATACTTTATCCAAAGCACAAGTATACATTTTTTTTTAACTTGTAAAAAAGTTCAAAAGAATTATTTTGATAGTTTATACCAATATAAGTATGAATGCCATCCTGCTAACGAGAAGCTTAAAAGCAATATAACACTAATTTATCATTTCAATTTAATTTTAAATACATGATTGCTTCATTCATTCAAAAGCCTTTACCTTCTCTTTAGAACAACTAAAAGAATACAGGCTATTTTTCTAAATTAACCTTGTTCCTTTCTCACTTTGATACAGAAATTTGGAGCATTTAAGACTGCTTTTCATAGCTGTAAGAACAGAACCTATGTGTCAGGTGTACTAGACTTCTCAAGTACTTTGGTTCTGCCCTTTATATGAAGTAATTGCCGCCTCGTAGGCCTTAGAACTTAATTATTCTGACCTAACAGAATAATTTTACTTAAGACCTTTTTTCATTGATCTAATATACAGATGAAATGCTATTTCACCTTCTGGCTTGTGCATTGCTTGTATTAAATTACTGTCTAACTAGTTTTCATCTACTTTAAAGATTACTTTGTGGAAAGTGATGCCAGCCAGCAAAGGTGTGGTCTTTTAAGTAAATAAATTACATGCAGCCCCCTTTGCTACTGTTAGATACCCAAACTTGCAATTACACTTCTGGTATTTGATAGCTGTTACCAGTCAGTAATGGCTACAAGTCCTCTATACAGCTATTCTTCAATCAAATTAAACCATAGTGTTTTGTAAGTGGGAAGTGTCCTTTGATAAAGGAAATTAAATTCCATAAAATGCCATCTTTCTGCAAACACTGATTTGATTTACTGGTATTGTGCTGGAGAACTGTAACCAGTGTTTAGCAATACCTGCACATCATCAAACCAATTAATGCTTCAGTGAAAGACACAAAGTACTTCGGTTATTAGAAAGTGCATTTCATCTACAGGCTGTAAACAGAGACTTCAGCTGTCAGAAACAAATCTGAGCAGAATCATAGTTCAGTGGCATTTAACATATAAATCTCACATCAGTGTTTTCTATTCTTTTCCCCTTCCACTCAGAAAAGTTCAATATGCATCTCTAGAAAACATACAAGGTCTCTGATCATTTTCTGTACTTTTCCATGCTAAAGTGCAGATCATGTGGACAATGCGCATGGAGCTCCCATGGATTCTGCATTTTGATAAAATATAGATGATGTGTGGTGTCTATCACCACCTGCTCTGGTGATGTATAGGCTTCTGTGTGGAGTCAGTTCTGATCAGTAGGAAAAGAGAGAGCAAAGCTCTCACCACCTCTCCAGGGTAAGAAGTACCACTACTAGTATTTGTCAGAAACCTACTTCAGATTTCCTTGTAACAAGGGCTGTAAAAGAGAATTGGGGACAGCCCTCTGCAGAGGGTATCTTGGTGTATCTAACTGAAGAGAACTGTACTTAAAGGTATTTTTAAGAAAGCCTATAAAAAAATGCATCCTATACCATAGCATAAATACCTTGAAAAAATACTTTCATTGCAGAGGTTTGGCTATACAGGATGCCTAGCCTAACTAATAAAGTCTGGAGAGGCTAGATTAAGACATTTATCATAAACATACTTTCCACAAAAACAATAATTTCAGAAGTCGTATAATTGTAGGGAAGAAGATAATGAAAAAGTACAAGATGGATCTATATACTACAAGTAGACTGGAACACATCAAATGGTATTATACTGGGAAACAGTTAATAAATACCCCTGTGCATATTTGCTCCATTAAGGGGTTGCAATCTTTTGAAAAAATTTTTTTTTCAACTATATGGCTCTCTGCTGCTGTGATGAGCTTAACTTACAAAATAAAAGGCTGCAGTGAGAAAAAGTTCTATAAGCTACTACAGAGAAGGCTAGCAAAAGCTTATGCATTTTCCAGTTGACTTACATAACTGACTTTGTGTGTGATTATTAGTTAATACCAGCCTAAGGTTCTTAGAAACTTCAAGGAGAAGATCTGTTTTGCTTTCTACAGTTTTTCTGGAGATGCATCACTGCACTAGAGCACAACTTAGCACATTGAACAAACTGCTTTCCAAACTTTTACTAAGCACACGATTTTTAAACCCAAGTGTTACAGTGTTTATGACAATACAATTCTTAATACATTCCTGTTGCTAGGATAAGTTTGTTTACAGCTTGCAGATGAAGTAATTCTCATACATTTTTCTGAGGATCCCCTGTTTTTAAATTGACTAAATAGTTACATCTAACCTCCTTGCCCTTTATGCGTGGGCAGTGCTTCCTCTCCTCGGATCATGTGCGGTACTTCAATGGCAGCATCAGTTCTTGCCAGCACCAAGAGCTTTGCACTGGCATCCTATTTATACTGCAAGCAAAAATAATTATGTCTCGTCTCTTCTCTTCTGAAAACTAGGCACTGAAATGGAAGCAACCCAATGCACTTTAATGAGATTTCTTTTTACAAAGGAGTTTAGCCTTCTGTGTCATTACAGGAAATTCAAAACACCTTTCCCTATGTTAAATTAAAAGGTGTAATACCATTTAGAAGTTATTAAAATGAAGAGGACAGCTTTTCTTCTTTTAAGCATCAATTGCCTTGGAAATTTTCCTTTCTTACGAAGCAAAAGGAAAGCATGTTAGGTTTCAGACCGATAGAGAAATGAGGGAAGCACTGCTATATCTTAAGTACCACTAAGCAATAATGAATTAGATCAAATATTGAAAAGTGAAAACGTCTTCACTTATTCATTCAGAACTCTGAATCCGGCTGGCTAAGTTACCTATGTTATTTGCACAAAAGTGACATTTAGTTATACCAGATGTGTTTCCTCTGATTATGTAACTTAACATTTTAACACAGAGAACTGCTTCATTTCTCATGGCACTAAGGAGGACAAACATCATGCCCAAAACGCTGCTAAAGCATCTTCACTACCCTCTTCTACACAGTATATGCTGGTGAATAAGGTAGTAAAGGAAAAAATATAGGCGAATTCTAAATCTCTTGTGTTGATTTTTTTTTTAAAGTTATTTCTTCATTAGGACATGGACCAGAACCCAGCTGAAAACTGCCAGATTCACATAAGAAGAAATAATTTCTACATATTACATTATTACGTAATTATTTTACACAAACCCCTCAATATTATTAGAAAGAACAAACTTATTTCAGAATGTTTACAGGTCTGGATGTTAAAACATTTAGTAGTGGAGACCCCAGCTCAAAAGATCTAGTTTGGATAGGTATCAGAAGCTAGGTTTCTTGTTTTTCCCTCATCAGTGCTGACCAGCACAGGCATTAAGAATTTTTGCAGGCAAGAGACACAATGTAGTAAGAACAATCTTGTCATAGCCAAAAATTGAGGTTTGGGAGGTTCAAGCTGGAATTTAGAAACAAGTTGGTATTTCAAGAGGGTGATGAAACACTGAAGCAAATTACCCAAGAACACTGCACAGTCTCCATTCTTGAAGTGTTCAAGACTGCTGGAAAAAAGAGCTCAATTTCAAGCAGCATGTTCAAAATTTTTTTTTATGCTTTTGCTGTCTGATCATTCTTTACTAAGAAGGTGAGAGAAGCTCCTAACTCAAATGGGTTTAAGATGTACATTTCAAAGATTATCCCTACCCAGACAGAGCTATTGAGTTTGTCCAGCTGTTAGAGCACTTATGTGGAGGAAAAGAATGATTGTCCTCAGGCTATTGTTTTCCCAGTTTACATTTCCTAGGTGACCATCACTGGAAACCTAGGTAGACTGGCAAAGTTTTTAGACATACATCATGTCACAGAATACAGATTGAAGTCCAGGCCACATGTTGAGGTGAAACCTCACACAGGAGTAGAAAGAGACTTCTGACATTTTATGGAGAGACAGACAGCCTAAGATTAAAGTCAGGAGAGCCCATCATCCTGAAATCAAGCTCTGGTTTTCATATGCCTATAGGCAGTATAACTAAGGATGAAGAACTCTGTAATTATTGGATAAAATCATGACCCCATGATATTGAGGAGGGCTTTATCACCAATTTGAACAGGTCCAGGATTTCAGCCATCATGCTGTGTTAGAGTACTTGTTCTTAAAGAAACTCCCCCCCCCCCCAAACCCACAAGCAATCCCCATCCACCTGCACCCTCTCCCCCAGACACCCCCCCCCCAACTCTAGCAAATAAAACAACCCTGAGACACAGGTAAATTGAATAATTATCTCATGGAATAAATCTAAACCCATGTCCACATGGCAGAAGTAAGAATCGACTAGAGTTTTGCTATCTTGTTTCAAAAACACTGGGAAGTGTTCCTCATAACTCTTGATAGTGCAGAAGTTATTGCACTTCTCATGAATAACTAAACAGATTATAAATACTTTCACTTTGATATTCATAGACTGATACCAAAATACTATAACATTCCCTGAGTTTCCTGTTTCCCATGACTTCCATCTGAAATCTTTCTTAGTGAACTTTGAGAAGGGGATTTTTTTGCTCTCCTAGTTTCTGTGAAAATGAATATAGCCAAAACCAGAATTAAGACCAATATTTAGAGACTATTTTGTTGTTCTTCCAATATTTTTTTTTCTTTTCTTCCCATGCTTATTTGGGAATTATCTTTCTTCTTTTGTTCATATTCTGATGCACTTTTTTGCCTTGCTTAGAAGTCCAGGTTTTACCATCTTTGTATAAAGGTCTTCAAATACTTGTAAATTATTATGACCCAGTTTATTTGCTTTTAGTTGTCATCTCTTCATCCATTATGATGATAAGTTTTGTTTTGAGTGCATTTTTTTTTTAAAAATACATATAATACCTTGAAAACATTCATTTCGGTTATTTTGAGGGCTGGTGGAACCAACTGAATTAAGCCACAGAAGGTTAATACAGAACATTAAATCCTTAAAATTAGTTAAATGATACATGAAAACTTATTTTAATTAATAAACCAATATTTTTCTAGTATGCTATATCAATCTTCCAAATAGCAGTAAAATAAGAAGAAAATAAACAAATTTACACAATGTGCAGACAATGCAAAGACTAACAAAGTTGTAACAGATGATGGTGTGTTTTGGTTTGGTAGGGATTTTTTATTATTTTTAAATACACACGTGTGGACCTTATCTAAGAGGCAACATGTAAAGAAGTAGACTGGAAAAAGAACCAGGGATCACAGAGTAACTGAATGGGGTTGTTCAGTATAATGACTATAGTGAAAGCAGACTTTTCAGAAATATGACTTGCTGGCATGACACTCTACAGAAACAAACTCACCTGTAGATTTTATCTGCCTCTTGGAAATAGCTTGAATGACTTTCATAAGCAGCCAGCAGTTTGGATTACTAGCTGCTTCCAAGTGGCACTCATTGGAGATGGTACTGGGCTTAGAAGTGTTTTTGTCATAAAACTAGACAAGGCAGAAGGTGCACTCTCATCAAGTTCAGTGTGGGGAGGTTGTTGATACATGGGAGGAGAGCAGAGTTGCTGCTTAGAGGGACATAAGCACAGTGGAATACCAGACCAACAGCAACATCACGAGATAGACAAATGAGGAGCCTGGCCCCAGGCAAAGAGCAACCCCATGCATTGCAAAGTAAAGGCCAGGCACAGACTGATCTGGTATTCAAAGAGAACCCAAGAGTCCTGGCAGAAAGCAAGCTGAACAAGAATCAGTAGCAAGGTTTTGCTGCAACGATGACTGTGAGCTTACTGGGCTGCGAAGAGCGAGCACTGCAATGGACCAAGGGAATGGGTTATTCCTCTCCTCATGGCACTGGTGAGGCTGCATCTGAAATGCACACTGATGGTTTTTGGCTTGCCCATAGGAGAAATAGTTTCTCAGTAGAAATACTGGCAAACAGAAGAATCGTGTGATGGGTCACCAAGATGGGGATTGGAGCACATGATGTATGAAGAGAGGCTGAGGGAACTGAGCTTGCTTAGACTAGAAAAGAGATGGCTAAGGAGAAACTAGTTACAGTCTACCTAAGAGGACAGAGGAGATTGCAACACTCTGCTCAGACAGGTAGAGCAAAAGGTTGAGGTGACAGTCATGAGTAGCAGCAAGAGAAATTATGTTGGATATAAAGAAAAAACATCTAAATAATGAAAGCAGTTAAGCATGGAAGCAAGGGTCCAGGGAACCTGTGGATTCTCCATCCCTGAAGATTTGCAAGACAAGTAGAAAAACCTCATCTACCTTTAAAATTAGGCTTTCTTTGAGAAGGAGCTTGTAGTTGATGTCTCCAGAAGTAATTTCCAGCGTAACTTTTCCTAAGATTCCAAGACCATACTTCAGAACTGCTTTACCACCACAGCACAGAGGACACTCAGGGTTTCACTGAAGTGGCCAAGTTTTCCCCCTGCTCCATGTTGCTAATATAACTACAGAAGTTTCACAAAAAAAATTGTCAGGCTTACCACTTGATTTATTAGCAAACATTATCTGTGTTAGACCCAAAGTGCAACCTAAATACTGTGGCCGTGCCAATGAACACTGCTTCTAGGTACATAACCTACATTAAGGAGGCCTGTCTCCATAACTTCCACCTCATGTTCAAAAGCTGTCTTACAGTTTTTGTAAAATAGGTTGTCACTACATACTCTCCCGTCTACTATGTTAAGGGGTAGAATGTATGCCAAAATAACAGGAGTAAGTAGGTTGAAGTTTTTCAGGAAGAGTAACTACCTTTAAATAAAGTTTAGCGTAGATTAAGGAGAGTTATAGATCACTTGACAATTGCTTCTGCAGAACATTCATTATTTCTTAGAAGCATGCCAAGATAGTGTTCTTAATGGCACCTGATGCAAGACTGGAAAAAACCCTATCCTGTTGATAGAACCAGTGAGCAGAGAAAAGTATCCTTAAGATGTAGGTTTCATATCTATTTTGAAGTGAGTGTGGTAGAACAAAAAAATTCCAGTAATTACTTAAAAATAAAGGTGAGGTTTAGGAAACAAGATGGTATTGGTTGACATGGGCAGATCACTCCCAGCAGCTTCTGTGGTAAAAATGGAATAACACTCCCTTCTCCAGAAGGGAGGGATGATTGAAAAATGATTGAAATAGACACTGTACAGAAGTTTTGAAGATGCAAAATACTACTTTGTTAAGCTATCACAACACCAAGTTTTCCTTTTAAGGTATTGACATCAAAGCTATATAGGGGTTCAAGGCTAGCATTGGTATAACTATTTTGAAATTAACATGCGGTTGGTAGAATTTAAAATTTACCCTTACAAGAAAAAAAAAAAAGACTGGGACCTAATTTATTCACTACATAGATTTTAAGACTGAAGATCAAGCCTTAAAATTTCTTCACACAACACAGACTCTCACCAGTCAAGACGGAACATGTCAATGGGTTTTCATCACATTTTCTTTTAAAGTTAAAACAAACAAATATTCCAGAAGGCAGTTACCTCGATAAGTAGTGAGAGACCATATTATTCTGATAAAGACATGTGACAAGCTATCACCTCTTTCTCTCTCACTCTGATTTTGGGGGAGGGAAAAATGGCAGAAGTTTATAATACATTTAGGTCCAATCTCAGCAAAAATTTCTATTTATTTTTGAACTAAAATATCAACTTGGCCTTTCTGAGAAAAAAAAAATGCGGAGGGCGGGCAATACACCCACAAAGAAAAAAGTTACATGATGCAAGTTTGCATTTCAAACACCAAGAACTATGTTAAACAGAACATTCATTTATTCTTTTTATTTTCCCCTACTCTCCCCTCCACATCCACTTCCTTGCATGCATGGGAATTTTATTTTGTTATTTATTGTTTCAAAATTATGTCCTTGACTTTTTTTTTTGTAATAGAGTCGATCTGAAATCAATATTACTTTTATTTTTATACCAAAATACATAAACAATAAATAAAAAAAATTAAGCACTAGGCTTACATTTGGGATCAGGTCTTTTGCTGTTATACTTCCTATCTTTTTTCAACAAAGTATCAAAGTAGCTGCTTGTATTGAGGTTTTGAGCTTGGGTAGGTGGTTTTTTGTTTGTCTGTTTTTAAGCAGGGAAGTCCTGAAGTCTCACAATTATGGGAGCACAGCACTAAGGGGAAATTATCAAACCCTGAAGTTCAAACCATTATTCTACATAAATCCACTGCCAGGGAAGCTGTGGTGAGAGGCCGAAGAGAGGCTCTGTGCCTCCGTGTGGAGGGATATGAAAGATCCCGGCAGATTGCTCCAGTGCCAGAGCTGCAAAGTGCACATCAGGCAGAACATGTGCGAGTAGCACCTCGCAGAAAGGAAACATCACAGGGTTTCTTCCTTTGATATTCACAGCCAACTTTATCTATGGGGGGAAATAATCAGAGTTATGATGGGGTGCCAAAGTACAAGGCCATTATCCCACATTAGCTACAGCTTATCACAAGTAGATGCCCACATAGGACTCAGATGTTATCCATATTATTCTCATTGTTGTTTAAATGGTTAAGGATTTCAATAAAAAAAGAACACCAAACCAAAGTTTAGATTTCTTTCATATGCTAAGAAACCAGGCTTGGGACTAGAAATAGCAGGTCTGGTGTTTTCTACCTCTCCCCCTCCATCTCCCCTCCCTAATTATTTATTGACCCCAGAATTCAGTCATTTCACAACAGTGCACAGAAGCATTATCATCTATTTAATTTTTAAAAGGTACAACTTCAGGTGTCCTATGCTGAACTCCATGGTAATGTAACATCTTGTAACTTCAGAGCTTGCAAGACCAAGATAATAGATGAAGCAAGCAAGATAAAGAACATAAGTGGATGTGTAGAAAGAAGAGGAAACATTTTTTATTTAGTGACAAGGACATGCAGAATAAAACTTATTACAGTATTTGGCCTGCATATTCTAATCATAATTTACTCAGAGATTTGTGTTGGAAATCCACATCTGGACTTTGTCCATTCAGCTGCATTGTTACTTGCTCTGCTGTTTATTCCAAATTTATTTTCACATAGCTCTGTAGAGTGCTTCCTCTTCCCAAGGGATTTGTTCCTACCAGATGGTATTTACATGTCCATCTCATGCCTAGATTTCAGTAGTTTCTCCACAACTCTATTTTCAAGTGTCAGAAACAAAGTTTAAATATACTACCACACAGAGTTACGTTCACGTTACAGGATTCTGAAGCAGAAGGGGAAAAGTGAAGTTACTACAGTTTTCATATAAGAAAAATGTACTGTGATTACATGTTGGAGTGGAGAGAAATTTTCTAATGTTTCATATGTCCCTTGTGATAACACTTTCAGGTGTTTGTAGCTTCTATCCCAGGACATTTTATTCTATCTGTTCTTGCTAGAAAAGATCTTGCAGTCTAATCAGAATATACCTGCTGTGATCCCAAGACTAAAGAGGTCATCAAGCATATGATGTTTCTTTTGAGACTAAACACCTTGCCACAAGCCTGAAAGAATCTATATTTTTCTAAAGCTTTAGAAAAGTCACAACAGATTAGAAGAATACCAATTAGTGCTGTTAACAGCTCTTAAAGTTTAGGTTCCTTGCCAGCAAGATTTAAGGTAAATATTTTTAAGATAGCTATTCTGAGTCCTTCCAAGTATACAACTGCAACAAAAATGTAACCCTGGAGAAGGAGAGGAACTTGTTCAGAAGAGAAATGCAATAAGCATTTTCAGTAATAATTTTTGAGAAGATTCAGCTGTTGGTATTTATTTGTTTTTTATTAGTCTTAAACCTTGTTATACATATCCTGCCAAATATCTATCTTGCATTACTTTCATGTAGCAATTCAAGGATATAAATTTATAGCTACATTGGATATTGAAAACATGCATATTGGAGTGCAATTTAATAGGGCCCAGATCTTCAGGTCTTAGTAAAATAGAATATTCCAACATAAAATATGTTTATACTTTGTCTTGATGTTAGCATTTCTTTCATCCAATCGGCTTCTCAAGTGTCAGTCATGCAAGATACAAGAAGTAGGCCTGTTTTACTCATATCTGTTAAATTCCAGTTGGATAGTGCTATTTTCCAGTGGAGTTTTAAATATATCTACCAGTATGTTATGAGAAGGCAATCAAAACATTAACGACTTTAAGATAAAGTTATTAAACACTTTGGAAAGTCACACAAGAAAATTGGATTAAAAAAAGTCATCTATACAAGCCTTAACAACAAGCAAACACACTGGGAAAAGCTCCAGCAGCATAAAAAAAAAAAAGAAATTATGCTGAGACATTAAAATGTCCTCTTACAATGTTAAGACAAGGTTTAAGAATCAAACCAAGATGACTTTATCCTTATGCCCAGCCCTACTGTGGCTCCTTATCTGCATTTCCATAGAACAGCTTAAATCCTCCAGTCCTGTGTGTAATGGAAAACAAAAATGATACCCAGTGCTTAGCCAGCACTCTACAATCACTGCTTGTTGTGTCAGGACATAAAGAGCATTTCCAAGACACCCACTGACACCTGACAGATAACAATAACTGCAGTAAATGTTAGACAGTACCTGACACTCCAGCTCCCAGATATAGATCCTGACTGCTGTAACTCTTGTATGAATAGTGTTACTTTTAATCACACACTGGTCATTTTTACAACTTCCTTTTTTAAAACATTTACCTATGGCTATTGAAAACAATCACCATTGCAAAAGCTATGGCAGCTTAGCATCTCTCATACAATAACAATGCACAACATGCTCTGATCCTGTTAATCTTTTGATATTGGGTAGGCAGTTTTGTTATTTGAACACCAACCTAACCATCCTTTGCCAGCCAATTACCACCAGTTACCCTCAACCAAAACCTGCAATTCTGCAAGTGATAAGTAACAGGTAAGTAAGCAACTACTACTGTTCTGGCAAATTCTTTAAAAAAAATACATATTTGATAAATTCTGAAGGAATACCTAAACCAAGTTGTCCTCAGCATCTGCCCTACCCCCACAAGCTTCTTGTTTCTGGCCAACACTGTAGAACGCAGTAGCAGTCAAAGCAGAGATGTGATTCTTCCCCTCCAGCACCACACTGACATATCATAACTACTAGACAAGAAAGTCCTCTTTCATATAGTGACTTTATTATTTCATTCCATTGGTAGTGCTTTCATGGGAAGACAGAAGCTGCTAATCACACCGATGTCATCACAGCCCACCTCCCTTCCGTTAAGAACTGCTCTACCTGCAGTTGCCATTACCTGAAGATCAAGTTAAAATGGGAATGGCTATAACCAAAGTCAAAATTTAGGTTTTTATTTTCCATCTATGCCAGAAACAAGTGAAGTAGCTCTTACCAATAACAGTTTCATAGTCTTTAGAGAAAGATGATAAAAGACAAAGTCATGAATGACTTAAAAATGGATTTTTTTTTCCTTCTAACAATGCAATACTTGTTTCTTGCCTTTCAGTTGACATCCCTTCATACTGTTGTGCTCTGCAGAACAATAGAGCCAGTTGTAGAAATGAAATGAGTCACCAACAACACGTGACTTGGGGCATGTAAGGCAGAACTGACTATATCACTTTGTCTCAGCTGCCAAAGGGTGTAACAAAATCATGTTTGTTTACTGCTTGAATTCAAAATTTTTGCTGTTGATCTAAACATACTTTTCCTTTTTAAAGTAAGACATTACGTAACATGCAAAGCTGCTCATAACTTACCAGTACTAACTTATAGTTTGGTTAGCCCTAATGTGTTCATGATACAAGACACTGTTCATGTATTGATTAATCATCTCATAATATGGACATGACAGATGGCCCTGCTAGAGCAGCAGGTAAAGATTAGTTCCTCCGTGTAAAACCAGGTTGGCTGTTATGGGGACACAGTTTTGCGATTCAAGATATATTAATCTTAAACTGGAATTGCATTTCTCCTTCTCTCCTAGAGCTCTGATCATTACATACCTACATAGGTGGGCAGGTAGCTGGAAACCCAGTTTTTATTGCATTTCTTTCCTTGCTGAACTTCTTCCTACTCTTTCAGTAAGTCACCCTGGAAATAAAAGTTATAACTGAACTGGAGTATTTTTCTCATCTGTTGTGGTTAAAAGGTTAACTATCATCTTTCAAATCTTTCTAGGCTCACTCCCCTTCAGTGTCAGAGCACATGCCTGTTATACACTGTCCATTACACAGTGGCAGCCTGAGGCATTCCCACTCATATGAGGTACTGGATTAGAAAAAACCAAAACAAAAAAGTGAGAAATACTTTTGTCTAACTCATAAATTGGAAACTAAGTGCTCTCGATCAGGAAAAAGGAAGAAAGTAGTTTGAGCAGAAATTAAATATCCAAAGGGAAATTTGTGTTCCCAGTCAAGCCATGCCTATAAGAAGTGTCCATTGCTCTCAGAGTCAAGATTTCTATCCCAAGTCCAATAATCTGTGAGCAACAGTGCTCACAACTGTTTCTCCCAGTACTACCTGATTATTAAAATCTTAAATTCTTAAAATCATCCTGAGATTGACTCTATAATGTTGAGATGAGTGGTGTTAAATGATCTACCAAATGCTGGTATTCCTTCTTCCTCAAAGAATTCTAGCACAGCAATTCTTTGTCAAAGGGGCAAAACACGGATGGTCCCACACCAAAGCTTTTGCAGAGCAGCTCTGTCAGTTAAGGTTCAGCTGAATTTTAAGTGATGTTTGTACATGTATTCCCCCAGCTCTAGTTAAAAAGAGATAATTGTGTTGAAAAGGTATTCTTGTGAAGTTGTACCAGATGATGTCTGGGAATCATCTGTCATCATTGCCATCTTATCATGCTGACAATATGAGAAATCACCATTCTTCTTGTCCTCTTGTCCTCAAGTTAAACTTCTAACTTCATAATCTTTCCTCAGTCAAAATAAATCAGTTTTTGAAATTAGTTTTGAAAAAAGTCTCAAGGCTCAGATTTAACCATCAAATAATGCAGAAAAGAATTCTCTGTGATTCAGACATGAACACAGAACTGAATACCTTTCAGTTCAAGCTGCACAAATTGTGATAGTGAGGAGGTAACCTTCTAAGCTCCAGTAACTAGTTATAGGCATGCTTTTTGCCACCTCCTACTCTTAAATACAGTAGTAGGACACTAAGCTAATGTGTCACATTTTGCAGGCTGTGTGGTCTAGGAGCATCCAGAGTGAGTTACCACAGCTCAGCTGGTAGGCACTTACTAAGCTACATTAATGCACTTTTGTAAGACTGTATGACCATATCCAAGCTGTCAGAAAGAACATAGTTCTTTATGACAGTGACTCTTTCAATTTATATTTTTCATATTATCCACCAGGTATGTAGGTCTTTTTACAAATAAGAAATATTTGCATTTATTACTACAAATCTTACCCTCATGAAATTTCACATCTAACTAAATGCCTAGAACAAAGCAGCTGGTAAGTTTGATACATACAAGAGATCAATAAGAAGGATCATTTCTACTGAAGTCTGTTTCAACATCTCTTCCAGCAGATACAGGTACAAACATATGACTTGAATGTATTAGAAGGAAATAAATACTTCCAAGATGCTCCTGCATATTGGTGCTTATGGTACTTGCTGTTGAGATTCATTGTAGAAGGGCCTTAAAAACCATTTTCTTGCAAAACAGCATTTTGGTCACTAACTTAAAAAGCTTCAGAAGCAAAATAACATAACTCCATTTAGTTTGGCAAATCACACCAACTTACATCAGACATTATTCTGATCAAGTGATATTATGTACATTATATTCCACTAAGATGCTGGAAAATGAAACATCCAAAGAGTCAATATTTTTTGACTGACAATAGTATAGTCATTCATAAAATACAGACATGGCCAGAAAAAAAATAAATTTGTATCAGCTATAAAGAAAATATCAACATAGAAAGTTATGAAGCTCTGGGTTATGATTCCTTAATGAAGGCTCAAGGTTTGTATTGAATTAGTAGATACAGCATTGAAGTGTGAAAGCTTAAAAAAAATCCAACCCAGCTGGGAGCTCTTATTCCTTTGTCATCATGCCCCCCCCCGCCCCACCCCCCAGTTTCTCTGCACAGCTCTCCCTTCTAGACGAGATTGGGTTAATTAAATAGGCCAACCTCTAAGAGCATGTTAATTTACAAACACTACTATTTAAGAAATAGATGCTCAAATTTCTTCAGAAGTAGACATGTTTTAGTTACAAATCCGTGTTTGTTTTAATGCTTAAGCATTTGTTCTAACCGTACTCTGAAGACAAGTCACTTAAACTATATTTAAAACCTAAGAAACAGCAGAACACGTGTGCCAGTCTCACTTTCTCTAGCTGGCAGCAGTCAGTCAGTCACAGGCAAAAAGAAAAGAGAAATTATGAATTTCAGAAGGGAGACCTGTACTTTTGCTTCAGCTAGGAGCAGGGACAGAATTGTTTCATACAACAGGGTGAATGAGTAAACAGCTCCTGACTCTTCACATGGCAGGCAGGGGGGGAGGAACGAAAAGGAAACCCCTTTTCTCCCCTCCCAAACAGATTTACCTGTCCCCACCTTTCTTATATTTTGCAGACTACTTCGAAGTAACTCGTGTATTGTTACTGGCATGGAAGCATTTCAAGACCGGAGTTGACAGTAGAGTTAAGAGCCTCGAACAAGAAAGCAGAACACTGACATCGAGTGGCAAGATTCCTGCAATACACTTCTGAAAGTCCCTGTTAGAAACTTCAGCAGCCCATTTTCAAGGCCTGTGAAACTTTTAATTCTTAACTCTAACCTATTAATGTTTAAAGCAGAATGCATAAAGTGGAAACACTACTTTGTCTTATTTGTGTTTGCACCTTCAATGTTTCATTAGAAATTATTCTTAAATGACGTTAAGACAAAAAAAAAAAGAAAAAAAAGAATAAAACACATAACCACAGTTCACACTAGGAACAGGCTTAACTAACAACTTAAAAAAGACCAAGACTAGAACCTAGCCAGTTTTTGAAGCATTTATAAAGCCTTCTCTTCTGAACACATCATAACACCTCTGAAGTTGTAGAAAAGTCATGTGCAATGGTAAAAAAGGACATGTAAGCCACTTGTATAATATACTAAATCCTTCTTCCCTCTTAGGAAGCTAACAATGAATTGAAGTTCAGGAGAGTTTAATTATTCTATTTAAGTGTCCTTCAGTCCTGGAGAAGAGTCATCTTTGAGTGACACATATCACTATTAATAGAACTCAAGTTTGTGAATGATGTTTAGCACTGCTGTAAGCTTGGTCTTAAAACACATGCACACACTGAAGTATTTTACAAAGACTTTCCTGTTCTTTAAACAGTTTTGTATATAAAATGAGATACAGGTTTACTATTTTCAGTCTGTTTTTTTTCTAGGAAATATTCCATAGAATTAACTGCTTCTAGTCTTCTGTCAGATACATAGCCAGTTTGACAAGAGCCATATTTATGGCTTGAAATCTGCTAGGACATCAAAATATTCAGATAATACCCAAGTGGGTAGTTAGTGACAGAAGAAAGATGGATTATACTTCCTAGGACTGTAGCATCATACTGTGCCCAAGGAATGGTAATGCATAAGGGACTTCCATTATTTGACAGCACAGGAGATGAAAGCAGTTTATTCATTAAGTTCACAGGTCCTGGGCAAGGTATTTTCTAGGTAGTTCACAGCATGCACACAGCTGGATTTTGAGTGCTGTGAAAACCATATTTGCTAGTGAGGAATCTTCTTTGCTCTCCCCAGTATCACCACCTTACTAGCTGCAAACTCTAAAATTTAACCTGTGCTTTCTGGACGGCATGTACACAAGCCATTTTAAGGAAAGGGGGAAAAAAAAGGGCTTTAAAAAATATAATAAAGGAGTACTTCACTAATACCTTTCTGAACAGCAATGGGGACAGGAGAGAAAAGTGAAATAGATTAATGAGAATGTGACATTAAGAGACACATGTCATGTCTTTGGCTTCATGCTAGAAAGCTTATTTCATTCATTGCATTATGGCATGCCATGCCTTTGCTATTTGTCAGTATAATCCAAGACAAAGAATTACCTTTAGAGAATTCACATACAGCATGAAACAAATAGAATATTCCTGCGTCCCAACCAGCTATACTGTGTGTGCATATATGTGTGTATATAATATAGAGTTATTTCTTCTCTACAGTGCTATTTCCTCCTAAGAATCAGAAAGCCATCTATTGCATAGTTGCCCATGTTTCTCACATCCCTACAATTTTCCATGGAAGTGCTAGTTAGTACTTCCTTCCCCTAGCTTGCTGCTGAGCAATGAGGGCTCCTAGGTCTGAGACAACAAGAAGCTTCATTTAATTTCCAAAATATTCTGTCAAATTAATCAGAAGATAGACAAATAAAAGAATCTTACTTCATCCTGCTTCTCCTAGTTTTCTGTAGCCCAAGAAACCTGCAGAAGAAAAAACTAAACCAACTCATGCAAAACATCCTGTATTTCATTTTCTCTTGTTATATCATCTTGTCATGCTAGGGAGATGCCAAGGCAGATACCACACGCAGAAGGGACAATACTCTTGTTCAGAAATGAAGAAAGTCTCTGAGAATAGAGTGTATTTTAACAACTTGTTGCTAAAATGAACTCGGTAAAGGAATATTTGCTGCTTCTCCACTCCAGAGTTATTTGTCTTTTACGCATGTAATGCGCTTTGCACGTAAATCCTTTGGCTTTCAAATTAGCGCTTACTTGAAAATTAACATTAGATGCTTGTGTTAGCAATAGTCTTTTCAAGACAGTGGTTAAACAGATTGGTTTGCATAGTATTTCTGATAAAGTATTCAAAGAAGATAGCAATTTTAACTAGTTAATAATCTAAAATGAGCTAGACATGCTCTGTATGCAAGAAATTTAAGCAGCCTTGTGTACATAAAGCAAATTATAACTTCAAAAAAGAAATGAAAAAAAAAACACTGAAGACTTTCTTAACCTTTTTTATAGAAGCTTTTCCAAATAACAAGGTTAAAGCTTCCAGGGTAACTGTTCTTCACAAAACTAAACCGTTTTATTTTTTTCTATTTCTTCTTAGGGACTTCAGTCCCTAAAGGTACAATTCACTCACCTCCAAAATCCATACCATAAAAACCTGAGTATTTTGTTATTAAGAAATCAGGTCTGTGTACAGGATAGGACAGTCATTTTACACTGACTTTTTTGGTCCATTAGTTTTTGAAAAGCAGATACCAAATGTTAGTTGTGCCATATGGGCCAGCTGTTTCCTATCTGTATTCCAATCTGAAGCATTGTATATGCATGGCAAGACTTGTGTGTACTACGCATAGCGTTCTATTTTGTCCCAAACTACATCCTTCTTGGAACTTTTCTCACAGCAGACTACACAGTGGGAAGCCAGCTGGAAGCGACCAGAATTAAGTTTGACCTCCCAGCCCCTTACAGATTTCCCATGACTTTTCTGCTATACTAAAGTTTTCTTCCTTTACACAAACCAGCATCACTTTTGGACAACTGTCAACAATACAGCACTGGAATATGGACCACAGATAGTCAATAATAAAAAGCTGATAGAAACATATTCAATATCTTCCTTTTGGGAACGGATAACCTCTTACAGTCAGATACCTTTAAAACCTCCAATAGCAGCTAAAATACTTAAAAAATACTGGTATCTGCTTTTACAATATCATTTATCAAGTAACTTCCCTTATTTCTTACAACAGTCAGAAGTAGTATAGAGAGGTCAAAAGGGACTAGATGTAGTTCAGGAACATGGCAGTTTTTTAGTATGGCAAAATCCAAAGCTCAAGCAGAATTTAGCCCCAAACTACAGGCATTAAAATTCAATTTTTATGAACACAACTCCTTTTTAGTAAAGTGTTGCATGAAAAGAAGTGCATTTCACACATGGAATACCTTAATTTACCTCTCTTATAGTACAGCAATATTATTTTGAATTTCATTTCTTTACATTAGGAGCAATATGTTGTTCTCAAAAACTAGGAAGACTGATCTTGCAAATCAAAAAACCCTCACAAACATCTCCAATAAGTAGTTATCTTTTTGTTTTGTTTTATCCTTTTACTATATGAAAAACATGTACAGAATATGGAGTATAGGGATTGTATAACATGAGCTTATTTCTAGTCTTTCAGGCACTCGTCACAAATTTTTGGTGAATTGCTTCCTTCTTTCTAGGATTAGAGCTCTCCAACAGGAGTTGTTTCTGTCTACTCAGATTACTCATATCCCAATATCATGCCAGGAACTTTTGTTATCAGCTGCTGCTTCTTACCTCAATAGCAGCCTTTCTCTTCTGGCTTCATCTCCTTTACAGATGCCAAAAATTGGATGCTGCTTCAGCCAAGTACTTACTGCTTATTACCTAGCTGAGCAGCAGTTTGAGAGTGAAAGAGAAGGAAACTTGAATTTGTGTTCCCCCTCCCCCCCATGTAGGGTATTTACAGTCCCTCAAATTTCTTACAGGTTGAT
The DNA here is from genome assembly GCF_947461875.1 of Haliaeetus albicilla. Classification (NCBI taxonomy): domain Eukaryota; kingdom Metazoa; phylum Chordata; class Aves; order Accipitriformes; family Accipitridae; genus Haliaeetus; species Haliaeetus albicilla. Next base: position 53,384,989 of record NC_091483.1, on the reverse strand, counting down.
AATTTCACTAGTCTTTAAGAATAAAAATTGGTATTTCTTACTATTTGGCAGGCAATGGAATCAGGTGGATGCCGCCTTGCCCATAAAGGTAACAGTTCAGCTGTAGTTTAACCGTGTCTTAGCATTGCCCAGAAGATTGATAATTAACGGGTGCCATGAAAGGAAGCATCTACAGAGCAGAACTTCTAGTCTTATTGCTGAAAGTATGAGGGAATGTATTTAAACAACCATGCCTCTCTGAATGCTCAAGATCATAATTTGGGTTTGTTATTTCACCATCTTGGAGTGAGTAAGTGTCTTGGAAAACTTCATTATAATTATTGTAATATTAAAAAAACCCCAGCACATAAACTGCAGTAATTTTCACAGCTAGTGCATCTAGAATTGTGGAAAGACAGCTCACCGTAAGGTACATCTCATGATAGCTAGACACCACAAAGCCAAGCATTTTCCTTAGCAGCTACTCTTCTGCCCCTTGAAGCCAGTTGAGCCATAGCTGAATTCTGACACTGTGGTTTTTCACACGTAGAAAGTCTGAAGTTTAACACCCGGTCTTCAACCTTGGATTTGGAGTTTAATAACTTCATTTCACTCCTCTCAGAGCCCTCAAAAAGACTTTTATGCAATTTTCCCAGTATTTAACACAGGGAAAATCCACATTTGTGTTCAAACTCAGAGATGCTCTCACAGGCAAGGTGTATCCTCCCATGGGCCTTAGCTTCTCTGAACTACATCCAAGAAATACACCTTTCCAGAAACATCTCTTTATACAATCTTACCACTACAACAAACATTCACGTCATTCCTGCAACCTACTGTAACATTATTGTTAATAACAACAATAAAGAGAAATAAATAACAAACCATCTCATCTTTCCTCAACATTCTTATCTTCTAAGGAGACTCAGAGCTTTGCTTACTCCCAGAACCCTTTATTAGTGACTATTCACAGCTGGGACCCATCTTTAATTGGACCTGGCAGCTCTCCAGGTGCAAGGAGCTCACTAATTGTTTAATTGTTTTGGGGTCTGGTTAACTCTTCCAAGGTCAGGGTTGCTTGCATCCTCTTCTCCCAAGGCTTTATAGCAAATTCTCTTGTGTTGCTTTCAGCCCGGATAGACAAAAATTTCTGTGCAGAGAATATATTTGCAACAATTTCACAGTATAGTTACAGAAACTTAAACCAGAAAGTATTAAGGACCAACTATTTTGCAGAATATAAGTTGGGGGCGGGGGGGAAGTCCCCAAGGTTGTAATATTGACTGTGTTGAAAAAGAAAGACTAGTTCATAATCTCTATCGGTGTGTTCCAGATATTCAAGCATGGTTTAAAATCCAAAACAAGCAAATAATAAAAAAACTTTATGAAACAATATATAAATAATATATATGGAAAGTATTTCAAATGATGGAAATTTTTTCAGAGAGTAAGGTCACATTTTTAGAGATACTATAAAATTAATAATCGCAGGTTAATTACATGAAATATGTTGCTGTGTTAATATTTGTTTTGCTTTGCTTTGGCTACTGGGTAACATCTTCTTTACAACCTGTGTCATACTGCATAATTTTATAGGTTTTGGAAGAGCTATTTTGTTTTGCCTTATGTTAAATGTGAGCAGAATCATGCTCTTTTCTTTCACTCAGTTTTACACGTCTTTTCCTGTTTTCTAGTTCTCAGCCCATTAGATCAGACATCTATTCTTACTCATAAAAAAGAAAAACAACTGTTTGGTGGTTGGCTTCCTCATTGGCAATTTAATAAGAAGTGCTATATCTCCATCTTTCCTGATATAAGAAAGGGAATGGTTATTCCTTTCTTTTGTATATTTTCTCTATTCATCACTGAATTTCAATACTCCATTATTAATGCAATACTTATATGAAGTTTTGGTAGGAGGCCAAGCTAAATTGTGTGCCCTTATTGTATTTTTTTTTTTTTCCTTTGGCTAACAATTTCATTAATGGTTAATTGCCTCAGTATCAGCTTTAGTATTATGGCTTATGTACAACCTAGGTCCAGTAGAACAAGTAAAATGAAAACTCTAGATACCTGCCCATAGGCACAGTGAAATAACTGAAAACATTTAATCTATTCTGTCATTTGTCATCATCCACCAACCTGCCTGAAATATAACAAACAAGGCTACTGCTTCTTGCATTGATTTTTTTTTTTAACTAACTGCCACATCTTTCCTCCTGCTGTGTATACCAAAAGCAGATAAAAGTCCTGCTAAACCCGGTCTGATTTATATGAGCCTAGTAGTTCTCAATCCTCTTCAAAGGTGTGTTCAGAGCTCTGTAATGCTTCTCTTCGCTTAGGTTAATGTGCTACATCCACATCAGCACTATTATACTGAGCTCCTCCTTCAACTGTGTTAGCTCTGCAGCTTCACATGAACGTGAGTTTGTGCACTAGGGAGACCTTCCTTGTTCTTGTCAAGCACATTTATTACCTTCTGGCATATTGTTCCAGCAAATGTAGCCTGCAATGACAGGGATCATTATGTCTGTACTTAAACTTTGATGACATAAAAGAATGAAAACCTCAACATATTAATCTTTTCACTGTACTGAGAAAGACTATAGGATCAAAAAATAAAAAAAGGGCTGATTTATTATCAAGGAAGTCTAGACTTCACACTCAGGAATCCTGAATTTCTGCATTGTTTTAAGGAAATCTGAAATAATCCACTCAATCTGGAACTATGTCATGTGTGGATCAGGTGATGGGATTCATCTTGGGACTGGCTGTTCTTCGGAAGACTGTTGGGAATAGTTTCAGCCAGCTGTTTACTGCAGCAGTTCTGCCTCTTGCAGGAGAAAATTTATTTCCCTTTTTCTCTTTCTTCTCAGGGAATCCTAAGAATTTCCCTAGATATTTACAACAGATGTTATAAATATTAACAACTCTCATATCAACAGAAAGAAAAAAGCCTACAAATATACACAAGTATCTACAGTGCTGCAAACTAAAATCGCTCAAGCATTTCTTTCATAGAAAAACTTTAAGAAAATATCCTACAATTCACTTTTCTGAAATTCTTATTTATGGAAATAAACAAAAAAAAAAGTTGTAAGGTCTTATTTAGCTGTTCCTAAATGTTTTAGATTTAATTTTTGAAAAAAAACTTGAAGAATCCTGGAGAATTCTCTTCTAGATGAACTTGAATGTTACTGTCTCTCTCAGAAATGCATACTACTTCATACAACTGTAAAAGATAAAAATGGCCTCACCACATAAGTGATTGACATCTAAGTTATGGTCCCTGATATATTGTCTCTATATCATTGCATTTCTGATTATGTGAGGAAATTTGATACAGTTATCTGAGTAATGTCACAGGTGTTACCTGTCACTCTTGACTAAAAGTGAATATCAAGGAGTTTGGTGGCATTGAGGAGCGAGACAAAGCACACAACTAGGTAATAAAGCACTCATTTTATATTTTTTAGCTCATTTCCATTGTCTTTTGTTCCCCATAATTCTCTTTTCTTCCTGTGAGGAAAAAGAAAAGTTGTAAGCTGTGCAGTAAATCCTGCTGAAATAGAGTTGTTTGTGAGAGAGTACCTTTACCACTGAGCTACGTCTTAGGCCCTTTTGGTCTCTCCTGGGTGTACTTCATAGGCGGATACATTAGTTTCTAGGTGAAACTCTGTAGTTCAACAACTTGAATGTGAGACATCAGAAATGTAGCCCCTTTCTGTGCTGATCCACATTCACAGGATATTTGTACCTATCTGCCAAATGTGTTAAGAAGGCTGTGACAAGGCTGTTGATTAAAATCACTCAAAAGAGACCTCTTTTAAATGGGCAGGAACCTGTTTCTACTCAAGACAGTCCTTTCTGTACAAGTTTGTTCTCTCAGTCTCTCCCAAAGACTCCATCCAAGATCTCTGTCTGTTCAATACCTTGTTTCCTTTCCACATTGTCTTGTAAAAAAATAAACCCTCTTGCTGGTAGAGTGCCTTCTCTATGTGACGTTTCCAGTTTGGGGTCACCTAGTGATAACCCATAACCTGATCACTCTTCCTCTTTCCTGAGACCAGTACACTTTAAGTTTTCTTCCCTCCAGTATTTAGGCTGTCATCTTTGGGAAGGATGAACCTTGCAAGCTTGGAGAGAGAAAAAGGCTTGTCTACCCTTCCCGACTAATGGCACAGCCACAGGAACATTGATTCTTTTGAAGCTGTTTATCTGTCTTTGCTGCTTATCTGTCTTTACTGCCTTTCTCTGGATGTTTGTTTTCCATTAGCTGCCACCTTTGACTCACATTCTGACAGCCATACTCATTTGTAGCAAACAGATAAACTGATGGGGAACATGACATTTATAAAAATGGGATCCATAACTACTGCATTCTTCAACCTCTCCTACAAAATTGTTTCCATAATTACAACTCAGGGCTTCTCTGCTTTTTCATTTCTTTTACATGGCAATGTATACAATGATGTACTTCAATTTTGTGGCTCTATCAGTTAGTGTTCCTTCTGCTGCCTTTATTTGTCAAATTCTTCATAATTTTGCTCTGCACAGAGCTGGAAATGTCTTTTTGTTTCCTCCAAGTGCCTGAGGTTTCTGCAGTACTGTTTGTTATTCTACCGACTTCACTCGTTCTTTCAGGCTGTTATATTTAAGACTGATGAGGCATTCATTCTCAGTCAAGAAGCTTTTTAAAAGTACACTGAGTTGTATAGATAAATTAATTACTACAATTAAATGCTTGTATATGTTTAGGGATGATTGTTGACTTTCCCCCCTAAGCACATTGTCTTTAATCAAAGACTGCAGAGGTGAAAATAATCAATTACTTTCTCCCTACTTCTACTAAAAATATCCTCATTTCTCAGATGGGTTAGCTGACTGACTACAAGACAATTTACTGTGCACACAATGGGTAGGCAGAGAAGAGCCACAAACTCACACTGGAAGAGGAGGTCTATGGTAATTTCAGATAATGTTTCTTCAAATATAAAAGAGAGCTCATAAAGTAAGAAATTCATAGAATTAATTTTTGTTTACAGTCCTAGATTGCTAGCTGCTTTAATTTGTAGCAAGCACAGCTATGTCCCTGAATGTGACTACCATCACAACTCACAAGGCATGTGTCTCTGTAGCAGGCTTTTAAATGCAATTAGAATATCAGGCTATTTTAATAATAGCCTGAAAGGTAGATTATCTTAGGAGTTACTCTGTGCTACTGCTGCTAGGTTGTCTGAAACCAGTGTGGGAGTTTCTGCTCTAAACTGCAGTGTGGACATGCCTTTAGTACGGAAAATACTATATTTGCAAAGAATGTCAAAGAAAAAAAAGTCTTTTTAATACAAATTTAACACATAAATGACCCACTAAGTGAAGAACATAGATAATTAATGGCAGTTCTAATGATACTGCTTGTGCTAGTTTACATATGAGCATTCTCCCTGTAACCAATCTTTTTTTAAAAATATCAGCAGTTTTATAGATGAGTAAACTTTAAATTTTAATACAGGCATATTTAACAAAAAAAAAAACCCAACAAAGCAGGGATGTGATAGAGTACATTTACTTAAATATTATTACAATTGTAAATTCATGATAAGACAAAATGGGATGATACATCATCTGTCTCTGGACTAAAGCTGCATCTGTACCTTCTGAGTGCAAAAAGAAGTAATAAAAACTTCTCACTAAGCTGACAACTTACTGCTACCTTTTTTTTTTTTTTTTTTGGTAAGAATTACTTGGCACCATAATACAACCCTGTTATGTGACATTGCACTAGGGAGATGTAGTTAATGTATGTCATCCTTGGCTAGCAGATAAAAATGTATCTTAGGATACATGACAAAGACTATAGAGGAAGGCTGCTGAAGGGAGCTGATACGGTGTTACAGTAACCTTGGAAGGGGAGTCCTAGTAACATGCTGCAAAGACTGATGACTGAAGTCATGAATATTCCCTTTGGTCCCAGGACTACTGTTTCTGAAGTGAACGTTAGGAAAGAAGATAGATGGAGGGAGAGGACAAAAGTGAAAATAAGGACAGGAAGAACTGGAACTACAGAGTAAAAAAACCTGCACTTCTGCATGGCCCACTGCCCTTGGAAGATGGAGAAGGAGCTGACTCTCAGTAACCTGGTACATCTGCACTGCACAGGGCAGGAGTACAAGTTTGGTTTCTTCAGGACAGCTTTACTTAATAGCCCACACCTTGACAAGACAACTATCCCGCTTTCTGTCCAGACTGTGGCTGTGCAGTGCCAAGGAGGAGATTTCTGCCTGGTGGGTCGCTGCCTGCAGTATGAGTTGCAAGACGTGCTGGTGACATACTTGGTGACTACAAGACGTGCTCTCAACATACTTCCTCAGTTACATATGATAATACACTCTGTCTGCTTATAGGGTAGGACACAGACTGATGTGTTCATCTGTTCACAAAGTATGTACTAACAGCTTGAGGCTTGTTAGATTTGAACCGAACAGTAGGAGGGGCAATTAGTGTGTTCAACTCTAGGTTTTGCTCCAACATGAGTTGTCTAATGTTCACTGTCCTTAATTCTCAACTGAACTGTTATCTTCTAGCAGTAGTGTAAGGAAATATTTTCTTTCTTTCTTTCTTTTTTTTTTAATGTCAGTAAGACTAACTAATTTCAACAGATTCATAACATTTCTTTTAGTACTCAGAAAACATTCTGCAGTGGTGGTCTGTACTGGAGATATGTAGCTTAAACACACAACCACTAGGTAAAATTATTACCTAACTTTCACTGACACAAACAGAGGGATCATCTGTTCATGATTCTACTAAATTGTTTCACGTTCCTGCTAATACAAGTCATCAGAATTTTACAGGACTTTTTCACCTGTATGCCAAAATAATGCTTGATAGCATCAAGTCTCATCTGTCTTTTGAGCCAAACACACTCAAATAACTCCTGCTCCTAAGGAACTTCAAAAATCTCTTCTCACTCTTTGTGTAAATCTAGTTAAAGGAGGTATGTAACAGTTGCACGCTAATTACTAGTTACAGCTTAACTATCAGCATTACTTGAGAAGAACTGTGTTTGCTAAATCTAATAAAAAGCAGTTCTAAATTGAACCCAAACATATCTTCTGAACTTGTTGTGATTACCAGGCAGATTGTATGTATTGGATTTGTGTGGCGAGGTTTTGGTAGTAGGGGGGCTACAGGGGTGGCTTCTGTGAGAAGCTGCTAGAAGATTCTCCTATGTCCAATAGAGCCAATGCCAGCCGGCTCCAAGACGGACCCGCTGCTGGCCAAGGCCGAGCCCATCAGCGACAGTGGTAGCACCTCTGGTGTAACAGATTTAAAAAGGGGGAAAAAAACCCAAACCTGAGCAAATACAGCCAGAGAGAGGACTGAGAACCTGTGAGAGAAACAACCCTGCAGACCCCAAGGTCAGTGAAGAAGGAGGGGGAGGAGATGCTCCAGGCACCGGAGCAGACATTCCCCTGCAGCCCGTGGGGAAGACCATGGTGAGGCAGGCTGTCCCCCTGCAGCCCAGGGAGGTCCACAGCAGACCAGATATCCACCTGTAGCCCGTGGAGGACCCCACACCAGAGCAGGTGGGTTCCCGAAGGAGGCTGTGACCCCGTGGGAAGCCCGTGCTGGAGCAGGCTCCTGGCAGGACCTGTGGACCCGTAGAGAGAGGAGCCCACTCTGGAGCAGGTTTTCTGGCAGGACTTGTGACCCTGCAGGGGACCCACGCTGGAGCAGTCTGTGCCCGAAGGACTGCAGCCCATGGAAGGGACCCAGGCTGGAGCAGGGGAAGAGTGTGAGGAGTCCTCCCCCTGAGGAGGAAGGAGCGGCAGAGACAATGTGTGATGAACTGACTGCAACCCCTATTCCCTGTACCCCTGCGCTGCTGGTGGGGAGGAGTAGAGAATTCAGGAGTAAAGTTAAACCTAGGAGGAAGGGAGTGGTGGGGAGAAGTTGTTTTAAGATTTAGTTTTAATTTCTCATTACTCTACTCTGATTTGACTAGCAATTAAATTAATTGAATTAATTTCCCCAAGTCAAGTCTGTTTTGCCTGTGATGGTAGTTGCTGAGTGATGTCCCCGTCCTTATATCGATCCACGAGCCTTTTGTTATATTTTCTCTTCCTTGTTCAGCTGAGGAGGGGAGTAATAGAGTGGCTTTGCTGGGCACCCGGTGTCCAGCCAAGGTCAACCCACCACACTGTAGAAAAGGAGGATTAGGCGAAGCTCCTACATAGAAGGGTCTTCCCCTACAGTGGAGCCAGGCTGCTGCTGAAGTCCTACACTTGGAAGCTTAGCTCAGGTAATCTAGGCACCTGGAAACCATTTTTTTTCTCTATGTCCCAGGTTATCAGGTCTCCTATTTCCTTCTGGAGAGGGCCCATGTTTTCCCTGAGTCTTCCTTTTATCACTAATGTACCTATAGAATCTTTTCATGTTGCCCTTGACAACCCTGGCCAGATTTAATTCTATGAGGGCTTTGGCTTCCCTAACCTGATCCCTGGCTGTTTGGACAATTTCTCTGTATTCCTCCCAGGTTACTTGTCTTTTTTTCCACCCTCTGTAGGCTTCCTTTTTGTGTTTGAGTTTGTCCAGAAGCTCCTTGTTCACCCATGCAGGCCTCCTGGCATTTTTGCCCGACTTCCTCTTTGTTGGGAGGCACCCCTTCAGAGCTTGGAGGGGGTGATCCTTGAATACTAACCAGCTTTCTTGGGCCCCTCTTCACTCCAGGGCTTTGTCCCATGGTACTCGACCAAGCAGATCCCTGAAAATGCCTATTGCAAAATCATGTATTGGAAATTCTAAAGTCCTGCCTTTCTCTTCATTGAGCAGATCATTAATTAATTGATCTGAGATTTATTTCATTTTTTGAGGCCTATCTTCACACACTAAGAGCATTCACTGTGCCCTGGGATTAATCCAAGCCTAGAGTTTGAGAGCTTGATTCTTACCTCTTTGTTGAGGATGACGTTATGTCATCCTGTGAAGGGTTACTCAAAACAGGCTGACTAAAACAGTTGACTGCAATCAACTTTAATACACAAAGTGTAGCTATCCTGGTAGTGACAGGGACAGTGTGTCTATTATATACCGAAGAATGGAAACAGCCAATGGTGAGATAGGGTTGTTCGGCTGGGATAGCTGGGCGTAGCATTAAAAGCCAATAATAATTACATAGGTTTGGAAATGGTTTAAGATTTCTGCTCCTCCTACTGCACAGCAGACTACAAAAAGGGTCCCACAGGAGTAGGGCATGTTGGATCTCACACTGGCATTGCAAACTGCAGGGATATTAGGCAATTGGCTTCATATTACTTCTCAGTAATTACAGCCATGATTCTGTAACGGGCCAAGCATGTCACAGTTTCCCTGATGCTTTGGGTACCACTGTCCACAAAATGGTAGCTCTTTATAATACATAGTGTATCCTGTCTGCATTAACTGCTGGTAGATTCTCTTGGGTAAAGTTCTTGCATTGTCATTATAATGCAGAGCTTTTGTAGATGTTAAAATAAATTATATTGAATAATAGATGATTTTATATATAGTTTCTTCATGCTGGTAAAAGGAAAGGTTTGGGCTGTTTTGCATTGCCTTAGGGGGATGTTATTCATTAGATTCAGCTTTGTTTTATTTTTTTTTTTTTGCTGATTTAAGGAATAATAGCCCTACACGTGACAAGCAACAGAGAGGATGCCTTTTATTTCCCCTTAAAAGTATTTCACCAGGCAGGGACACGTACTTTCTGTTTTCAAGTCAGTTATGCCTAAATTCATATATTTAGGCATCCACAGTTTATATTACCACCTTTATAAAGTTACAACACAAACCCAACCTCCCTTAGCTTCTCCAAACCGTCTTAAAAAAGAAACAAGGCCAGACACCCAGCAGGTGGCAGCCAACTCTAAAATAAGTTGAAATTAGCCCACTTCAGTGTATGAATAAAAAGATCTACAGCACAGATGATGCAGAAATAAGCAAGCAATGCTTAAAGAGGCAATTTCACACGCTTATTGTCCTACCTTTAGGTTCTGAATCTTATAACCTTTAGAATTTCTTCATAAAAGAGATGGAAAATTACCTTGGTTTTAGGTGAGAAAATTGCTCTTCTTTAACCTATGACAGTTTAATATTTTTGCATTATCAGAAGACCTATCATCTCTGATAACCTGTATTTCCCCTGAAAAATGCTAATGTTATAAGTTCAAATTAATATTTCTCAACTTATTAATGAATATGCAGATCAGACACAAACATAAAAACAGCTTACTTTTCCAAAACAGCACTGAAATAATCAACAAACATTATTCTACATACATCTCTGAAAGCAATCTGTATATAAGTACTTTGGAAAAAAAAAATTTTAAAGCATGAACAAGTATCCTTACAAAGATACAGAATGAGCACTAGTAGCCGGTCCAGTCTAAGGGAAGATGCTTTTTGCTGTGCAACCTATAGTACAATGACTAATGTCTGTTTTGCTGTTTTTCAGTGGCATTATCATAGAACAAAAATAAACTGATTGTTCAGTTCTGTAGTTAGTACTACAAATCACAAGCATTATATTACATAAAAAGACAATCCATGTCAAAATATATCCATTTGGTATATCCATTATTGAAAGCTAGCAAAAAATTCTATTTTGGTGGCCAAGATATAACCACTCTGTCATCAGAACGGCAGCAATTTGCCCTCATATATGATGCTGATTGCCCAGTTAAGTTTACCCCCTATAGGGCTGTTGTCACGGGCAAGAGAAGAGATTCCTGGTGGCTGGGGAGGAGCATATTTTCCAGCCTACTCTGGAAAGACTTCTTCTGGGTCTGGTCAAAAACTGGCTTTCAACCTTCACTACTTCTTGTCCTTGTCTGTGTTCCAACATCAGCCTGCTAGGCAGGGCACTCAGAGATAGACTGAGTCAAAAGGTAGCATTTAATAAGAGCCAGTTATGCAAGAGCATGATTTGGGTATACTTGATGAGTGAAAAACCATATGCTTGAGCAGGCTTTGATTGCAAAATTCTAATTGATTTCTTTAGGAGTCTCACTGTTTGCCCTCCAGCTGGAGTGATGTTGGTATATCAGGGTGTGAATGCCACTGCTTAGCTAGTAAGGTGCATTGTATGTAGTGCCTGTTACCAGACTCCCTGCAGTGCTTAACTCCAGAGTTCAAAGATTCCCCAGTGCATATTCATACCCAAATCTTTGGGCTTTATTCCCATTCTAGGTCTTCAGAAATATTATTATATAAAATAAAATGGAATCACTTCTTATTCTTCACAAGGGGGAGTTTCAGGAGGGGAGCATGCTAATCTCAGGTTTACAAGCAGAATTAAATCTAGATGCTAGATTTAATCTAATAAATTTAATTTAACCCAGAATTAAATCTGAAAGTGGACCAAAGGAAAGAGCTGAAAGACTGTTATGGTTGTGGGTCTCCTGTATGGTTAGTGTGAATGACTACCAGTTTTGGGGCTTTACAACCTACATATCTTATAAAGAAGAAGGGCAACTCAGGCTGTGCACATGAACAATCAGAATTTCTGTTTCGAAGGAAAAGTTGTTTTAGCTTTTTATCTTTTAGAATGAATTGACTTTACCAAGACTTAAAAACTTTTTGGTCACTGCAGTTTTGCTGAATCTGTGTGCTTGCACCAGTGAGTGAGTTATCTTACATATTCTGCACCAGACCTTTTCAGTTTGCTTTAGGAAGACAACCGAACTGAACATCTTTCCATATTTTCCGGCAGTTCTTAGGACATACAAGTCTCACCTTTTCAGAAGATGCTTTTGGAGATGGGGATGGTTTACCTGATCTGAGATAAGAATGTATGCCACAGCAATTACAATCTGCTTCGCTCATTTTGCCTTGCTTTTACATACTCCTACTTAAAATGTCACAAGATCTCAAGGCAACACAGTAAGAGCAACCACATAAGAGCAAAAGAGCAGGAAGCTGTGAACTCCTGATAAGGCACATGGCTTTCTTACATGAATGCTCAAAGATGATTCAAATTCCTTAAAAAATTTAAAATCTGAAAAAAATAAATGTGAGGGTTTTGTTAGCAATTAAATTTAATATGCAATATTTTTGATGTTACTCTTTTGCTTATTTGCCAAGAACTACTTAAAAATCCTCCCGTCCCCGCATTTTTTAAATTTGGTAGTAGTTGACAACACTACAGCATAAAACAATAGTTCCTGTGCATACTGCTGCACCTAGGTAGTTGTGAAAATGGAACATGCTAGCTGCACCTTTAAAACAAGCATAATTTAAAAATTTTCTCATGTTCTTTAAATGATTTGGGATCCTATCACTTCTCAGCATTACAGCTCACCTTTAAAACTGAGAAGTATCAAAATATTTTGGTGCTCTTCAACTAATTGAAATAATTCAAAGTCCCATGAGGTTTATTAATGAGCTTGCCTTTCTGTACCTGTGAAGCTTCATGGTGTGCAGCTTTTCTGTAATATAGTTGAATCAGGTTTTTTTTCCCTTTTGAATAACAAACTAGTTATTTTTCTATGATTTAGGGCACTCAAACTCTCCAAAGCAGTTTCCTCCTTTGGAAACGCTGTATGAAATTATATAAAAGGGACTAGGAAGCATTTTGACATATAAAGCATCACATTACATTTAAATGTTGATTTTTCAAATGTTATCTTGTTGTTTTGGGTTTTTTTTTCCTGTAAGAAAAAATATCCTCACTATTGCAGATACTACTTTTTGGTAACTATTGACTTCGGAAACAATGATCACTGAAAAAACATGAAATAATTTTCCAAATTGCTGAGAGATCACAAGCCCCAGGAAGTCAAATGAACTCTATGTCTTTGGTGAGAAACAGATTCACAGCAACTGATATGGTTATATTTGAATATTAATCACATGAGAGATGACAAATAAAGAGTGTGAGGCAAAAGTGTGCATGGGAAATAGAGGGACATGACAGAAGTATTAGTATGACAGCAAGACCATCACCATCTAGCTAAAATGTCAGAACTTCCAAGGAATTTAGTAAGGAAAGTCTGTGTGATTGTTGAAACTACAAACTGAGTTGTAAAGTAAATATTTAATTATCTACTTTAAAAAAATCATTACAGAAGCATAGGTTTTCTCATGTACTTAAAAAAAAAAACCCTAAAAGCTGCACTTATCCAAGAGAAATGGCAAATGAGGAATGCATTTCAGTGGAGTTTCTTTGTCTGTATCTTTTGATTAATTCAATATTGAATAATTCATGTGATTTAAGTTTTTCTTAAAATTAACAGTTAGGCCACCACATGTGAAGTCACTCAGAGCTTCTGAGGTCTGTGAGTAGACACTTGCATTGAAGACAATTTTTTTTTTTCCAATATATGACTAGATATAAATAGGATTCCTCTAGACAGACCTGAATTAGGAACTACATTGTCCTGTTGTTGCAAAGACATTGGGAGAAAAACTTTAAAATTTTGAAGAAACTAATTTGTCTTTCATTTAGTTTGCTTTTCACAAAGTCACACATGCATAGCTATGTGTGATATATCTATCTGCTTCAGTACATAGGTAGTACAAACACTATAATGTTGAACAGACTGTAACAATATAAATCAATTTATTCTTTTCAATCATGTATGTGCATTGTGTCATTTAGTCTGATTTTGGGTTTTTTGCCTCCTCCTCCCCCCCCACAAAGCCTCTGTGTGACTCCCAGTTCTCAAATTTAAGTGCATCCAAAATCATTCATCCTTTGGAGCTGATCCTATTTCCCTATTATGCCATTGACATAGGCAAAGAAAAACTTTATCAATGTCAAAAGAAATTAAAAAGTAAAATGATGTTCAGGTGAAAAAACACTAAAAGTTATGAAACTGAAGGCAGAAGAATATAACTCTAAGCATTAGTGCTTCTGCTTGAATAGAATATTTCAAAATATATAAATATAAGGAATAAATACCTCATTAAAATGTTTATCTTTCTGTGGGTAAAATACAGTATCACACTCTAAAACTAATAGGAAATTTTCTAGTTCAATGTTAGGTCACAGCGTGCATTCAGATTTTTTGAAAAATATGTAATTGATATCAATGGACACATTCCTTAAAATACTGGTCACAGTATTGATATTTCCAAATTAAGACACATAGACCTGGAAAAAGCCATACAGAAGTGGGAATATGAGTCTGGGAGTGGCAAGAGGCCTGGCTACTTTTTTGGGTGGCAGTGCAGGCTTAGGTGGCTGTGAGGAGTTTCTCTGTAATTCAGACCTTGCATTTCAGAGTATAGATGTTAAAAAATCAGCCAGAAGAGAACTATGTCCCAAGAAACCTACCTGCAGAGTTGCAATCTCTGCAGCTAAACCTGTTTAGCTGGTGCAACTTCTCATCTCTACAAGAGCTAGCAAAGTTTTTATAAAATATTGCATTCACTTCAGAGTTTTTCCACTTTGTTAAGAGATCATCCTGAATCAGTTATATGCACTGAATTTAATCACAGACAAACTGATTCCTAACTGAGATCAGGTAACCCTCATGTCTGAATTTCCTTCTCATTTGTGACAAGGCCCAAAATAGTTCCTTCAGTTCCCAGTTTTGCTGTGGTGACAATCACTAATTACCTGGTATCTTTTATTAAGGACACATCTAAATCACCCAGTACAGAGAATAGTGAACTAGTGATGATAAAACTTGTATGTGTCCATAGCCCTCTCTGTATGTTGTGCAATGAATAAAACACTAGCCTATATTTTAAAACCACAATGACTGCGTTAGCACAGGACCATTGGTTAACCTTCCCACCTGGCCTCAAACAAAAACTTTGGGATCTAGTAGTGAGGTGCTTGATATAAGCTGTGGGGCACTTGGTTTCATTTTGTAGCATAGCCAGAGGTATATATTTGGCAAAGGTCCACATTTGTCAGTGACAAGTAAGTTATTAATATTATTTACATCTGTTTATTGAATTTCGAAAGTGCATTTGCATGCTGGCATTTTTGAAAATTCATGATTTTTACTACAATCTTTTAAAATGCATTTCCTTGTTTTTAAATAGAAAAGGACTTCAACTGCAGAATTCTTGGAAACTGTTATTGTAATAACTATGATAGAAGTGCTAAATTCCATTTATCATTTATATGCATAAGCAGATTGCTATTTTTATTCTGTTTAATTAAAGTGTTACTTATCTAGGTAACATACAGATTTGGTTCATAACAAATCTCTTATTTCCCCAAACAAATGCTTGTACTTTTTGCTTTAGAAAATTATGTTGCTCTTATTAATTTTAATCCTAGCTTTCCTGTTTGGAGGAGTTGCTTGGTTTTACAAAACTGTTGGGATGAAATCAGAAAGCAGTCTGCTCGTTCAAAAATTCCTGAAGGAAATTAATTTCCTGTGCTTTTCTAGTTGTGTTTGTTCTATATTCCTGTGACTAGAGTGACCACAGGAAAATTTTGTTAAACACATCTGTATTAAACACATCATTTTGTTCCAAATTCTACCTTAATTCTCCCCATCTCTCCCATTGCTATTCACAACAAAAGGAAGAGTAGAATGGAAACATACAGACAGCTTAATAATGTGCTGGAAATCCTCCCCAAAATACCTGGATGTGTTTCCAGATACAAATCTTGCAGTCTTAGTTTTTTCAGTGAAATAATCTCTTCTCTGTTGCAGTAAATTAGGGAGAACATCAGAGAACCTATTTAAACGAGAAGTTATCACTAGGAGGAAGCAATGCTGATAAAACGTAAATAATGCAAAACTGAAATAGAAGGGAAACTGCAAGTTTTAAGACATTCAAAGGCATATTTAAAAAAAAAAAAAGAGCGTTTTAAACCTCCTCTTTTCTGCATTTACTGGTTTTGGTCTGAAGGGCAAATATGAAAAAAATTGCAAGCAAAGATGCTGTCATGGTATTTCTACCTGAAGAACAAAATGTGAAAGAGATTAAGATGTTTTGATTCCACTCAGGCTCTTTTCAGCAGTTCTCTCATCTACCAAGATACTTAAATTCATGTTTTACAGTAGAAATGATAGAACAACAGGGAAGGATCTCTCAAGAATATCCAGTCCATGCTCATTCTTTGGTGCATGATAAAATGTACCTACATCATCACCACTAGATATTTATCTACTATACTTCCTAAAAGCACCACTGAAGGGAATCTCACATCAGAGGAAGAAGACTGTTGCAGTTGGAAAGCTTTCCTTAAAAATCCAAATTATTTTTAGTATATGTTTTCCTTACTTCAAAATAGGCTTTTTTTCCCCCTTGTAATTACCACTTAGGACCAAGGAGAACAATTGTTCGTATCATTTTACAGTATTGGAAGTCATTGCAGTCATTTTACATATTGGAAGTCTAGATACTCCATGTCCATTCTTAGGATTCTATTTTCTATTAAAAACAGTCGATTGAGAGAATTGCTCTTCCTGGTACTGACTATGATCTTTGCAATTTTTACACAACTTGTTCATTTTGTCAAGATCATTTTGATTTCTTATTCTGTCCTCCAAAGAGCTTGCAAATATTCCTAGCCTGATATCATCATTAAATTTTATAAGTGGACTCTCCATTCTGTGATCCAGGTTGTTAACACTAATCTTATGAACATGTCATGTGGAACAGTGTCAAAAGCCTTATTGATGTCAAGGTATAACATAACCTCAGAGTCCCTTTTATCCGCTAGGTCAGTTTTCTCGTCAAAGAAAGAAATTAGAGTAGTTTGACATGATTTGTTCTTGACAGATCCACACCACTTTTTTAATCTTGTCTTACTGTTTGCTAGATACTTACAAATGGGCTATTTTATGATCCTGTGTAGCATTCTTCCAAAAATGAAGCTGGGCTGGCTGGAACAGATTTGTGCAGAATGTCCTCCTCTTACCCTTGCTGTTCTTTAGGGACAGCTGCTGTATTTACCTGCCCTCTTCCCTTTCTTCCTGTACTGCTAATAGTAAATGTCTCTAAGCACAGCACAGCTAAACAGTTGTAACTAGTTTCCTTGGTAACATCAAACGAATTCATCAGGCCTTCTGAAGTGAAGCATCCCTAATTCATCTAAATATTCTCCACACTCCTGTTTCCTTTTTTTGAACCACACTTCTGTTTTGAAACATTCTGTTTTAAAACATTCTGTTTTGAAAATCTGTCATTTTAATGATTAATAATTTTTCATGAAAAGAGGAAAAGATATTGACTGTTTCAGTCTTTATTTCTTAAATCCATCATTTACACTTCTATCTGCCTAAGTACAGGATTGATGCATTTCTTTTCTTTCTCTTCCAATGTAGTTATCTACATTTGTGTGTGGAAACACAGGTAAGATTTCTCATTTCTTTCTATGTTCTTTGCTAATGGTAAGTCATCTTGCATCTTCACCTTTCTGACTTTTCTCTCTGTATTTTTTGTGCTATTCCAGTTGTTGGGTTCCCTACTTAGAGGTCATTAAAGGCCTTATAATATAGATGTGTTTGTCTATTTCTGAACTTTTCCTGCATGTTGCGCATTTTGGCATTTCATATGTAATATCTCCTTTAGAAGCCAGCAGGTTCCTGAGTCTAATGAACTGGTTTTTGAAGTCTGTTGTTTTCATAATGCTTGTCTTTCTGTAAAACTTATTTCTTAACAATTCGCACAGACTGCTTACTAACTTCAAATTGTCACCTTCCTCTTTAATTTTTATTAAAATAAAATTTCTGATTCCTTTCCAATGTGCCAGGAATATTTCAAGAATTTTTGGACTGCTCTGTTCTATCACTCTGTATAACTTTCAGAACAAATAACTATTATTACCATGTGAAACCCTCTGGAAGTTTTAGTTGCTAAATTCCTCATCTACGTTCTCTTTAGAGCAGGAGGCCTACAGTAAATCCGTACTATGTTATCCTTTTCTCTTCTGTTCTTTCATAGACACAACGGAATTTTCTTCCACTTATTCCTTCCCACAAATTCCAGTCCAGACTTTAATTGCACAACGTGCATGGATTTATATTAAAAAAAAAATTATTGAATCAAAATGTAGATGCTACTAATGCAGTCACATTGCTCATAGGAAAAGTTTATAAAGGATTATACCTTGCTTATTCTAGGCTTTGTGAAGAGGCTAGATGATACAGCAAAATGATACAGCAAGGAGTTAAAGTCAGACACAATAAAGCAGGGAAGAGTCAAAAGAAAATGCCAATCTCTATAAAAAGCAGAGGAAGGAAGGAAAAAAAAAATCCAGGTAAGAGACTTAAAATCAGAGATCTGGGTTGTTCTTTTTAAACCATGTGATTATGAATATGTAAATCAAGCTACAAATATGGTATTTTGTTTTATTGCATTTTGATTATAATGATGGACATAATTACTACATTACAGATTTCTTAGTCTTTTTGGAATGCCAAAATTACTTGCACCAAATAATTATGCCTCTATTTTATTATCATTTTTAAGAAGATTAAGAAATTTGGAAGTGGGGAAAAAAAACCACAGAAAAGAACAACAACAAAAAATATTTTGGGCAATACTACTCCAGTCTTCAAAATTAGTTTATAAAACATGTGCACGTGCTTTGCTTGTGATTTCCAGAAGGGATTTTTAAAGTGGTCCCATGGTACTATACCTAATAAAAACCACATTTTTACATCAGAAACCAGCATGATACTTCTGTGATTTAGTTCTACACTGGAGCAGGGGGATTATTTATGTTTTCTGAGTGACCTTTATCTATCTGCCAAGTTACAGCTGTGTGGTTGTAATAATCCCCATAAGAGTTTTCCTCTCTGAGAGTTGTTAACCATACTGGAGTACAGACTTAATAGCACCTTCAGAAAATAGTCACTGAAAAGCTCTCCTATGCACCTTGTTAGAGTGGAGTATGAATTTGACATGCAGCGTGTACTGGGTAGTCCGTAACTTCTAGTTTGTGGAGTCATAGGTGGACAATTTACACGTCTTTCCCTCCTGTTTCTACATTTGGTGTTGACAACTAAGAGGTGTATGGCACGGGCTCCATGGGCTCCTGCTCACTCCATTCACTGGTTTTTTTTCCCTATCCCCACGTTTGTCTCACTTTTCATGTAGTCTCTTTGGTGGCTGCTTCCCTAACAAAGATTAGCCACACCGCATCATGACTGGAGTTACAATTTTCTGAAAAAGCACCTCCAGAAAAGAACTTCAGTGCAGCAATGTGGAACCTAAGATGTCCTTTTGTCATATTAGTCTCCACAGCCTAGGTTGAAATGTCACAGCTCTGTTATGCAATATCTAAAGTGGTTCAGGGCATCAGAATGGTCTTAATAACGAACAAAATACTGCCTAAAGTAATTCAAAGAAACAATAAAGTGACAGCGTCTTACAACTCTGCTTTTGTGAAGACTGAAGCCTGGATTTTGTCCTGAGGCTTCCAAGCTCAGGTATTGAAACATAAAGTGTCAGTCACTCATCTCTTTCCAGACATTATTTTGGAGACACCAATCTTCACTTTATTTAAAGAACTAAAATATTCATTGAAATATATAGATGATCTCTATTTGAAGCTATTGAGGAACTTTTGTATGCTATTGTAATAGGAACATTATTGCAGCTTTATGAAGTGTGGAAATCACTCATAACTGCTATGAGTATTTTAGGGATCTTTAAGCAGAACACTTTCTTCAATATCCTTTTTCTATACTACTTTCACTCTTCAGCAGGCCAAGACAAAATGGAGAACAACCTAGTATTGTTGAAAGAATATGTATGTCTACATCCATACCAGCACGTAATTTAGCACTGCTGGAGAAGATAACTAGATTGGAGCAGCTGGGGTTGGAAGACTTGCAGCCAATCTGTATGTAGTTTCAGGATTTGGGATTAGCTTTAGTTGGGTCCTCTGAGCCAACTATCCTCCCCATACACATGGTGTGAAGCTGACTAGTCAGCAGTTCAACACTTCATGTAGTCTCTTGGGGATCATATTTGGTGTGTGCCTGTTGTGGAGCTAAGATCTCGTTTCCTCAGAAAGGAGCCTAACTAGTTCATACCAAAACCATTCTGTCAATACTGCCAGTGCACAGTAACTGAGGATGCCAAACCTGGACTACTTCTCTGAAGTAAAATGATAAGGTAGATGCAGATAATGTTGACTGGAATAATAGTTTGAAAATAACCCTTTGCTAGATTTTACTGGCATTTGAGAAGGCATGCCAGACCTGATAGTCCTAAAAATACCGGATATTTAAAAACTATGCAAAACAAGGCTCCAAAAAAAAAGATAGCATCAAAATATACTGACAAGGAGCACTACTGCCTTAGACAAATCAGAATCCCTGTATGAGGTCTGAAAATATTAAGTCATAAGATTTTGTCTTTCTCAGGGGCATGGCAAAAGGAATAGACAGAATCATATTGATCTGACAGCATATTATTAACTACCTGCAACAAGCAATGTATGCTTTGTATTTTATGTTAGTGGTTATTTCCTACCACTGCCCTAACTATATCAGACTTTATCAGCTTTTTTCTGATTTTGAAATCAGGTAGGGATATTTACTTGTCTGAATGATTAAACCAGAAGAACAGATGTCGAAGTTAATCTAAGAAAAAATGAAGGAAATGCAAAGGAGAACTGTGAACTTAATACTCATAGGCAGCCTAGGAGTCTAGCAGTGGATTGTAAAGAACATTAAGCAGCCAGCTTTTGACAGGCTGTCTTAATGTACTGATCTAGTCTTACCAGACATGAGAGCATTTCAGTAAACCACATGATTAATGCTAAGGGAAAATTGTCTTCTCAATCACTGTTACACAGTCAGTGCATTTTGTAGAATTATAGGACATTCAAAGGACATATGTTTCTATCTAATCTGTAGCTGATAAAGACAAAATTCCCTAGGCTTCTATGGATATACTACTCATCTAAGCTGGCAAAGCCAACTAGCTATGCTTGTGAATGCACTATTGAAATCTCTGACAAAGACCTTCATTTTATTGGGAGTTTTGCTGGGGAGCTTTGAAGAGGGATCTGTAATAGACATACTAACTGTAGGCATTAGAGGGAGCTGATATATGACACATTTAGAATATATGAATGCATTAATAAAAATGCAATATTTAAGAGTAGCATAAGGTACCTTCTTTACAGCTCTTTGTAATATTATTAACTATCTCTAATCAAAAGTGTTAATGTAATTGTTAGAATTAGTACTACAATTAATGTTAAAGTTACCGAGACTTCTTTATCTCCTCAAAAAGTATGATTTTGGAAAACACACAAAATTATTTTAGGAACTTGAGAGAGCAAGAGAGTCCTTAAAGGCACAGCAAATAGGAGTTTCAAATAAAAGGTTATGTAAAGCAAAAGCTGCGACAGACCAAATCGTATTTCATACTTATGAAATAGGAAATATGAAAGACTGATACTCAGCAGCAGGCATGTCTGCTGAGTCTGAAAAAGTCTTAGCAAAAGAGGATGGCAAGTTTAATGTTTGCCTTGTCTGATCCTCTGCCTATCATGGGAAATTTAAACAATTAAATGAAAAGATTAAGGATATTGTTGACTAAGTGTGTAAAACAAATTTTAATAAATAGATAGGAATGGTTGATTTCTGTATACAACAAGGAATTAAAAAGCTTTGGGAATTAAAATGTCGAATTCTGTATACAGTAGCTATCATCCAAAGATGGATATCACAGACTAGTCAAGTTAATGGTGGGATCTCACAAATACTGTATTAGTGCTAAGAAGTTATCACAGTGGTGACTTGCAGCTAGAGTTTTTTTAATTTTATTTGTTGAATAAAAAAATGGATGGAGTTATTATTACTGAGTCCATTAAGAACTGCATTCTATTCCCTAGCTATTAAGTCTTCATTGAACTCTACCATATTGAATGCAAAAAAAAAAAACCCAAAAGAAAGTCTGTTATCCTACTTTTGATATTTGTTTTTTATATCTAGAGATTATTTATTTATACATACCCTTAATATTTTATTTATAAATAGTATTTATAGTATATACTATATGTATATGTGCACTATATAACTATGGAAATGTTTATGCTAATTTATTTTAATGCTTAAATATTTATATATATAGTGTATATTTAGGGGTGTCTGTGTATATACACACACATTATATATACTCTCGGCAGAAGAAATAGGAAGGAAATGATACTTGTGGGGCTGGGCTGGGAAGCTGTGTTCCTCTTTGTTGGATCTCCTTACAAATGATTTGAAGATTTACAGATTTAAAATAAAGAAAACAAAAATAGAGAGAAAAATTTAAAGGAAAAGAAGGTTAAAACAAGGTTTTAAGAATGGAAAACAAAGTGTAAGAAAAAGGAAAATATGAACACATTTACACAAAAAATTAAGGCATTTCAAAAAATATAATTCAAAATAAACAAACTGATCAAGAAGCAGATTGAAAGAAAAGAGATTGATACTTCTTGGTTCCCTCATGATGAGCTTAATGAAGAACCTGGCTGTGGTATGGAGAAGAATGAGTTTTCACTTATAAAAGAAGAGAACAATGTAGCAAATTTTGAGACACCGAACTAAACGAAGGAACTTTGAAGATGAGAACCCTGCAAACAAGGTGACAGGGAAAAGCAAGCAAAGAAAGAGATGGCAAACTGGAGAACTTTGCATGTGTGAGACAGTAAAGTTGTAGTGGTGAATGGCAGAAATAGGGAGTGAGGGTCAAAAATAGGAGGAAGGAATGCCGGGGAAACAGCTGAATTTTTATATTCTACTCAAAGTATGTAGAAAATCGTTTGAATTGACATTAACGTTCAACAGCAGATTAAGTATATAGATAAATATAAAAAATATATTTCATACAATATTATTTATATATAAAATACACTAATATAAAATATATTAACGTGCAAATTTATTAATTTGCATTAAATATATAAAGTAAGAACTATAAATATATGCAAATCATAAATATATAAAAATATATTTATATAAGTATGGTGAATTAGTATTTACTGTAGCTTTAACAGCTGATTCTACAAGCCTTTTGCATTGTCAGAAAAAAGGAACCTTAGGAAGGTTACGATGTTTTTCCAATTTCTATTTATAAGCTGTTTACAGTACATCTACTATTGGCGCTAAATTATTCATTTAAAGTTCATGAAAAGGTTCCTGGCTGTAGAGTAATTTAACACCTTTTAACTGTTTACCAACAGAAACCTGGCCATGTGCACCCAGCTGGGTATTACTGTCTCTGAGGGGTTTCCATGTTCATAACATCATTTATGGAGCACCCGCACTTTCCACATGTACATACCCAAGAGCACCCAAGCTTTTAGAATCTCTTTCCCATTCAAGAGCAATAACCACGGATGCCTCCAGATGATGCAGCGGCAGATTTGTTCATTACGACGACCAGCCGGAAACATAAATTTTTGTTTGGGGTTGAGGGGAGAAAGATACTTTACCATTTGTTCTCCTTTTGCTTGGACTGAAATGCTGAACTGCTCAGGTTTGTGGGATGAGTGTGAAGGAACCTCCAAACAGCCAATAGCTACTTCTCTAAATGGGTGTGAGATCCTCAAGTTGAGATCAGGATCTGGTTCCCTGAACTTTCCTGGCAGCCGTCGATAGCTCTTCCCACACAAAGACTTCACTGGGAGTGCAGCTGAGGTAGGGTCCATCTGGAAGACTGATGGGACAGGAAAGAGAGGCAAGAAAAGGAGGTAAAAAAAGTGTGTGACAGAGAATAGGAAACTCTTAAGACATCTGATGTGGACAGGAAAATATACTAGAAGGCAAAATAATGGGGTAGAAGGAGCTATGATGAACAGAAAAAGCACATTCCTTAAAGTGTATAAAACTAAGTACAACAACAACAAATAATCCCATGTAATTTAATTTACTAATACTGAACCAAAACCTGATTCTTAGTAAGTATGTGAAACTAATTGAGAATTTTTTTTTCTAGTCTTCTGGAGCTCATTCAGTATTATGCACATTGGATGAATATGAATGGGTGACTGGAGGGCAAAACTAACCTTTCTTATCTACAAGTTGTAAAGATAATTTAGAAGTTTGTCTCTACCTTGAAAATCACATAACTGCAGAACTTTTCAGAAGAATTTCCCCAAGAATAGCCTAATTTTTTTAAACTTCCCTGTACCACCTCTAGTTTTAGTGAGACGTTATATACATTTCCAACTAAAAAAAAGATTTTGCAAGTTTTGGTCGTCAGGCATCCATGCTCAGATTTGTAAATTTAACTTGGAATAGCGTGGGAGGAAAGCTTAATATGGCCCAGATATTATACATTCACCTCACTTAAGCACTTGCTGTTTCTTTGAAATCAATAGAAAAAAATGACTAAATCATTTACTTATGTTGTGCAGCTTAGCAGGGCAGGCACAGGGAGGTTAAGAAACATGATGAAGTTAACAAAGCAAGTAGTGGCAGAAAAACACATGAGAATAAAGACACTGTCATTTCTACATGTAGCCCAGGATCATGTCACCAACAGTAGCTAGCTGTAAATGGCTAAAAATGAATAAAAGTAGGAGTAGCATACTAACAACATCCTTTTCTTTTATACTATGACTGCTTAATTTCTCAGAAGTCATGGGAAAGAGACCATCTCAAAAGCCTATCTTTTAAAGATGATTTTTACTTTTTAGCCTGGCAGGGATGGTAAGTTCTTAAATTTTGCAGGTCTCCAGGTCCCCCTTGAAACTCTTGTATTTGTGCCTTTCATACTATCTTTCAATTTTTAGTTAACAAAAAGACTTTCAAAAAAGTTGTTACAAACCCCATATAGTAACTTTGCTATTTCATCCCTCAGTTAATTTACTGTATGAATTCCATGTGTTCCTGGTTACTTCTAATTGTTCATTTTGTCAGTAAGTTACATAACCTGTTCTACATTTGCTTTAATTTCAGATAAATCCTTCAACAAGTCCCTCAAAAAAATAGGTTTCAGCATTGGAATTTTCCTAGTTTTTTGCTACTGTGAGCAAATTACAAATATAGAGCGTAAGAGAAATTTAAACAGTCAGACGGGATGTCAACACATAATTTAGTTTCATCCATTTGAGAAGGTCACTATGTAGTTATCACATGAAAATGCAGATCAAATGAAGCTGTGCTCATCTCAATGTAAAGTAAAATTCATCAGCTTAAGCCAAGGTTCAGTGGTCCCTGGCTCCTGAGGGCAATAAAATTGAAACACTTGCGAAAGAAAATAAAATCTTAAATATATGGGATTTTCTTTCATGGAAAAAATCAGAGTGTGCCCTTTTTATTCTGGAATGTAAAAGTATTTTTTGAGAACTTCCATCAGGGAGTAAATTTCAACTCTTTAGCCAAATATTTTACTATCATAATTTATTTCCTACTTCTTTTTCCAATCTTATTTCAACTTTATATGCATGTTTTACAACAATATGCAGTTGTCTTTATCTTACTCTATGTCTCTACTTCAGCAAACAAGCTGGTCATAATACTAAGGCTTGTTGCATAGTGCTTGTCCTCTCAATCTCAAAATGTTTTCTTTCAGAAGTGCCATTTGTCTTTGGTTGAACTCCCTTGGATGACACCTTACTGCTGACCCTGTGGATTCATCTTTGATGTTGTGATGTATTTCAAACACTTTCAGAACCTAGGTATTATAAATTCTCTCTCGTCAGCTCTATTTTCAATTCCTTTATAGAAAAAAAACCTAGCATGTTTCTTAGGACATGGCATTTCTTTCAAAGTCGTACAGAATAACTTTTAGCTCTGCTCTGTCCATGCTGTCTTCTTTTTGATTCAGTGTCTTATTCCTCCCTTCCCACTTTTCTATGGTCAACCCTTTCTTCATGACTTGTTTCTCTTGATGAAAATGTTTGAACTCAAAGGTTTCTGTTCAGGGAAATCTCCCATTTTCTGCCCGTCCTTGTGCCCACAGCTCTCTCGTGCCTCCGAACGGTGACAGCTGGTAACATCTCTGGGGCCTCCTTCTCATGTCTGCCTTTGACTGAGATCCCACCTCAGCTACAGCCTCTGCTCTTAGGCCATGAGGTTGTTTTCCACACATGGGAGAACTGTTATGTTGTCATTCAAGTAGAAGCAGGAAAAGACTGTGGGATGTGCTGGGACTGAGGCTTGTGTTAATGACTTGGAAATTAAGTGAAAATATTAGCACTTGTTGGAGTACCATGAGACTCAGTACATCAACTTTTACGTCTTTTCCTATCAGAATTCTTTTTCTCATATTGTAACCATTTTGTAATCAATTTTTAATTGTTATCAATTTTTTATTTTTATCCATTTTTAACCTGACTAAAAACCTAGAACATAATTATCTTTTCTATGGAAGACATGAGAACCTATGCAAACCTGCTGGGAGAAAATTTACAATCCATATTCAAACTGTGTACTTCTTAACATTCTGTTCTTTTTTCTCTGTTTAATGCTACATGTATTTATATAGCCTGATTCTTTGATTTAACTTTACTATGACTGCTTCCTTTTATCTGAAATGGGAGGGGGGTGTCTGCTTTGTATTTTGATTGTTTTGTTAATTTTTACCTTTCTATCTGCAATCAGTCAAGTGAAAGTACTAGACAGAAATGAAAACTGAAAATCAGCAATATTTTAAGACTGATTTTGCCTGCCCAAACCAAAGTTTTCATATTCCATAAAGGGGAATACTTTGACCTCAAGACCTATCCTAGTACAGTAAAGGTATATGTCATTTAGAATTTAGAAAAAATGAAGGAAACAGTTTTAATAGGCAGCAAGATATAGCATATAGGAGTTATGAAGTACAGAGAATTGGCTCTCCAATTAAGGTCCATGGCTCAAAGACAAATATTTAAACGGAGAAATGCATTTAACTTCTGAAGAGAAGACTGAAAGGAGATCTACTTACAGTGTAGCACTTCAGAGGAAGAAAGAACAGCCTAAATTAAGTACTGTCTGGCTTCTGTTTCTAAGGAACAAGAATAAATTGTTGAAATCTGAAGCTGGAGAAATTCAGGAACTTTTTTTCAGGAAAAAGTAGGAATGCTTCTACTATTAGAACAAGCTTCCAATAAATTTGGTTTCTTCATCTCTTCAGCTTGGCTTGGTTTCTTCATCTCTTCAGCTTGGCTGCTCTTCTGAAAGATCATTTTAGTCAAGTACAAACAAATTCTTGGGCTCTAAAATACCTTGTGAAATTTAAACAGTCTAAGATACACAAATCCAGACTGGTTGATATAATGAACACTTCCAGTCTTAATATCTCTGCACCTGTGATTGTAATATTAGAACTAGAATATGGCAGGAAAGAGGGAAAATGTAAAACAAGCCTGCCTTCCTACTTAGCTGGCCTTGAAGCTTAACCATGGGGAAAATCCTGCTGGCTCCCTGGACTCATGTAAGAATGTATTCAGGGCATGGTTGTCGTGGGCACACCATGAAAGAGAAATGATTTGGCGCAGGGGAGGTTATGGAAAGTCTTGCCCACTCTTCCCCTCTCAGTTACACAGCACCTGATCTGCTTCCCACCTCCTGGCAGTGGATTCCCAGTTTTGGAGCTGACATTCTGCTTTCTAGTATAATTGCTTTGTTTCCCTGATGAATTTTAGAACTGCTTACGCTTCAAGCAAGATTTCCTTAACGACCTTGTACTGCACTGTCCTTCCTTTGCCAAGTCAGCCCTGCTTAATGAGACAAATGAGATAAAACAAGCTTTCCTTCCTCTCCTTCCCAGCAGATCAGTTTCTCTTCCTTTTCTTCCCTCCTCTTCCTACATATGGGATTAAACCAATTTTGGCACTGACTTGTGTGACACATGACACAGAGCATGTCAAAACTGCAACCACCCAGACACTCATCTGGTTGCAGTAGAAATAAGTACTTTAGTTTAAGTCTCCCAGGTATTATGTGGGAACCAGCACTACTACTTTACATAATAAAACTTACAAACGTGAACTTAAAATTGCCTATCAGCACAAAAGTAACTCTCAGGAGCTACTCCATTCACAGCAGAAATCAAAAAGCATATTAACCTAGCTATATTCTATAAAATCTAAAGTAAGTGCTCTAATACAAACTAGGGTAACAGCCTCTCATGCTGAGTGCATTTGAAGCAAAAATAGAAGTATAGCATTCCGAGTCCACCTCTCTAATATGTGAGACAAGGTTCTCTGATAGGATCAACTCAGAGTTTGAGTCATGACTCCTTCTTTCTATCCTGTTTTATCACCTTGAACCACTTTTGCTATTACTAAAAACCTTTTGAACCGATTCATAGTTTTGCTATCTCCTGTATCATACAGAAAGCCTCTTTGTAGTAACATTCAAAAGCCATTGCCAGAAGTTCCAGAAGAAATTTAGCAAGCATAAAAATTGTAATCCCTTTATTGTCATTTTAGACATGAGGTTTGTTTTTCATATGACTAAGTGAATCATAATAGTTTTTAGTTTAAAATGTGTTCCTTTTGTTCATCATTGATTTTATCAAATATTTAGTGTAGCGTAGCTTTTAGAGTTAGTTTTTTTTCCTAGTCCATCCCCTTTTTCAAATCCCTCTGCATAACAGAATTCCAAAGAAATTCTTTGATCCTTTTTACATACCATTTTTATATACCATTTTTATATACCATAAAATCTATTTCCATATTGATCATTTAACACACCACCGCCCCCCCCGGAAATTGTTTGCTGCCTGCACCTGAGGTTAGACAGTCTGTAACTCCTTGTTATCTATAATTTTTGAAATGGCTATATTTCTCAATGGTTACACTTAATATCAAATATTATTTTATCTTGTACTATGCCCAGTATGCCCCAAGTTTACTGAAGAGTTTCTCTTTGAATTAAAATCAGACTGTCTTATACATACATGAAAAGAAAGAATGGTATGGAAATAAAAGGATGAGGAAGATACAACATAATGAGGTTGCTCTGACCTCAGTCCTTTTGTGTGTTACACAAAATTCCATCTCTCACTACAAATGAGACCTGTCTCATAGTGCAGGACAGCAGAAGGATGCAAAGCTTCCATAGAAATCTTCGTAAAACTTCTTCTTGGAAGGCACTCCCAAATATAGAACAGAAGTTATCACAGATGTTCTGTGGGAATACAACAGCCTGTTATGATGTGATTGCATGCTTGCAAGGTTACATGACTATTTGGTACACAGAAATATGTAATTGCACTTTTAATATTTTGTTCTGAACACTGCCATGCAGCATTTACAGTCTTTATAAAGGGGAAATAATTCTACAGACTAATGTATTTCTACAATACAGAGAATCCACTGTAGAGAATAAATCATCAAATGGATTTCATTGCTCTATGTACAAATGTAGTCTGCTTCCAAATTTTCGGTTTGGTTTGCAGATGGGTATGGGTACTTATACTCAAGTTGTGTATGTTTCTATGGGTGTTACAATGTGGGTATCCTGGTCATAAGGTGTTCACCTTATTCAAAACATCTGATTTAATTGTTAACAGATATGTCATCTATTTGAATGATTAACATAACTTGAAAGAAAGGGGAACGCTCTTACCTGTCTTATTTCATATCAATGGTCATATAGCACTTCACCTGAGTCTGGCAGTGGGCTGAAGTAGCATCAGTAATAAACTGTTGGCTGACAGATCTTCAAAAAGGCAGTGAGTGCTGATCAATGCTTAAAGACTCTTGTTCCCTCTTATAAGTCTTTTCAGATACATGAGACCATTGTCAGGTTGCCTCTTGGTTTTATTTTGACATTTAAGGTTTGATTCAACAGCATGTGAATCAAATTGTAATTTGACTTGATTTCACTTCCACACAATTTCTGGATATGTTTTTCAATTTTGGACCGACTAACAAGAGCCCCACAGATGATGCAGACAGGCTGAAGTGATGACTTCTCATCTCTTCAGAAGACTGAACTCCTAGTTTTCAAAATCTCAAAATAAGAAGCTTCCAGCATTTGCTTGCCTTTAAACAAGTGGATACCATCATTGTGAAATACAACTTTAAATCACTGTAATTTTTTTTGTAGACTCACCTTGTGAGATCTGCTGATAAATTTCTGTTGCATTTCCTTTGGGACTCCAGCACTGTAAGTACAATACTTGCAGAAGTGTTAAATGCTGCTGATCTATCTGACTAGGGATTATTCAGATCTGCAGATTTTTCTTGATAGAACCACAATTTTAGCCCTGTGTGAACTTCTGCTTTTTCAAATATAGGTCAGCATTTTTAAGATAGTAAATATGTCCAAAACTGTGTGCCATATCTGTGTGGGATCTCTTAGAGAAGGGCTGTTCTCCCCCAAGACATTTTACTCACCCAGGCATGCTTTCTCCCTAGATCACACTTTATGTCCTATCACAAGCTCACATCTCCTTATTTGATCATTGCCTTTACTTTAAGTTATTCTTTCATAGGCTATTTCTCACAACAAATGGGTGCCAAATGATATTTTCCCCCATTTTAGCCCCCATTCATGGGCACCACTCTCCAATATTTAAATTATGTATGAGCTTTAAATGCGCTACATTTCTTTTATTTTATTGCCTAAAGACAGAGACATTATTATTATTTATTTAAGGATGCTCTCAGAGTAGTAGAATAATAGTCATAATTTGCAAATAAAAAAGAATCTCTCCCAAACTCACATGTTAATTTGGCATTTCTGTATACCATGGGTTTTTGTTGGGTTTTTTTGGTTTTTTTTTTTTAAGATCCAAGAATGAAATATCATGATTATTTCTGCTTTTTTTCCCAGATCATTAAGGAACAAGTTGAGTAAGATTTAAGCTAAAAGTAGCAGTAAAAATACTCTACAAGATTTACACCTCTTCATAACGATGTACACTGGTATTTGTCCTTAATGCCAACCATTTGAAATTACATACCTCTTAAAATGGGCACAGTATCCATCCTTGATCCAGAACAAAAGCTAAGCTTTATATTTAAAAATATCAGATCTTTATAACTTTTTATTTGTTGATATGATTACTCCTATAATGTCGAAATCAGAATGTTGCTTTCAGCCCTGTATCTCTTTTTAGGGCCAAGGCAGAAAAGCTATCTAAAGCTTTAATTTTACATAGGTATGAAGCGAAGAAAGAAATTAGGAAGTTCTTTTTGTATAAAACACGCAATCTAGTTCGGTATTCTGTGACTGAAATTGTAGTGACTTGAACACGTTTTTCTGATTTATATGCAGATGACTCAAAGTTATGTTCTAAAGCCTTAACAGTAGTATGTCTTTTAAATGTACCCATGAGATATACCACGGTCATTATACTGTCATTAGTCTGAATACTAAAAGGTAAAATGACCTCCATCAAAAATCTATTCTTGATTTTTGATCTATTTTTGATTGTACGAAAACAGGTTTCCCAGCCTTATTTAAATTTTTGATGTCACATTCCTTCTGTAAAATATTCCTTCCTCCTTAAAACCAAGATCTTGGCAATAGAGACATTAAAGATGCACACAAGCTAGAAAAACTTCAGAATATTTCAGTCTGATTTATCCAAAACCAGCATTTACCCCTGTACCCCAAGTTCTTTGAAAGCTTATTGCACTCGCTTTCTGAGTTTTTTTGAAATTATTTTAATCTTTTATGGGGGGAATTTTACTACGCTTTTGCTTCCATATATACCTCTTGCATTCGATGCATATGTTATTCACTTCTACTGAATACTTCTTTCCACTGCAAACCTACACCACTACACACCACAAACTAATTAGTTACATTGCTGCAATCGGTCTATAGCACAGCTCTTCATTGTACTGACAGAGAAGTCGATATACCGTATCCTCTGTCATTATCTGTCAGTATTCTGCATGCTGTTATTGACTTACTCGGGAGAAAAGTTTTTGAAGAAATACAGTTGTGCGCAAGCTTGTGTGCACGTGCACATGAACATGTAGGAGGCTCTTTTATGCATAAACTAAAGCTTACATTAAAGGCAGTATAATTCTAAGAAAAATCTTTCAGATAAAATGTTAAAATGTACTGCACATCTAAAAATATTCAGTATTTTCCTTGGAGTTGCAGCTATTATATTGAATAGATAGTTTGACTGTTGCAAACTCAGATGATGTGTAATGCTAGATTTGATCTGCTCTCACTTCCAGACAGTTTTATTAAAATACATGTCCTGGCTTTGGCTGGGATAGAGCTAATTTTCTTCCTAGTAGCTGGTATAGTGCTGTGTTTCGGATTTAGGATGAGAATAATGTTCATAACACACTAATGTTTTAGTTGTTGCTGAGCAGTGCTTACACTAAGCCAAGGACTTTTCAGCTTCTCATAATGCCCTACCAGCAAGGAAGTTGGGGGAGAGGGGCACAAGAAGTTGGGAGGGGACACAGCCAAGACAGCTGACCCAAAGTGGCCAAAGGGATATTCTGCACCGTATGATGTCATGCTCGGTATATAAACTAGGGAGAAAACTGGCTGGGGGCCGCTGCTTGGGAACTGGCTGGGTATCGGTCGGCAGGTGGTGAGCGATTGCATTGTGCATCACTTGTTTTGTATATTGTAGTTCTTGTATTATTATTATTATTATTATCATCATCATCATCATCATCATTATTTTCCCTTCCTTTTTTGTCCTATCTCAACCCTTCCCAATCCCACTGTGTGTGGGGGAGTGAGCAAACAGCTGTGTGTGCTGTTTAGTTGCCTGCTGGTTTAAACCATGACAGTACAGTAACTTGTTTCAACAAAGAAAAACCAAAAATATAGTACTGTTGATTTTATGTGAATACTCTTAATTTGCAGCAGCCTAATCAAGACTAACTGTTAGAATCCTTAAAATATTTTTACGCACATTTTTCACTTGACCATCTAATGCAAATAAGTGTGTTAAATTGTCTTCATAAGCTAGCAAGGGATGGTTCAAGTTATCATAGCCATTTAAACAGAAAAAAGAGATATTTACTTTTTTATTCTGTGTTGGACAACAGTTGTTTATCTGCTTTAAAAAGAGACTGAGTCTCTCAATTTACCCATCCCTAGTCATGTTCCTAGGTCAAGACAATATTCCAGTTTCTTACCTCCACTGATATCTTCTCACTTTTTTTTTTGTTTTGTTTAAATAACCCCACTGAAAACAACACCTGTGTTAGTAAGGTTCAGTTTCTTAGGTAACCTTGACTTGATCTTAAAGGATTCCTTTTATTCTTTTTTTAAAAATCAGATTACAAAATAAAGCATCATAATTTCACTTTGGTTTGCCCCCTATGTAGTCATCAAGCCTACTGCAAAGGGGATATAATAAATTGCTTCTCATTTTGGACAATGGACAAGCCAGAGTAAAGCTGTTTTCTCTTCTTGGGGATATATAAATAAATCATACCAACTTAGATTTGAAAATGTAAACTTCCCCAAATAACACTGATTAAATTATCAAGTCTTCTTGCCTAATATCAGTCTGTAAAATTTACATGCTCCTGACTAATGCCAAACCTAAAGCTTGCACTTAAATATTGCTTGAACAAGGGCTGCAGTCCTAATTTTGGGCTCCAAATACACTCAGACATTTTTAAATCCTGAGGTGTCTATGTGGACCAACCAATTTTTAGCCTACAGGTTTGCCATTGCTGTCTTTGGCAGACAGACCTGCCCTTGCTACATCTTCCCTTCCAGCTGGCTGGGTGCCCACCAGCTCCAGTCCAAACCCACTGTGCTCCCAGCAGAGATTATGGTATAGCTCAGGCATACTGCCTTCAGATCAGTGCTGGCATTCATCCACTTACCGTAAAGTCCAGGAGGATCAAGCGTAGGTCAGTCTCCAAAGACCATGCAGATACACTGTAAGCTGCAGGAAGATGTAAGTCTCTGCAAAGGACCATACTCTCCGTCTGGAAGAGAAAGAGAAAATTGAAAGAGAAAAATTCTGAGGATAACAGTGCTCAGTTGAGACTGAGTACCTATTGTCTGCCTTTGCTTATGCATGGTTGCATGTACATACTTTGCAATGGAACATGAACATTGAGTTTTGAAAGCAGCTCATCCTGTTCCTCTGGAATATGAAACACTTAAATATTGTGCTAGTTTTATTGTCGAGCTGTCAGGCATGATGTTTAGAAGTACCTGCTGCAACCTATATTGTTGCACTTCACTAGTAAAGATGCATCCCTGAGGGGACCACCAAACTGTACTTAAGAAGTGTTATAAATAATAATGTTTAGTAGATGTCATCAAGAACCTCTTTAAAAGCAACACCACAGCATCTGTTAAAAAGCTTTCTGGGAATATCTAATACTTACAAGACTATTTTGCTATTTTATTATATCTGTATTACACCCATGTAACACCACTGCTTTTATTTTCAGTCAAGTTATAACTGTGTAAAATCCAAGAAAGACAGAAGTGAAATCTAGCCCACAGTATTCACGCAGGACAGACCTTAACCTTCACTTAACACATAGACTGGTGTATTCTGTTGTCAGTTATGACTGAATAATTAAAACAAATAATAGTGAAAGCATAGTATTTCCTTGCCAAAATGAGTATCTTTAATAAAATTACACATATAGTTGTGTCTCGTGTTAAAAAAAGATCTGCTTCCTTTATTTTATAATAGTCATTAAGACGAAGAAAAAACCACAGAAACATACTAAAAATGAAAAAGAAAGCCACATTCAAATCTGTTCCACAATAGACTGAAATAAAAGGAAGACTTTATGATCAGTTTACTGTGTGGCATATTTGCTGGAACACAAATGCTGAATGGATGCAATGGTTATCTGTTAAAATGGTTTGCTCCCTCCATCAGTTTCAGATACAGATGTACATATGACTCTTACATGTGGAAGTGGAAACTAATCATAATTTTATGAATTATTAGCATCTGCAACTGTAAAAAGGCAATCTAACTCCCATTTAAACAAAACTAGAGGGCATGTATGTTCTGTCCTCCCCCTCATCCATTTGAAGCTCATTAAGTTAAACCCCTATCTTTAAAAAGATGACTTGTGGTATTACTGATAATAAAGTCAGTGTCTCTGACAGTACGAGCGTATTGTGTGACATTTGTAACAGAGAATTGAAAGTAAAAAAAGAAATGGCTCCACAGAACCTACTTTCACTGTTCTTTAGCATAACGACTGCATAGTACAGTCTACAACTGCCAAGCTGGCTATGAACAAGGTAGTCTGCAAAACTCGAAGCAATATAGATACATTAGCTCCATGCTTTACCTACTAATTAGCTTTGCTTTTCAAAGTTTTTCCAGCACGGCTAATTAATCCCTATTCTTTTACCTCCAAAGTAAGCCAGTGCAGTTCTCTCTGAGGCCACAGTAGTGTGGATCTCCTGGGAAGGAATACCTGTTGGGTCACCTTGTTCCATCTATGTTCAGTTTTAAAAAGGGTTTAGACTGTCAGAGAGACTTTATGCTTAGCCTCTATTTATGCCTTGCTTACACTAAATTATTTGCTAATCACTCAAAATAAAGAGAAACATCAGGCAGCGAAGGCAAACATTGATAAGTTAGAAAACATCAGTATTATGATACCCATATGCACCCCAATTCTGCCTTATTGCATGACTGTTCTGTGCACTGGAATAAAATGGATCATGTAAGTGAAACCATGTTGAAACAATGCTAACTCACAAATAATTTTCTAGCAACCCCTTACAGTCTATCAAACTGTTATGCAACTCCATTAGTGTTTTTTTTAAAATTATTTTTTAATTTTTTGGGGGGGGAGAAATGGGAGTTATATCAAGAAAGGTGAGATTTTTCCCATTCAAAATTTCTGAAGACATCATTATTTTTTGACTTAGGATCACATATTGGTTTGCACAATTTCTTCAATAAAAGTAAGCACATATGGCCATGAAAGTAATACTCAGTTTAGTGATATGTCTTATAATGGAACAGTTTAGCCAGTGAATTAAATCAGGGACCTAACTGATGGATTGGCACGTCATTTCAATTTAAACAATTTGTCAAACCCTAGAATTATTTTTATTTTTTGTCTTTTCTTCCAATTCATATCCTCTTAATATTTATTAAGTATTTAGTAGAGGTTGAAATTACAGAGAAAAACGATTACTTACAGCATAATTTCTGGTTTGGTAACATCTCCTTTACTGCCACTATCAGATTATTGCATTATTTGGTTTTGAATGCATTCTCTGTCATCTCTTATCTGTTTTAAGACTCTCATTCAGCCTGACCTTGGATGCAGTCAAATGGCAAAAAATAAAATAAAGTGAAAAGCTAGTGGAAGCAAGGGAAATAGACAAGGAGGAAAATAAATAAGCAAAATAGTTTTATTTTTTTTCTTTTCCTTTCCTTTTAAAAAAAAGCTGCACTATAATTTACAGCATCCATAAATGATCCTCCTGTAATTATTTACATCTCAGCACGGATCATTTAAATAATCTATAACCAAGGTCAGTTTTAACATGTAGCAAAACAATCCAAGGCTTTTAGTCATCAGATGTTTATTTGCCCCTTAAAAAGAAATTGTATGTTGCACGCTGGAAAAACAGTTTACATTTTTTTTTTTTTACTTCAAGCTGTCCTTGTTTTATTTAACAAAGTGGCACTTCAGAAGGTTGGAAACAAAAGAAAAACTGGAACATTCAACTTACTGATACTTTGTTTAACTTTGGTCTTACTCTAATTACACATTTCATGTTTAAAAAGGTAATTAAGCTTATTTCTGAGACAGCTGCAACACCACGCTGGATAAAGTACTCAGGAGAAAGAAACTACAGGAAGAAAACCACTTAGAAAATGAGATATAAGGTAAAGAGACTTTGGCATCTGTCCTCTGGAAAAGAGGTCTCTTAGGTGAGTAGCCTCCCCACATGGCACAAAGGGATGTCAGCCAGTATGTCAGCCTGGGGCAGAAATGAACAAGTTAAATGGCAACTTACTCACTGAGAAAACACTGAACCTGCCAGCTCCATAAATTTTTGTTACTCCAAGAGCTGAGCACCTGGAGTGGGTGGCATGAAGGCATCTCCCACCCTGGATACAGGACCAATCGCTCTTCCCCCCTGCTAGGAGGTTGCAGCAACAGCATATTGTCGATATATCTATTGGGCAACTGGAAACATCAGCCATGCATCGATCGTTAGAGAGATACAATTACCTGTGGGATTTACAGTGCTTTTATGAAAGGCACAGGGGAGCTTTATATTTAGTATAAGTACATAAAGGTTTCAGACATTTTACATATTTGAAACATATGAAACGGGTTTTTGTGTTCAAGGAAAAGAATGCAAGTACCATTACAGAAAGCAAGCGCTTTTCTGTTTGTGGAATTTTTATTATTTTCTTTTTATAAAGAATTTAAATCCAACTGTATTTTAAAAATGGAGTAAATAATTTTTAGAAAGAGGCAGTAAATTACTGAAATTGAGCTGTTTTACCATTTCTGTTTGCCCTTGTAGATACCACAATGCTTCAATAACCTTAAAAATAAACATTACTTACCTACTTCACTGCAAAGAAGATCTGGAAAACTCTGACGGGTTATCCAGTACATAAACAATGAAGCAACAGGTATAAAACCAGCTGCTCAGGAGGATAAAATTCTCACATATAGCACTTGTAGTTGCATTAGGTACTGTATGCAAGTGTCTAATTTAACATTACCTACTTTGAAAACCAGAACACAGCTTCATTTTCACTATCCTGCTTTTTGGCAGTGTTTCATATTATTACCCTTCAAATCTCAAGGCAATCTACATGTGAAGCATTATATTCTTGACATGCAATTATTGTGCTATAACTAACAAAATAAGTTGGCGCTCTCATTCTTGTAAGAATATGGAGCAACACTCAGTGCTTCCTACTGATAAAAAAAAAAAAAAAAAAGAGATTGCCGTTACTGCATTCTGTCATTTCCAGAGAGAAAAAGTGCTACATTTTAGAAACTGCAGTTGCTTGATGCTTTATACACCATGTTATCAGCTTTAGTAGAAGTCAGTGTTTGAAGGTGATAAAATATTACTATTGCTACCTTAACACAATAACTCTGAGAAAATAAACTTCACTAACAAAAATTTTATAGCTTTGGACCTGAATTTACTCTCCTTAAGAAAAAAACCCAAACCTACAGTTGATTCAACTATGAATTTGCCTGAGTGCAGTTGCAGCAATTGACATATGAAGTTCAGTTCAGCAGGGACTACCAATGCATAAAGTATGTTAACACTCAATTTAAAAAATGCATATATATGTATAATCATGTAAAATACCTGACATCCATCTGTGAGAAACATGAATTCACACTAGAGCTATATGGAGAAGAGTTTGTTATACAATTTGGAAATTAACTAAAAGCAGGGCCTATAACAGTGTCTTGTTTAACCTAGTAAAATGCAAAATGAGGGGAATTAAAGAAGCAAGTCAGAAGAAATACTCATGCTTAGCCAACAGCATGAGCACAACAGAAAATGGAAGTAAAATAAAAATGAATAAAAGACACTGGAAAATACTAAAGTGAGTTGGTTTCTGATACAGCTACTCAACAGAGATTATGAGAACACCAACCCAAAATAATGGCATTGTTAAACAAAGGTTTTAAGCTAACCTTGCTTTTTTAGTGAGAGGGATAATGTAACATTGCTACCTGTATACCCAGGAGGTTGGATTCTGTCACCAAGTTGTCCTTTCCTGTTCTGTTCCTATAATCTGAACTTCAATTTTGTATTTGCAAATTTATTTGTGAATTTTACATATGGTAAAGGACAGTAACATTTAGCCATAATCTATCTTGATGTAGTAGATTCCCCTTTTCTAGTTATAAAAGTGTATGCTGAATCTCCAGATACTTTCAGATGAAACACCTTGTCCTGAATAAATTCCTTGATGAGGAGTAAAAGCACCCATTGTTTTCAGTCACATGAGTTATCTTGTCCACTGTCTGTGATACCAGATTGTTTTGTGGCAACTGGGGCAATTACTTACTGGGGGGGGGGGGAAGAAGCACTTGGTGCATATTCATACAATCTGAATGCAGTGTGGTGATAAGCAACTAGCTTTCTGCATATATGAACACAGGAGAACCTGTGCTGCAGAACATAATGATATGTTTTTTGATCATTGATTATTTACCTGCATTGTGATGCAATTAAGTTTAAGCATAATGCAACTCAGATGCAAATTCAAAGGAAATATATGAACAAAAGTGTCCTAAATATCAATTAAAAACTTATTGTGATGTAGGTAGCACTTT
Source organism: Haliaeetus albicilla (assembly GCF_947461875.1). NCBI lineage: Eukaryota > Metazoa > Chordata > Aves > Accipitriformes > Accipitridae > Haliaeetus > Haliaeetus albicilla. The sequence continues at coordinate 53,345,889 of NC_091483.1, read as the reverse complement.
GACATTTGGACATAAATATTAGCTGCTCAATTCACTAAGTATATTGATATGCCAACATACAGAAAATACTAACATCTATTTAAAGCTCACCAAGTACCATTTTAGCTTTTTTTTTTTTTAATCCAATGTACAAACTGTACATTGGAAGTGGAAGATATACATGAAGACAGCATTTTGACATTTTTCACCCCATACAAGTCTGCTTTGGCAAAATCCAGATTATCTAGAGCTGCAAAAAGCTGAATTTCAAAGCTATTTTTAGTTGATTATATCCAGGTGTCCTGAACAGTTGTCGGTTTTGACTGAAATGACAATTTTGAGTGGCGTTCTGAAAAATAAGGCTTCTTATTTAGATGCTCAGGTACGGATTTACGTTACAAATGTCCATCTACTTATTTAACATCTACCTATTAAATGGCTTTAAATATATGAATAATACATATCTTCTAATTTTCAGGATAATAAATTGAGGTTAAAACCAGGAAATTTATTTTAGGCCTGCATAGATCACTACGCAAATCCATGGACTTCCTCTAAAAGTTAGGATCTTAATCTCTCCTAAGCAGCAAATATTTTTAAATTGATAAATTATTTTTCCAGTCACACAGAAGATTAAACTAATTTCTAGAGCTAATTTTAAAATGTAAAGAAAAGCATATGCAATACGAATTTTTCAGATGGGAAAGGTGCCTAACCCTTGGACATCAAAGATAGTTCTCATGAATCTTGAACAACACTGACAAGATATTTTCTTTCTACTTTTACTTTAGTTTTCACATAAATTTTCTCAGGTTCTTTCTGCAGTCTTTTAATAGATGGCTCTTCATGGCTACTATCTCTTGGTTCCATCACAAAAGATATAAAATTCAGTTATTATTATTATCATCATTATTGCTACTGTCTAGCTACTCCAGTTTTGCCTAAAACTTAAGAGTATCAGCATGAAGTTTGTAAGGTGAGAAATACTAGTAAAAACCAAGGCATTAGTGTTGAAAGAGGAAATACAAGACTGGAGGCAGTTTATTAGGAGGGGTACCCAAGGGCCTAAATAGGGAACAAGAGATAATTTGATTGATGACTTCTAACAAAAAAATTTTGAACACCAAATCAGTGATTGTACTTGGTTTGTGTGGCAAGGTTTTGGTAGCGGGGGGGTAAGCTACAGGGGTGGCTTCAGTAAGAAGCTGCTAGAAGATTCCCTGTGCCCAACAGAGCCAATGCCAGCCGGCTCCAAGATGGACCCTCTGCTGGCCAAGGCCGAGCCCATCAGCAACAGTAGTAGCGCCTCTGGGATACCAGATTTAAAAAGTGAGAAAAAAAGCCCTGCACAACAGCAATTGCAGCCGGGAGAGAGGAGTGAGAACCTGTGAGAGAAACAGCCCTGCAGACCCCAAGGTCAGTGAAGCAGAAGGGGGAGGAGATGCTCCAGGTGCCAGAGCAGAGATTCCCCTGCAGCCCATGGTGAAGACCATGGTGAGGCAGGCTGTCCCCCTGCAGCCCAGGGAGGTCCACAGTGGAGCAGATATCCACCGGCAGCCCGTGGAGGACCCCACACCAGAGCAGGTGGGTGCCCTAAGGAGGCTGTGACCCCGTGGGAAGCCCGTGCTGGAGCAGGCTCCTGACAGGACACGTGGACCTGTAGAGAGAGGAGCCCATGCTGGAGCAGGTTTTCTGGCAGGACTTGTGACCCCACAGGGGACCCATGCTGGAGCCTGTGCCCGAAGGACTGCAGCCCGTGGAAGGGACCCACGCTGCAGCAGGGGAAGAGTGTGAGGAGTCCTCCCCCTGAGGAGGAAGGAGCGGCAGAGACAACGTGTGATGAACTGACTGCAACCCCCATTCCCTGTACCCCTGCACTGCTGGTGGGGAGAAGGTAGAAAATTCAGGAGTAAAGTTAAGCCCAGGAAGAAGGGAGTGGTGGGGAGAAGTTGTTTTAAGATTTAGTTTTTATTTCTCATTACCTTACTCTGATTTGACTGGCCATAAAATAAATTAATTTCCCCAAGTCGAGTCTGTTTTGCCCATGATGGTAGTGATCTCCCTGTCCTTATCTCGACCCACAAGCCTTTTGTTATATTTTCTCTTCCTTGTTCAGCTGAGGAGGGGAGTAACAGAGTAGCTTTGCTGGGCACCTGGTGTCCAGCCAGGGTCAACACACCAGAGTGATGCTGTGCTATCGGTGATAGCATAATATTTGGGAGTCTTTATGATCACAGGGAACGAATAAAATATGCAGACAACACTGGATTGCTTTGAATAACAAAGAAATAGAAATAAGATAAAATTCAGTAACTTTGAAATAATGTGTTTAAGAAATAATATGCAAAGGAATTCTGCCAGCAGACACTGTCTCATCAGCTGAAAACGGCAAAGGAGAAAGAGGTAAGTATATTATTTCTGTGAGTCAATTTGAGCTGTGACATTTACTTGGTCTTTGGCTTTGGTTTCACTACAAAGCTGCGTACAGGCAAAGAACAGACAGTTTCAATGTTGTGACAGTAAAGTACAAAGGAACATTTGTTACCTACAGAAAGGTTTTGATTATTAGTGTTGTTTCAGAGGGGATACAGCTCCATAATTTTTCTGTAGTACTAATTGAAGACTGCTCTGTCAGTCTTCTATACTCTGTCAAGTCTGAGATTATGATTTGCAGCTTTCAAATTTCTTGTGAATGTTCATCAAGAAAAATGTATCTGGTTATGCATTAAATTTAATACCACTGAGAGACTTCATACTTGGTTTTCGTCTAAGAAGTTATTAATACTTCTTCCTTTTTCAGAGATTTTTTCTATCTGTATTTTCTAGTAATTTTTCTCAAATTTAACGTAAATACATAAAATATATTTTGGGTGGATAGTAGTGTGATTAGAAACATAGGGCTGGAAGGTAATTCCCAGCTCATTAGCATAGCATTTTTAATATGATACAAAAAGTGTTCAAGTTCCATTTAAAAATTATTTAATATCTTTGGTGATGTTAATCATATTCAGGGCTGGTTAATTTATTTCTCTGCTGTGATGGTTACAAATGTTCTGTTTCCAACCTATTTTATACCATCTTGAGCAGACAGATATTGTTAAGACTAAAAAAAAAAAAAGTAGTAAAAAATTTTGTTTATTCTCATGGCTGGCTTAAGATTTAAGCCCAAAGTGAAGACCAGCATTTTCTAGCATTATTGTTGAACATATGTAGGCAACTTTGCAAAATTGAGTATCTGGGCAAGGATTCAGACAAGTAATGCCACTTCATGAGTAAGTTTTCATGATTTCACAGTAATGTATCAATTTACTGTGTAGTGCCTGTTATCTTTTGTCTTGTTTTGGAGTGTCTATAGACTATTCTCATGACTGCTAGAGTTAAGATATATTCTGGAATGCAGAGATGAAAATTAATACACCAAAGCACCATGTCCTAAGACAATACTTTGGTGCATGTGTGAGACACGTCATATGATGTCTATCAAGCAGAAGTTTTCAACATCATCATAGTGTATTTGCATTTCATATTTTCATTAACAGAAGGTTTTTTGAATAACTTTGTGCCTATTGACTACACAGTTCTTCAGCTTTCTGAATGTTTATGAAAACATAATTTCATTAAAATTCTAAAACTAAATATAAAACATCTTAGAGAAAATTGTTAAGGTTTAGGTATTAAAAAAGAAAAAAAATAGAATTATGGTAGGACTTAACTACTTAAGATAGTCAGCCCAGACTAGTCCTTTACCTTTTCAGTAATGAAAACAGAATCTTCAAGTAGATGTATTGTTGCCCGGGAAGATGATGCAACAACTGTCTACAGGATTGAAGTACTTATACTCTTCAACTAGCTGCCATTTAGGATGCCCCATGTCTCATTCTAGTAGATGCACTCTGAATATATCTAAAGAACTGAAATAATGGGACACCTCAGCAGCAGCAGATTCATTAAAAAACAGACACCCCCCCGCCCCGCCCCGAGCCCCCCGAACATGAAAACATTATTGTTGTCAGTGTGATGTTCCATTTTTGTTTTACATTAAGTCATTTGGGGATAAATTTACAAATATTCTAGAACATGCAGATAAAAAGCATCCAGGACTTTTCTCTCTTGAGTAAAACCCCTAACTGCTAGAATTAATCTGTCTCTACTCTTTCTTATCAGGAATAGGGAAACTTGATTTTTTGGGGGGGTTGGGGAAAAAGGAGACATGTGGAGAGATCTTAATTTTTAAAATATATAGTCTTGGATGTAAGTAGACTTTTATATCCCAAACTCTAGTTTAATATGCAAATTGTGGAAGAGAGAAAGAAATTGTTCATCTCAGGACCCACAAAACAAGGCGTTTATGCATATAGAGCTTTGATGTAGGAGGAGAAGAGGGTAGGTAAAATACAGGCCCTCCCTCATATTATTTTTCATTACATTCTAAAAACTCTTGCAGCTATCTTGGAGAATGAAAAATTTTGTTGCTGTATATAAAATGATTATAACGAGCTTCTCATGTGTTGCATAAATCAGCTAACTACGAGTTCTAGGATATGTTAAAAATTAATAATCTTGCATTATTTTTCTTGAAACATACATATCTATTGCCATATATATCCCCTCATTATTTTTTTGTGGATAGACACATACTCTGTTATGTTGATTTAAGTTAAAGAAAGATCCATTTCAGAATTTGGCAATTATGGATGTAGACTGCTCTTTGCTATACTTACATATTTTCAAATACAAATAAGTCTTAGCAATAAATGCCTCCAAGACTATGACAGCTCCTAACGTAAATCAAGGCGCAAGATGAAAGTCGTAAACCAAGTGAAATATTGAGTTGTCTGAGCTTTTTACTGTTAGGATGTTAATAACCTTTCATCTTTAGTGTCTTTTTGCTTGAAATATTTATCTTCCTGTTTTCACTTGCCAATATTTGCAGCCTTAAAGGGTTTTGTTGGTTTTTTTTGTTTGGTTGTTTTTTGTTTTTTAATGATATGTTATCAGTGTGGCAAAGGCATTGTTTCTTTGATGGCAAAGCCACATAACATGAGCTATGAACATAGTAAGACTTCACCTTATGGAGCTTACTGACACTGGGAAATAAAATTTACTTTAGTGGTATTTTATCCCTTTGCAAGAGGAAAATATATTCTAAAACTGGTAGCAACAGAATTCATATAACATGGTCTGATTAATGAAAGGATTTGACCCAAACCATCCAGAGTACTAATGAAATTAGAAAGAATTAGCTGCAAAGTTTGTATACTAATTGAAGTCACGGTTTCAAAGTGTGGGAGCTGGATTAGTCTGGTTTCAAGTCAAGAATAGTAGAAAACTTGGAACAGTAACCATAGTGAAACATGGGTATTGCAGGTTAGGACTGCTAGCTGTGAGAGCAAGAATGGTGAATTTTCATTGTGTATTACTTATCTAAGGAAATAAGTATTAACATGAAGTCAAAAGTGCAGAAGTCAAGCACTCAAGAACAACTAGAATTTCTGCTATGAATGGAGCTACTCTAACAGAAAGGTTAAGGTATGTATATCTTAGTCAATCAAAGAGCATCTCTGAGACACTTACAGGAGTCAGATGAGAAAGATATGATTAGATAAGGCAAAATAGATGCATAAAATAAAGCATACAATTTCAGATAGCAGAACTATGTGATGGGGATTTGGAAAAAGATAAAAAACATATTTGGAATAGGTGTTCTGTCTCAGAACAGAAGGCTAAAATACACTTATTTTGGTCATATCGGCAAAATTAAGATCAAGGGAGAAGATGACAATCTAAAGATATGTCGTCTTTAAAAATATAGTGTTATGCACTAGAGTAGGGGAAGTATTATTTAAATTCAGAGATAATATTAACATAGAAAAAATGATTATATTTTGGCAAAGAGTATATACAGAAAGAAGATATTAGCTGCCACAAAGCAGTCAGGAAATTTCTAAGACAGCTTTAAATATTATAAATATTATCAAACACCTGAACTGGACTGAGCTAAGTCATTATTTTCATGAAGTACTAACATTATACAGTCTAAGGGCATAGAAAACTAAATCTGACTATTCAAGGGGTCCTTTTCAAGTCTTAAGAAACTCTTGGACCACAAAGTTTACCCCTTCTATTTGACAACACCACGATATAACTCAGTTCATGTGTTTATGAAGATCTGTGTTGAAATTGGGAATAAAGCCAGCAGAAACATGCAGAACCACTTGTACAATCACTGGTCTTAGATTTAGTTCAAGGTTATGCTGCTGACATCCACATAGGCAAATCTTCAGGAAGGAGTCAGTTCATGCTGTTTATATTGCAGACATCATGGCTTGGGACTTAAAAATGGATCTCCTGGGATCTTTTGCTGATTCATACCCTGTCTTTATCAACAGCTACAAAGGCATATGAGCTGTGTTATAATCAAAAAGACAGACTACATCAGCTAGTGATAACTGTCCAATTCCTGTAATTACAGAAACTTCCATACTTAAGAATACAGTAATTTCTCTATTTCCAGGGTGGAAAGAAAAGTGTTTACCCAGTGACCACAGGCATTATAATACTTTTGGAGTTTAAAAGATTGTCAAGATATTTTTTCAGTTTGCTACTCCTGAAGTTATTTCAATTTCTGAAAAATTCTAGAAACAGATTTTTGAAAAGAAATCTTTATATTTGTAAACTGGTATGCCTATGTTTCTCTGAAAAAGTATTTTCCTGGAAGACTTGTACATTTTTTGAAAATAACAAGAGAATTAAAATTACGTACTCTGAAACAAATATTTTCTTACACATCTACCTCAATATGTTGTAGAAAGTGCTTCATCACCACTATTAAGCAATCACAAGGATTTACTATGTTCTTAGATTGACATTTTTTTTTCTGTATATAGTGTGGTAAGTGTACACCTGATGTTTGGGAAAGAATTGTTTGGCAATATATTGAATAAAATATTGCAAAGTGTCATATATTTGCTCTTGTAGGTGTAGGAAAGGGAAACATTTCACTATTGTCCTGGTTTCAGCTGGGATAGAGTTAACTGTCTTCCTAGCAGCTGGTTCGGTGCTATGTTTTGAGTTCAGTATGAGAAGAATGTTGATAACACACTGATGTTTTCAGTTGTTGATAAGTAGTGTTTAGACTAAAGTCAAGGATTTTTCAGCTTCTCATGCCCAGCCAGCGAGAAAGCTGGAGGGGCACAAGAAGTTGGCACAGGACACAGCCAGGGCACCTGACCCAAACTGGCCAACGGTGTATTCCATACCATGGGACGTCCCATCTAGTATAGGAACTGGGGAGTGGGGGCGGGGAATCGCCGCTCGAGGACTGGCTGGGTGTCGATCGGTGGGTGGTGAGCAATTGCCCTGCGCATCATTTGTACATTCCAATCCTTTTATTACTACTGTTGTCATTTTATTAGTGTTATCATTATCATTATTAGTTTCTTCTTTTCTGTTCTATTAAACCGTTCTTATCTCAACCCACGAGTTTTACTTCTTTTCCCGATTTTCTCCCCCATCCCACTGGGTGGGGAGGAGTGAGTGAGCGGCTGCATGGTGCTTGGTTGCTGGCTGGCGTTAAACCACGACAGCTATAAATGATTAAGCCTGTGCTTGCATATGCTTTTATTTGAAGTCTGAAAGCTTTTTTTTTTTTTATGGACTGCTGTGCTTCACTTTGGGATAGCAAATATACATTATATGTTTTTGTTTGCTTCAACACAACACATGGCTCAAACTTGGAGAACTAGAGCATAACAAAACCACCTTCAGTATAATCCAGTCAGAAGGTACACTTACACCATGTCAACCTCTTTTTTGAAACACCCTTCAATAGAAACATAACCTTCTTTCTAACAGAGAACAGCATTCAAGAAGTCAATAATATGGAAGAACATGAGTTTCTAAGCCCATTTATACATCTATTGGAAGGAAGGAGAGGTGTAAACATACCATAGTTGAGTTTTGTAGATGTGTCTGAAATTCTCTACATTTAATCGAAAACTTTTGTATTCTGGAACTCAGGAATACAAGCACAAGCTGTTATATGGACAGACACTTTAGCTAATCCCTTAGCAATTCTAGTTCCTGTTACTCCTTCCTTCTTCCCTTTGATGTTGATATGTGAGTTTTAATTCTCTTAGACTGGGATTATGACACAATTCATTTTCTTCCTTTCCACGATGTTTGATTTCAAATGGCAAAGGACTTGAGTGACAGCTCTAATCAGACCCAAGAATAAAGGTGGATTACCTAGCTTCCAGACAGAGTAATTTACACTTATAAAATGAAGACATGCAGTCTTTCACCTACTCACATACATTATCTGCTAGTGAGGGAGACTTACTCTATAACAATTTCAGTAATAAATTGTGCGAGTACAAAATCAGGATCCTATCAATAGAAAAATAGATACAGACTATCACAGATAAAGGGAAAGAAGGAATTAGTAATTAGAATAAGGTCAAAAGGGCAGAAATGATCATCATTTTATTGTTTATATCTGGTTCATCTTGCTTATCCATTTTATCTTCCCCTCCCAACAAGCTTGTACACTACACCATTTAGCTTGATGTATATATATTCTTACGTGTGTGTATATATATACATATATCTAGCTTCTTTGAAAGCTTTGTCTGAATTTTCTACTTTTAATGTATGGCTTACACATTAGAGTCTATTACAACTTTTTTTTGTACCAGCTCTTTCTTCAAGAAACATCTTTGCATCAAAGTTTTCCACAGAACAACATTGATTTCAGTGAAATTTTGTTTTTCAGACCAAGAATTTTCTGGTCTGTAGAAAGCTTCTTTCCAGCAGTGTCAATATGACCAGTCATTTATTTAAATACAGTTGAAGTAGAAGCTTCAAAAGAATTATCTGCAGTCCTTCGGCTGCTAACCTAGGAAGTCAAATGCTCATCTGGGAAATGGAGACATAAATTACAGACTCTTGTCTAAACCAGACAAAGAAAGAACTTCATCTGAGGTCTGCTATATTCCAGGTGAATACCATAGCTTAGTGGTAGTAATTATATTCAATGGAGCTATTTGTTTTCTGTTTTCCACAGAATCAATGCAAAAGTCTTGGTCTTTGCTCTGATGTGAAAGGATAAAAATACTTAAGTCTCCTTAACTTTCCTTCCAAGCTCTGTGGGCCCTAATGATCTCCTCACACATCACCATGGCTTCTTTAGAAGGAGCGCAAGAGCACAGAAAGGTTATGGCTCCTTTGCCAGAAGCCCAAAGAACGGAGGAGCATGTGCTCTATCAGCAGTCCCTGCTCTGGCAGCATAATAGTTTCATTTCTTTTCTAGGATGCATTTTGTCTGCTGACACAGCACCAGCAGTGTATGTGTCTACCTAATAGCTATAGTTTTGTCCATAAATGAATACTATTTTCCAGCTACATCTAACTTTTCTAAGGAATTTGTATATCTATGGGAAAATAAGTTTATATATCCAAATAATAATTTACTTTTGATGATAGGTGACATATTCGAATATCTCTGTGAAACAATGACAAAACAGGAATAAATCTAGTTGACAAGAGCTACAACTTGGTAACAATGGCTACTATGACATTCAGAACTGGAATATTCATGCCTCACAAGGAGGAGTATGACAAATATTTATACCTCAAGAGAAAGTAATGCTGAAGTGGTAGTCGCAGCCCACAAAAGTGACTGCCATAGTACCCTTTTGCTTTTGCAGGTAAACACAGGTTCCTATGACTTTATTTCAGTTTACGTTTTAGCAGAAATCTACAGAAAATTCATGAGCTGCTAGTTAGACCACTTGTCAGACCTCTAGCTGTATCATAGTAACCTTCTGTTCTCTTTTTTAGATGGTTATAAATTGTTTTTTAGTATCTTATGTTTAATTATTTGAAATCAATTCAGCAGAATGCAGGAGTTCAACAAGTTGTAGATTTATGTAAGTTTTTATTGTAAGCCAAGTGTCTTCTCGAGTAGTTTTCTCCCCAGGGGATTTGCAGTGCCTGTAAATTTCAGAGGGACTTGACAATTTTGCAGCAATTTATAAAACTTATTTCAGGAAAATATAAACAATTGGTTTAATTATACTTCATAGCAATCTGGTTGGAATTATTTTAGTTGACTTTAATGAAATTTAAATTTTTTTTTCTTTCTTTTTTTTTTTTTCCCCCAATGTAAATTCAATGGTAACAACTATATAAGAGAATTTGACAGATTCTGGGAAAGATAACGCTGAAGTTCCGCAATCCCACTCTCCTCTGGGGTTGATAACCCCAGCCATATCACAGCTCTATCAGGCACTGCAGATGCTTAGAGAGCTTCAGAGCATTGAATTGTCACAAAGAAAATGTTTATGGACTTCTTTTTAATGTTGTCACTTCCTAATCAGCAAAGTATTTTTCATATCAATTTGTAATCTTAAATCAGAGTATTTATTGGTTTCCAAAAACTTTTCACCACATTCACCACACCTCAATGTAAATGGCTATCATGTTGGTCACACATGATTTCCCCTTCATAAACTCCCTTCACCTGAGGAGGTTCTGTTGATATGCACAATTTGACAGGAGAAGAGATTTATCCTCAAGAGAGAAATTAATGACAACTCCTTTTGCTTTGTTTCTTCCTGTCGGTAAGTATGGCAATGGATGGCATTGACTTGATTGACCAACTGCGTTCAAATAAATAACATCTTAGAACTTGACCAAAGGCTTAGCTGCTAGTGAATCTGAAATGTTGGTAAGGCTAGCACATGGACACCAGAGATACTCAAGTGTTATTCACCGCTGTTTTGAAAGTTTTAGTAGACTAATGCATGGATGAGTTAAACTGACTCAAATTCTTATGTGGAATACCACTGTTCTTGTCTAGCCTGCTTTGAAGATATTTATTTGGGGAAAATCATAGTTTACGAGTTATACTGTATTTTTTTATTACTTCCTAATCACAATGTAGTTTGAATTACAATACAACAATTTGCTGGCAAAACCATTATTTTCTTCACACTGGCCTGTTAACTTTTGTCTGTTACCATCCCATTTATATCCACCTACTGATCACTGCTCAAGTATTTCTCCCGACAGCATGTACTTCAGCAAATACAATAAACACATTGTAATAATCTGGATTTAATATTAGTGCTGTCAATCAGTTATATTTGTGAATTTCTGCAGTGAAATTAAATTAAAAGTGTCTTATATACAGATAAAAAGGATGCAAGTGAGGATTTTTTTCCATTTTTCATCACAAGACTCATAGAAGCACTCTGGAAGATGAGATTTTGATAGTATTTGATTAAAAAATACTGATGGACAGAAATTTTTAACGTATCATGTTATGCATCAAAATACCAGTATTTTGAAAACTTATTTACTGAAATAGACATTAAAACCAGTGATGTAAAGTAAATTTCTAGGTAATGGGTTTCCTATAAAACCAACATGCAATGAGTAGCCTATGTCACGTTAAATGATCTGGCTTCTCTTAAGTGTCCATACGTCCCATGTAATTATACAAGAGGACTTAAAAAGATGTTAGAACTATGAATAGTCTGGCTCATAATCATTTTAAATGTCTATTCTCTCCCCTTTATGAGCTTGATGAAGGACTGATGATCTGAACACAGCATTAATTTAAATTGGATGGAGGGAATGAGGAAGCAAACTCTGAAAATTAATAGGTTTTTACATGCTTTACTGAGAACAGAACTTGAAGGTAAGAGGTATAAACTAAGGGCATACCTCCTCAGAGAGCCTGGTCTGTCAGAAGTAAAAGAGAAAGCTAAATTATTCTGCTAGATTAACTCAGTCTTCTGATTCACAAATTTGATACTGGTCAGCAATACAATTATTAATGATCCTATTTTGAATGAAGCTTTTTTTTGAGTAGGACTGTACATCTAACAAAGGATCAAGGTTAAAATGCAGGATAGTTAAAGGGAGCAGATCACAGATAGCATGGAGGAAAATAATGGTATCCTATAGAGATCCAGTTATGAGAGAGTTTATGGACACAAGTTCTAATAACATATATGGCCAAGTGACGGAATAAACTCAAAAGGGCCGTGCACAGTGCAGATGTGCAGCATAGCTCTGGTATATCAGAAAGATATAACACAACAGTTACTGCTCACAATAAATCCACATTACTGCAAAAACAGAACCCACAAAGAAACCTGTCCCCTTCCCCTTCCATCTGAATGGGCCAGTTTTTATCCACTTTTTTCCATAGATTTAAACATAATTTCTGTAACATGAGAAATCCTACTTCTTTGCTTCTATTTCTATTTTTTTACTAAAGCATATTGACAAAAAACATCCATACAGAGCATAGACACCAAGTTCAGAAGTGCTAACGTTCTTTTGATGTGTTTTGAGACTTACATTCTTTGCCTTCATTTTTATTTTACATAGATTCTTAGGATTTCCAATTCTTTCAGTCTTTTCTCAGAGAGTCTAAAATGCAAGAAATTTGATTATTCTTTCTCCTAGACATTCTCCAGCTAGTTCATTTCTCTACTGGAAGTGCACTGCCCTGGACAAAGTATGCTAGCAGAAGCCTCACAAATGGTAAGGGAAGAGAAAGGATTATTTAATATAGCTTGCAATAGCTCTGATCTACTTTATCTATTTTATCCCAGTGCACCGATGCAGGGCTTTTTGTTGTTGTGGTTTAGTTTTTTGTTTTTTTTTTGTTTGGGTTTTTTTTGGTTTTGGTTTTTTTTTTTTTCCTTCTTCATATATAACTTCATTCAATCTTCTATTACCTTACCTAGTCTTAATATGGATTTGGAGACAAACTCAAAAAAAGGTCATAAAATCCAACCTAATCCAATCCATTCTCTCTCAAACCAAATTACTGAATCAAATTTTACCAAACCAAACTCTGCAAAAATGGCATTTTATTGCAGGAAAAACAAAACAAACCCAAACCAAACAAGTATTGGAAGCTAATTTTCTATTGGTCTTTGTTTATTTGTTTTCTTTTTTTTCTTTCTTTCTTTAAAAATAAGTGTTTGGGGTTTGTGTGACGGGGTTTTGGTAGCAGGGGAGGGGGCCACAGGGGTGGCTCCTGTGAGAAGCTGCTAGAAGCTTCTCCGGCTCCAAGCTGGACCTGCCTCTGGCCAAGGCCGAGCCCATCAGTGACAGTGGTAGCGCCTCTGGGAGAACAGATTTAAGAAGGGGAACCCGCAGTGAGTGGGGGGATTGGAATGTGAGAGGAACCCCTCTGCAGACACCGAGGTCAGTGAGGAAGGAGGAGGGGATGCCCCTGCAGCCCATGGTGAGACGGCAGGCTGTCCCCCCCCAGCCCAGGGAGGGGAGCAGGGGAGCGGAGGCCCCCCAAGATGGCCGTGACTCCATGGGAAAGTCTGCGCTGGAGCAGTCTGTGACTGAAGATCAGCCAGTGGAAAGGACCCATGCCAGGAAGTTTGTGAGGAACTGTGTCCCGTGGGAGGGACCCCTCGGTGGAGCAGGGGACGAGTGAGGAGTCCTCCTGCCCCTGAGGAGGAAGGAGCGGCAGAGACAAGGTGTGGGGAGCTGACCCCAACCCCCACCCCCTGTCCCCCGGGGGGAGGAGGGAGAGAGAACCGGGAGTGGGGCTGAGGGAGGGGTGGGGGGAAGGTGTTCCAAGGTTTGGGTTTACTTCCCAATATCCCTGTTTTGATTTGATTGGTAGTAATTTAAATTGATTTTGTTTCTTCTCCAAGTCGAGCCTGTCTTTTGCCCGTGACCATAAGTGGTGAGTGATCCCTCCCTGTCCTTGTCTCGACCCACGAGCCTGCCTTTATATTTTCTCCTCCTCATCCCACCGGGGCTAGAGGGGGAGGAGTGAGCGAGCAGCTTCGTGGTACTTTGGTACTGGCTGGGCTAAAACCACGGCAATAAGTTTTCCAGAGAAACACAAAGCTGAATTCTATCCCTCAACTGTGGAAGGATCTGTTCTGTCCTTTCAATTTAATGGTACTAAAAACAGAGCCTCTTTTTACTCTGCTATGCCTACTTAGTCAGAATCAAATCCAATTATATTTTGAAATTAATTAATGACTTGTTACGGATATACACAAAGCAACAAAAAATTATGGATAGATATTATGAAGTCTAGCTGATATTATGTGAAGTTCTGCAAAGTTCCTTTTTCTTGTAAAGCTCATGTATCACGCCATGTTGTCTTCAGTCATTTTGGTGATATAGTTGACAGCAGTTAATTTACCATATTGGCAAGAGCTAAGCTCAAAGCGTTGACACTATTGGGAAAGAGGAAAAAGAAGAATATCTCCTTTGACAATATGTTTTTGACCTACGTTTTCAATATTTTCTATTTGAATATAAATACAGCTTTGCTCTTTTATGAAGGGTAGCACACAAAGATTCTTTCAGATTCAGTTTATTGTTTCTGCAAATTATAAGAGGCAGAAGCAAGCCAACAGCAAAGCCTTGCAAGATATTTTGAAAAGTAATGGTTTGTTGAAGAAAAGTGCCTTGGGAACTGAAAGAAAAAACAAAAGTATGAAAAAAAAAGACAGCAGGAAATTGTACTGATATGGAAGTTACTGCATTCCCATGATGTTGGCATTGTTGCTGTGTCAAAGAACAGTTAATGTGGGATCTCAAAGCCATCAAAATGGAGGTTGTTTTTTTTTTTTCTCTGAAATCATCAGGTGTTTTAAGACCTTTACAGTACTTTAGAATTAAATTCAACTGCAGGCAAAATGTGTCCTGAATGTCTGCTTTCAGCATGAAAAAATCCCTTTGCTGGTCACTGAAACTGTCACTGCCTCAGTCTTGCCATCTGAGATATTAAGTTAAAGGAAGCATGTATATTTTTCCAAAACACTTAGAAATCTACTAAACCAAAAAAAGTTTTATGAAAAAGCAACACTACCATACAAATATTATCAACTAAACTCACATAGGTACATTTTTTTTCATTCCCAAGAACCACGATCCAACTCATTGAAGTACCTATATTGTTAGGTGATGTGTATAAAGTTTGAGTGTCTGTATGTACTTCCAGTTTACGATAACTTTGCTTAGCCCCTACTAATCTTTGATAAGAACTTCAGCCTGTCCAATTGCTCAATCCTTAAAGGTGGCTCCATCCAGGCTTCATGTATTTTTTTTTCAAACAATCTGAACACCCTCTAAAGCAAATAGTACTCCTAAACAATCTGAACACCCTCTAAAGCAAATAGTACTCCTAAACACTGTGATGTGTTACATTACTGAGTTGGATTATTTTTGGAAGACAGAAATGGAATGAAAAAGGAATTCTAACATTTCTAAACCTCCATGAGCTCTGAACGTATGCTTTGCTTTTTCAGCTTTCAAAAATTATCACTGACTGGCCCATTGATTGGGATAACCTGTACCTGCATGAATACCAAAATTTACTGCCATCCTTCAGATGAACCCTTTCACCATGTCTCCAGAACACTGATGTGTGTTTGGGGAAATGCCCCGTAACCCATAGCTGTTTGTAGCTATGGGGCTTTATGATCCCTGGGATTTCTACTTCTTCCTGTGGTTTTCCGTGGTGTACAAAGAGCTTCTCCCAAACACAGCTCTCTGATTCAGAAACAGACCACCCAATGACCTAACCAAAACTCTAAAGGGAAGAATTGTATTCATCCAGCCCATCCTTCAGGTGGACAAGGTATCACTAAAAGCCAGTTAGATTTTGTTTGGTTTGGTTGTTTTGGTTTGTTGTTGTTGTGTTTGCTTTTTAATAGGAATACATGAAAAAGACTGTCTCACACCAGGTAAAAGCCTGAATTCTAATGCCATTGAAGACAGGTAATGAATATCTCTATCCTCTATCTATTATCTCTATCTATCTAGAGTAATGATTCTGTAGCCAGCCACCTCTTCTGTAAGCAACGTTTCTTTCATCCATTCTCAAAATCTGTGTGCGCACAAGTTTCATGATTATTTCATATTTGTCTTTTCTATAACATATTAAAAATTCATCTGAACTGTATATAGAAATTTGATGTGAATAAAAATCATTATATTGCAGTTAGCAGAGATCTCAGTTGTACATGGTTAATAACTTGACTGTATCTTGTCAAACTTCATTGCGATATCATTTAATTGTTGATGTATCTTATAATTGAGCTTCAGTGATAGCCTGACATATTTTACAGTATTTCTGACTCAAAAAAACTTGGAAAAATTTTCAGAACTTGAATCGTAACCAACAAAGCAATTCTAACTTTCTATTAAGAAAGTAATGACTTAAGAATATAAATTACAGACAAAAGATCTTTTTCAATTTTAAACAGACGTTACTAAGGTGAGCAAAAATGTAGCAGTGATTGTGAGTGTCCAGAACGCGTGAAATTTCTTGTATACATAGTTTACAGGTCAATCTGTGCTACAAGTTCCCCTATAGCAAGAAATGAAGAGATAAACAGTTCTAATTCAAGAAATCAAAATATTTTACTTTCACTGTACTATGATTTTACAATAATAAAACACCCATCAGCCAGCCTTTGTATTAACATGGAAGTCAGAGATAATTTCATTTGCATGGAATTTATCCCACATTCATGTTCACTCACTCACTGCTTGTGCTGTGTATTAATAAATGCTAATACAGCCAAAGGTAAATTTGTCTTGGAAAGGTAGATGAAAAATGCGGCATTTATGTTTTGAAGTTTCACAGTAGTAACATGAAAATTGGTTAACACCAAAATCTACTTCAAAACTAGAAGATATATGGAAAAGTTCTATGTAATTGCCTGGAAGTTTTTGGTTAATCTCCTTAAATAAACCTTTTAAATTTTCTCCTGAAGACTGTACAATGTTTCAGACTTTCAAAGATTACTTTTTAATCTCTATTCAACAAAAATAATCCTTCTACCACTATACCCAACACGTCAGTCTCTGTTCCAACTAAATAACTACTGGCCTCTGTTAAGTGATTTGACAGGTAAAACAGGCAACCAAGAGTAACAAGTTACAGAAGAAACAACCTAGCTAATCTCTGTGAGTAACCTAGGTCTCCCTTGGGGAAGAAGACAGGGGAGAAAGTAAAGTATGATGAAATTAATACCTCGAAACTGAGAATAACGGAATATGAAGCATTAGTGGCACCGTCACACTAAGAAGTCATAAAAAGAGCCAGTAGCCTAAATTCACTCACAGCTCGATGTGGTGGAGCCAGTTTAGCTGCTTGACAATTCCTTATGTTCTGATTTCAGCTGGGATAGTTAATTTTCTTCCTAGTAGCTGGTATAGCGTTATGTTTTGGGTTCAGTATGAGAAGAATGTTGATAACACACTGACATTTTCAGTTGTTGCTAAGTCATGTTTAGACTAAGTCAAGGATTTTTCAGCTTCTGATGCCCAGCCAGCAAGAAGGCTGGAGGAGCACAAGAAATTGGGAGGGGACACAGCCAGGACGGCTGACCCAAACTGGACAAAGGGGTATTCCATACCATGTGACGTCATGCCCGGTATATAAACTGAGGGGAGTTGGCCTGGGGGGTGGATCACTGCTTGGGAATTAACTAGGCGTCAGTTGGCAAGTGATGAGCAATTACACTGTGCATCACTTGTTTTGTATATTCCAATCCTTCTATTATTATTATTGTCATTTTAGTATTTTATTACTATCATTATTATTTCCTTCTTTTCTGTCCTATTAAACGGTTCTTATCTAAATCCATGAGTTTTACTCCCCCACACCCCCAATTCCTTCTTCCATCCCACTGGGTGCGGGGGGAAGTGAGTGAGTGGCTGCATGGTGCTTAGTACCTGGCTGGGCTTAAACCACAACACCTTATTACTGTGGGGCTAGAGTAACAGCATTACTTTTCTTTTCAGCAGCTTATACCAAATTGTAAACATAATGAAGAGAGAAAAACAGAAACAATCTGTAGCACTGTTTCTTATTCTTTCACCAAAACACAAAAGAAAGCTGCCTATTTCAAACAGCAGAGGGTACATCCCTGTGAGAGACCAAGCACCTTGCAGGAGCTGCTGAGTATGTTCTGTCAACACTGGAAGATGCTCAGTACCTTGTAGGCAAGGAGCATGTGGTAAGCCTGTGTAAAGTGTAGGAAAGATACTGTGCTTCCACTACTTTCCTCCCCTGTCCCATCCTCTCTTAAAAATGACTGCCTATGTATTTAATAACAAAGTCAAAAAAACAGGCAACATTTTCAGTGTTCATGAGGAACAGGAAAGAACTCGTGCCACTTGGCTAAGTAAAATAGAAGTAACCAATGTACTTCAAAATTACCTACTAAGAATAAATAAATGATACGCTACAATTATACGTCACAGCATTGTTCTGTTCATCACAGATTTTTAAAATCCGTTACAAGGATGGTAGCATGGCAGACGGCATACTGAGCAGCATACAGTACTTGATATTTCAATGAAAATGTTAAACACAAAGAGCAATCTGTACAACACATATAGCAGTGATTTCCCTTTGCAAAAATGGCAGAAACCTATCCCATTATATTTAACATTATATGTTAAGGGTTGGCATTTATTTGATAATGTCAGCTGTCTATCATGGTATGTACAGTTCAGCAGTGTCCATAAATAGGTAAGGAATAGAATCGAATTCAGATAATTGAAATTTTCTTGTAAGGTTAAAAAAAAAATCTAAAAATAAAGAGAAAACACTAGAAAAATCACTATTAGACAAAATGTTTGCGAAGGAAAGTATTATCTGCCAAGCTACTAAAAGACTTACAACACAGGTTTACTAGCTGTCAAAAAAACCCAAACCCCACAACAACAAAATAAAAAACCCCAATCCCCCCAAAACCTAAACTAAAATGACATTCTTACTGACAAAGAAAGGAAGGGACATTCTTGTCATCAAAAGAGCAGCAATTAGGGATTTCAGTCAGTTAACTTCAGAATTATAGGAATTAATGCTACCTCACTGTCTAAACTAGTCATGTCAACCACAAAGAAAGGAAACATAATAAGAAACTTAATGACAAGGTCTAGGTAAATCACAGGAACTAGAAGAACAATGTAAATTTCTAGTGCCTATGTATTACTGTGATGGGACCCACTTATGTACTGAAAAGAAAATGTTCTTTCCTGTCTCTAGTAATGTCATTGTACATGCACCTCTAATTACTTCACTTTCATGAAGTTTTAAATACAGAGATTTTATTTAAAAATGACAATAATTTCTTTAATTTTTAGAAGAAACAATTTTTGCAACATTTGCTGCAATATTTGAAACAAATAATGAAGTGTAAATTTAAAAAAAAAGATTTGAAAAGAATATTTCTCATGTTTTAGAGCTATTTCTCAGATCCCTGTAAAGCAACATTCCTCAGTCTGAAAGGTCACAACTACAAATAAATCAAGACTGTCAACAGCTAGAGCATCATGCTGATAAAAGAAATAAAACAATTTACGGAGTTATACTTCTCACAACAGACCTTGTCAGGCTGTCACCTATCTAACTTCAAACACTTCTTTGTAGAACATCATTTTACTTTGCTTCTATTGTGAAATTACCCTTATGTGTCCATTATGAACTTTCCAGTTATTGAAAAAAATAAATCAAGTTCAGGGCATCTTTGATCGAGATAATCTTTCTTATTGGTTATCCATGTATTTTACTGCCAGTTCAACACTAAAGAGCCAGGCAAAAAAAAAAAAAAAAAAAGAAGTATTACTGCTTTAATAAATTATATAGGTTTGCGTAGCTGCTAGATGTTATAAAATGTTTATAACTGAAATTTTGTTTCCAGTGATCACGAGACAGGGTGTCAGAAAAAAATCTGGCTATGAATGATGCCAGCAAATAAAGAATTCTTAATATTTTTCCACATTATACATTAGCATAGTACAGATGGTCTTGGTTTCTCAGCTTCTAATACTTGTCTTCCTCTCATCTGTCTTTACTTCTAAGTATAAATGTAGGTTTTTCTATAAAATAAAATTTTGTTACTAAAATTTTCCATTTGTTGCCAAAACGTCCATTCTCTTTCCACAAATAAAAAGTGATGGTAATGCTTACGTTCTGTTTAAGAAGATAATTATACACTTACTTCTCTAATGTGGCTTTTCCTGATGTTCATTATAAAAATTGTATTTTCAGTAGAGCTTCCCTTCCTGAAGGCATAGTTTATTCTGAAGTTTTTCTTCAAGTGTGATGTAGAGTTTTATGATAAATCACACTACATACTGTGGCAGGTTATCATTTAAGCAGTTATTCAAGGTAGCTCACAAAGTGAACTTTCAGGATTTAGATTTAACTGAAATCTAAAACTCCATTCTCTGAAAGCCATATGGAACCTTTTCAATTTTCAACACTTTCTCAGTCCCTTATGGCTAAGTTGAGCAGTAACAAAGTCAAGCTTCAGTGTCGGTGATCCACTTTTAATGTTCTAGGCACAAGTTCAATCCTGCTCTAAGTAGAAACAGCTCTGTTAAAGTTAATGAATTTCTACTCATGTTGATGATAACTACAGTGGCATTTGTTATGCTGAGATCTAATTCCTTTCGTTGGGAGTACAATTTTACAACATCTTAAAAGGTGACATGATTAAGGCTTTCAGACAGGATAATTGGAAATCCATTAGAAAACCCTTCATATTATGTTCCCCATAATGTTTTTGTTTGTCTTTTAATTTTATAGCAATGACCATTTCTGGTATGAATTGTTTTGCAAGATTTTAGATTAATTGGACTTCTAAATCCATACTACTGACAAGCAGTCTTCATAAGGGTAATTAAATTCTAGGGAACATAGGTGAAATAAGCACTTTTGAATCTAACATTATTGGATTTAATTGCTTAAAAGAAAACCAATTTTTTATTACTGTCTTAGATGGCTATGAAAAAGGGAAACTATTTTAATAAGTTGAAAACAGCAAACAAACAAAAAACCACCTTGCCTAATATTTCATTCAAACTTATCTCAGTCTCAACCTTTATTTTATAAAGCTGTAATGGAATAGTAATGTGTATTTTGGCTTATTCCTTAATGACATGGAAAGAGAATACATGAGGGAAGATTATTATCCATCTGCAGTTCTGACTATTAAAGTGGGAGTTGTTCGAGAGTGTGAATACAATTTGGGCTGGGGGACAAATATGGGACACACACATAGATTTGGAGGGACAAGCAAAATATCCGTTACCATAAATAACTTACAGGGATCAAACTGCTTACTGGAACCTGGAGACTGGCAAGGGTACAGAAATACCCTAAGAGAAATTTAAAGCAAGTGTCTATTGGCCTATATACTTGTTACCTGTCCAAAAAGTGTGTGTGATTTTTAAATCAGTCTTGACTGGATAAAGAGATAAATGCATTAATTCCATTTAGATGATTATATCAAATATATTTGTCAAAATAAGGCATGGTATAAAAAATGAGGCTGAATTTCACTCCACACTGGTATAAATATACTACTCACTGAGGCATGGGTAAGAGATAGAAGTAGTGGTGTTGCCTGAGTGGAGGAGCTGTTTCTAGGCTAGTCAAATATTAGGCAGGTTTTGTCTGCTATTGGATTTTAGTGCTGATAAAACCTGCAGCTCTAGAAGTCAGCAATTTTTGACAGAACTATCAGAAGAATTTGTTAGGTAAGGTGTTGATAAGCTAGGACAGTATGAAAAAAAAATATCAGTGTAAGTGGAAACCCTGCAGGACTCAAGGAAATGGTTTTGCTACAAATGCTAGTGTGTTTTAGCAGGAGTGGAGTCTGCCTTATGACTACAACTGAGATGAGATACATTCAGACATCAGGAGGTCTGATGAAGTAAATGATCCAAATGTCCACAGCAAGTCAGATGAATGTAGCGCAAGACATCTTTTGGATCTGATCTTGGGGAAAAGTAGGTAAGCATAGTTTTCTTTCTTTTTTAACTTCTTTGAAGATTTGGAACTGGGCCATCTCACTCTGCTACTGCAAAAATCGAAGATAATATATACTCTTAACATGACTTGATGTAAGCACAATTTCAGTGATTAGCAGTGAGATTTCCCTTACCCAAAGGTAAGGCAGATCTATGAACCTTGTTAAAGCACCCAGGAGTTCCAGCAGCCTCTGTGGAAGCTGTGCATTCCTAATTTGTGAACTTGGATCACAAGGATTTGCAGAGAGAAAAATTTTGTTTTGGTGATTTGGGATAGTTAGGAAAACTCTGACATTCATAGGGCAGTCAGAAGCATGTCTGAACTTTGACAGCCTTGAGGGACTTTGACATACAAGACTAAAAAATACTACAAAGAAATAAGAGACAACCAGATCTCATAATATTTTCTTGACTCAAAAGGTTTTTTTCCTCGCCAAATTTTATTTAATTAATGCACGACAGCAAGACAGTTCCCATTGTAGAACAGCTAGGGAATATTGCTAGGAATTAAAGAAGGGTAAATTCAGACTGAATGATCCTGGCCCCGTTAGAGCACCACGTGGGTCTGTTTTGCTGGCTTCACAAACACTTGTTTCAGTATCTGTTAAGACGAGTCCACTTTTTAATTTTTGTGTGAAAGTACTTACCAAACATGTTTGACTGGATTTTTTTTTTTTCCTCTGGAATATTTTCAGCTTTCAGGGAATGTGCTTTTGAAAATAAATAGGTAACAATATTTTTCTTTAGGGAGGTAAACAGTCGTATTACCAATTGCTGAGTAAGCTTTATGTTTTGGGCAACCCTGGCGAGTCATGCTCAACTGTTATCTAGTGCCCTGCTGAGACAAAGGGAGACTTATTATCACTTGCCACCTTTGCCTTTATTGAAAATGGATTCTAGGAGTGGAGGAAAAATAATTCAACATGTTTATTTACCTCTGTGCATCTTGGTGTTGGAACAGATATTTTCCAGCTTCCAATTATGTGCAGTCAAACAATCAAGACAGAGAACATTTCATGGTAGAATTTATAATTCTTTTAAAATTGTTTACATCTTAAATTAAAAAGCTCAGTTTCTGGACACTTCTTTTGAACACCTTTTATCAAGAATGTTGGCAATGATGGTAAGGAATTAGGTTGTAGCCTCTAGCATGATTTTGCTGATTATGCTATAGGCTATAAGGCTTTATAGGGTTATAACTCACTTTAGAGTATTCTTTCAGATGCAGTTAATGATTAACCAGGCCATTAACAACAGAGCTAGAATATCATTAAAAGAGAAGGTAAAAAAAGGAAGCACTAATTTACTAAGAAGTATTAATTATAAGTTACCTTACCATGTATTCATCTAATTTTTAAATTATTATAGCTTGATCACATTTCTAAGCAAAAAAATAATACAGTAAGATGTGGTATACATGTGTGTATTTTGCTTTGTCTTTTTAATCTTTTTGTGACAGAAACCACTTAAGTTCATGGAACGCATAAAGTTAAAAGTGAATTTTATGCTCTATAGCCTGGTCAACCAGATATTAGTATGTTCTGCAAGAACTATAAAAAACATCCTATAAAGTATGGCTGAGTCCTACAATTTAAATTGAATTGCATTACTCTGAAAATTACTGGTGCTCACAATGTAGATTTTAATGCATATTTTAGAAACAGTAATCATTTTAGTAATTTTAGAGATATGATCTTGTTACTTTTTTTAATTTGATGAAACAACTACCGGGTTTTTAACACCGTACTACAGAGCTTACGTAGCTTTACCAGGAGTGAAAGTCATTATGATACTGTAGATAAAGATTTAACGTACTAATCTGAATTAAATAAGTAAAGCATTTTATGAGCAATTCATGGAACTTCTGTTTAGCCAAGATGTTTAATGGTAAGTGTTTCAGAAACTGAACTCATTTTGACATGGGGATACTCCAAGCTTAAGAAGACATTAACAGTTACTGAAATTCACATCTTAAGAGGGCTTGTATAAGTTACTATATTTGTCCTTCTTTCCCCATTAATCTTCTGGGCATCCGAGTGCAAGAGTGCATTGCTTATAAAGTATTTCTGCCAATCCACTACTATTATACCCACAATCTTCTCCAATATGTACATTTCAAATATGGACAGGATGATCTTACAACACGACCTCACATAAAATGTTCATTTATAATGACTTATGCAAATCTTCATATCTTTGAGGAATCATGCAGTTGAATTATAGACAAACATAATGGAATTTCGGTGCCTTTCTCTTGCCACATACTACAAAAAATAAATATATTTGAGACACATTTTAAGAAGAGATATGAGACTATTTCCAGTTAAGGTATGCAATTTCTATGCACCTGTCTTTTCTGCTGCTTTTCTCCAGAAACCAAGCTGACAAGTTTCTTCCAGTAGATAGTAAGTTTTGGCCAGTGAAAAAATACAATAATTTTCAAGTTTGCAGAATCCTTTTATCCCAATGCAAGATGATAATGAAGCCTAAGGAAAACTCGCTGACAGAGAAATGTCTGCCTGGATGTTATGAAACTTCCTGGCTTATATTTTATTAAAACAGGTGTATTCGTGTGAAATAGTTGGTATTTAGACAAAAAAAATCATTAAGTGGAAATAAGATTAGCAGTAATTTGTGTTTCACCAGTTCTAACTGGAAAAGGTATTACAGGGAGGTTTTTCATAGAAAACCAATAGATCCACAAGATACACTTTAGCTTTGAATATATGCAACAGTTTACTTTTCAGATAAGAGCCTCTAATGAAAAAATAACCCTAATAATACCAAAATGAACTTGTTTAGAAAGAAAATGGGAAATCAGAGGTAATGAAGTTTTACTTTAAAAAGCAATAGTTCTCTGTGAATTTTAGCAGAGAACAGAACTAATTTCTGGTTTTTGGTAACTCCCTCTGAGACGGTACTAGTTTAAAAGAAAGGTTTATGCTGCTTCTTATAGCACGTATATGCTTCCTCAAACAATCCCTCTTCAGGGAAGAGCCAAGGAAGTTTGGTGACAAATGAAAAGTTACAAGGTCTCTTGCTTTTCTTCAGCTGCTGTGTGACAATTTTGAATACTGCCTGGTTCGTTTACCATAACTATTAAAATTGGAGTGGGTAAGCATAATCATGTTACTTTCTGGAATTTAAAATTTTTGGAGGATGTTAATTTGTTTACTTTTTCTCCTGTTATCTTTAAAAAATTTTTACACATTTAAATAGCATATTTTCGTTCCAATAGAGAAGCTTGAACAGCTCAATAAAGAAATCAGCTTTTTTTCGTACCTAAGTAGACAGTGTCATACTTCCAGTGTCAGTAATGACTTTACAATTGAAGTATCAAGCTGCAAACAAACCTGCAATATTCTGATATTAAGATAAATTCTGTGATATTTAAAATAATAAGCAGAATATTTGTATTTATTTCCCATACTCATATCTATGGCTCAACATGATGTTAACAAAACCCAAGAAAATTAAATCAATTCTACCCCAGTAGAGTTGTGGGTTGTGGAGCCCAGTGTGAAATTAGGGGTCTAGACTGCTAAGGCTGAGCTCTCCTGTGGTTAGGTCACTTATTCTCATCCAGTAGGACCCAACTAATACATTTGAAAACAATATTTCTTTACTATTTTTCTATAAATCTATGACTCTATCTGCCAGAACCTGAAAGGAAGAGAAACACTCAGAGATTAGTTACAGCCAAAACAGCACAATGGCTGGCTTTTACCTAATTGAAAGCCAGTAGTAAACTAGTGATATGGAATATTTCAAGCTCCCAAGAAAACCAACAGTTTCACAGTTTCTTACTGCTATTCCATGTCAGACACAGATTAAAATTATTTAATCTCATATTTGACTGATTTTAGATGAACATAAATTACTCTTCCTGCCAGGTATTTGTTATGGGACTTCACACTTGCAATTTTGTCCACAAAAACTGGCTAGTAGGATGGCCTGGTATCAGCAAAACATAATTAAGAGAAAGCTCCAAAACCTAATCTCTGCTAATGTATTTTAAAGTTTAAAGCACACTTTAAGTATTCCTCAAAATCTCCGAGTAATACGTTATCTTACCAGGTACACAATACTTGCTAACAGTTTTATCAAATGTACACGAACACTTATCATATTACCACAACTATGTTACTATTGCAACATTAACTTTGTATGTGATTTACTAATCAGAGAGACTTATTCAACAGAAGTACTGTATCTTTGCTTTCCAGCCCAGTCAACAAATTAAATTACCAGAGCTTTCCTGTACAATAAGCCTTTCAGTTCACTTACTCACTAAACAAGTGATATAAATGTTAATTGAAAAGTTGTGTAGACTAGTAGATACAGCTTTAAATTGGAATTCAATGTACCTAGGTTAAATTCAGTTTGCTTTCACCAAACCATACAATCTTTCCTCACAACATTTCAAATTTTTGTTCAAACTGGCCTTGCAAATCATACCCGATTTCAGTGGCAGGCTTTAAACCATACCATCATACATGCAAAAGTGTTTGTTCGCTGTATGACCTCTGTAAAGCTCCTTTTTTTGTAAAGCTTCCTTCATAGTAAAAAACAAAACAAACAAACAACTTTTATGCTCCACTTACCTTTTTCAAGACAGAAGTGGATAGTTACTGTAAGGTTATAGCTCAGCAAAATTAAGGATGAGCACAGCAAGAAAGGGCTAGTATCTCCTAAACACAAGAAAACCTCTGCTTAATTTTTCCCCTCCCTTTTTGCCAGCTTTTGCTGGTAAGGACCCTCACATCTGATAGAGGAAAAGGACAATCAGTTGTCCCCTTCACCAGCTTGATTTAGAAAAAGGGACTAAATGTGTCAGCTATTTCCTGAAAATTGGAAGCTATTGGGCCCCAAGCTAGGCCAGCTGTAGCTAATTTAAGGAGTCATGAGTGCACCGAAGCAGGAACTGCTGCTGTAAATGGTGGACACAGGGGATTCAAGTTTCAGGCACTGAAGTCACAGGCCTATGGGATTTTGCTGTGCAAGCATGTGCACCTTCACTGATTTCAGTACTATTTTTGCTTCCTTCATTAATGAATTTGTCCCAGACTGCCTCAGTGCATCTAAGCTTTGCGAAACCATAAACCATGTTTATTTCTTTGCATACGTTGATAAATTGCTGTTTACACCTCCTACCTCCTTACATCCTGACTCACCATTTTGCATGCCTACCTTAGTTGGTTGGTGACGTGTTATAAGCAAGACGATTTCCCAACAGCCTTGTCACATAATAACAGATCAGCTTTCCAACTCAATTACAACTTACGCTATATAAGCAATTCAGCTTTGTGCTGCGCTTCAATATCAAACTTTAGCAGAATGTAACATATGGGTAGGCTTTTCTTTTTTCTTCCCAGTGTTTGCAAGTCAAATATACAAAGTTTGTCTTTGAAAACACGAGACTACCTTTTTCTTTTTCACCTTGCATTGATCAGGCTGACCTCACCCCAAATCTTCAGCTTCTGCATTTTTTAAATAACCTGTGATTTATAAAAAGGGTTTCCTGACAAATATTCTCATTCCTTTGTAAAGTTTGTTCAGACTCATTGTAAAATCACCTCTAAGCTGTGTGAACCCTTTCTTTCCTTACAACCCTCAGTATAAAATGGATTAAATGGATATTTTTTTTTTTTACCTTGTAAGAGGCTTTCAGTCTGAATGACACCTTATTCTAGTCTCTGACCTGCAGCAAGAAAGCCTTTCTTGTTGTTCTCAGAAGTCTGACATTTAATTCTTTCATTGCCTGGTTTCCACTGACAAGCTGCTAAATGTACACAACTATGCCCTGGCCAAATAAAGCTAGTGTGCCTGTAATGACACTAAGTCATAGAGCAGAAGGTCAGATACCATTCTGAATTTTAGTCATGAAATGACAGTGATGAATTATTAGCTACTGAAAAATGCATATCACTGGGATCAACAAAGGTAACCCTGACTTCAGATGACATTATTATCAATGTTCTGTTTTTGGAAGCTTGCCTGAAAAACATGATCCAATAAAAAAATCCTTCACGTAATTACTAAAGTGCATTGAAGGGTGAACATATGCTATTTCACATTTACATGTTTGATTCATGCATTTCTCAAATCATATGTCTGGAGAAAATATATTCAACAATTTTCAGAAAAAAATTTTGAACTGTCATGTAAAAGCAAACGGCATATTTTTGTTGTCTTATAGCTTATTCATAATATTATCCATATTTAAATTTATTTCTATAACAGACCAGAGTGCAAGCCATTAAATGAGCATCACACTCTATGAAACAATTTTTCCATCTTGATCACTGCCAACCTAAGTCACAAATTGGGTAATACCTGGGTGAGAGGTTGAAATTAATTCAAAAATAAGGAAAATTATTATAAAAAATTAAAAACAACCCATAACTTCTATTAAGACAGCATCTTCTGTTAATAAGATGCACAGGACTGAGGAAACTTTTTTTTTCCTAGGCCAACTACTGCTTTCTCAGACAATTCCTGATCACAATTTAGGAATTAGCATGGACCAGGGTGATCCTTCTCAACAAGCAGTTTTGGAAGGTGAGAGAGCTGGGTAGGATGGATGTGACAAAATATTGCCAGCTTGTCTCTGGTCTACTAAAAATGTTCCTGGCATGCACTAGCTCATATAGATGCAGTTACTGCATCCAGTGCAATAGCCATTTTCTTGTCACCATTTTCCATTTACATTAATAGAAATATATAGCACAAATGCTCTGGAGCATATGGCTCTTCTAGCTGGCTTCTACATGCACATTAAGGTATTGGCTATAAATATAACCCTGTGCATAGCTGGTACCATGAGGTGTTCAGAGACTGCATCTATTCATACAAGCTACAAAAGCTATCTGAGATGAGCTGAGATCTTGTATGCATCCTCAGGGTTAACATATATAATAACCATGTGATTTCATTCAGCCCTGTTCCTCAGCTCTGTAGCATATGAGAAGTATAGACTTTTCATATGTCAAAGTGGGGCTAAAGGCTGCTTTGTGTTCATCAGTTAGAGTTGTTCAACTGCTTTGATAGTTATTTTAAGAAAATGAAATTTCTTCCGTAGGAAACAGCATTCATAACTGTATGATCTAAATTTACCTGCTGCCACCTTCATCCCAATACACTCATGTAACTCAGCATTCTGCTGAGACAGACTCTAATACTTTAACATTTTTTTCCATGGATGTGTCCCATTTAAATACCTAAAATGGTTGACTATTATTTCATTCCTGCGTTCTCATGAGCTCACAGGTCATGGTAATATAGTTGTAGCAAATTAAGGTCTTATAAATCTAAAGGATTTCAATGTGCACATAATTGGCATTCTACAGGGGACTTTTAAACTGAGATAATGTAGTATTATCTCTCATGTTCCTTTGTAGTTAAATCTCAACAGAAAGGACCTGCACTTATTTAATCTCCTAATCAACATCAGGGAAGTTATACAGCGTCAGCTTAGTAAGAAAAGCAAGAAGTAAGTACAAAGTTGATTCTGTTTTTAGAATGGAAAAAAAAGAATTCTACAAAATACTCTGCTGTAATCAGCTGGAAGTGGTAATATCAAAATCCTATAGGAGAACTTCTGTAGATGCCTTTTTATGCAATCTTTATGTAGTTCTTAATTGTGACAAAAGAGCTATATTAGTTCTATTTTTTAACTACACCACAAACCTCTAATTCTGTTGACCCTATAAAATATCTGTAAGAAGCTTAAGTTTGGGAATGTGATAATCAGATGAAGCCAAGATACAGAACACCATTTAAAGTGACACAAATATTTGTATGTGGGACTTACCCCAAATTGGTTTGTTCACTGTAATTGTCACAATTTAGCAAGGATATTCAGTGCATCCAAAAGAAAAATGCAGACAGGCATCCACAAACAACAGTGATAGAGTTCAGTAAGCTGAGATCCTACATTAGTACTTTCCAGGGTCTGAGATATGCTATAATTGCTTGGTCTGTTCATGGTTTATTATATATTGGTGAAAGTTGTGTTCTGTTTAAAAAGGATGTTTCTGAGCAGTGGAGGATAAAGTTTCCTGCTTGCAGGCTTGATTGCAACAAGGCAGGAAAAGAGGGAGAGTCCATGCCTGGAGGTTGGAGAAAACTTCTTTTTAAAAACTGGTCAGAGGTGGAGGGATGAATGCAAGGTGGGAGTGACTGTGAGTGAGCAGGCAGCTTCCCTGTAGCAGAGAACAGATCCCTAACCCAGCCACAGCAGTGAGGAAATTTTCCTGAGGACCCAGAGGGAATGAAACAGGAGATCGGTTCCAGGAACACACTGAAATATCCAGGGCACACCGGACAGAGAGAAAATTTGTTTACAAACCATCTATAATTGCATTGCCTTTTAGAAGATCTGTTTTTTCTTCTCTGCTTTCAGAGCTACTTCATTTTTGTTTGGTTGTTGTTTTTTTTTTTAGGAAAGCTTAGCTTGAAAAACTGGAGTCTTTGGTGTACTCACTTTTAAAGAACATGATGCAGCCTCTTCAAAGCTCTAACCAACATAAGGGTTTGTCAGACAGGCAACAAAGATTAAAAATCAAACCAGTGTCTAAAACTGAGTTAGATGCTCTTAGTGACCTCTAGAAAGAATGTTAATTAAAATTTTCATTTGAACAGCATCAGTAGTTTCAATCTGTTTTTCATTGCTGCAGATGACTTTGAGATGATATGTTTCTCCCGTTTGATGGATATCAAGAAGCCACTAACCTTGTAATCACTTCATAGAGAAAGAGATGTCCTGAATCTTTGTTCAGTTACTGTAGCTTAAGTTGAGATTAATTCTCAGCTGTCAAAAAACGGACAATTGTAGGAAAACTAGTGCTATTGGTATTGCCATAGTTGCCATGCCTGCCCTGCCTTTACAGTATCTGCTTGCTTTATAATGCTACCAAGTCTAGTCGTCTTAACAAGTAACAGATTCATTCTAAAAACTAAAAGAAAAAGATAGTGCTATCATATTAAAATGCCAAGGAATAAGTATTTTGATTAGGACACTAAATGGAAGTTTAATAAAAGTCAGTCCGCGATACAGGTTGTAGCTGTTCTCCGGAACGGCTGTGCTGCTCATCCCAGCTATGTGAGAGCTCTGTCCCGCAGCAGTCTAAAATGCTGAGCAGAGATCACTATGCTTTCCAAACCTGGCACTAAATAAATAACTCTGTCCGTTACAGCTATCTTATTTCAATCTGATTAAAGTCTACTCTGTGAGGATCAAAGGCCAATATCCTTAAAAAAACCCCCCAAATCAGCAAACAGAGATTTTTATCATTTAGACTAAATAAAATCTTCAGAGTAACTGTTTCCAAAAAACATAGAACCATATTTTCATTCATCTAAGCAGGATTTTTGAACACTGCAGACACCAAAAGAAAGGCTCATAATTTGTTTTACTGGGCTTTGTTGAATAGGCCACGTGCATAACTTTCCATGATATGTAAAACCAGCACAACATTTTGATTCACTGGAGAGTATATTTGGAGGCAATGTCAGTCACCTGGCAAGGGGGAATTAAAAAAAAATTAAAAGATCCCAAAGCACCCAAACAACAAAAAGAAAAAAAACTCTTGAAAACCTAAATACACCTGCATGCTTGTTTAGAGACCATCTCCCTACAGAACAAAACATTTAGTATTTTTATTTCCTTATCTACCTATTTTAATTAGAGATCAGTAAAGTTTGTACGGCTCTGCTTGCCTTCTCCAGAACTGCAGCCACAGGGCAGACCAAGCCTGTGCTCCTCATGTCTCTCTAGTTATGATGAGAAGCTGAGAAGTGTCTTGTTCTAGTCAATGATGGAAAGATCTTTCAGACCTAGTACTGTTGTTGCTGGGATTGCTCCTAGTGTGTTCTCTCCTCGCTTACCAACTCCTGGTACCTTTGGGAGGAAGACACACTCTGAGCATTGCTCTGGAAAGGCAAAAAAAATTCAAAGAAACTAATGACACTTTCTCCATCTTTCCTTCTCAGATCTTTTTTTTTTTTTTTTTTTTTTAAAGCACTGCTAATCTCACAGGTTGAGGAGGGAAGGAAACTTTTTCTCATTTCTGTGACAGTTAACTAGCCTAATCAGGCAGGTTACAGCAAAGATCACTATAACTGAACACATATAAATTATTAAGGTGTATCTGTACTCTTGCATCAACACTGAAGCTTAAATTTATAGCTAGACTGAGGAAGTAGTAGGGAAGCAGCGCACCTCCAAAAACCAGTGGTTGTGAGGACAGTAGTCAAGGTCACTCTTTGTTGTTATGCTTATGTGCTGGGTTTCTTCAGAGGGAATCTTGAAGATCTTCAGGCCAAATACAATAATATTTCTACCCATCTTTATGATATAGTCATGACTGGCACAGAAAAGAGGACTATGTAGTGCTAAAACAGGGCCACACAGAAAGAATGAAAAATAAGTAACTGAAGCTTACCAGAGAAATTTTAAGTTAAAATATGACCAAGACAGGTGACCTTACACTTCAGCAAAAAACTGTACATTTATGTCCCATCTTAAAAACAATCACAGTAGAACCTGTCTCTTGCCACATTCATGTTAGTGTAGTGGAGCTCTCCTGACAGGCTGAACTATATCTAGTAAATCAGCAGTAAGACTTCTTTAGGCAATATGGATTCTTTCTTGCAGGGCTGGTGTCTGACCTTGTTACCTACATGAGATGTAACTGTAGCACACCTGAGGTAACTGAGGCACCAGCTACTTGGTCACCTGTTGGAAAGAGAAATCAGCTATAGCAGAACAAACCAAAATACCAACATTTATTTTACTGTGGACCAGAGAATGAGACAAGAATGCCAGGAATACAAAAAAGATCTGGTTTCTAAATGTATACAGCATACATATACTTAAATAATATTTTAATGTAAATATCAGCACATTGTATTTTGCTGTATATGTATGTTGTGGAGGAAAAAGAAAAAAAAAACTTCAGAAGGGAGACAATCACTGCAATACAAAAATAATATGCAGAATCCATATGGGATTCTGAAAATATTTTATGCAAATGTATAGTCAAAATTCTTTCACTCTGCAGCAAACAGCTCTGTGGTCATGCTGCTGTTGGTAGTGCAGTACCTCTGAACTACTGAAAACCTTACAGCCTTGAAAGTAGTATTTCATTCTCCCAACTGATTTTGATCATCACACATTTCTGGAATATTTCTAAGAAGGCTAGGTTCTACCTCTTTATTTCTTACTCAGATTGGTTGTTTCAGATCCTTTTCCTGAAAAGCAATATCGTTAGTATGGGCAAGAAATTGTAAAGCCATAAGCTGCATTCCAGCCTTTGTTCAGAATGAATACCACTCCTGTCTTCGAAAGGCTAAACATACTATTTGCAACTAGTTTTCCCAGAACAGAAAACTGCAACACTACTGACTCACCAAAATAAAGGATTATAGAATTTCAGTGCTATTAGGGTGTGTACCAGCTTTCTTCAGGACTTAGCCAAGATGCAATGCACGTCATAATTGATGCAGGTCTAGCCCCATAATACAGTGCTTTTGGCCCTTGCGGTACACCTTGCACAATATAGTCCTTGCTTTGGTCACAGCTGCATCACCTTCTGCTGTTTGTCAGATGCATTCAAATTTCATTAACTAATCAAGTTAAAAATCCTTTCAAAAACATTATCACAGTTTTCAACAACTTCTGCAGCCCATCCTCCATTTTTCACAGAGAAGAGAGAGGGCTGGAAAGTGAAGTGCAAAGCTTTTTCCCAAGTAGATGCTGCCTCCTGGCACAGCTTTTTAGAATCTCTCTGTTCTGTAAAATAGACAGTTTTTAAAATCTCTGTTTGAAACACGTCTTCCTTCCCCACCCCACTCAGTCTTAGAAATGCCTGCCTCAATTCACTCATCACAAAATATCTATAAATCTGTATAATTTATACCATGGAGTATACAGTCTCACACTGGAGAATTTACTGTACAAAATGCAGTACCATAGTATAAATAATATTACTTCTGGATGAAAAATGTCATTGTTACAGGTACAATTAGTGAATACCTTGAATTTCTGCAGTTGCGTGTGGTCTAAGATTTCCTTTTTATTTAGAATTTCAAAGACTTGTCTTTTTTCCTCTATCTTGTCTGTGCAACTGCAACATCTCCTGCAGAATCTTAGAGCTTTTATCCAGCTTTCATATTTGTACTCATTTTTAACCTGACACCTTGAACATTTCGAGATCCAGTGGGTTCCCACAGGACCATTCACTGATGAGTAAAAAGCTGAACTTGGATGTGACCTCTAGGTCTCTTCTTCATTTTCCAGCTTGTTAGCAGATTGTTCGTGTGCAGTTTGATACCAGACAGAAGCTATCACTGTAGATCTATTTTGTGCTTTCCTTTTCTCCCCATGTGGTACCATTTATCTCTTATTTCTTTTCTTTTTGAAGAAAAAAGAAATTCTTCTCTAACAATACATAGGAAAAGAAGAGCTTGCCTGGAAATCTGTGTGTGAATTGCACATTTTATAGAAATGCTTGCAGAAATGATATTGCCAGATCATACGTGGGAGAGAGAAAAAGAAAGAGGGTAAGATTTTCTGAAAAGGTAAACTAGTGCTATTCTGATTTTGATATTGGTTGTATGTCTAAATATTTTTCTATTCCTAGATAAGTATTGTGACTTTTCTTTTTTCTTTTTTTTTTTTTTTAATAAATATATATTAGTAGAGATGAGCCTGGGATTTTTTTTGGTCTGGCTTTAGATAAAAATGCAAATGAAGCCAAAATGGATTTTGCCTTTGAGGCAGAAGGTAATATAGCTATGTATTGCAGTTATTCCCAGGTGACACATATACAGTTGAGTAGCAGAGGTTTTTTCCCCTCCCTGTCTTAAATTAAAAAGTTCCAAGAATCTGCAGCTAAAAATCCCAGCTCCTTATATGACTATACTGTGCAGGTAACTTTGCTGTGAAGAGGTCTGTGAGATGGTCATAGCTCATGTACTGCATATTGGTTTGTTTGTTTTGTTTTTTTTTTCCCTCTGAGGCAAAAGTCAACTCTGAAGGAAGCAGTGAGATTGGGACAGGAGTCACTTGTGCTCTGAAATACAAGAGCTGTGGTTTGAAGTCCCACTGTAATCCTTTTTTTTTTTAAGCTTTTCAATTTCTTTGACCTCATAATCTACACAGAAATAATTTCTGAAATCAGGTTTACTTCTTCTCATCTCAAATTTTGAATCCCAAGGCCTGAAAAATACCCATGTCTTGAAATCTACCCCCCAAGTAGAGTTTGTTTCATCACAGAAACACTATCCTAACCTAATTCCAACTGCAAGCAGAATCAGATATTGAGTGTTGCTGTAAGAATAGGGAGATTTTATGAATTATTCCAAACTTGAAGTTACTTTTGAACTTGGTTCAGCAGGTAGACAATGCTGCAGGAAATGTTTGGGGTTTTTAATTTTAAATCCACATCTGGTCTTCTATATATCCAGTTATCTCCAATAACTGAAAGCTTCCTTTTAGTGAACTATGTCTACATGGAAATCATTGTTATAAATAAAGAATTGTCAGCTCATTAGTGGCTTAGAAGGATGAAAGTCTGAAAATATAGATAGATAGGTAGATAGGTAGGCAGGAAAAAAACCCACTCAACATACACACACATAGCTTTTTTTAAATGTTAAAAGTTTTTTTCAGATAAACCTCCCTTATCACTGAACGATTCCAAGTGAGTCGCAGCCATTAGTTTTCAATAGTTTCTAACATTTTTATTTAAAATAACTTTTTTTTCAAAACAATTATAAAATGTCCATAGACAAAGCCATATTAACGAATGCATACAAACCCAGTTTTTTTTAAAATTTGTATCTTTCAAAAATTTGAAGATACCATATATTTGTGGAGTTTGTAGCATTTGAACTTGCCATTCTGCTTTTTTTACACTATCAAAAATAAACATTTCTTAATAGGAGATAATTTCTTTAACTGATTTTCACTTTCATATCTAGGCATTTAAAGTCTGATAAAATACACTGGGAAAACAATTCAGTAACCTATCATCAATAGATATTCTTCCCAACTTTCAAGCCAGTAAACTATATTTTATTTTTTACTGGGAAAGGAAGTTAAATCAGTGGATCAAATTTGGTTCTGGACCTTTGCCAGGTTCCATGTGTACTCATATATGCCCTCTAATTGGCAAGCAAAAGCAGCTACAATCCCTTCCTTAGCAAACTCCTCACAAGAGGTTCAATGCCATAGCAAAGGTTAACTTATTTGGCGAGGAAGGAAGGGAACCTGAGCAGCAGGAAAAGGAATCAAATATTTAATGAATTCCCTGAGCAGCCTCCCATAAAGATCAAGCTCCCATAAAGCACAGATCATTATTTACAGCAACTTCACTGCTGCAAAATCCTCTAGGAAGAATGGAAACTATCGAAACTCCCTCAGGTTCTCTTGCTCCTGTAATTTCACTGCTATACACTAGCTGAAAAGTCTTAATGTAATCCTTTTGCCCTCTTATATGTCTCTGGAGATTACTGGCGTTTGTTTGGTTGGTTTGTTTTTTAAATGTTCCAGGTGATTCTGTGAAGACCGCATTGGTCCCTTAAATATGTGGTTTTCACAAAACTTGGTAGATCCCAGAGGCTTACCCAACATCACTGTGCTTTCCTACCCTGAAAGCTTCCAGGATCCTGTTCATTTTGATAATACTCCAAGAAATCTTGTCTATAATGTTTGCTTTTGTTCCAAGTTTCCATAAAGAGGTCATTTCAGACTACATTTCAGATTGCAGGTGGAAGGATGTAGGGAACACTGACAGTATCAGCTTAAAGCATTTTAAGCACATACTTTAGGAGCCCATATTTACTCTACAGTTAGTGAAGAAAAACTAGTTCCGAAGTCAGGTTTTCATAATCACTTTCTTTGTGGTAGTGAACAGAACTCAGAAATAAGTCATTAAAACTACTCACAATCTAAAATAGTGGGAAAAAAGTCAAGGAAAAAATGAAGGACTAAACCAACTTAGTCTGCTGAGAGGAAAGCAAAAAAGTAATTTACTTCTTACTTTCAGGTAATTTATAGGCAATACAATAGAGATTAGTCAGAATTTTAGCTTAGAACTATGGCAAGAGTGAACATTGCAAGCCAAAGTCAAACTAGTTTAAAATAAATAAATAAATATTTTTTAAAGTGAGGTGATACATAGAAGAAAAATACCTAAGCTTATAGTAACTTTTTTAATCATTAGAACTCTTTAAATCAAGATTAAACATAATCCAAAAATTGAAAATATTAGCAGAAAGCACAAAGATAGTTATAATGGCCACTTTTAACCTCTAGTTCTATTCTTAGATGCAAGATTTCACTCTGAAAACATTGAAAATACTTGTTTGGGGTGAAGGTTTTTTTGTCTACATTAAAATTGAAAATGGAAATGAATAGTAATAGAGTAAGATCATATAAACTGAAACAAAGGGTTTCTGTTTAATGACTTTCAAACCAACCCTCCACATTTCACACAGCTTTAACAATCTTAAAGCAAGTTTTTTTGTTTTTTTTTCTTTTCACATTGTCTTTTCAGCGAGGCTGCCTTATGTAGTGGCACAAATCTCAGAGGAGATCATTCACCTGCCTTTCCTGTCAAATTACATTGCAGAGTCAACAGTAGCCAACGAAGTGTGATATTTCATGCTACACTTCTAGTTCTTCATCAATGTGGTCAGTGGAGTATCTCCTGTAATTCAAAGTGGTTTAGACAATTAAATATTTAAATACTACAAAAAGAGGTTAAAAATGTGAACTTCATGTGATCATAGTCAGTCAGATTGTTTATACAATAAGCAAGAATATTTCAATACTAGATTTTAAGAATAAATTAGTGGAAAGAAGTTGAGAAGTCACGAGTAAATCTGGCAGATTTTCATCAGAAAAATACAGGTGCTGTTCTTGATCCCGTGACTCCTAAAATCAATGGGGAAGTTCCTCTTGTTGATCTACTATTACTCCCGTGAAATCTCTCATGCTACCCTATACAAACTAGCCTTAACCACCCCAGACAAGATACAGCGCTCTATTTCAGGCTTCTAACTGGTGCCTGGGCAAGTCTGATGGTCAGGGACAGACGACTGTAGCTATCCTGTCACCAAATACTGCTCCTCTCCTCAGAATTACTGTGTCCCAAGCCTTGCGTAACTTCCTGCCCAGTGTATACAGTTCCTTCATCCACCTGTTTAGTATAAAATTAAGTAAGACTGTATGTATAAAATCCACCCTTGATCAGTGCAATTGTCTTATGCACTAGCTCTTTTTTGCCTCTCAGATGTTGGTCAGAACTACAAACAATTTTGCAAATACAGTAACATTGGTCAAGTTATTGCCTTTTGAGCTTACTATAAAATATGATCAAGTGACTTCATAATTAGTCAAAACTGGCACTGTAGTTCTACATCAGGTGCATTTGATTAAACAATTCTCAGTCTCACCACTTGTCCTGGTTTCAGCTGGGATAGAGTTAATTGTTTTCCTAGTAGCTGGTACAGTGCTATGTTTTGAGTTCAGTATGCGAAGAATGTTGATAATGCTGATGTTTTCAGTTGTTGCTAAGTAGTGTTTAGACTAAAGTCAAGGATTTTTCAGCTTCTCATGCCCAGCCAGCGAGAAAGCTGGAGGGGCACAAGAAGTTGGCACAGGACACAGCCAGGGCACCTGACCCAAACTGGCCAACGGTGTATTCCATACCATGGGACGTCCCATCTAGTATAGGAACTGGGGAGTGGGGGCGGGGAATCGCCGCTCGGGGACTGGCTGGGTGTCAGTCGGCGGGTGGTGAGCAATTGCCCTGCGCGTCATTTGTACATTCCAATCCTTTTATTATTGCTGTTGTCATTTTATTAGTGTTATCATTATCATTAGTTTCTTCTGTTCTATTAGACCATTCTTATCTCAACCCATAAGTTTTACTTCTTTTCCCGATTTTCTCCCCCATCCCACTGGATGGGGGGAGTGAGTGAGCGGCTGCGTGGTGCTTAGTTGCTGGCTGGGGTTAAATCACAACACCACTTGTAATGACACGTATTTCTGTGCAAAGAAATTAGTCTCCCATATTTGAAACATGAAACCCCTGACATTAACGGAAACTCACTCTGGACTTTAGTCAGGATAGGGTTGGGGTTTTGCATGCATATGCTGTGAATCAACAGATACTTGCGTCCTGAACCCAGACATGGTAACTGGTCAGCCACATAACTTTTGTTTGGTTGGGTTTGTTTTGTTTTGTGTTTTTTTTTTTTAAAGAACAAAAGCATATAAAAACCTGTAAATTTGTGCAACCTACATCCTCATTTTTATACTGAAGATACTTCAATAGATCATCTTAAAAATGTGATACTGTATTTTTATTTATTTCCTTACATTAGAAAAAGGAATAGGTTGCACATCTTTTGAAAAAAAATAAATAAATGCCTTCATTTTTCTCAGATTAGTGGGACTATAATTTTTGTAGGATAACATGGCAGTATTTCCTTGTATTTCAAGATTTTGCTTTTTGACTGAAAAAGAAGAGACATTTTTAAAGTTTCTCTAGAAAGCTGGTACTTTTCATTAAGATTTTGCTTTGGAGGAAAAATTCAATCAGCCCTATAAATAAATAAATAATTACCAGACTGTATGGAACGAATTTCAAAATGTATAGCAAAAACAATGATTTGGAAATGAAGTAATAGGAATGAGAGTATTCTGTCTACAAACACAGAAAGGGCAAGAAATTGGAAATTCCTGGGGAATATCACAATACCTTCATATGAAATCTACATACATTAGCCTAAATAGCAACCAAAAAACATTGTGGGATCAACTTTAAACAGTTCTATTAATGCCCATATTCAGGTACAACAATAGCTTCACTATTTAGAATACTATCATATAACTTGTTTGATCAGGGTCAGAACTAGAGTCTGTGGGTATGGTAATTTGATCTAAAATAGAACTAGAAGCTCAGGCTCTCCATATTCAAAGAATGCTAATGATATTTATAAAATACATTTTATTTATTTGAAAAAAAAATTGTTACTATTGACAATTTTCTGTATAATGTTGCAAATCTATTTTACCAATAAGTAAAGTAGTTTGTGGTATTTGCACAGCTACAAGTCGGCTAATTTTCAAATACTTAAAAACTATATAATATAATTCTGTAAAGAAACTTTTTTTTTTAATGATTATGTTATAATTTGTGAACTGACAGCTGAATACTAAGGAGGCTGATCAGTCATCTTAATGGAAGTGTGCAGCAGCAGAAAATTAGGAGAAAATAATTTGATAGGTAGGGTATTTGAAAGAGTCTAACCTTGAGCTAGTCCAATCAAGCACACTGCAGCACAAATAA
Source organism: Haliaeetus albicilla (assembly GCF_947461875.1). Taxonomy (NCBI): domain Eukaryota; kingdom Metazoa; phylum Chordata; class Aves; order Accipitriformes; family Accipitridae; genus Haliaeetus; species Haliaeetus albicilla. The sequence continues at coordinate 53,305,705 of NC_091483.1, read as the reverse complement.
ATTCAAGGTTGAATTTACTTATCCATGCTGACTTCAGAGGGTCCTCTGGGTTTCAAAAGTAACAGATTTGATGGGTTCAGCCACTTCTTTCTTTAGGACTTACTTAAGTTTGAGATTCCAGAGTAGACTTCCCATACTACGTGCATGTACTCTAACTTGTCTACTAATCTCTTCATTTCATCTTGGATTTTGAAGTGAGGAGATAGCCTGCAATCAATAAAATTTCAGCACACTATTGCATGAGAATACAGACAATGCATCAAGGTAATTAACTACACTGTGTATTACAATATACATTTAGAATACACGTACATGTTTGGGTTGGTTTTTTTTTAATATCTCATTTCAAGACCTCAGCTTCTTGAAGAAAGAGTTGTTTCATCTGTTCTCTTTGCAAAATGTCCGGTTTGTGGAGAAGCATGCCAGACACAAGTAAGCAAAAAGGTGAGTGATACATTATAATTTAAAAATGAATGGAAACTTTACTAACCTGAAAATCTAAAAGATCAAAAAATTCTGGGAGTCTTTCCAACTTCTTTGCCAATAGCAGTGAGAAGAAAGAAACAGAAAGTAGAAGTCTGGGACAGGAAAACACAATTAACTCTGATTATCTGGGAATCCGGTTGAGGAAGAACTCATCTGCCTGTGATTGTTCATTAGAGGATAGTTAACTGGATTCAAACTAGCAGAATGCTCACTTTTTAAAAGTGCTTCAGCAAGGGACTCCAGCTCTTTGTAGTTTAACTATACAGCAATTAGTAAATAGCTGTTTGTTAGCTGATTTTTCAATCTTTTTCTCCTATGTGGTACAGCACAGCTTAAACTGCAGCTCCCTGTGAGTATGATTTGCAATATACAACATGGATCAGGATTAGATAATAAAGAATACAATCTGTAATGCATACCACGCCACACATGTATCTGTATATACTTGCATGTTTAAAAAATGCTTTTTATTTATTTATTAACAAATGCTGAAAAACCTTGCACAGTTTTTCTCAAAATACCTGCTAACAGCAAGAGATACACAACAGTAGTATTACAGCCATAGTAACCGCAGTAGGATTTGATGCAAAATCTATAATGGTTGTCACATTGGGAGCTCTACAGTGTAATAACTCTGATTCAGTAAGAAAAACGTGTTAAATGTTGTAATTTATAAAGATAAAAATGAACCTTGACAGAATAAAAAATAGACAGGAAAAAGGTTACGTCTCAGATGAGAGGTTTTCTAGGTATTAGAGCAGGGAAGTCAGAGGCATGCTGTCCTAGTTAATGGCCGACTTTTACTAACCAGAAAGGAAATGGAAGATTATACTATTGTGAGGTACTAGGTGAGGAAAGAATGCAAAATAACTTTCTAGTTATGATAAAGATGTTCCAGGATATAAAGCTGATATTAAAAGCGAACAGAAACTCTTAGCAGCTTAGCTAATGTGAAAATAAATAAAGTAATAAGAATAAATCATAGAATAGTTTGGGTTGGAAAGGGTCTTTAAAGATCATCTAGCCCAACCCCAAATAAGGAAGCTGCATTTCTAAAATGTAGAAACATATATAGATGAATAGAAAAGAGGGTTCACAGCAAAAGCTTTAAGTCACATTCAGAGAAAAAAAAAAAAATTATTTCCATGCCAACAAGAAGGGATGATTACATATACACAAAGGTGATAAAATATTTAAAAGATTTTTTTTTCCTATTGCAATCTATATACAGAACATGAACAGAAGGTTCATAATCATTTGATGTTATTTTATAAAGCAGGCATTTCAAAATAATTTAAAAAAAAATCCAAAATCATCAACCTGGAACTATCCAAGTTATGTTATTCACCACGCAACATAAAAAAAAAAAAAGAAATTAGCTTCTGCATGGCATGTCTTTGGTTTGCTCAAAGGCAAGAGTAAAAAAAATGTGGGAAGTAGAAGTGTTTTATGCAAGGCTTTCTCTGTACAGCTGTGTAGGGATGGGCACTTCATTTGAAAAGGTCTTGCTTTCAGTAACATCTGTTAGTTTATTTCTATCTCAGCTGACTCATCCAACTCCCTGCTAATAATGGTACTCTTGAGCTAGACTTTTGGGACAGCGCTGAACTAAACCCGTGCGTGGCAGATTACACCAAACAGCTGCCACAGGTATACTACACATGTAGATCAAGGAGAAGGAGAGCTGCGGGGGGAGCAAGCTGGAGGAGGTGCAGAGAAAGGCAGCATGCAGGGATGTGCAATTGGAAGTGACAAGCGAATAGGGAGAGTTGTCATCTCCCACCAGCTCCGTCCCAAGAGCTGTGGGGAATCCTGGACAGGAAAGAGTCCCTACCCCTTGAATGGTAGGAAGATTAATGGGCAGCGCTAGAGACTGTTGAGAGAATATAGACTCGCATGTAGTGGCAAGAACGATTAGAAGAGAAATCAATTTGATAGAATTTGAAACAACAAGTACATTGACTGGGTGGTCAAAAGCAAAAGATGTACTTGACCCCCTCCGACAGCACAGGAAAATGCTGTTACCACCACATAATGCAGCTTGTATTCCCTACTAGTGAAAGACAAGTGGGGATAGGTGATTTGTATTAAGTCCATCTGGACAGGAAACCTATACGAACCTGAGGTTTTGAATTTTAGTGTTAATTTTTGGAGGAAAAAAAGTCAGAGGCTCAAAAATGTAAATTACCTAAACTGACAATGTTTGTACACTCAGCACAGCAGAAAACTTTTTGCATGAAGGATATCGAAATTTCAAATTTTATTAGAAGCTTTGATTATGAAGGCTATGTACCCTGTATTTAAACGCAAAATAGCCTGGAACACACTTATTTTAGCCTAGAAACTGCTGACATGTCTTACTTAAGCATGTTTGAAATGTGAAAAACAATTAAGGCAGAGAAATATGCCCAAATTTACACTCTTCTGGAAAACCATCTATTATGATAATGTAGTGCTATTTTTATGTTCAAATGAAAACTATCAAATCAATTCTGATGTCAAACAACAGACCTAATGGGAGACAATTCATCTGATCCTGAAATATTTTTTGAATTATAGAGGGAGAAATTAAATGGGCCAAATTAAATTCCACTACTTTCTAAAGGAATAATGGGTCAAGGAAACAAGCATGGTTTCCAGGCAGTTTGGGTGCTTCTGCTCTCCTGGAACTAGTGAAATTAATCACATCCAAAGTTAGGAAAGGAAAATTTTTAGCAAAGCACACTACCTATAGTGAATTGACTATCAAAGACAGCTGTAGAACTGGATTAGGTACGTGTAAAACCTGGCACGTCTGGCAGGTTTATAGGACATCAGAGGCAAAACAGAGCAAAAAGAAAGAAAAAAGGCTAAGATTAAGGAGATATACCATGTTTCAGAGCTGAACATATTGTGGAATTTTGGAGGCAAAAGAGATAATTTTGCTATGTGCTTTGGGAAAATAACCTGAATGGGCAAACTATGGTTGCCAGAGCAACTATTGGTATGCAAGGGATCCCATGGAAAACATTTATTGAAAAAGTCTAATGAATTTGGACTTGATTACAAGGGATGGTGCAGGCTTGCTTCTCCAGGGGAAGAATTAAATTTGAGGTTTGTTATTGGTGCAAAATAATTGGGATTAAGATAAAAGTACCTTTTATGCCCATTTAATATTTTACTGGCTTATTTTTTGTCAGGCTTTGGCATGTGCATAGCAAGAGGGACTTTCACAGAGCTTTCTACATAACAAAGCTTGTGGGACAAAAAGAAATATCTAGCTGCTGAAGGATAACAGGGCAAGGAGATCTTTAAAAAAAAAAAAAAAAAGGCACTGAAGATGGACAGAAAGCTCCTGTAATTAAAATGAACTGGATTTTAATACCTGCAAATGAACATTTCCTGGCTGGAGATTTCCATCCCCTGAAGACTATAAAAGCTCTGTCAGCAGTCAGGCCAGTCAAAGAAGCAGGCTGTATGGCCTGGAAAATTCCAATTTCCTTTTGAGCAGACTTTAAATTTATTTCTATATTTTAAGACAGAAAATCTGACACATACCTGATGTATGATGATGAGCACATGTTACCTCTTCTCTAGTAAGGCAACATACAGTAAGGTCTCCCTCCCCAGGCCAAGAAAAATTAATCCATACTATGTGTAATAGCTAACTGGAAGGATCCTAGTGCCAGAAATGACAGCCTATGAGGAACAATCATGCAGTACAGTCTCCCAGTACACAGGGTACTCTAGGTTTTAATTGATGTAACAGAGAATGTGAAGAAAAATGGTAACATTATGAACAACCATGAAAGAACAATATATATTTTGTTGATTGTGGGTTGGAATTTAACTCCTGAAAAAGTAGAGTTACTGTCACATGAGCTGGGATGCATGGCTGTGTCTGAGGATGAGAGGGACAGGACTTAGCTCCGCTTGTCAGATCATGCAAACGTTGGGAATCAGAGAGTTGGAGGAGGGAATAAATGGGTTCTTCCTAAGCAGATGTCATCAACTCCGCCACTGACTGGAACAGCACCAGGGCATTCTTCCATGTCCCTTGCACTAATATTAGGGTAAAGATTCTTATTCAAGCTATCATTTACTCATATCCTCAATCAGCATTAGGTGCTTTGACAAGCATGGTTCGTTTAGCAATGCTCAGACACACTCCAACTCATATGTCTGTGCTCTAATCTAAGGGACTATGTCATTTCTCTGTCATGCCTAGGTTTCACTACTTGCTCTAACACATTCCATTTTTAACCAAATTCATCCTGCTAATATAACAATTACAGGTTCAGGATGTTTAAATGTTTCATATGGTAAATATGACATGAAGATGATCTACTCCAGAAATAGCAGCACTGCAACTCACCGTCAAATGACTTCAGATATTCAGAGTGCATTTTGGAGTAAGGATGGGTGTTCATCTTCCTGACTTTACTGCTGATGCATAGATAAAAAAAATAAAATCAGGAATTTCAGTGCTAGCAAGAAGTTGCAAACTTTTGGCAGCTTTCAGCTGAAGCACAGTAGAGATAAGTGCACCATCCCTGAGAGGTAATTGCCTTGGTAATGTGGCTGGTTGTCGTGGTTTAACCCCAGCCAGCAACTAAGCACCACGCAGCCGCTCACTCACTCCCCCCCATCCAGTGGGATGGGGGAGAAAATCAGGAAAAGAAGTAAAACTCCTGGGTTGAGATAAGAACGATTTAATAGAACAGAAAAGAAGAGACTAATAATGATAATGATAACACTAATAAAATGACAACAGTAGTAATAAAAGGATTGAAATGTACAAATGATGCGCAGGGCAATTGCTCACCACCCGCCGACCGACACCCAGCCAGTCCCCGAGCGGCGATTCCCTGCCCCCCACTTCCCAGTTCCTAAACTAGATGGGACGTCACATGGTATGGAATACTCTGTTGGCCAGTTTGGGTCAGGTGCCCTGGCTGGGCATGAGAAGCTGAAAAATCCTTGACTGTAGTCTAAACACTACTGAGCAACAACTGAAAACATCAGTGTTATCAACATTCTTCACATACTGAACTCAAAACATAGCACTGTACCAGCTACTAGGAAGACAGTTAACTACATCCCAGCTGAAACCAGGACACTGGTAACATTCTGCCTTGCTCAGCTTGCCTACTGGCAGCATGCTGCCTTGCAGACAGTGGGGAAGGGGAGCAAGTTCACAAGAACTTCCCCAGACAAAGCTCTGAGGATTAGGCTGAAGGGAAGCTCACCCAAGGTACTGGCTATATAGTGGGAGGCTGTAAACCAACACGGAGACTTCTTCACTCTCGTATGTGGGAAGCGTTAAGTAAACAGAGCCCTTTTATCACTGTGAAACCAATGAAGTTGCATCCTCCCAGCTCAGTCCTCCCTTATGTCTATCATTCACTGCATGCCCTACTTAATCTGTAAAGGTTTCTTTTAAAATAAGCAGTTCTAGCGAAAAGAGGCAGCATGGTGTGTGTTTCCACTTGTAATTTATATGAATAGCACCTGAGTATTAAATATTAGGGCAGAAACAATCAGCTATTTCATGCAAATCAGATGCACTTCTTATGCTCCTCATGAGATAGATGCCAGACTGACTACTTCATTAGGTAAGAAGTGTTCAGAATTTGCTCACTGTATAATCAAGTGTTAAAAGTCAACCACAAATAAAGCTTATCAGCTAGAAAAAAAAAAAGTCCTCTGAAACAAATGGCAAATAAAGTTCTGAGAAGCAGCGTGCAGCTAGAAAGCTCAAACAGATCTATTATTTTCAAGAACAAAACCTGCTAAAATAATAATTAAATGCAAATCCCCAAGGTGGGATCCTGTGAAACTATGCTGTGAGCGTGTGCCTCTTTTGCTGAAATAGAAAAAAGGGTTAAGAAGGAAACAAACCTGAGCAAATAGACATTATCAGAATGCTGCTACTACTAATGGCAATAAGATAAGCATTTTTTTTTCTGTAGGTTTCCCAAATGTGGGGATTTCTTGATTAAAAATATAGAATTTTTCAATATTCAGGCAACTCAAACTTCCTTTAGCTGCTGTAGTATAACATTATAAGACAGGATAGTCCAAATGCTTGTGAGATTTCTGGCTTAACTGGAATTTTTGCATTACAGTAGCATAATCCATAAAGCTATTAGAACTGGCTCAGAAGAAAATGTAACAGAATTTAGAAAACTACTGTCAGATTTGTTACTTAAGTAACATGCTTAAAATCTCTAACCTATGAACAGTGTCTTGTTCTATATAATAATTTTAGATAACATGTTTTCAAATTTATAAGTTATTACATTTATATATATATTTTTGTATTGTAACTTTAATCATAAAAATACTGGTCTGATGATTGATCCTCACATAAGCAGCAGCAAATCAAAGTGCACACTGAGTGTTTTTATATGCAGCACATCATCTAAAAAAGGAGAAACATCTTCTGAAAGCAAACCAAGGGAAAGCTTAGATCCATATGGATTCAAGTGAGGGTCGGCAAAAGGAGACAAGATAAGCAAAAAAGTGACATGGATGCCCTCAGCAATGTACACTGAAGTGAAACAAAAAGTTCTTCACCCATCATCACAGGCAAGACGATATTGACTTGGAATAGATTTACTTCATTTATCGCCCATTAAAAAGCAAAAAGAAACCCCAAAGCATTTAATCACTGAATCAGGTATTGGCAAAAAGCGAACATAAATAGTGAAACAAACATACAAATAAGCCTTCTTCCTCCCCCTTCTCTGGGCTCAAGTCAAGCACATTCCCAGTGTCACCTCGCCCTTTCCTAGTCTCAGCTTGTCCTGTTTTTGCCTCAGTGACAGTCAGCCCGTCCCAATCCGTCCAGTGGGGTGAGGAGGGAGGTCGAGGCACGCAGGAGGTTGGGGTCACGTATGCACTGCCTGGCACTTTCTGCCACTCCACTGTGTTTCTTGCAGCTTTTCCACTCCATGATTCTCAGTGTCCTTGCCCTGGCTGGGGTCACCTGCAGTCCCCAAGGGTGTCCTTGCCCTGGCACGTCACACGCAGCCTCCGTTTCAGAGCTGTCCGTGACCAGCACTAGGCAAGCCATGGCCTCTTCTCACACCAGGCACCCTGCGGCCCTGCTGCCCAGGCCCTGCCAGGTACACCTGATAAGCTCATCCAAAAGCCATTTCCAGGGAAGGAGTGAAGGACAAGTATTTTGAGAGTGCTCCCTCTCAGCCCTTTCCCTCATGAATAAGTGCTGTCCACCAAAAAAAGTCATTGCACTTCAGTACAGACAAAAAAAATAGCACACCTCAAAACCACAACGAACCAGAAAGCAAACAGCAAGACTGCCTTGTGAAAGAGGAAAAGCTGAGCCCTTTCCACAAAGACCAAATAAAAAAGGGCTTGGTCAACACTCCCACAAATAGCTTAATTAATTAATAGACTTATAGGCCTCCTCCCTTCTCAGATCCTAAAAATGCTCCCTTCATTTAGAGAAAGACTGAAGTTACTGTAGTTGAACTGCAACAAAGCAGTAACCTAGACTTTCAAGTTTCAGGGACATCTGTGCTGCACAGCTCAGCTCTCAGTAGGATTTGTAAAAACCTCTCCCCTACTGTCCACAGACGTTTCCTCTGACATAGGAAGCAGACGAGGCTGCTCCCACCAGGAACAGAGTAGAAAAAGGATTAGTTGAGATAAAGGGAATGATAAAACTCATTATCTTATAATGTACACAGCATGTTTTGTGATTTGCACAACTCTAAAAGCAGTAACCTAGACGATTGAAAAATCAATAAAAATGCAGATAACTGAATTTTGCAGTCCCATCCTTATGACAACCTACCAAGAGATTTTTTGTATATATATGTATATATAGCTTAACTTGAGAATGAGGCTGCAAGTTTAGACTTCGTAAGAATGCTCTTCAATCTCCTCTGGCCTTGAACACAGAACTCATTCACAGGCAGGAGACACAAAATGTTTCTCCTTTTGAACAGGTTCTCTTTCAAACATAAGACAATGTGATCTGTTAATAGAAGGAGATTATAATATCCTCTTCAAGCAATATTTTTACAGAATGCAAGCTATTAGTTATTCCCCATTCAGATTTCTGAATCTTCACAATACCTCTTAATTAAAGACCTGATGCTGTCTGCCTCTGGGAGGCTTTTAACAATTATGTATCCCAAATTAATCTTGAATGAAGCCAAAACACAAAGAAGATTTCTCATACAAGTTTCAGGGACATCTGTGCTGCACAGCTCAGCTCTCAGTAGGATTTGTAAAAACCTCTCCCCTACTGTCCACAGACGTTTCCTCTGACATAGGAAGCAGACGAGGCTGCTCCCACCAGGAACAGAGTAGAAAAAGGATTAGTTGAGATAAAGGGAATGATAAAACTCATTATCTTATAATGTACACAGCATATTTTGTGATTTGCACAACTCTAATCTGATCAATCTTGAATAGTGTGGATCTAAGGAAGCCAGGATATATATTTGGGTTCTCAAAGCACATTTCACAAAGCCTAATATGAATACTTACTGAGAGAAAATTTACTTTCTGTTCACAACCATATCAGGTGTATGGTAGACTGGCTAATTTTCTAGTCTCCAAAGGCTAGTCCAACACAACTAATGAATTGACTGAGTCAGCCACAGTTACGGATCATGTATGGATTAACTTTAAAAGAAAATGTTAGAGTACCACAGATGAAGCCATGGAGGGAAGAAGGGCCCAAGAAAGCTGGTTAATATTCATGGATCACCTCCTCCAAGCTCAGGAGCGATGCATCTCAAAGAAGAGGAAGTCAGGCAAAAGCACCAGGAGACCTGCGTGGATGAACAAGGAGCTTCTGGACAAACTCAAACACAAAAAGGAAGACTACAAAGGGTGGAAACAAGGACAGGTAGCCTGGGAGGAATACAGAGAAATTGTCTGAGCAGCCACGGATCAGGTTAGGGAAGCTAAAGCCCTCATAGAATTAAATCTGGCCAGGGTTGTCAAGGGCAACATGAAAAGTTTCTATAGGTATGTTAGTGATAAAAGGAAGACTAGGGAAAACATGGGCCCTCTCCAGAAGGAAACAGGAGACCTGGTTACATGGGACATGGGGAAAGCTGAGCTACTCAATTACTTTTTTGCCTCAGTCTTCACCGGCAACCGTCTGCTTGAGTCACGCTGCCCAAGTCGCAGAAGGCAAAGGCAAGGACTGGGACAATGAAGAACCACCTACCGTAGGAGAAAATCAGGTTTGAGACCATCTAAGGAACCTGAAGGTGCACAAGTCCATGGGACCTGATGAAATGCATCCACAGTTCCTGAGGGAAATGGCAGATAAAGTGGCTAAGCCACTATCCATCATATTTGAGAAGTTGTGAAAGTTGGGCAGTTCCCACTGACTGGAAAAGGGGAAACATAACCCCCATTTTTAAAAAGAGAAAAAAGGAAGACCTGGGGAACTACAGGCCAGTCAGTCCCACCTCTGTGCCCAGCAAGATCATGGAGTGGATCCTCCTGGAAACTATGCTAAGGCACATGGAAACTAGGGAGGTGATTGGTGAGAGCCAACATGGCTTCACTAAGGGCAAATCATGCCTGACAAATTTGGTGGCCTTCCTCAATGGGGTTGCAGCATTGGCAGATAAGGGAAGAGCAACAGACATCATCCACCTGGACTTGTGCAAAGCATTTAACACTGTCCCACACAACATCCCTGTCCTAAATTGGAGAGACATGGATTTGACAGATGGACCACCTGGTGGATAAGGAATTGGCTGGATGGTCTCACTCAAATGGTTGTGGTGTACAGTTTGATGTCCAAGTGGAGAGCAGTGACAAGTGGTGTTCCTCAGGGGTTGGTATTGGGACTGGTGCTTTTTATCACTTTTGTTGATTACATGGGCAGTGGGATTGAGTGCAACCTCAGCAAGTTTGCCAATGACACCAAGCTGCATGGTGCGGGCGACATGCTGGAGGGAAGGGATGCCATCCAGAGGGACCTTGACAGGCAGGCCCATGTGAACCTCATGAAGTTCAACAAGGCCAAGTGCAAGGTCCTGCACATGGGTTGGGGCAATCCCAAACACAAATACATGCTGCGCGATGAGTGGATTGTAAGCAGCCCTGCGGAGAAGGACTTGGGGGTATTAGTGGATGAAAAGCTGAATATGAGCCAGCAATGTGCACTTGCAGCCCAGAAATCCAATCACATTCCAGGCTGTATCAAAAGAATTATGTCTAGCAGGTTGAGGGAGGTGATTCTCCCCCTCCTCTCCACTCTTTTGAGACCCCACCTGGAGTACTGTGTTCAGCTCTGGGGCCCCCAGTATAAGAAAGACATGGACCTGCTTGAGTGGGTCCAGAGGAGGGCCACAAAGATGATCAGAGGGCTGGAACACCTCCCCTATGAGGACAGGCTGAAAGAGTTGGGGTTGTTTAGCCTGTAGAAGAGAAAGCTCCAGGAAGACCTTACAGCAGCCTTCCAGTACTTAAAGGGGGCCTACAGGAAAGATGGGGAGGGACTCTTTAACAGGGAGGACAGTGATAGGACAATGGGTAACAGTTTTAAACTGAGAGAGAGTAGGTTTAGAATAGATGTAAGGAAGAAATTCTTTACTGTGAGGGCGGTGAGGAACTGGAACAGGTTGCCTAGAGAGGTTGTGGATGCCCCGTCCCTGGAATTATTCAAGGCCAGGTTGGATGGGGCTTTGAGCAACCTGGTCTAGTGGAAGGTGTCCCTGCCCATGGCAGGGGGGTTGGAACTAGATGATTGTTAAGGTCCTTTCCAACCCAAGCCATTCTATGATTCTAAAATGTAGAAGTTAGCTCTCTCTATGATTACAAAGATGAGGAGTCCACTGGATGATTAAGTAATGTGTGTGCAATAAAATCTGAATAAAGCTATATTTTTTAATGTATACTGAAAAAAACCTGAAGGAGTCAGAATTATTTGGAAGAAAAAAGGGGGACACACACACGTTACTTATAAGTAATATAGCTAAGGCTTTTATTTTTTTTTTTATCTGCAGATTAATATAAAAAAGATGCACGTGCCAGTATGCTTGACACTAGAACTATGATGCAGTATGCTGTTTTGAAAATTCCATTTTCTGAAAGATAAATCAGGCAAAACTTAAATAAAACTCAATGATTAAGGTTTGTCTTAAAACATAGTCAACTCCTTCCACTGTTTGTTCATAAATTATTCATAAGCTCTATGAAATTGAAAATCTCCATGGTGCCCTCTGTGAAGTCTCAATAATTCTGCTTGAAAAAACAGAAAAGAGTTTTTCTCCACATTTTTGAGCATCATGCAGAATCATTTATTCCTTTAGATCATAAAAATCTTTGCTACATGCCAATGAAGTGTTGCATACCAAGAGCAAGGAGAATTTAAAGAACCAACAGAGACCATTTCCCAGTGCTACACCAAGGTGGTTTCATGGTGTAATGGCAGTTTGGGTGGAGTACAAAGGGAGAGAAGAATGATTTCTAGGCTATTTCTTAAAAGGTTGTATGTTAGTTTATATAACAGCATGAAGGGCTAATTATTTGGATACAGACACTTCCTGTAGGGAAGTTCCTGTCCTTCTCCTTATAAAGTTATCAGCAGATAAGGACCAGTTGTACTAGTGGTGGGGAGACAATATTATATGTTCTTAAAGAAAAAGAACTGTAAAAATTGTTCATTATTGGTTTTGTGCATGTTTTGTTCCAGTGAACTTTTCCAGCTATATTTAAATTACAAACTATTCATAAATAGGACAACAGTGGGTGACTACAGCACAACCTGTTCTCTAGCTGCAACATTCAAGCTCTTATATCATTTGACCTGCTGCTGTGACTAACATGCTCTTTAAATAGACTAAAGAAATAAAATTTCAGGAGCTTTGCCTTTTTTTTTTTTTTCTCTCAAAGTTCAACATTATGTAGAGTAAGAAAGGTGAAAAAGTTGGATATTTCCAGCTGATATTATTTTACTTGTGCTCCACTGAAAAAGAAAACATTTCTCTCTATGTTGTGAAACAACAGAAAAGAACTAGACAAAATTTTTTCAGGTGGCTTTAATATACTATACTGTCAAAGGCTAAACCCTTTGGGCACTACAGAAAACTGATTTTCAGTCTGCTTTACTGACTGTAGTATAGTTTCTTTTCTACTTACATAGCAGTAAAAAAACCACCTTGTCTGAACATTATGTAGCACACTGGAAGGTCAGAGCATCTGTTTTATTTGTATCACAATACTTCAGCATTAACAGCAGGCAAACTCGGACTGACAACAATAGGAAGGGTCAAACACACAAAGAAAATTGGTTGCAGCCTGCTCCACAGAGCAAATTTATCCTCCTCACCATGTGTTTTTTAAAGGAAATCTGTCACATATAAACAATTGCATGCATAGATTACTTTGTCTTCTAATTCGTTTGCCTAACTTCTTTTTAAGCAGTTCCAGTAACTAGGTTGACAATATACCCACTCAATCTATTTTCAGACTTAGCAACCTTTCTAGCTGGATTGTCATAATGTCTAACCTATCCTTGCTGAATTTTTCCACAAAGGGCACAGAGAATATTTATCCCTTTTTTATTTTTTTTTTTTTTAAGATGTTTTTCATGGACACCGTTATCTTCTCTCCCCTCATTCCTAGACAAAGACTTCTAGACCAAACAACCTTATTTCTTTAAGTCTTTTCTTATAGGTTGTGTTCTAGAAATCTAATTGCCATAGTCCTATGTGAATTGCACTTCCCATTGTTGAAGTGATGTCCATTTTTTTTACAACTCAATTATTTTCAGTTCTAGTTCTGTCCTCTTCTGTGCTTTTAGCCCTATCCTGCTTGATGTGTCTTGTAGCTTCTCTTTCTCTTGACAAATATTGAATAATAATACTGGAGTTTTTTGGGGGTTTTTTTTGTGCCCTTCTTCCATTAGAATCCCAGCACTTTGCTGATCCTTGTCTTACGACAAATTTGCAGGGGGGGAATGAAGCAGAAGAAATGTTACACAGCACAGTACTGTGAGACAAGACTTGATCAACACTACTTTCAAGAAGAAATTCAGAGCAGTCTGAGAAATCTGCAGAGTGTGCTTCCTAGCACCTAGCAAAGGAGGTAGATATTCTTAGTGTTAACAGAAACTGATGGCTACATTTGTTGTATTACATTAATAGCAACTCTAGCTTATAACATTGCCAAAGAGATAGGGAGAGACAGCTTCTTTGTTTCAGTATTGTTGCAGTAAAATGTTATTAAGTGGGACTTCAGATGATACCAGAGGCTATGAAATATTCAGAAATATTAATAAGGCTTTAGAAAACATGGAAAAGATGATATGGGATAACTTATACCCTTGTCTACTATTTAACATGCTAAAAATACATTATTTATTACAAACCCTGATTTCCTCTGCGGAGAGGCACTTAATTGTATGGCAAACAAGGACTTAATTGACAATTTATGGGAGCAGGGAGTTACTCGGATAGGACTCTGGTGTCTGGCTCCTTTTGCCACCCTCCTATCTCCACCACTGCCCGTTCAACTTTTATGAAATTTCTCCCTTTCATTGTTAGGTTGTTTTTTTTTATTATTAGAACTCCTGAAACCTGTCCCAACAGATACATCAGATTTATCATTAAAAAAAAAAAAAAAAATTGATTCCTGGCTAGAGATTTCCCTCAGTGAGATCTGCTTCTTTCCCCATACGAGCTGTTCTGTCACACAATTTCCTGATATAAAAGGCTTCATCTGTGACCTGCTGCTTTGTTGTGGAATTCACTACAATTCTTTCAATGAAAAACAAATTCTTCCAGAAATCTTCCTAACACGAAGAACACGTCTTTTCCCTTACAGTGATAAGGACTGCAAAATCGGTATTTGTGGCTTGGGTGCAATTTTCCTGATGTAGGTGGACCAAGATTTACTCACTTAAAGTGTTGCAGTTACATTTACTAAAGCTGCTCAAGTGTATCATCAAAATGCACTAGAAAAGGGTGAATGGCTCCCACATGCAAGTGCCTCTCATGCAGTGGCAGAAACCATCAGTAGGAGGAGTGAGGAAGTTCACGACATGCGGAAAACAGACTCCACAATCAGTAAGATTCTAAAGTAGGTATGTTCATTCAGCGCTGGGCAGCATGGGGGGTAGTCCCACCAAAGTCATGCGCACCTGACTCAGCAGTTTGCTTCAAGTTTATACAGTCAAGTGTTACATATTCACAATACGCCTATACGTATGCATGACCTATCCCTGCTTCATATTAAAATTAGCTCCAAGAAGTCATTTCCATAGTCTCGTTTCAACTGCGCTTGCGCAGTGCCTCCTTATGGTGGTCATCCGGTGGTTGCAGAGATGAAGATAGACGACTCCTCTTCATCACCGCTAGTAACCTCTTTTCTTGCACAGGTTCAGTGGTTTTTTGGTATTCACCCAAGCCGTTAGACCAGTCTTGGCTGGCTCTTGGGGCCAGCTCCTGCTTCTTATCAGGAACTGTCTCTGCCTCATTGGCTGGTTCTTGGGACCAGCTCTTCTTATCAAGGACTGTCTCTGCCTCAGCTAATTTCAACAACGTAAGCGCTAAACATCACCTTTCATCCCCCTTTATTATGTCTACTGAGATTCTTTTGACTCCCCTTGTCTCATTCAGAGCTCCTGGGGTTTGCCAGCCATAGCACTGACTATCCAGGGATGGGGAAGTAAAACCTGGAACCAAAACAAGAGGAGCTCTTTGAGAATTAGAACAATTAGGACGATTACAATCGCACACAAATTCTGCTGAGGGTTTTGTTGTTGTTGTTGGTTTTTTAAGTTTTTTTATTTACAGACAATCTGGTGTAATGAACTTCTCCATTCAAGGCGGATCTTCAGTTTAACACCCTGTACCTGTACCTTTTTTCAGTGTTTCTATTCTTTTACATGCACCTTCTATAGTCTTTAGCAACAGAGCATCCAGGAAATGTAAAGAACTATCTAACCCCTGCTGTACTCCAGAGCTTTGACTTGAGAAATCCTCTAAATGCTAATCCTTCAGTAGTGCTAATTTAAATAGGTACAGTATCTGCAAAGATTAAGATATCTACAAACCAGGATGGAAATGGTCAAAAGTAAAATTGACTGATAGGACATGTGCTACTAGCTAACAAAAATAGTCTGTGCTGAGTGAAGTTTGAAATTCAAGAGGTGGGGGAGAGAAGAAAGGGGAAATTAGAAGAAAAATTTATTTACAATGACGCTTTTTCTTATCACAGCTCGCTCTTTCCAAATTTCCCTGGCTGCTTCTTCCTGTGTTGTTACAAACAACCTGTCTTCACACAGAAGGCACTAAGCTTTGGCCTTCGTCTAATCTCCTACAAAGTATGGTGCTCTTGCAGAGGTTTTCTCTTTTAATATTTTTTTTATTTATTATTATACAAGCTTGCAACACATACTTCAAAAACCAATTGCATGGAAGGCTTTCAAAAAATATATGGCTTTGGAAACTCATAAAGTAAAATTAGAAAATTAACATCTCTGTGACTAATCAGCTTTCCTCAAGTTCCTATCTTCAGGCAGAATAAAAGCTGGTTTGTAGTAGGTATAGCAGTTACTAAGAAAATAACTCATTTTTCCCCCCTTCCTCTTTTTTTTTTTTTTTTGGTTAGATTATGTCATTTCCTTCGGATTTTGGGGTTAGAGAACCTTTTACTTGACTTGCTTAACAAGTGCATAGTATATCTATTCCACGCCAGTGGCCATAAGCATTTCCAGCATGTATATATAACCAGCATGAATAGATATATCTATAAGTACATATGTAGGTAACATCAGTGAGTTCAGGCAGAAACTACAAGTCCTAAGAAAATAAACTGAAGCTGTAGACAAACCAAAAATCAAATGAACATTTTGTAAGGACAAGCAGATCAATTTTGAGACAGAATAACAGGTGCTTACTGATACATTTATGACTTTTTTTAGAAACCAACAAATTGAAGGTATATTGTATAGTGTTGTAGAGCTATAAATTCTCATAGCATGGTGGAAAAAAATAGGGTTGCCAACTGCTATTGACTTTTTTGAGCAAATATTTTGAGAGTTCTGAGAAAAGTAATTGATGCAAGCTCCAATTTCAGGTAACATGGTAAGTGCAATCACATTGGTATGTGTTAAGATTTTAAGCAGTACATTTACCATTTGTTTGCATAACACATATATAAGATATGTATTTGTCTCAGTAAGACACCCAACAGTTCTGTTTGCTATGATCGTTGCAAATCTAAAATATTTCTACTGATATTGTCTACAATGTAAAGAACCACTGTTTCTATAACGTACCTCTTCTCTACCAGTCTTGAGGATGACTAAGGTTTTTGGCTTAGTCTGTACTGCATTCCCTAACGATAGTAAAAAACACAGGCAAAATTTTCTCGTAATAATTTTTGCTAAGTATCATCTCTGAAACACAGTAATGAAGATATTAAAAACAGAGGTTGGTTCAATGATTAAGCTTTGAGACCAAGAAGTCAGTTTTCTTAGCCTTGTACATCCATCTAGAAGAATGAAGAAAAATGTATACACCAATTACTCAGTGTTCTTTAAAAGGTCACAATATCCAGCTCTTCTTTTCACAAGAAAGAAATCAGTACTCAATTACTTCCTTAAAAGAAAAAAATAAGGTGGTTTTTTTCATGTTGAAATACCTCATGATTGTCTGCATTTTTTACTTTCAGTGCCGCAAACCGGTGCGGTTTGAGGAACATGGTGTTGTCTTGTAATGCAGATGACTGTATTTATGCTTTCATCAGTACGCAGTAGGGCAATAGCTATAATTCTGAATCATTGCAGTTTGGTTGCATGGAAATCAATACCACCACCACCATGTCTACTGGGACAAATAATATGAGACCAATTTTCCATTATTCATAAAGTCTAGTTATTGTTATCATTCTTAAACAGTTGTTTAGCTATTTAGTTTGTTGGCAGAGAGATGAGTTAGTTATGAACATCTTTAATTTTTCTGTCACTTGACAAAACCGATTGTTATCAGGGGAAATTAGACTTTCGAAAGCAATAAAAGAAAGGAGGAATCAGCTATGTCAGAGGTCTCCCATACAACAAGAATAAGTGAAAGAACATATCAGTTGGTTTCTAATTGAGTCTGATGGGAATAAAAGATACAATACCATTTAATAAAAGTCATGTGCATGCTTTTAAGCATACCTCCTGTTGTTTTTTCCAGCATATTGTTGAGGCATTCATTTTATCCCATCATCCCCTAACTGTAGGACATAGGAATACCATTTCACTAAAATCATCTTTATTTTTTAATCCATCATGATTCTGAAATGAGCAGAATACCACCATGAAGGAACAACATTTTAAATTCAGTTTCAAAACATTAGCTAGATCCAAAGTGATTAGGCTTCTTGCTCAGACTTCATGAAAAATATATTCATGAAAGTAAAATCACTATTGTTTCTTAGCAACAGCTTCATGACCAACAGAAGAAATGCAGACTCTGCTTAGCAAACTGTTTCCTCCCTGTACATAACCGAGAAAGTAATTTGTCCATCAGTAATGAAGTAGCTTTACCAGGATCCTAAAACATATATAGCTGACAGTTGAATATACTCATGACAAATCTACCAAGGAAAAAAAATATTAGAGAAGACTGAAACTTGTACATGATCAGTTAACTGGGCCACACTTTGCATCAAAATCTGTTTCAAGCCAGAATTAATTCAACCTTTTTTTCTCTTTTGTTTTGTTTGTCTGTTTTTGTTTACTGTGGGGACCACTGTTTGCTGTGTCATTTCTGAGGGAAGGGAAGGAGTAGGCAGGAGGAAAAGGAAACAAAATATTGGATTGCTTGAAAATAAAAATAATAATAAAAAAATCTTTTCTGAACACATGTTCCTTTATAATATACCTTTTTTTATTAACAGTCATTTCTCAGGCCCAGGATGGAATTTATGCATTTTCTACAAGTTCACGCTAGTACTTTCTATGGGAAAACAGATTAACAAAGCCGTTCAAAAGCACAGATTCCAGATACAGGGGTGGTGGATAACAACAGCAGGTTGCACGTGTCAATAATGTAGCAGTATATAATGTGCTGGCGCTCCATTTAGAAAGAAAGGAGAGTTCTCAAAATATTATAATGATAGCTCTAAACATTTATGGACAGGATTGCAATACTAGCTTCCTTTTAACTGTTTTAGGTCACAGGCCTGTAATAAAATGATTCTATTCCTACTGAGAGAATCATAGAACAAAAAACTGAGCATATTTTTAAACAAATTAAAAAGGTCAACAAATTAACAAGAAAAAGGGCACACAGCTTTGAACAATACTACAGCCTGCTAAAACAGCATATACTGCATTATAGACCATATAAAACCTTTATGTGCAATATGAAAGAAAAGATGCAGTGGAGTGACACTTAATTGAAAGATGATATGTAAGTGATGATATATAAAGCAGTCAAGGTTTACTTCTTAGAAAACCACTCAAAATGGTCTGCTGAAACTAATCAGAACTGACAACAATTTAAAAAAACTAAGATCATATAGCAAAGTGATATGGAACTGTAAGAATGGAGCAACGCAGACAATATTTTGTCATGCCAAATAATGCTTATCAAAATTGCCAAATTTAAATGAATTAGACTAATTGCACAGCAAAGGTGAATAGTTTTTCATTGGCTATAAAGAAAGACTTTATACTTCATAATTTCTGTAGTAGAAGAATCAAATTTCTTCTAAAAACATTAAAGCTATCTAATGTGGATTGTATTAGAACAATATGGCCAAAATTGGTATTGCTTCTCTATATTTATTATGACGTGGACCAAAATTATATCACCATTCTTGCCCTCAGATTAACTTTTATTCTTTTGAGATTTTTGATAGTCTTATGCTTATATATAAGGATTTTTCAGATTATTACCATTTAGCATCTAAAATGGCATGGAAGTAGGTCATGAATGAGAGAGCTGGAAGAAAGACAGGAAACAGGACATCAAACTTTCTGTACTAGAACACCAAAATACATCAAAGCATAAATAAAAGGAAAAAAAGAGTTCAATCAACTTTCTCAGTTATGACTTTGAAACATTATTTCCCTTAAAATGTATTTATCCAAGGATTATGTGAAAAACTGTAATAGCTACTATGATAAATACTCAGGTCTTTTATTTATACCACATGTATATGGTATGTATATACACCACATATACCTTATATATTCATCATCATTGCTTTGAGCACTTATATTTTTCCTCTGGAAACAAGACAATTTATATAAAAGAGATCCTGTAAAAAAAACAAAAGCCAACAACCAAGAAATAAAATATAGTGTGTATTACAACGAGGATTTGACAAAGATAAAGCCTAAATCAGTAGCTGGGGTCGCTGGTACCAGCAGTCTATATTACCCAATAACTGTAACTATACTAATTTCAGTTCAATGTAGATATAAATATCCTAAATGTTTTGAGCTAAGTCTGCCATTCCTTCAAAGAAAACTCTGTCAGTAATTGTTGGAAATAGCTACACAGTATTGAGTCATAAAGAAACAGGTGTTCGTTCTTTCCCTAATTTTCAAGAAATGGTTCAGATTACACTTGTTTCATAAACTGAATCTCATAGCCCCAGGATGCAGGTGCAAAGCAGAGCAGGAATTTGTCTAACAGCAGAGCTTTGCTTCCTTGTGGGATTTCTGAAAGGAACTTGGCAAGAAGTCATCCCAGACTCCCAGTTAGTACTCCTCTCTTCCTGACTTTCCTTTTAGCTGCCTGCAACCAGTACAATTTGGGTTAGCTTGGGCCAAATACAGTAAAAACAACCCTGCAAACCTGATTTTGCTGTTGATGTGGTTTACAGATCAATGTGGTCTTTGAAGTTGGTTTTGCTCTGAGAGGTTGGACCTCCAGATGTCCTTTCCAGCCTAAATGATCACAGAGCAAACCTATGAAGCACTGGTTTAAAATAAACAAAATCCCCTGTGTTCTCCTCCAACAATGTAGTTCACCCATGGAAGCACTGGACAGTTATTTGCAAGACGTGTTCTTTGAATCTACCATGTTCCATGTCTCACAACGTCATTGTGGCTAAGTTGTGATATCATTACATGCTTTGCTGCCGTTAGGCCTATTTGAGTCATTAGGATTTCATGCATAACAGGGGAAGAGTCTCCCAGATTCTCACCCAATCTAATGCAGCTGCTTGGATGAGATCTTTCTTTGGGAAACTTATTCCATGGCAGAGGCAGCAGCTCAAGACAGAGCTGGCATCCCCTCTGTTTCTCAGTCTTTTGATATCAAACCCCTTGCTCTCCACCTCCTCATTCCACAATCTTATTCCTTAACCATTGTTCTGGGATCAAAGACTACTAGAGCAAGATTTAGTTTGAGATTATAGAGTATCCATATTTGAGCACATCTAAACTCCTGTAATAGTCAAGGAAACTAGTCAGCGTAGGCAATGGCAATATAGACAGTGCAGTCAGCTGAGTCCAGAATTCAATATTGGTCAATTTTCCTCAGCAGCAAAGGCACGTGCTTTAGGGAAAGCTAAGCCACAAGCACTCCAACCTCCATTGACTGTAGGTTGCTATTGAGAGTAATGGGAACCGTCTAGATCCTGATCTGTAGACACAGAATTTTAAGTGCTTTAATTAGGAGCTGAATCCCACCCCTACTGACTTAATATGTGAGGCAGCTTATTCTGCACTTTGCAGACTAAGGGGAAGAAGGCAAAGTGTAGGCAGAAAGAAAGGGGTGCTCAGTCTGTCTTCACTCCTGAGATGAGAAGCTGTGGAAGAACACCACCCCAGTTCTACAAAAGCGAGTACTGCAGGAGGGCAGAGGACTCACGGAGGACATAGGCAGGGAAGGAACAAAGGCACGTGAGCCTGGGCAGCACAGGAGAGCAACAGAAAGCCAGACATAAGGTCCCTGGTGACAATACTGACACCCAGTATGTTCAATATCAACCAGCGCTTACAACCACTACATTATCATGGTACCATTTCCTGCCCTTTGGTAACAGGAACACACTAGGGTTTATGTTGATCTAATATGTTTTTGTCACATTTTGCTTTTGGCAACTTGCATAGCTTTCTTAATATAATATAAAATAATATTTAATGTTCAGTTATGTCATCTTATTGGCACTCTTTACACTGACAAAGTAGATACAAGTTGTCTTTTATCTGATGTGATCTCTACTGAGGCCTGTAAACTTCACGAGGATGTTCCTAATCTCAGTTTGAGTATTCTCCAGATGGAAACATCTGCACACAGTGCTACAACCATATAATTAAATTCTTACATCACAACACCAAAATTATCTTTAAAAATCTAATTTTAACAACAAAATCTTTGTAACTTGATTCCACATAAAAACACCAAGCCCTTTTTTCATAAGAGGTTATTTTAATATGTAAATGACATTGTTTGCATTTTTTTTTTTAAATAGGGCACTTCTCCCTCCCTATCCACTTCTGTAAAAAGGATAACTAGGCTGAAGACATAATTTCTCACTGAGGTATTTATCGGGAGTAGGTGACTTGTTACAGTAATTTAAATTCTTTACTGATGAAAGTACAATCAGCAATAGATGTAGATACACAGCAATACATTTTAAAAATGTGTTTCTCTTCCTGAAATTACTGGTGCTTGCCCCTTTTAAGGCTACTTATATAGCAACTCTTGCTATTGCTACAGTAATTGTATTTCTAAGACTATGTTACTGCATATTCAACTACACAGCAAATTAATTTTAAAAAAGTGGGTATGTGCAGTCTAAGATAATACAGGGAGTGAAAAACTGGCTAAATATAAAGTCCCAATTCATTGAGAGGCAAAATTCCAAATAGTGGGATTTGGATGTTTTCCAGGCAACATAGTATAGTTCTGACTAAAAGAGGAATGAAAATTTGTGAGGGGGCAGAAGGGAGGTGGGGGTGGGGTGTGGCAGAGGGGGAATCCATTTAATGCTCCTACATGCTGGACTCAGTTGAGTAACTTTGAGTTCATTTTACTTTAGAACTCTTAAATCTTCTTTTTCTATTCTCTTTGAGACGATGTTGATCAGACCTCAAGAGCACAGAAACAGTGTTGGCAAACAAGGATTTTTAGTTTACAGTCAGTTTCTTCTGGACTATTTGGAGGGTAGAGTTTTAGCCAAGTTTCTTTTCAAATCTGGGATTCACATTCAGTTTCTTCAGTAGTAATAGAGGAGTTCTATGCAAAAGGCAGCAATTACCTGCCTTGTGGCTGCTGATGTAAAATAAAGCAAATTAAGGAAAGTCTTAGATATGCACCAGCCATCCCTTCCTATCACATACTCAATGATAAAGTACAATATAATCTCTTAAACTAGACTAGGAAAAGATCCTGCCAGAAATATGGTAACAATTGTGTGCTGTCTGGGAGATAGACTGGGTAAATTGGCCTTCCATGACATTGTGCTCATGTATGAGGATAAATTAATGTTGGCACTGCTCTTGGCTGTCTGCATTCACACTCAGAAATGTAGAATTCATTTAACTGGATGAATTTCAAGTAATACTGGAAGCTTCTGCCAATGACCAAATTGAATCTTCCCAGAATTAGAAAGACACAGACCATTCCTGCAGAGAAGTGTTGAAAGGTTTGACAGGCAATTGCTGACCTGTGCTAGAATGAATATACATTTCAGATTGAAAGGCAGAGCTGCTCAATGGCTCAATTATACGAGATCTCTGTGTTTCCCTTTTTTAGTACATGTGCCTAATTGAAGAAGTGTTTCCCTTATGTTTTATACTAGCATGACTAGCACCCTAGAAGAGTTTCTCTCCCAAAAGAATACTAAATTTAACCATGGCAATAGTTTTCTGTTAAGAGTTACCTACTTTGTAGCTTTTTAGTTTATGTCAGTCATACTTCTTCAGAATAATCTTATCAGTAGCAAAAAGTGATACTCTGGAGTGATAGATTACTTATATGCATTGGCTTTTATACTATTTTCCACTGTACTGGATCAAGACAACTTTTTATGAAATGAGTAATGAATTACAGTACTTTTTTAAAATCACCTGCTGATCAAGTTAATCTTATCCGAGTCAGATGAATTTGTCACATATACTATTAATAGTAACACTAGAAGTAGTGATATAACCTTCTCTGTCTTAGTTTCTCAGCTGACAACACATTAGTCCAATATTTTTATTGATTATTCTTGACACTTTATTTCTCTTTTTAGTTCCTTTTTTTTGTGTGTCAGACTCTGTTTATCCATCCACACTGTTGAGTGGCAAGGGAGATAAAATAAGATGAAATGCAAGGAGCCAGAACAACTTAGTAAATATACTGCTTCAAACACTTCACCTGGCAGATTCGGTCTGCTCCTGTCTATACGCAGAAAGGCAATGCATTATTTATAGTAATTTCCACACCATGATCATTCTTACGTAAATAAAACAAAGGAAAACACTATAAAAAAAGCAGTACAGAAAAAAAACCATGTTCAGCCGGTGCTTACACCTCTATTACCATGAAATTAAACTGAGTTCTTTTATTTTTATTTTTTTTTCCCTTAACGAGAACAGATCAAACTTCTGTAGATTAGGTCAAACCATGGAAACTGTTTATGGTGCATATAGTTGACATATTGGTAAAGATAAGAAGAGATTCCTATAATGCTTCAAGGTCATGTCACATAACGCTTGTTTACAATACAATGTTACCAAGAATGATCAACTATTTTTTTATCCCTCTGCCTTCTTCACCACATATCCCCAAATTATTCTAAATTTTATTTGATTTGCTTATGTCTTTCCGTTCCAATGTTGATCAGAGCTCTACTTCACTCTAATTACAGGCAAGGAAAATCTAAAAGGACAGTTCCTGTCCCTAATCATTTTCACGACTATGTAGATACACATTACCTGAACAGCACTGAATATTGACTTATACACTTGAAAAAAATAGAGTGTATTAGCCATATTTGGCACAGCATTACACCACATGCAATCTCTTTGAAATCTACAATATTGAATAGGGAATAAACCTGAGCAGGTTGGCATGCTGTGTGTATTTCATAGGCAGCATAGAATTAAGATCATCTCAAGCTATCTACTCTGCATCAATGGCAACAGACTTTGTTATTTCCCATTTGCACACATTTTTGTTATGGTTGTTTATCTCCCACTGGAGTCTCATCTTCCTGCCATCTATTATCACCCTAACTCCCTAATGTGGCTGTTATTTTTCGTAGCTATTTCCTGTGAAATGAGAGTGTGCAAAACAGCCACATCAGCTTGCCCTATTTTT
Organism: Haliaeetus albicilla; assembly: GCF_947461875.1. Taxonomy (NCBI): domain Eukaryota; kingdom Metazoa; phylum Chordata; class Aves; order Accipitriformes; family Accipitridae; genus Haliaeetus; species Haliaeetus albicilla. The sequence continues at coordinate 53,280,971 of NC_091483.1, read as the reverse complement.
TTCCTCCCTATAAACACTAGTACTTACAGAACAGTCTCCTTTTGTATTACAGGAATATCTGTCCTATGGACTTCTCAGGTTCAGAATAATTTTAGAGTTCAGGCCATGTAGGCTGGAAAATTTAGGTCACTTGATGATCTTATTCGTGAAGACAGATGCATGAGTTTCTGTGAAGGTTTTTTCTGTCTTTTTTTGCTAGGCTAACATTTGCCTTCAAAAGTTTAGACACTGAAGGGAAGTGGAAATCCAGTATGTATTCTCACATAGAAAAAACTCTGATGTATACTATTCGTATATACATATATATATATGCATGTGTATTTTAAAACTGCACAGGTATGACCAAACTTTAGGAAATACCATTAAGTGTTTTATGCACACAAGAAGGCATCCGAGACAAGCTCTAAATGTAGGAAGCCGATATTTTCCAGTACAGTGCCATAGACAAATAAAACTTATTTTGCAAAACAAAAACCCCTCTGCTCAGCAAGAAGTTAAAGATAACTAGTTAATGAAAAAAAACACTTAAAGAACAGTATAATTTCTCATTCAAAAGGTGATCATTAATAAAAACCATGGACTTGAGTTCTGTAAAGTAGGAAAAATTGTAGCTCTGCTCTGCTGATCCAGCACATGACATACAATGGTACAAAAAAAAGATCTACCAGTGTTCACATAGAGAACAATTATGTAGCTTTGTAAAATAATGAATAATTTGAAAATCAAAGTCAGATCAACAGCCCTTTGTGGAATTCACATTCACTTTTGTAGAAGTGAAGCAGGACTGCTCAGGAAGGGACTGCACTGTGGGGCAGTGGGAAGAGGCACAGAACGCTTCCTGTCTTCGCTTCTTGAACAAAATAAAGAGAGGTGAAGAAAGGTTTTCATTAACCAGCAAAATAAGAAGCAGCATATGGGCTAAGGGAAGCCTGAAGAAACTATTTCCAGGGAGCTCGTTTAATTTGTAATCACAATAATTCCTGTCAGGCCAGAGCTAATATAGTAATATATATATATAAGGTGATTTAGCAGCAACTCTCTAACAAGCCATACTGATTCCATGCAAGAAGTTAATTTTCAGAAGCATGTAACTTGGATACCTGTAGGTATAAGGAAAACATACTTGAACAAGAGCAGGGCCACCTTAAACCAGTTTTGACTTTCCATTGCAATCCCATGAGATGCTGCAGTGTCAGAGAAGGGCTAGTTCTCTGTCAGAGAAAGAACTGATGCTTGTATAGGAATTGAAATGAAATGGAGGAGACTAGAAAGTGTTAACGCACTTCAGATACTTTCTAGTAGAAGTCTCTACAATCATCATGCAGCACTCATGATTTCTGCTTTGAGAATTCCACTAGGAAGAAAAGATTATAACTAATATTCCTTTGCTTATTAATTCTATATTTTCCCTACTGTTCAGTGATATTTTCCCTTCAGTATAATTCTACACAAGAGTGTGAAATGACTAGTGATACCTTCTGTTCCTGTCTCTTTCCTTACTGTTACAGAGGAAAGAGGTTTGGCTTTCTTCTTCCTTTTTTTGCAAAAGACCTTTCTAAAGTTTGCTTACTTTTCATTTTTTTTTTTCTTAAGTTAGATTAAAGGAGTGCAGCTCTGCCTGAATAAAATAACCAGAGCCAAGAATTTCTTTTCACTATATGTTTCTAAGTACCTTATTCACTCTCATGGATTATAGCTTTCAAAATAAGGTTACTCAACTACTTCATCTGGTAAATTTTTTTGAAGTCAGACAATTTTGACCAAAATTGAGTAACCAGGCAAGAGTATTTAGCTTCAGTGGTCCTGGGCCTACCAGATGTTACATGCTCCCTTCATTTCTATGAGCTGTGGCAAACATATAAAAATATAAAATCATTAAAGGAAAGCATGCAATATCACATTTGGTTCAAATAAAATTTACCATCTGACAACAGTCTACTGTAAAAGTACCCCCGCTCTAAATAGCATCAAGGCCATAGAAGAATAGTCCTTAGTCACATCGCAGAGACAAAAAGCTGTCACGTACTGGGAACTTGTGTGTTTATATAGTAGCACCTCAAAAAATAGGGCATACGTAGAGAATTTATTGCCATTCAAAATTGTAAGCAAGCCTTAGTCCAGACCTAGTTAATTCTGTGTAGCCAGCTGGAAATGGACAGAGGACAGGACAGTATAGTGGGAACCTGATCCTCTTGGCAGACAATATGCACTTGTTTCAAAGGCCAAGGACTTCTGCTTATTTGTTTCTTGTTTGCATTCACAATCAGTCTGAGCCCTGGTTTATCAGGCAGGACTACTCACCCATGGTTTGACAGCTGAACAGCTGAGGAGGAGGAAAAGCTGGAGAAAGGCCAAGGCACTGTGCAGTGACGGAGCATAGCTGGCTCTACACAGGTAGATTAATGAGTCTACCGAGATAGGTAGGGACAATCCTTATTAAAGATACCACCTCGGGTTGAAGGTGGAGGCAAGCAAACCTAAGTCAGCCTTTTACAGGTATTGCCTACTGAATCCTTATCCAGGAAAAAACCCTCACTGCAGCTCTGACCATTAAAAAAGTTGCAATATAATACTCTTGATATGTGGCCAATACTGAATAGTTGAGGATATAACTTTTTTCCTTTACTTCTGCTAAGGTGATTAATACTACCAGCTTCATAGTCTTACTGAAAGATGGACACTAAGATTGTCTTTGCCTCATGGAAGATGATGTAGAGGGTAGAACAGCATGGGGAAAGTTGTGTTCTTGCCCAGCCACTCATTTGTCCCTCCTAAGCAACTGAGATATCACAGCACATGAAATACAACATGTTTTCAATCATATATGGTCAACACAGTTGACATGTCAAATATCACCTATGCTAGACACCCATATATGATCTAGCTTTTGTACTCAAATAAATAAATATTGTATTTTATATAAACTACTTTAATAGTGTATACACACATATGAGACAGAAAATTATTGCCACATTCTGAACACTCAGGAAAAACTATTCCCAGGGATCCTGTTCCTTCCGATGAGAATAGAAAAAATAGAATGAATTAACTTTGAAATATTTCCAGAATACATCCTCATTTTATATAAAAAAATTCTGAATATATTCCTTCTGAATGGTGAAAAGGAAGAAAACAAAATCCCACCAAGATATGAATCAGATATTACCAACTATAATAGAGTGTAAAAGATGCCGTAAATAAGAGCAATTCTATTGTTAAGGAGCCTTTTAACTGTCTACTTGTGTAAGCATGGATAAAAACATGACATTTCCCTTGGAAATGTTAAAGACAGAACAATATTAAGCTTTGTACAAGAGTTCAAGTTCTTTTAAGCCCCTCGACTTTCTTCCAGGAGTTTATAAACTGACTGCATTCACTAATTACAGGGGCATGGATGAAAGGCAAACACTAAAGATAATATAATATATATTGTTTTCATTCTGTCATTTTATCTGTGAGAACAAAGAAAAGAATGGAAGAGAAATATTGAAGATACTCTGACTAAACTCAGATTTTGCTGATTCAGTTTATAATCTCTGGAGACCCACTGAATTGAAGGGTATTTTAGGACATTGGAGGACATACCGTCTTCCTTCTCAGGTGACTTCCCCCCCCCCCCATCCCTTAAGTAAAAGGGTTATAAGCAAAATTCCATTTAAATAAATTTAGCCATAAGTATAATTCGTGAAGGTATAATGTAAGTCAAATGAAATAAATATTAATTTTGGTTGGATTTCATCCCAATATATTAAAATTAACCCTTAAGGTTAAGATCGATACCTCTTCTTGCCAAAGATTTTCCACAATGCTTGTTGTCTAAAATATGAATTTCCATATTGGCTCTTTTTGTAGAGAAAGCCTGTATCAGAAACATTTTACATTTTCAAAGTAGAGAGCCTGTAGGCAGCTGAAGAAAAAAAAAGATGCTTAGAAGTAGTACCTGTGTTTGTGCTTTACTTACAGGTTAGTACCTATAAAACTAAGAAATAATGCACATTTAAAATAAGTAGTATGACAGTATATTTATCTTTGCAGTAGTAACAGAAACAGCCATGTAAAAGCACCCCAGCTCTTGTAAGCAACCAGTAACAAACTGTGCCAGCTGCTTTTAGAACCATCAGGTTGGTGTTTTGGTTTTGTTGTGTTTTTTTATTTTTTTTTGGTTTTGTTGTTTTTTGTTTTTTTTTACCTCCACAGTATAGCCACCTTTTTGGGGTTATCTAACAAATGCCCAAAAGATAGCTGCAAGTGACTCAATGACAAAATTTGTTTAAATTAGATACGAAGGACTTGAGCATCCATTTTAATCTGTGTAGCAAAACACATCTAATAAAGGTGTGATTACTACTATATTCTTAATGAAAAATGATTTCAAAATGTAGCAGAAAAGTTCAAAATATATGAACTTATTATTCAATGTAAGCAACTAATGAAGACTGTGGTGTGCTGACCCTGGCTGGACGCCAGGTGCCCACCAAAGCCGCTCTATCACTCCCCTTCTCAACTGGACAGGGGAGAGAAAATATAACAAAAGGCTCAACAAAAGGGTCAAGATAAGGACAGGGACATGACTCAGCAATTACCATCATGGGCAAAACAGACTCAACTTGGGGAAAAAAATTAATCTAATTTATTACCAATCAAATCAAAGTAGGGTAATGAGAAATAAAACCAAATCTTAAAACACTTTCCCCCTACCCCTCTCTTCTTCCCAGGCTTAACTTCACTCCCATTTTTCTCTATCTCCTCCCCACCAGCAGTGCAAGGGGACAGGGAATGGGGGTTTCAGTCAGTTCATCACACGTTGTCTCTACTGCTTCATCCTCCTCAGGGGCAGGGCTCCTCACACTCTTCCCCTGCTCCAGCGTGGGGTCCCTCCCACAGGAGACAGTCCTCCATGAACTTCTCCAGTGTGGGTCCTTCCCACGGGCTGCAGTTCTTCATGAACTGCTCCAGCATGGGTCCTTTCCACAGTGTGCAGTCTTTCAGAGGCACACTGCTCCAGCATGGATCCCTCACAGGGTCACAAGTCCTGCCAGAAAAACTGCTCCAGCGTGGGCTCCTCTCTCCACGGGGCCACAGGACCTGCCAGCAGCCTGCTCCAGCGCGGGCTTCCCATGGGGTCACAGCCTCCTTCAGGCACCCACCTGCTCCAGCATGGAGTCCTCCCTGGGCTGCAGCTGGATATCTGCTCCACCGTGGACCTCCCTGGGCTGCAGGGGGACAGCCTGCCTCACCATGGTCTTCACCACAGGCTGCAGGGGAATCTCTGCTCCGGTGCCTGGAGCATCTCCTCCCCCTCCTGCTTCACTGACCTTGGGTTCTGCAGGGTTGTTTCTCTCAGGTTCTCACTCCTCTCTCCTTGCTGCAATTGCTGTTGTAAAGGGTTCCCCCCCCCTTCCTAAATACGTTTTCCCAGAGGTGCTACCACTGTCGCTGATGGGCTTGGCCTTGGCCAGCGGCAAGTCCGTCTTGGAGCCGGCTGGCATTGGCTCTGTCCAACATGGGGGAATCTTCTAACAGCTTCTCACAGAAGCCGCCCCTGTAGCTCCCCACGCTACCAAAACCTTGCCACACAAACCCAATACAGAAGATTTACCTGTTTCAAGCATAGTCTTTTGGACCTTGCAGAAAAAGTAGGAAAGCAAGTATCTAAGAACAGCTGAAGCTATTTCTGTGTCACCTTTAATTATTAAGCAGTTGATGAAACAGTGAATTAATTGGAAATGCTGAACCAACCCTAACCTATTTTTTTTTTTCCAAAGTTTTAACAACCTTAGTTTGCAAAAGGACAATGCAAATAAAAAGATAGAGGTCTCTTATTCTGAATATTTTTTCATTAATCCAAAGGGACCTGAAGTATTATGGTAGGCTTCTAAAGGGCTAATGTACCTGAAAAGATGAACTGTCATATATTACTGCGCTAGGTTCACTGCACAGAGCTAAGCTGTCTAATTTGAAAAAGCCTAGTAAAGCAAGACTTGCACACAAAAATCTACTTCCCTGAGGATAGCTAACATTCCCTGAATGCTTTACAGATTTGCAGAGTTATTTTGTACAATTTCCCCCTCACTTTTAGTTTCTTTAGGCTCCATACAGAATCCTGTTAACAACACCTCTTTATTATTATTTGTCAGGAGTAAATAACTGCTCAGCTGTGCTAGGATTAACCCTCAAGATTCTCTGTGAAGATATTACAATATAGAAGATCTATAGAAAAAGGACTGGATACAGCATGAGGAGCAGAGCACGTTTACGTATGTATTAACACAACAAAGACACTGATCTGAACACACCCATAAAGGAAAGGTTGTAGGGATTTTTGTTAGTGTCATTGATCCCTAATCATTCTGCAAGATACAGACCAAAGCTAGCCCCCACATATTTTCCATGCATGTACTTCCATGTTATATTCTTTGCTCAGGAAATTTGGAGCCATTATGCTTGCACGTACCAGTGAGACCAAGACCAAGGCTTTATATCCCAGAGCCTGGGGAGTCCAGGCAGCGAGCCAAAAGCATTCACCTGCTTCCATTGTACTTTAACTGCCATCTCAGATCCTCAGCTGTGGCTGATGAGAATGAGACAACTCGGAAGGTGTGTGTAAATGTTACTTTTCTTTTCCTTCATCCTCAGCATCTCAATGCCCAATCTCCTGACAGCTCCATACCGAGTGTGTGTAGTGCCACATCGTACATCCTATCACAATACTTTGTATTGCGTTCCTTCGGCTAGCAGCAGGAAGATAAGCCCTTCACAGGAGCTGCTCAGATGGCTTCATGCCTGTGAGTCTCCCCTATTCCTGCCTCAAAACTGGAACATTCTTCAAAATGATTAGATAGTGTAGAGCCATTTTCCTCTAGGAAACAAATCACCAACACTGGTAATAGCTCTCTAGACAAATACTCATAAATTGGATGTTTAATGGCAAAGTATGCCGAAGTGTTGTAACCAGATAAGGGAAAATTCACAGGTGAGAGCTTGTCAAGGAGCAATTCCAAAGAATCACTTGTGTCTCTGAGGAACCTTTCAATAATACTATTTATAGGACTTAAAATTGCCTGTTTTATTGCATATTTTTTTATTGGTAGCTATGAGACCAATGACATTTTAATTTTCTAACATTTTATACAGGTTCATTGTGCTGAAGGAGAACAAAAGAAGTTATCTAGTCTAACCCCTGGTCATTAAGTTGTTTTGAAACACCACCAGCTATGAAGATTCCATAACCTGCTCAGGTCACACACTTAAGAGTTCCCATAATTTCCTCATAAGTGCTATATTGTAGATCACCCATTTTTGTTACACTCTTGTTGACTCATTCCACATGGATATTATTTTTTTGTTAAATGCAGCACCCAAAACTGAATACAGAATTACAACAGATGTTTTATCAGTGCTGGGCATATGTATAAAAACAGCCCAACAAATAAGAGGCAAGAAAGTATTGAAAAAAAGTTCAAGCATTTGTAATTTAGTTTAAAGTATTTAATTAATCACTTAGTTTGATTCACATGTGACCTGAACAGTTACCATTTACAAACATGCAATACAGTTAATTGATTCTGAGGGTAAATGAAGCAACCACCTCATGGGTAGATGTAGTATGTAATTAAAGTATTTGATAATCATGGAGTATTGTCAAATTCTGTATTATGGTAGTATTTTGATAGTTTAACTTGCTTGTTTCTCCTTTGTGAAACATATAGTTTAAGGACTATGCATTACAGGCTGCATACTAAACTCAGATGTGTCCAAGCATATCTGAAATTATTCTGCTGAAATTGAATTCTCAGCTATAGGTTGGTATGAATGAAATTAAGATCTGGTATCTTTTATTATGTGCTTTTACAAAGGCAAATATATTTAAACTGAAACATCTAACCAAAAATTCACTAATTGTTTAAAATATTTTGCTTTTATTAACTGGTTTACCTTCAGTAAACAATCTCCTTCATAACTTCAAGAAAATATCTCAGGAATGTGCAAAATGCAAAAATCTACATGTCCTGATTAAAAACAAATCTCAGTGCAAGAGATTTAAAAGTAATTTGCAAGTTTACATATATTGTAAAGATTGAGCATGGGAAAGGAATGACTTCGTGGGTAAAGCACTTGTTTGGCAGTCAGATGAATCTTAAAGGTAAAAGTAAGTTTAAGGTCAGGTGTTTAGATGCATTTCCCTTATTCAGGGCAGAAAAGTTATTTGGCAAATGTGGAAAGCAGAAAATTAGGTCCTTTGAAGAAATATTGCTGTTATTAATTAGTTACATTTTTGCTCTACCTATTTCATTAATTTCCACCTCAGTCATAGAAACAAGAAACATCACACATCACTATTAGTGGGACATAAGCAAGTCTCAGAGCCCACAATTTAGGAGCTCTGCAGGTTTTGACCCATATCTCTCATAACAGCTTGCTATTTTGACAATAAAACAGGTTCCAGTCACAATGAAGATTCTTAGCTAACCCTGCAAGTAATAAATAAAAAGTGAAAAGTCATATTGTAATGTATTGTTCAGTTAAGAATGAATGGAGGAGCATGAGAATCCATAAAAAAAACAAAAAAAACTTTTAGTCCTAACCATAGGCAGTCATTGAGCGGCCTCCGACCCTCTTAAATGAATTGTAAAACTGGGAAAAGGAAGATACAAGGCAATGGTTTAGAAGACAAACAGTTAAAACAAAACTGCTGGTACTGAAGCACTAAAACACTTCTGTGTCAGTGCTGCACAAATCTGCTTTTTAGGGCTTTTGAGCCTCCACATTCCTGCTGCCTAACTCTGAACAGAAGCGGCTACAAAATATTGGTGAGACATGGCATCAGCCTTTTTTTTAAATTTCCATCCAGAGTATATTACAACTGTGATCTTTCAGTGTGCATCAGCATGCTTTCTACTCACAACCATAATGTTGTGAATATTCTCGAATTACATAATTTTACATACAGTTAGAGAAAAAGAAAAATAAAAGCAGTTGAAAGCTAATAATTAGAAACAAAATGCCATCATCTACTATTTATTGCACCTACAGTCATAGCATAAGAATATTTGGTAGCCATGTGTTCATAGTTTTCTCCTTTAAGCTTATGTTATTCAATATATTGTAGATTAAAATATCAGATGAGGAAATAATGAAGAAAACATCAGAAAACAGACAAGAAAAACATGACTTTCTATTCTACTTAGTTAATATATATCTCCATGTACACTAGACATCTTTTCAATTATAAACATCATATGCTATATGATTTGTAACAGCTGAAAGCCTGATTTGTGTACCTTTACATTTGTATACCTCCATATTATCTATATTGAGATACTTAGGAACTCAAAATTATAGCAACTTCTTAATTTTGTTTCTGAATATGACATTAGAGACAAAGTAACTTTACGGCTGAAACTATAAATAAATAGAAAGTACATTTCCTTCAAATATTTTTGGATCCATCACTAATATCCATCAAGTGTGCACATTTTTATAATCACTTTTTTACTTGGTCATCATAAACACAGAGGAATAATAACATTCAAAAAACCTGCATCACAAAAGAGCAAAACAAGTAAAATAAGCCTTTGTATCATTTGCCTACTAGGAAAAAAAATGCTCCTTTTATCTGGAGCAGTATGGTCATCTCACACAGTCTTGCCATAAGCACAACACGAAAAGACCTGTTTTCCACCTGCACTGTGGTCCTTTCCTTCATTTGCAACCAGCATTGAAGGTCAAAGTTAAAATACAGCTTTCAGCGTCACTTCCAATGTTATTTGTACAACCGTTGAAATACAAAACATGCAGAACTTAATGAGGTACCTCAGCAAAACAATTACCATTTTATCAGATCAACAGAGAGCAGAAGTCATTTGAATCTTTACTTGTGACATGCAAGAGAATAAGCCCAGAAAAGCATCTTTGAAACCAGGAAGTGGCATGCCCAGAGGGCTTGTGCACTAAGCATACACCACGTTCATTAAACTTAAGCTCTTCAGCCAGGTCCTTGGCAATCGGCAGTTTGGGCATCAAGCCCACCAGCTGGGTGGCCACCATCTGGGCTGCCTGGCTTCCTGGGTAGCCCCAAGGAAGTTGCCACTGATGGAGCCAGCAAATGCAGGTAATCACTAACCTCCCAGCAGGCAGATCTGGGAGCTGAGAAGCCACCCTGACCTTCACACAGCTGAGGGAGCCAGCCAGCAGCAGAGCCGATTACCTGAGGCAATGGGGAACTTGCAATGGGCAACACCAGAGAGAGCTGAGAAGTAAACAGCCCGACCTGTGGCCCATCAGGTGGGCTGCACAAGGACCAGGTTATTTCAGTGGTCCAAAGAGCTGACTATTCGACCATCCTACTGGCTGAGAAGCCAAGCAGCCCAGAGACACTCATTCAGGCTGATGACACCACCAGTGTCCGCTTCGGCAGGGAGATGGGTAGGAACTCCCTCACATCAGTGGTCAAGAGAGGAAAACTGATCTTTTTGCAAATTGTTTGGCAACATCAAAAAAGGAGGCCCCTGACCTGCAAATATTATTGGAATTCTACACAGCTAAAACCATCCACAAAGTGTGGATAAACCAAGGCAAGGAATATGAGACTGGAAGGCACAAGTTTAAAACCTTACATAAACCATAAAGCTCTACTGGGAAATACCCTGCCAGTAAAGTACCCTGAGGGCACATTGCCAAGCAGTCTACATCCACATCAGTGTGCCTGTTCCTGAATAGCACTCCTGACAATTTCAATGCAATGTGAGGTATGGGGGTCTTGGGCTCAGTGAAGGCCCTGTGGTCCACCTGTACCAGTCAGCATAAAGTGGCGGTCTCACCATACGTGTCACATCTCTCCTTTGACAGCAGAAATGGGGTGTCATATTCCTTTTCCTCCACCCCAATCTCTTGTGGGTTTTTTTTGGTGTCCTGAGTTTGCTTTTGAAACCCCGGACTCTGGAAAAATATGGCTTTAGTGCTCCTCAGCATGCTCAGACAAAATACTTTGCGTTTTGAAGGCCCACTCTAATAGCAAGACAAATAGCTGGGGACAGCAAGGAGCAGGATGACAGTGTGTGAAGATCAACAGTCCTGTAAATGATTTCCAGGAAACTCACAGTGAACCAGCAGCTTATTGCCTTGCTATGTACACATATCTGTGATGTCAATCTGTGACATGCAGCCATCACTTCAGAAGCTTAAAAAAAAAAAAAAGGCATTTTCCTAGAGTTGCATGACATACTCCCTTTAGCTCCTCAGCAGGTACTCCCTGAGACGTAAGCTGGTCCAACAGCAGAGAATTGGTTGGTTGAACAGTGTGTAGTGAATGATCTCAGCAGGGGAAATATTTCTGTGGATGCTACTACAGGCAACTGATTGCACAATGAAAACTCTGCTGAAAGGGATATGCTGTTGCCTGGATAAGATGGATGGGGTGTTTTTGAATATCCTGCACAAAACTAGTGCAGGCAGCACAGCACTAATGAAAATTTTAAAAGTCACCATTAAGCAGCCAGCCATCTCCAGTTAATAACTTCTGTGAAGAGGTGCTACTGCTCTGGGGATCTGCACTGTTCTTTTGCCATATGATGAATACACTTGTTTTTAAGTGCAGATTGCCAAGCATAATTAAGAATAGTAAAGAAATTCTTTGATGCAAATATATGAGCCCATGGTACATACCATTTTGAATTGTATTGAGTATTTCCAGGCAGAAGAATTGTTCTTTATGTGGTGCTTCAATCCATAATTTCTTGGTCTATTATTTCAGATAGCCAAAACACTCCCTGATCACTATTCAGTTTTTCTGACTTCCAACAAAACGCTTAGTCACTTATTCTAGTCTAAGATCTGAAATCATTTGCACAAGCTTTCACATCAATTAATCTTGGGCTTCTGCATAAGTCTAACATTTTTCTTTGTAACACTTAAATAGGCTTCTATAAATACGTAAACATATTACACCAGTCTTTCTTTTTTGGCCTCTACTCTGCAATAGCTGAGCCCACAAACTGTACTCTTTTTGTGCACGTAACAGAAGATGGTTCAAAGGAAGTATATTAAAAGCTCTTCCCCTTTTTATGCCATCCATTTAATTACAGCATTCCCTTGTCCGCTGATACTCTAACTATGTAGGTTTGTCCTGCTTTTGCTTTTTCATGGTTCACTAATAGTAGGATCTCTATAATCAGTGACGACCAATCCTTGTTTTTAAGAAGTGTCCCCTGTTGCTTTCCAGACAGTGATGGGAACCTAATTCACCATAGCTTAGAGTTAAACCTAGCAAGAGACTTGGGGTTAGAGTTTGCTCTATTTCCTCTTCTGCTAAGCCTGCTGCAACCCTTTCTTTCTGCTTCACACAAGTGCTAGTCTTGTCAACCTCGGATCTTTCCTGATCTTTGGAAGTATGATGCACATCTTCAGAGACTTCTCCATCCTCCACACACAATAGGCTATTTCAAGGAAAACTAGAACTTTCTCCCTGAATAATACCACAGCTTCAGGACTATCTTTATCTTGCTTAAGTCTTGCTTGTACAGGTGAAAACAGAATTTTAAACCAGATTGATTTCCAATTCTAGTGATCCCTGAGCTCCCGCATACAGAAACTTGACCAAAGTATTCACAAAGCGCTGCAGGGATGGTTGCGTGTGGAGTTGGTATTGAAAGTAGAGAGATTATCACATGCACACAAGAACAACAGACTATGTTTTTCAAAAAGCTGAAGTGCAGAAATGTAGAATAAAAATATCCATAAGCACTACTTGCTGTGGATTTTTGTTTTGTGTGTAGAATGCTGAGAATCCCAAAGACTTCCATCTAAAAAAAATGCCTGCCTCAAATGCCAAAGGTTGTCTTACATTACTGTGCTTTCCCTTAAAAAAATATCCAAACTATTCAAATGAGCTACTTGGCACATTCTGTAAGTGCATGTTGTAGCTCTTGGACTTCAGCATTCCCAGAAAGAGCTGAATGCAGCCCTCTTCATATTTCAAACAATCTGTCCTCATCAAAAATCCTTCTCTGAACACTCTCATTTATTTTGGTTCCCTTCAAAAGTTTATTCCGTGTATGCAGTCTTCACAAAGGTTGCTAGAACCAGAAGTTTTCCACCTTTGCTGATACTTAACAAGCAGTTCTATCAATTGCTCTGTCCCCCAGGCTGCTCTCTCTCTCATTGTCACCATGCTGTGAAAGGCAAACATGGGGTAATAGAGACTGATTATTTTCTTCTGAGTGTCCCAGTTCACTGAAAATAGACCTTTTGAATGCCCCAGGGAATTCTCCCCTGATAATTTTCAGGAGACATTTTGCTTGTTTTCCTTTCCATGTTAGAGGGGATTGGCAGTTTAGCTAAAAAGCTTCCATAAAATGAAACTTGCCTGCTGCCATAGAAAAGCCTTTATTTCCTCTATATTTGCCCTTACAGCTTGGCATATCTCAAGCAAAGAGGAAAACATTACCCTGTGAACTAGTAATTTCAGGCAAGTCTTACACCCTTTTATTATTTATACAATATTAGAGGCAGTCATGAGGCTTTAAACACAAATTAAAAGATAATCTCTTGTCTTCGAAAGCATGCATTCAAACTGGACATTAATTTTTATATAGTAATCCAAGTATGAAGGCTGGGTATGAAGACTGGAAGCTAACATAAGAAATGGACTAAGAGTAAAAAGTAAATTAATAATGATGGTCCTTCACAAGCATGCCTGTAGCCTGACCCGCTTATCTCAAAAGGATATCATGCTGGTAAGTGCATCTCCCTCAGACAAAAGGTTTATCTATCATGCTGTGACAGATCTGAGCCATTCTGAATTGAGTTATGATTACCGCACATTGGCAAATACTTTAGGATGTTTACAGTGTGAATAAATTAAGATACCTCAGCTGTCTGTGAAACAGGTGGGATGCAAAAAAATAATTTAAGAACTATTAAAGGACAAAGTCAGAACCATTGGCTGAGATAAATACGGCTGAGCCCCTTCATTATACAGGCCCAGAATGAGTATAAGCCAGAAACCAGAACAATCACAACTATACAAAACAGGCTTGAAAGAATTCTGGATCCTACATCAAGAGAAAGTTGTGTGAGAAGCCAAGGATGAGTGTGGAGTGTGATGTGCAGAGGCAACAAATAAAAGAGAAGATAAGTATTTTTGTAGAGTATAGACCATATTTTTTTCTTTGCTATAATACTGTTTTAAATCTTTCCTTCTACTGCAAAGTAAATAAAGCAAAGGTATTTGCAGTACAAAATAAGAAGACCCACAAAGGAATGAGGTGGAATCATTTGTCTTCAACAGCTATTCTGTGCAAGTGATTCTAAAATTCTCCCTTATGGGGACATGCCTAAGACCAGAAGAACAAATTGTTCTCTGAACATATGACGGCACAGCTCTGCTATCCAAAGCTTTCTCTCAGACCTCAGGAGTCAATTACACTGCTATCTGAATCATTTGGTAACTTGGAGCCAGGCAAACACTATATATGTTTTATACAGAAACTGCAAAGTAATACCTTTAAGGCCAAAAAGGGGGAAAAAAGTAGTGAATCTGAACAGGACAAGGAGATTAGGATTTATAATCCTGAATGGTGAATATCCTTAACTGTAAAAATCAGAGATTAAGCGCCAAATACAGCCAAGACACTGGTGCGCTGTTGTGTCAAGAATCTCTTGAAGTCAGACCTAAAGCCATCCTAGACCTTCTAGAAATGTCTCGCCCATCCTGAGTAAAAACCTGAAAACTTACATCACCTTTTTAGTTGGTGACAGAACGTCAACTTTCCAAAATTAAAAGTATGACAGAAGAATCTTTAGAGAAGAAAAACAGTAACGAACACAGGACTGGTGGACAAAACAGAAAAGTCTCAATGAACTTAGGTTGTTTGGACCAAAAGAGAAGGTGGAACAATGACTAACCATAACGTAACAACATATTGAAAATGAAAATTGATTAAAAGAATGCTTTTTACTAGCAGTCAAGATTTAAACAAAATTTGTAGAACTAAAATTCAGACTAGAAATAAGGTACATTGAGTAAAACACTCATTAAGCACTGGTAAAATTTGCTAGGCACTGCGATGGCAATGGAGATTTGAAATCAGGGTGGCCTTTCCCCCCAAAAAGCTACAGCCTACTGGAATAGAAATCAACTTGGGCAAAACCTAGTCTGACACCCTTCCGTAGACAATGACTATTTCTTCTGCTTGTGTAAGTGACAAATGTTAAATTTATCTTTGTCAACTGAAAAATCTAAAGGTCGCATTATCTCTATATAGCATTTGGTAATAAGCAATTTGAATTACCAACTATACATTAGCAAAGAAATAGATAGATAAATGCTTTAACTCTATAAAGAGGGGAAAGGCCTGAGGCAAAGCTGGAGTTTGAGGAGTCACTAGTACAGAGGTTATAATCAAAGCTTTTACAGAAGATAATGCAAACAGTAGGGAAAAAACACTGGCCCATGAAAAAACAGTTATATAGAGAGTTTCAGTGCTACTCATCATCAGGCAATGCCCATGACAGATTTATAATATCAAAATGTGTATATTGATGCAGAGCTTAAACCCCACACATTTGGATGCAGAGCTAATTCTTATTTGCACAGATTATTTACACAGTATTGACTGTGAAGGAAAATCAAATACATAGTCATAAAGGGCAAGATCAAATACTGCTCAGACTCTGTACTATCTCCTGTGTGTCTCTACAGTTTTAGATGCACCATTGTGATACCTTCCTGCCAGTGCAAATGACATTGCATAAGGCAGACAAACTTTGACTGTGACTGGCATTGTAGCTAGCATATTTTGACAGTAGTTGAGTCTGACATCAACAAACAACTAATCTATTAAACAGATGATCCTGTTCAGAGTTATCAGTTCAGGCCTAGATGTAAGCCATTTCACAAGTAAAGGGTAGACATTTTTACAAGGAGACAGGTTGCCTGATGTACAGAACACAGCAGTAAGCATATTTTTTTGTCTCTCCATAATATTAAAAGCTTAGTACAATAGTATTTCTACCACATTTCTGCCACAACAGGACACTAAGGCTATTGCAAAGTCATAAAGTTTTATGAGTATACAGTTCCTAGATGTGGGAATTGAAGATGCTCAGTCATGTCAGGTATCAGACACTCTTTTGCCTAACGTCCTAAGTGACAGCTCTATTTGACTGATATGGCTTGAATTCCCATTACAGGTAAGAAAGTCAAGTTGCAACCAACTCTGTACACAGCTGATATCTTAACAAAACTGAATAAAGAAACTTAAAACTGAAGTTTCGAGATTCTCTATGACATAATAATTAGTATGTAGAGTCTGAATACTTCACATGCTTGTCATTGTTAAGATAAAACACATTGAGAGCAAAGAAAACTGAGTGACTGAGAACAATGCAGTCCCAACTGAAGACTTTCTGTACACTTAGGAAACTTATATTAAGCATAAAGAACAATCTGCAAAATTTCACCTGGAAACAATGGTAAGAACAAGTTTAAGACAAGGAACTGACAATTCGCCTTTCTGACTACTTAGAATCTGATATCCCACTGACAGATTCTTTGCATTTCATATATATATGTACACACACACAAATACATATATATACACACACATATATATTTTATGTGTTGGTGCAGTATCTATGCATTGTAATATAAACATGTGTGTTTAGCACTCCTTTTCCCCCATTATTAATCCAGTGTTATGATGCTTACTATAATATGGTAAAATTTTAAAAAGACAACATAATTTAATTCATCCTTACAGAGAAGATTTTTGTTTGCATTGTTCCACCTAAAATGTGGAATTCCCCTTAAATTACTAGCCAGTCATTCCAGGATGAGAAACTCATCTTCCACACCTAAACTTGTCTTCTATTCAGAATCTAAGCAAAACTCATACAGAATAAAGGCTCTCTCAATGACACCTCCAAGGCCTTCCTCCTAGCCCTGTTAAAAAAATTGACATTCCTTGTAAAAAAAAAAAAAAAACAAAACCAAAAACGCATCTTGCAGTATGTTTAAAGTTTTTTCATACTGCCACAAGGCTGGACTACTGAAATCTGAAGTACAGATCACACCACTAACCTCAAAAAATGCAAAAAGATATCCTTTTTTATGAGATCTTGCTTTCACTAATCAAACTTATTTGTGTAGAAGGTAGCTTTCCCTAACTAATTCTCATAAATCACCGTGGTCTAACATAACTACTGTGTGCTCCAGATGCCCACATAATCTTGATGGTTTGCTATTACATCTGTTCTACAGAGGACTCTCTGCCCTTTATTATGAACAAGATGTAAAGACCTGTGACTTAATAAGACTTCAACTTTATTAACTTAAATCATCTGAGAATTCACACAGTGCAGGCCATGATCCTATAACTAATCATTCTCTCCATTTAGAAGACCTTTATCAGTCTTCAGTAGCTTACTTCCAAAACCCCACTGCTTTGTTACCTCTTACGTAGCTGATATTACAAGTCCCATCTCTGTCCCATATTTTTTATTTAAGGAATGCCTTAATCTGTCTCTGGGAATCAGGAAACCAGACTCTACATGGCATGAGATCTATCCTGGACACCTATCAGAAGCAGCTGCAAACAATTACCTTACTTTTATCTACCATGGGTTCCAAAATCAATTTTTCCCAAATTACTCTTGTATCAAATATAATAATTCCATTATTTCTTAATTCAGACTGTTTTGACCTTGTCAACTCAAAGTGATTTGATCTTTTTCCTTCTAAAAATTTCACTGCAGTATTTCAGAGACAAAAAAAATTCTTGGATCTATTTTATTTTTTTCTTCCACTCATTAAGTCAATAGAACTAAATAAACCCATACAGTTCACACCTGGTGAAGAATATTAATCCCTGAAAGCTCCTTCCTGGATGCTGAAAACTGTAAGAGAGGTATTGGATAGTGAGAGTGGTTCATCTAGCTTCCCAGTCCACTACTCGTATTTTGTTTTGTAGCAGCTTCCCTGAATGGAACTCCTTCCTTATTACACTACTGGGGGTTAATATTATAGACCCTTTCTTTTAGATTGCTTTTAAAGATGGAGTTCTGGCACGAAAACAAGAAGAAATTAAGAAAACCTAGTTTGAGTAGCTGTACGAACTATTTACAGTAGTTAGTGAAACCTCTGCTTTGAAAGAAAAATAGACAAGGGGGAAGTCAGACTAATGTTAGGCAAGTCATTATGTTTTCTAATAATTCCTCCAGGATGTGATGGGTGATTAACTTTTCAGGAAAATCAAGAATATGGGCCAAACCATATGAGAAAAAAGATATGAACTTCACAAGAATATTCATTCTTACAAATCTCAAAGCTGTTGGCAATTCCCCCCCCGCCCCGTTCTCAAACCTCATTCAGACTCATCCTCTGGAAAACTTCGCATTCTACTACTCTTTACGCATTAAATCAGTCAATGCTTCATGTACCTTCATAGGGTCTTTGTTTCCTTGAGCACAAGATACACTTTTAAAGAAATAACAAAGTTAGACTTGATACTAAACATATAGTTTTTTCTTTTCTTGTTTTCTTCTTCCCTCCCTCTCTCCGAATAATGCTGTAAAAAGGACCTGGGAAATGAGTGCCCGTCAAACATGGTCATGCTGCAAAGAACTTTGTAGGAATGAGACCTTTATATACAAACCCACACAGGTAGCAGCAGTGCAGTTTCCTAGAACAATCACCTAATTATGTGCCAGCCCAATACTAGTGGAATTACCCATAAAGATTAGAAGAGACTCCATTCTCTGTATAAAGACTTCTTGCCAAGGCTGCTATTTCCACCCACTGTAGTGTATTTTTGACATGTGGACACTAGTTCATTAAGGTCAATGATTCATTTGACATAGTTCAGTAAACAGCCATCTTAATGAAAATTTTTGGCTGATAGTCCATTATAGCTGGCATAATAAACAGCTGACTAAAGTATTCCAATGTTAAATGAACAATGATAAAAGCGTCTATTAAGGGTATGCAGCTATGCCAAATACAATCATATATAATCAGCTGCACCAGAAAAGCTTGTCGACACATTGGAGAATATCGTCAGTCAGATGATGCATCTGCTACAAGTGGCAGCTGTTGTGCTCTGGAGTGTAGACAATTAGACATGAATGTACTCCTTGGGCTATTTGCAGCACTCAATCAAGCATGGTATTAGCTGACACCTGTTAAGCTGTAATCCCTATATTTTTGATACCTACCCATCACAGTTATTGAAAATACAATTTAAGATATCTAAAGACATGAGATTTCAGAAATAATGGTGAGCATAACAGCAATACCACATGTATTTCTGAACTTCATTTTAGGAGAAGCTCTTTAACTAGTTCACAGTCAGGCTAAATAAAATTACAAGCCTCTTACCAAAGTCATAAATGCCAAGTACCAAATGTATTTACATGTAATGAACTATGTGCTACAGTGTAAATTTTTATATCTAATTACTGAAGTAGGAATCAGTAATATTGCAAATAAGGGCACATACATTTTGTGGAGAAGAAATATCAACTCTGTGAACAGAGAATCAGAGAAAAAAATCTGCGTGTAATGTTACAAAGAAATTGAGCATAAAACTTTGCCTTTGGCATAAATACTTATGCATGCAGTGAGTTTATTATTGGATTTTGCTTTATTTGACTAGCTCTGGATTTTGCTTCATATCACTAGATCTGGTGATAGTTTTGATTGGATTACTACCCCCCTGATTTTCTCTGAGCAACAAGTAGTGAAGAAATAACCTAGGGGTTTATCAAATTATTTTTTTTATATATATATATAAAAGAAAAATGGACTACTGCAGATGTCCTTTAAAAACACCAATAACAAGAAGTTATTAAAAAAGTCTTCCCTAATAAAGTCTTCCTCAATCTAGAAAAATAACATGCCAAAACAAGTCAGGATAAATTATGAAAGCATATCTGAATGCTAGAGCCTTGCATATCATACTCAAATTCTTAAACTCTTGAGGTTTGTTCATCATTGACTGAAAACAAACAATGGTGTTAGTTCTCATATAAAGTGATAAGGAAGACATGGATAAAGAACATAAGTACTCTTAAAAATCATGACAAAAAATTTCTGACCAGTTCCCCCCCCCCTTTTGAGAGCTATTCTTGCCAAGCATGAAAAAGAAAGAAGACCTTTTGCATAAAATCTAGTCACATAGGATATTAAAAACATGGCTCCCAAGGTACTATAAACATGTAATGCCTTACTTAATAACTGTAAGAGCTGTTAATTTGCTAATTGAAAATTCACTATCCCTTGTTTTTCTATCTTTCGAGCACAATGCGAGGTATCAGTTGACACCCCTAGAAAAACAATGTTCTTCCCTTTAAAGCTTGTGATGCTTCTGAAGATTTTTTTTTTAGCTTCATCTAGTTTTCTTGAGTTTTTTAAAAGATAATGCAGAATAGCTCTTAAAACTGAATCTAAGGCATTAAAAAGAAAGCTGGTCTTAACCACTGCATGTTATTTTAGTTCTCTGAAATTAGGTAAAACTCATAGTATAGGTAGTACAAAGTCATTTACTGGTGTTTATATTGGTCACTTATCTGTTACCCTTGTAAGCAGTCTCACAAGACTTACTGAAGATTGTCACCTACCAGCAGTTAAAGGCTTACATAATTGTTCATAAGACTTGAACCTTAATAAAATGCTAAGAGAGGGCAAAGTACTTATGATGGTCCCCAGTAATGGAAAAACAAATTTTTGAAAATGGCTTAGTTTTTTCCATGCAGAAAACACTAAACAATGTATTGCAATGATTTATGATGACTAGACTTCCAACAGAAATTCAACTTTGAAAAAAAAATACATTTTTTTGAAGAAAAATGGGCAGAGTTTGTTTTTTTTTTTTTCTCAGCTAGAATGTGTAACACTGTAGACTGGTGCACACAGGTATTATTCAGCTTTCTGGAGAACTCTCATCTTGAGAGGGCACCAGTCACAAGGCACCTGCTGGTAGACAATTCCCTTCCCTCCAATGGTACTTACCACACTGCTCCACAAGTAACACGGATGGCATGAAGCATGCTATGATGCAGAGCACGACAACAGCCTCAGAAGTCAGCAGTAAAAGCCAGCACAGAGCTAGGACTGGGGATGTGATCAGAAACTAGAACCAAATCCAGTCAGGAAGGCAGAAGCCTAGCAGGAGGAAGAAGTCACCAGCTGCTGTAACTCCAAGCACTGATTACAAAACAAGCAGCCAGCAGGACCTCCTAGGGTCTTATATAGCCCTTTAAGTACCTTTTGACCTTTATAGGATTGGTTGGAGAAGAAGATAGACTGGACTGATAAGAGTTGGAAACCTTTGTTGGTGAGACACTGGGTTAGTCAGGGAGAGAAACCTTCCACAAGATTAATGGGGCTGGAAACCATGCTGCATCAACCAGAATATGAATATTTAGTCAGGCACTTGGAAAGTGAAAAGTTCAGCAAGCTGCCCAAGATACAAAATTTCCTCTAATATTTCCTCAGTGTCCCTCAATATTCTCCCAATGCAATGGTTTTTTTAAACTCCCATTTCCCTTGCAACAAAAAAAATCTTTTGTGCCTTAACTTACTGAATGTTCAGAGAGCAATATAATTTATATGTCAGCTGAATACATGTGACAACTCTTATCGCAATAAACACTTTAGGAATATGAGGATAAGCAAACTAAAAGTATAAAAATAATTACTAGGAGGGGAGGAACTATGACCAGAAGTTACTTAGAGCCAGATTTTGCTGTACAATAAAATAGTCAAACAAAACTAAAAATGCTTCAGCGGTGCGTTTTTAATACAGGTTTGAAAAAGGAGAGCAAAAGGTCTAAATGATAGTCTAAGACCATTTTTCTAGCTTTCTAGCAAAACTTGATTCGTGTTCTTTGGGAAGGGTGGTTACATGCATCTGTAGAACCTCTGGGACCTTGGAGTGTGCATGACCCTTGTTGTCAGGAGAGATGAACAATGCCAGAGGAACAAGTGTACCCTTTGCAGCAACACTTTGAGAGTAATAGATTTAAAAAACCCTCAGCAGTCCTATTAAGACTGCACTTTAATCGAAATGGAGCCAGTTTGCTGGCACTGAAAATTAAAAAGATTGTAAAGGAGTATTTATGCTAGCAGCTGGGTGAAAGCCAACAGGAACATAAGAGCACCTGGTTCAGACTGATGTGACCCCTGAGAGGATGTGGTTAATGTTCAATGTGTCTCTGAAAGGCCAGGAGGGAATAAACATCACAATCACAACAAATAGACTATACAAACCAGACTCCTAGCCAGGCCGGCTGACTGGTATGTGCAATGTCAAACAGTGGAGCTAGGGCAAAATTTACAAGTGCTTCTGTGCCAGGACTACAAGCCTAATGGAGAGGATGCTGATGGCACTGGGGATATTTCCACACTCAATGTATTCTCTGTAGCAGATATGTTGAAGGGAATAGATCACTGGAGAATACATGTAGAAGAAGTACTAGACCAAATAAATAAGGTGTTAGTAAGCTACCAGGACTGGATGGGATTTATCTTAGAGTTCTGGAGCATTATAAGAAGAAACTGAAGAGAAGACTGTGACTTTTCAGTTTGAAGAGCCATTGGAAAAGGCTGAAGGGGGTGTGTTTAACACTTACAGTGGTGGATAAGTGGTTGCAGAGCTATTATTCATCAAATAGTTGCATCAGGAGAAGTTCAGGCTTGACATTAGGAAACATTTCTTTACTGAGAGGTTAGTCAAACACTTGAAGGGACTTCCTGGAGAGGTGGTCGATGCCCCAAGCCTGTCAGTGTTTAAGAGCCATTTGGACAATGCCCTTAATAACATGTTTTAACTTTTGGTCAACTCTGAAGTGGTCAGGCAGTCGGACTAGATGATTGTTGTAGTTCCCTTCCAACTGAAATAGGCTAGTCTATTCTATTCTAAATCCCACAATATCAGAACTAGGGCCACTCCGTGAAATTATTTGAAGATCAGTTTAACACAGATGAAAGAAAGCTCTTGTTTGAGCAGCAGGTGATGACCATTTGGAACTTGCTGCCACAAGAAACAGCTGTGTCAGCAGCTTTGAAAAAAGATTACAGAAACTCAGTAACAACAGATCCATAAACCAATACCAAAGGTACGAGGTGGGGAATACAACTGTGGGTACTAGGGGAGTCTGTGGCTAAGGGGCTCTGTAAATTGACCAGACTCCCATGCTGTCCCTAAATAGCATTCCCTTCTGCCACTGCCAGAAATTGGTCTGACCTAGACTTGGACATTGGCTGGGCTAAGTACATTGATTGGATGTTTTCTCCAGAGTCCACAGAAGTCCAATGGGAAGGCTAACAGGAAAACTATGCAGAGTGATATCTAAGTTGTTTTATTCAGAGGGTGATCGGGATAATTTGATTTTGAATTATGACCAGATTTTTAAACTTGGCTGATAAAATGAAGCATTACTTCCACGTGTTATTTTATTAAACTTGAGAAGACAAAGCCATTAATGTGGACAACTTTCACAATATTAGTATCTGCCACAGACTGTTACAGAAAGAGTCCTAAGGAGTTTTAAGACTAATGGGCAGAAAAAGAGAAGGCATGAGCAGAGTAATGATCATGATTGAAAACACACAACTAAAATTTTTTTTCAGAAAATTATTCTCCCCAGAGTACAGCTGACAGATAGAGTAGTCAATTCTTACACAGCTGATAGCCAGATCTTCCCGTACAAAATCTTATATTACAGAGTTGACATTTTCATGGGGGCAAGACTGTGAAACCTGTTATTTACTTCTTCTCCCTTCTGCCATACCATGATTACTGATTATTGCAGGTGTGAAGAAAACTCCATCCTCCATTTGTCGGAGATCTTCTGCCTCCCATGATAATAAATAGGGCAGTCATGCAGCTCAGTAGCTTGTTACAATTTACAAACTAATTTCTTGCTTGTTTTTTAAATCCCTCTCCAAGACTCCAGTGTTGTGGAACAGCTGGCAAGATACAGTGGCCATCTGCACTACCTTCATCTTTAGAGAATTCAAACTTATTTTCTTCAGCCTAGCATGTGGAGTTAAGGGGTGCTCATTGCCTGATGATGTGCATTCACACCATCCCATGTATCTGGGAAGACAATTCTAGTACAAGACCAGGAGGATAAACAAACTGCAATGTGGCAGATGAACTGTGGCATCAAGCTGCTTTTGCCCCTTATGAGTGGGGTAGAGGTTTTATCAGTGTTTCAAGGCTTCAAATACAGATAATTTCTAGAGCCGTACATGTGAAATAGCCCAATGCCACAGATTCGCTTTGCTGATTGATGGCACTTATCCTTGAAGACACAATAGACTATGCTCATACAAAATCAGCAGGGCTTTTTTGGACTTGCACAAAACACTTTCAACATAATAGATGCTGATATAATTCAAATCAGAAGTAAAAATGAGTATGATGCAGACAGGCAGTGGTGCATAGAAGTCACACACATCTGAAAAGGGAAATATTGATTAATGTATCTTCTCAAGAGTGGCTTTACTCAACTAAACTAAGCAAAAGTGAAGCACTATGGAATACTCAAAATAGTCTTTCACCTTCATTATTTTACAGTAAGTAATTTTTAGACCTGCAGTGTATTAACTTACTGTGCTTGATTTATGAAGACCCATCCAGCAAAATATTTATCATGCGCCTAACTTCAAACTTCAGAAGTTCCATCAACTTTACTGGAATGACTCACATACTTGTAGTTAAACACATATTCAGAGCTTTGAAGGAGCTTAATCTAAACGTTAAGTGTAGTGACAAAACTGTGTTCAAGATAAATAAATCCAAAGGATAAGCTGATACACATTAAATAATAGAGCAAAAATATATGAACTCTGCACAAAAAAAAAATGTTCCAAACATTAAAAAGTATATCCCACTCATACAAAGGATATGCGAGACAATGGAAAACAACACAAAATATGAAAAGGATTAGCACGTAGCTTAACTTATTGTTGAGATTAATTATGTTAACAGAAAAGTTCAAGAAATTGAAGGTACACATTTCACAGAAGTTTATACTAAAGAATTTTATTTACATTTTACTAAACAATTTTATTTACATTTATTTAAAAATTGATATAACTTAATTTGTCATACTTCACAACATGATAATACATTATTTACTTCTAAAAGGGAATAATACACCATTTAGAAATTTTTCTTTGGAATGTAGATTCTTTGACATTACAATAGTCTAACTGGAGTGCTATTTGTTAGGCAAACTGTACAGCATCAAATTTAATTAAATGTTTGATTGTTAGGTTTCCTAAAAATAGATAGGAAAATTGCCTAAATCAATTGAAATTATACTGTTCTGTAAAATGTGAGACAATGTGATTTCAATGTATTTTTCCCTTTCAGTTCTCAGAAATATATGGCCATTAATAAAGTTTTGTGTTTTAAATATATAATTTAAATCTCTTAAAAAGTACATAATGTATAGTTAAACAAAAAGATAAAACCCACATTGTAGTAAAGCCATGCAAGATTTTGGAAACTGGAGGTAAATAAACAACTCTTTTTAGGAAGAAGCTCCAGGAATCTGGTTAAGCATGTGGTGACTTGCTCACAAATGTATGCTAGCATGCATGAGAAGAGACATTTATTATCACAGCACTGTAGAAAGGACTGATATGGTGTCCTAGACTGTCCCAAAGAAAAACAGAAATACCAATAGTTTAGTATCAGAATTTTAGTAGGTCTACTGTAGTCCAGCAGTTTATGCTAGGAAACTTGATGAGGTGGCAATAATCATCATAGAGAATAAATACCCTTACGTAAAATTTGCACTGCATATGATGTAATTCATAAGTAGAGATATAAACTATTTCTTTACAAAGTGATATAAGAACAGGACTCATCTGGGCTCTAAAACTGAAATGTGATGTGGGTAGACATAAATGTATTATATGCTTAAAAAAACTCCACACAAACAAAAGTTTTCACCAGTCCAGTTCGTTAGCTGGTGGATCTACCCTTCATAACACAAGAAAGCTGCTGCTGTTTCTGAAATGCTTGTAAGTAGGCCTGTTTTCTTACGTATTTTTATGTGTGTATATACATTTCTTGAGTGCTGTGAAACAAATCACAGTAGAAGTCAATGCTTGCTCCCAGATGCTGTTTGAAGGAAAAAAAAAAAAAAAAGAGAGAAATAAGAAAATACCTTACAGTCAAGACTCTTACCTCCCCCCCAAACCAAAAAAACCCACCAACCTATAGACTATTCTCCTTTTCCTAACTCTTGTTCCTGCTATTTTCCATTTACACTGCTGTAGGATAATGTAAGCCTCACCGACTCCTTTTTTCTTCCAGGACTGTCCTTTTGTACATTTGTACACAAAATATTCTGTCTTCTATACAGCTTATAGGTTCCACAGCTGTGCCTCTCATCATGGCCAGAGTAGCGACAGAGGTTTCTGATATTGTCTGTACTGTCTCTTGCTTATGCATAGTACATTTCTGGTCTTGGAAATGATTTCTGAATCAATGGTATCCTGAAGCTTTTCCTCTGCTTCCTGCACTTTGGACATGATATATTTGACAAGGCCAGAGAGGTAAAGAGAAATTTGAACACAAAATTATTGTCTTCCCCTTTAAACTGTAAACCTCTTCTAAAACCACTCTCTGTCTCTTTTTCCCATGTCTTTATTCTCTTTCCATGCTCTTTCTCTGTTTAATGTTTTGGTTGTATGCTCCCTTTCTCCCCCTGCATCTTGCTCTACCATAGCAGTAAAGATTATCTTGAGCAATAACTCACTCCCTGCAGCAATGGATAACATCAGCTTTAGTAGCTGCCGTCAGATTTTTCTCTCCCCTTTACACTTAAAAGTAGGGATTACAGTAAGTCTAAAGATACACCGTGCAATGAAAATCGAGCCCAAACCCCAATGGTAAGGATTCATTTCCCTAATTTAACTCCCCTGTGGAGTAGGGAAGGGAAGCAGCACGGTCTGCAGAGTCTCTTTAGAAGTGACTGGGAAGATCAGGAAAATAAAATCTATTGCTTCCAGGAACAGTGCAACTCCTCCACTGTGAGAGGAGCCACTGGGCTGAAATATGAAAAGGCAGTGGCAGTAGTCTTTTTTACCATTTCCTTTTATGACTAATTTTGGACATCTCACAATTTGTTAATTTGGTTTTGACAAATAAGTGAAGACTGCATGATCATTTCGAGCTCTCCTTGGTGGGAGTCAAAGTAGAACCTGTAGTTAGAACTAGGAAAAATTTTCAGAGGGAAAATTATGGTAATGTTAATGATGCATTTTAAAAATACAGTGTAAAAAGTTACAGACCATGACATGATTTTTGTACAAACTTTTAATGAACGTTTAAAGCCTAATCCAAAGACATGGAATTTGTCAGTGTTTCCTATTGTCTTTACCAGTGTTTGAATCCACCTTAGTGTGCTGGCCTGTTTTCAGCTCTTTCTGCCATAAACAGAGATACACGTGCAAACAGAAAGTTTACTGTCCCCTTCTATTTGAGAAGCACAAATTTTATACCTAGGTTACTGCTTTTCTCCTTTCCAATGGTGTTAAGATTCAGGAAAAGAAGGGAAAAAGAAAGTTCCATGGATATAAAGACATAAAAATGATTCTTCTCCACCTGACTTTCTGTCCATTTCTCTGAGTTACTATTAGGCCTAGGGAGAAGTTCTAGTGACTGTTTTCACTTAAAAAAAAAAAAATCCATCTTTCAACTACATTTCTACTGTGTACTGTTGCAACATGGCTGATTTGGATTTACTGCCTATGCACCACTGTCCTACCCATTCCTATGCAGATCAAAAAACCCACTGCTTGTCTGTCCAAGGTTATTGTAACGTCATGTCTTATTCACCCTGGGGAGCATGGAGCTGGAAAGCATCCTGACTGTTGTCTTCACAACATCAAACTGCTGTAGGAGACCCTCTTTGCTAGCATGAGTACAGCCCCCATATCTTGTTCGGTTCCACTGTAGCATGGGAGATACTATCGCAGTTTCTTCTTCTACCACGATATAGATACTTTTTTTCCCTTATCACCAGGGGCTCCCAATTTCCCAAAGATCACACAAAACAGAAAGGCATGCCATTGTAAAAGAAATCAGATTCTTAATTAACCTAGGATGAATGTCACCCATGAGCTATAGGAACAATATTCTGTTATTCGTAGGGTTTTCTGATAGTTAGATTTATAATATTTAACATTTTAGTTCTTTTTTTTTCTTTCAAATTTGTAAATGTGAATAAATACATTAGTAGAGAGGGACAAATAATGAGTTCGGTAATTACTTTTCTATTTTCAAAAAATGAAAAATGTAACAGGATAGGATAGTTTGCATATTCATTTTACGGTATTTTAAATACAATCATTGAATGATAAAACTTAGGAGAAATTAAAAGTTACTAAGAAGTTTATAGTCCAAAACCTTTCACTGTTCATTCTAGTAAGTCACACTAAAATTGATATTTACCTGTGTGTGTCTTCCTTCTTACATAACTTCTGTTTTCACAAAGCAAATAATCTTCCTCTTTGGTAGAAACTTCCCCTTTAATACAGTTCCAGTAAGTTACACAGGAAGGAGCCTGATAAAGAGACAGCTAAATCCTTTCCATTGTCTATTCTTTTGTTATTTGGGAAGAAAGTAGGAGGCTAAGGGGGACAACTGAAGCTCAGCTGAAGAGGTAAGAGTGGGTGGGAGTTAAGGGGGAGGATTTTATTTCACTAACTGCTGTAGTGTTTGGGACAAGAAAACTGAGTGAACATCATCTAGAAAAAAACCCAATGATGCTTTTTTTTCAGAATAGTTCTGAAAAATATAGTTAGAAATAGGTTATTGTGCTAGAACGCAGATCTCTCAGTGGTGAAGAATGACTGTACGCAAGCTTGCAAAACACCATAAAGCACAGAAAACAAAATGTCTTGCCTTCAAGAATGCTTCTGTAATGCCTAAGTCCTATTCTTCACTGCACTCTAGATGATGCTGGAAGCTGAACTTCTCCCTCACAGGTCTCGCAAACAAGGAGGTATACATGTGATTAAAAGGCACCTTTATTTCTTAGGTCAAGACATGCATTAAATGAACTTGATTAAGCCAAAGGCCAAGTTTTTTAACATAAATTACTCTCAGTGCTTAAACATGTCAGAATTCGAGACACTGGAAGAGCTGGACACTCCTTAAAAAGGTCAACTGCCCTTAAAGATTTAAGTTTTCCCCAAATTGAGGGAAACTTTCTAATTTCAATTTATTTATTTTTTTCTTAGGTAAGTAGGCTAGGCTTAATTGTGGTTAATTGACTCTGATCAGACCAGACAAACAATATATACTTTTACCTTGGCTCTTCTGAAACCTTCCCTGGTCCTGGCCTATATAAGAGATGTATTGGTTAAAGGTCAAATAACACCTTCGAATTCAAACAACTTAATCTGAAGGTCAGTTCAAAGTTTCAGAGGAGACCCTGTTTTATGCAGAGAGCTTGTATTAAATTTTAGTCTCAGTATGGACTGTGTTGAATCAACACAATGTTTATGGTGGATTTGTTTTCACTATAACTTCTCTTTATCTTTTGCTGTCATTAGGTTTTCCCAGATGGGACTAGTCCAAGCCTGAATAAAATGGCTACAAGTAATTTTTCTTGCTGTATCAGCTATCATGTTTTAGTCACTTGCGACTCAGCAGGACGTACATTTCTGGTAGTCCTATACAACTGTCGCTCTTGTACAGAAATTATGATTTTTTTAGGCATTATGCAGCTAGTTGCTCTCCGGCTACTGTGGATATTGCTGAAATCGTAGCATGGCGTCAAGCAGCTCAGTGGAAACAAACCACCCAAATGCTCACCCTGCTTTTTGCCAGAGCTCTCTGCAAGCCTGTGCTGTTAGCAGAACTGATGCTACCCAATTTAAACGTAGAGAAGATTTGTTTGCATTGATGACATCACCACAAGACCTTTTACGTGACTGTGTAATTGTCAAGTGGCTTGTAAACTGGTGCAGTTTAAACATAAACATACAGTTTATGCTTATTCTGGCAAGGTACAAAGGAACTTGAGTTGTGTAATATGCTTTTACAGTAGATGAGATGCAGCACTGTGATTTTAACTTTACTAATGCTGATGTAGAAACAAAACCTATACTTCTTTAAAATTGGATTTTCTTAACATAAGTACTGCATTTAAATGCTGCGTCTGTTGTTTTCAAAAACATTTTTGAAATAAAACTCTGGTATACTGTGTATGAGGACAAAAAATTGAAAAACAAATTAAAGCTATTACCACGCAACTAACATAGACGGAAGGAAATGCATACTAACAAAAAATCTATTAAATAAAAATAAACAGAAAACCTAAAAATTTCTCATCCGTTATCTTACATCTTCCTCTCACCCTTAGAAAGTTTCCCACTTGATTATTCTTGAAATAAGTTCTGATATGTTTCCTATTTTATGTATCACATTTATTTATGGTTATATAGTAGCACCAGATGAAAAGACTGAGACCAAATGAAAGAAGTGCAGGAGAGATTTCAAACTAACTGTGTTAATTACATGCTGTAAAAGTTCTAGCTTTCCAAGAAAAAGCAATTTCCAACTTCCAAAACCTTGCTATTATTTTCATAAAACAAAAAATCCAAGGAAAATAAAATAAAAAAAGCTTAAAGTTTCAATGTGCTGCTTTTGAATAATGTTATCTACAATTATAAGACAGTCCATTAAATAGAAAAAAGATTTGTTTTACATAAAGCAAGAGAGTACAAAAGCACAGCTTTTGTAATTTTGGTAATATTGCAGTTTTACAAACATATTGCATAGTATGTGTAAGAAAATAGTTCCCATCTTGTTTATATATTTATATACACAAGAAAATCTTTAACATGAAGGTTGTTACAAAACAAAAATGATTAGCAGACCTTTACTGAGTACTGATTGAAACAATATGACACTCAAACTTCAATTCAACTTACATATGCATTACAGTGAATCAGCTGATAACAATTCCATAGTCTAATGTTTGGTTTTTTTGATTATTTTCTTTTTTTATTTAGACAATGATTTAGAATCTTAAAAAAAACAAACCAAAAACCAAAAAACATTAAACAAACCATGGTGTTAACAACTGAATATCTTAAACATCCTTCATTAAATCCTTCTAGACATTTATGGCTGTATCTTCAATCCAGACTTAGTCCTCTGCATCTAAAATGGTTTGAAGTCAATTCTGTTATCCAGTCAAGCCACTGTTTTGCAAGCAAACTGGTATAACTTCAGTTGAAACAAGCAATGTCTTGGCACATTGTGGAATACATACTCTTTCATTCTCTTAGGAACACCGAAAGATCCTCGTATGCATGAACAGTAATGTAATTGCACCACACTGACAAAAAATTTAAACCCTGGAAAAAAGTGAACAATCTACAGCTCAAAATGCTGCACAATTCTAAACTATGTTACAATTTCATGTTGTAATTACAACTTGTCATCTCTTCATTCCAACAGAATTAGTAGAAGCAGCAGTGTCATAGTGTTAGATATAATAGAAGTGTCAGTCTTTGGTCTTACCACTTAACCAATGAATGAACTGCAATACAAAACCATACAGCTAACAGTGCTCAGAGAGGTTGGCTGATGCTTTTATTTTTCTTTTTTTAAACAAGAAAGAGACAGTATCCTATGATATCATGACACAGATATTTTTACAGAAGATAAATCTATCATATATATTAAATACATGTAGCTAATAATGTCTTTTCATATATTTCATTGTTGTCATAAGGATAGCCCTGAAGAAGTCAAACAGCTGCAATACCATCTTAGTGGCTCCCATACAAACATTCTAGTACAAAAAGAAGCTTTATTTGATACATGTATTCATATACTATAAAAAACCTCCGATGAACATTTTAGCCACTGTTGGTTTTTTTTTATAAATTGCTCTAATATTAATGCTTAAAAATATCCTAAGATCTTCAGTCTTTCCCTACAATTGTCACAACAGAGTGATTTGTTAATGGGAAGCTCTTGCCTTAACCAGAATAAGAAATGACCTCTCATTTCTAAAATACACAATCAAAATATTCAGTCAGATAAGCATTCTACCTAGAGAAACATTAGCTGGGGCTTAATCATAACCTGAATGTTAGGTATTATAAATGGCCAACAAAGACCGAAATAACTTGGAGACAGAGCCAGGAATCTATGAAGAAGGTGACAAAAAAGAATCTGGAAGTTTCCTATGGCTTTGCACACAATGACCTCAGCTTTATAAACCAGCACTGCAATAGCACAGATATAGCTCCATGTTTTAATATGATATTTGTGCTGAGATATTCTATTTTCCTTCCATCTGAAATGACATTGTGGGATTATGCCATTTTTCTGATATTTTTGGGGTGTACAATAAGCGGAAGCACTCCACTATTGAGGTTTTTGCTACTGCCAGCTCCAAACTTTCAAAACCACTGGGTCTGTTTCTCCTTCCACTCAGTAATAATGACTCTGCTTACAGGTTATTGGTGTTTTAATTTTTTAGTTTTCTAAATGCGCTGAAATCACTTTTCTAATACTCTCTGAAATCACATGGGCTAGAAACATTCTTTAAAATGGAAACTGAGATTTTCCCCTTCTTCAGTTTTCAATGGATTTAAAGTAAAACATCAGTATTATGAAACTCACCAGAATATTAAGACATTATGAGAACTCGTTATGCTATCTCATAGGTTGCTGAAGAGAACCTATAGAGACCATAGGTTGCTCTCAAATACACTGTACTTCAGACTGAAGGGACTCCAAGCAAGAAAATCCTGACAGTGCAGAGGTATGTGGACTTACTGGCTTGGTTTTTTTGAGTCCAATGTGCCATCCACACCTCTGCCCTGAGTTTTCTTCATACAAAGTGGCAAATTATTCCAGCCTTGCCTTTAAAATGAAGCTAATAACAAAAGATTTTTTTTTTCTACCTGCCCATCCCCACCCAAGTTTGTGTAAAATTTATAAAGGTTGGGTCCTTCCATCCAGTGGGCAAAAGCATTTTTCATACGTATTACAGGTAAGTAATCACATAAGGTGAAGAGCAAACAAATAAGAAATTCTCAGTGGAGAATGTCTTCATGACAAAGTATCTACAAGCCATCCTGTGGGTTTATTTGAAGAGAAAAAAAAGTTCTTAGTCTACTTGTGGGGAATTTGTAAGAAGCCACAATTTAATTCACCAAATAGATTAGTCACTATAATCTATTTGTCCATCTTTTAAGCAACAAGCGTATGTAGGTGTGCACAGATAATGAATATGTATAGATGTGACCTCATACAGATCTATATACTTTTACTCCTGAAATACTATTTATCCACATGACTTTCACACTACCATTCAATTACTTGTGTGCATAAGAAAAAGACATCTATTTCCCTACAGTTTTAAGGGTATATTGTACAGCTACACTTGATAATGTTTTATTATCACCTTCTTTGTCATTTTTATCTCTTTCTGTCCCTCCTACCAAAAATCCTCAGGCTTCTAATACATTTTCTTGCAATATTTTCTAATATATTTTCTTTCTAAGTGAAAGAATAAAATTCTCAAAGAAATAACAAATCAGCTGTTAACAGCCTTCTTTTGAAGAGAGAAAATTATCAATTTAAAATCTTCATTTAAATGGTAGAAATATAGAATTCTTGCTATGGGGTGAAATTCACACCTCTGAAGAGTGCCAATGGAAAGGCAAGCACCAGTCAAGCCGTGGACACGTCTTGTGCTGGACTTCTGCATAGGAGTGAATTTCACCTGAAGTGAAAACAAAATCAGCCTTAAAAGGTGGTAATAAAATACAAAGGTAATCACAGTATTAGTTTGCTCATTTTCATTTATTTTCTCTGAGAAAGAAAAACATTGCGTAGAAATATCCACCTTGCACTGTCTGCCCTGACTTTAGAGTTACCTTGCAAAAGCCGTCATTGTATTGGTGATCTTACATTCAGAAGCCTCTAAAGCTACATGGTAGGTGACGTAATTTAAAGGATAGAATTAAAAAGCACACTTACCTCATGTAATCAAGCCATCTTCCACAATAGGAAACATTTTTATACTGTTTTACATTCCTGGGTTCTGCAAGTTTCAAGATATTCTTGTTAATCAAAGTTGCGATAAATTTACTAGCAGCATACCAAAGCATTTTTTTTTGCAAGATTTCAATTACCAACCAAGCCAAACAAGTAAGAACGTTGATACAAGAAAGAAATC
Source organism: Haliaeetus albicilla (assembly GCF_947461875.1). Lineage (NCBI taxonomy): Eukaryota > Metazoa > Chordata > Aves > Accipitriformes > Accipitridae > Haliaeetus > Haliaeetus albicilla. The sequence continues at coordinate 53,246,735 of NC_091483.1, read as the reverse complement.
CCACATCAAACTCATCAAAAAAGGAAGTTAGTAGTGAGATCTGGGTGCAAATGGGGCTGCATAATTTAAACATAGACCTGATAAAGTCAATGTAATATCAATGTACTTTTTAATATTGAATGTAATTTGTGTTTATATATATAATACTATTACTTTGAAAACTTTAGCAGCAGATGGTAAACAAAAGAGAATAATAAATGTGAATGTCATACCAGCTGTTAGTGCATTGCTTCTCAGCGTTACACATTACGTTAGTACTAACGTTTGTACTGTGTTCAAATGGCAGCAGTTAGACGTAGCTAGAAAATGGACAAGATGTACCTTTGAAGATTTTCTCTTGTTTTTGCATTTGCCAATCATAAATACCTTGTGAAGAGCAATACACTGATCAACAAACATATCATCAGTAGTTCCCTCTTTACCCTGTTCTTCTTTTCCAGAAACTGTGTGTTCTACTTAAAGCAATTGCTTCACATGCAGTAGCCATAAAAATACTATATAAGGCCATTCAGATGTGACAAACAAGAGCAGACGTCTTATTAACTTTGAAAGGTAATATTGCTGAGCACTTCCAAAATTTACCTAGTGTACAAAACCCTAGACTTAGTAGACAAAGAGTAACAACACACTTTTAAAGAAACCAAACTCAGGGAGGGATTCTGTCTCTTTTTGTGTTAAAAACCATTTACTGAATTTAATTGTTTAGTAAAGCAAGCATCACACAATGCTTCGAAATTTTAAAATTCAGGGATAAAAGTTTACATCCAAAAAGATGAATGGAAAATTGTGCTTTCAGACAGTGAAGTTATTTATCATACAGGGGGAACCAATTCATCTCACCATCAGATTCTGGGCAAATTTGTTTGTGTACTGTATATATATATGTGCAGTTCATATCCAGGTCCTGCAAAAATCTAAAACTATGTGCTTCACTTCATGTAGCAAAGGCACCTGTGTTATTCTCCCTTTTGGACAAAAGGTGGTATTTTGTTCCAGGTTTCCTGATGAAGAATACATTGATTTCTGAATATCTCACTCCCATCTCTATGTTGAGTGGCAACACAAACCACAAGAGAAGGCAGCGCTGTATTCCTGCTTACACTGGAAGAAGTTGCTCTGCAGGCCGTTTGAAGCGTCGAACTTGTCACAAGGGAAACCGAGCAGAACTGTGAAGCAGAGGGATAGTAACAAAAGGCTATTCTGGTGTGAGGATAAATTGGAGTCATTCTAGCTCCACAAGCAGATGTTGCTACTGGATTGACATGTGGAGCCCTGCTCCTGCTGGGGACAGGTAAAGTTTACCATTGGGACAGACGCAGAGCTCATAGATAGTCTGGCGAGGAGCTGAAGAGCTGGGTGAGGAGGATGAGGAGGAGGAGGAGGAGGAAAGGAACCCACTGGTAGATTTCCCAGGCGGATTGTATCTGCATTTAAAAATATCTACAAAGGGGGAGGGGAAAGGTGTAAGTAAATATCTTTTAGCATTGTGACATATTTTAAAGAAGTCATGAGTTTCTTCAGAAATATAAAAACAATTAGAAATATTTTATGAGAAGTATTAGATTGTTAGAAATATATATTAGAAATAATTATTTTTAGAAATAAAAAAAACTGTCAACATTTCTTGGTTTTCAACTCTGTGTAGTTGTATACCCATTAATACTAGTTACTACAGTATATGCACATACTTCACCCAACATGTTTATTCAGATACAAGCAGTGTCATACAAAAACGTTTTGACAATATTCTTGAATTGGTTGAATTTTCACTTATACATTTTATGATTAAAATCTATTCATTCATGGCAGTAGCATATCCTTGGTCTAGAAGAATTTGTATTTTAATAAGTGTGAAGTGATTTTAAAGCACATTCCCCAGCGTGTTCCTGTAAGCAGCTGGAAATATGTGCTGAACTGTGCTAAACTGTAGGGGCTTAACAATAGCTACATCCAGAGAATAATTAAATAAGGGTACAGAGTCATATGCACAAAATAAAGAGCTTATTTGACCTAAATTAAGAGGAGAAAAGATTTCAGGTTAAAGTCTTATTAAGAAGGTCATCAAGCTATTCCCATTTGTTTCTGAGCATTAAATATGATTAAAAAATACTGTTATTTTTTTAAATCTCCTTCCATTGGAAATAATACGAGTCAGTATGAAACTGTAGATACCAGTAATGTTCATGAATCTGTATTGAGTTCTGCAATATTTGCACTTATGCTACATTTTCAGGGTGTTGAATAAACAACGTCATGAAATTAGGTAACTAAAGCAGGAAAAACCCATGACTTTCAATGGCACAAACAGATGAATCTCCAGCTGCTTAGAATTTCTTTTTTATTTACGGAAGGAGTAAATGAGAGCCAAAGTGAGATCAGTCATCACCTCACGTGCCGACTAGGAACTTCTAGAAAACAGGTAACAAATCAAAATGGCTTTAAGCCCTGCAGGTAACAGTATGAAGCTTAGGAAAAGGTGAGCTCCTTAAATACTGGCTAGTGTGTTTTATAAGGTATTGAAAATCAGCTAAGCCATCTTAACACCATTATATCACAATGTTGGCAGTACCTGTGAAGAAACTGGGGAAATATGGCACATATTGCTTTTCTCTACAGGAGACAAATATTTTATGATAAAATCAGCGGCATATGGCAAAAAAGCAGCGCAGAAGCACTGCTAAGCCCTGGCTGGAGAGAAGTGAAGGAGCGCAGGCTGGGAAAAAAATTAAGGCGGCTGGATAAAATCCCATACAAGGACTGATGCACAATCATTCACAGCAGAAGCATTGTAAATGACCAGGATCATCAAAGGAAATACAGGCTGAAAGTAGCCCCAAACAATATAACCCCCCATCACTGAGAGTTCTCCAGCTCCTAGAGTAAGATACTGTCATCGGTGGGAATTTACACCAAGAGGGACATAAAGGGTGAATCTCAGAGGCACAGGTGACAACTGCATGACATGATGCATGTTTTAATTCACATCCTGATTGACAGAGGAATTGATTACAAAACTAAAATGCAGCAAATTATTATCTTTGTTCTGTAATTTATATGACAAAGGAATGATGTATTTACACACACATACATGCATTGCTCCTTTAAAAGTCCAGTATCATAGACCTGAAATAATTAGGAGTCAAAACCCCTGCAGAAATAATTTAGATGGAAGAAATGTGGATGGTGTTGGGAACAATTTAATAATGTTCTGCTAGAATTACAACTGAAAAAAAAAAAGATTACAAATGTAAAACATTCAGCTCAGCTAGGAGTAAATGTGAAATTAACTATAGCAAGCATAGTAAGAAAACAAAATAACAGATGGGGGGAAAAAAAGAATTTGATAGCAAACTAGAAGCTAGGAATTGGTAAAATATAGGAAGGAAACAAAGGAGATAATCATCAGTCAGTGGAGTGACAGGTAATAAAAAGTACTCTTTCATTTCTCATATCAAGAATAAAAGAAATGTTAGCAAGTTAGCAAGGAAAGTTAGCAAATGGTAGCAGTGGTGGAGTTATCAATTGTATTGCATAAAAATCCAGTAGCATTCAGCAGTGTAAGCTCTATGTAAGTATAAGTGTATCTTTTATACTGAATAGTGCTCAGCATAGTTCTGTACTTGGAGAGCAGTCAAGTATCGATGTCAGAACATGACTGTGATAAAATACTTTCAATTTCAACAGTAACTCAGCCAGATATTAAACAGGAGCTAGTGATGTCATATACTTTTAATCAGCAGCTATTGATAACTTTTAACAAATAGATCTCAAAAAAAATCTGAGTAGCCTTTTGGACTTTTAATACTGATTTTTGGTAAGTCCTGATATATTTGGAATATGAAAGAAGATAAGAAAAAGACTATTTCTATGCCTTTGTTTAAAAAAAATGGAAGCTATTAGAATATTATATATGTGATAATAAAAGGCATTTCAGTGTAGAAGACATACATGTAAGAAAATCCAACAACAATTCAAGATTAGCTATTTGTACTTTTGACAGAGCATGTGACCAGCCATTTTAGCAATTTGGTGATGGGGAAGGACCATGAGTAATCTGTCAATCCAAGTTAAATGGGTTCTAAAAGACATGTCTTGATTCAAACAAGAATTAACTCAGAAAAAAAACAGAGGTATATGTGTCAGAGACCAGGCTACATTAAAATCTCTTGAACTTTATTATCTTTTCTTCTAGGAGCTCAATATTTTTATTTGTTTGTTTACATCAGCACAGCTATGCTTCTGCAGCCCCCCACTGCAGATGTTCTGCAGTGTACTGCTCTAAGACTTTGCTCCAGTGGACCTTACTCCAGTGTGCATTACAATACAATGTAGCTCAGTTGTTTTGTTCATTAAATTAAATGATCTTTTTAAGCATAGCTATGCATGTTTTTCCACTGGTGCTTACAAATTTCACACTGTGATGTAGATCAATCCAGGTTTTGCTGGTGTCATAATCTTGGGCCGTAGCTATCAGATCCTGTCCAAGCATGCATCCCAGAACATCTGGTGAGCAATGTGGATACCGGGGAATAGTGTCTGAGAAAAAAAGAAGTGGCTTCTCCTGAGCGTGTATCTGCTGCGATGAGTCTAACAAGCTCTATGCCTTTGCAGAAAGCTGGGAAGGCTGTGCAATTAAAACAGACTCCTATAGCTAATCCTGGGGGAAGCCTGAGATGAAGAGGATTAATAAAGATGGCTTAAAGCCAGTATTAAAATCTACTCTGTACATATGCTGTCAAGGTTATAAATAAAAGACTAAATTTACAGATGCAACATTGCTATCTATTAGTTAAGCTGCGGTCCAAATATATCATCACAGTAGTCCAATATATAAGGAATTTCAGAGGAACGCAGTCCGTGTTTGACGATATACCCTCTCCCCACCTATCATCTGCTAAAAACTGAAATTCATGGCCAAAAAGTCCTCCAACATCAGTAAAACTTAAACTACTTACCCTTTTATGCCTGATGTTATGAGGGGAAACATGTGAGAAGGGAAGAAGTGGCAAGACAAAAAACTGAACACTATTATGTTCCCAGGGAACACTGTTGCTAAAAGATAGTAGTTAATGGAAGTGCTTGTATACATGGTCTTTCTCTAATCTTTTGTGTTGTGAGAAGCACAATATAAGCCATTTAATACTTCATATACATCAAGGCCATACAAGCCAGTCATGCTCTTTCTGAGAGTCTCACACCTCAGCAGATAAATAGGCAAGGATAAAACCAAAACTTTTAACCATTCTTGAAACATTATAGGAAGCTGATTAAGAGATTACAAAATGGAAAAAGCAGCGGCTACTCAAAGAAATGCTATTTCACAGAGAGCAGAACATTGAGCAGCATCATTCCCTCTAAATACTTAAGGTTTAGAAATCCTAGATCACTGCTTTGTCTTGTGCATCTTAGTGCTGAGAAAAATACATTAGCCATATAATATTTAAAAGTAGACCTGATTTCTGACTAATTAAAGTAGCAAACTGAATCAGCCTGTAGGGCATGTGATAGGAATGGAAAAATTGCACTCTTTTAAAATACGTTTTTTGCTAACGGAGATCTGCAAGTCATCTGCTCATCTGACTGTGTCGTTAATCTGAACAGTGAGAGGGAAAGGGAGAGGAAGGCAAGCCAGAAAATATAGATTATCTACAAACCAAAGAACTAAATTGAAGTAGAGAACTTACAGTGGGCAAGATGTAGGCATGAGGTAAAAAATCAAATATTCCTACAAGCCATTTCATACAGACATATGAACCTGCCAGTCATAAAAGTTCTCCACTGGGTCCTTGACTAAGTTCTCTCAAGAGAGGAAATGATAGGTTAAGCTGATAAAGCCAAATGAATGAATTAGGATTTATAAACATTGAAGAATTTTCTGTATTCATGTGCGGCTTGATTAGACACATAATTCTACAGAGCTGCAAAGGCATATTTCAGGGCTAATGTAAATAAGAAATTGCAGGAAACTGGAGGAAGGAAATGTGCAAGAAAAGAAGGAAAGCTGAAAGGCTGGTGTTCATCAACCAGTATGAGGAGACAGTGCAATGACGTCTCACTAAATGAACCTCTTGGATACCCCTAGGCTCTTCAGAATTAATCTGAATTATAACAATGCAAGATTTTGTCTAGTCTTTTTGCTCTTCTGTATATGCTATCAGAAGCATACATACAAAGACAATTATATAGATTGGGTCACTAGACTCAACTATGTAATTTTCATATGCTGGTATACTTTAACATTCAAAGTGAAGATGAACTATAAGATAAATTGCAGTGCTTTAGTTCACGTGGGCCATTTGTTCTAACACTTATCTGTGGTTTCGACATTTATTTTAAAACCATTCACCTAAAGTAGTTTGCATTAAATCTGAAAGAGAGTTCTGAAAAAAAGAAAAAAATAATAATGGAACATTAAAATATTAACTTGATAGCATATATTCTGTAAAATCTAAACATATGCTGGCACAGTATCTGGAACCATATCTGTCATAATGATTAATAGTATTGAGGAACAGTTAAACAGTGAAATGAATGTGATGACTGGGTTGAAACTGAACAGAATAAATATTCAGAGAAGACAAAAAGATCTAGTACAAGCTGTGTATTGAAAATGTATTCACTATAGGAGTAGGATTAATTGACCACAAGACAAATGAGATCTTTAGGCCAAACCGTGGTCTGGTGGGGTGAATGTTCTCTTTCTAAAGATTATACCTGATATACCTGGACAGAGTCACCCTGGCAAGTTTCTTCTTTTGTTAACATTGCTCCCTTTACCACCTCTATGTTATGCCTGGAACTACTGACAGGGGAAAGAAATTTGAAAACTAACATATATATATGTTAAATGTAACATTGTATCTTAGTGAAGTGTACAGTTCCTGCTCCAATGGAAGAATTTATGTTTTGACTCTTCAGGACTGAAGTGTTTATGAGAGTCATGTTTCATTCTGAGTACACATTTTTGTAAATTTATGTTAAATAAACACAAGCATATATTGTAATTGCTGACTTATAACCCCAGTGCAGTTTATATGGGTAACTACTGAAGCAAAAACTTTCTGGTGTATTTATTCTTTCTATTAAGGAAGTAATTTTGAAGGATGTTCAAATGGGGTTGCTGTGAATCTTGACCAGTAGAAGTTTTCAATCTTCAATGTTTATGGAATGCCAATGGTAGTCTCGTACATAAGAATTCCCAGAATCAAATGCTACGTGATATTAGAAGTCTCTGCAAATTAATTCAATTAGGGGACAGATGTGACTTCTTTGTGATTTATGTACCCAACCCAGAAAGAGAAATGTATTTGGAATATTTGTGCTTAGTCTACCAAGTACAAAAACTAATTAATCAATTAACATTCATATCAGAACTACATTAAAATGCGATATTAATGGAAAAATATTTTATTTATATAATAAATTATTCATTGTCACTTCTTTTGCTCTTTCTAATAAAATGGCTTATGGTGTTGGTCTTCAGCCCATGAATTAACAATTCAAAAATGGGTGATGTCAGTTAAAACACTTTGCTTTTGTGGTTTGGGAACACTGTATTTTAGTTGTAGTCTTCTACATAAAAGTGTTCTTTATTACAAATTAACTTACACATTGATAATTGTTTTAAGTTGAAAATGAAAGGTTTTGTTTAAAAGTAACATGGCATTTCAATAATTCTAAACATTTGTTAAAACATCTTAATAGAATTCTTAAAACCAGGAATTAAAAAAATACAGAAAAATTTCCCTTTATCTCCACTAATCTCTTTCCTCCCAGACAACAGTGACAAGTCAACTGGTTAATACCATGAAAAAAGGCTGTGAAAACAAAATGCAGCACACATTTGTTAGACAATTTTTGGTGACTGAACAGTGGATCTTTGAGCTGTAGAGACTGCCATTGTTTATTTTTTATTGAACTCACTTCATCCATATCAAACATTTTTTTTTTTTCCCCAAACATTTCATCTCGGACAAACATAACTTGGCTGAATTGAACTAATCTGGGAAATGTTGTTGCCTTTGATCAGCCATTCCTCCGTAGTCATGGCAAGCAGCTTGCAGAACAAGGTAATTCCATTTCAGTGTATTTAGATAATTTAAAAAATCCTTTTTTTTCCCGGTGTTTCAGAATGTAAAAACCATCCACAAAAACCCCATCAAAACCAAAGTTTTAAAATGGTACCGTTGCTTGGGCTTACAAGTGAAGATTTCTCCAGTTTTATTAAGTATCAATCTCTGTGTTAAATACATCTCCTAGATGTAGAGGGAGAACCAGCTAGGATTATAGATCAAATGTTAGTACTATATGCATTTGTTTGTCTCTACAAAACAATCTTGGGTGTACACTTCATAAACTGTATTGTGCTAAAATGGTAAATATAAACTTGGCCTCTTATCTGCTACACTGATTTTGAGTAAACTTGTTTGTTAAAGAGTATCGCTCATTTTTAATGTGACAGCTATAAGCCTCACCAAGGGATCAGCCTCATTATGCCAGAAACAACCAAATATAGTCTACAAACGATGCTATGAAGGAGTGTAATTTGACAAGGAAATACAAGGGCATAAAGAGGTAAACAGGAAGAAGGTCACAGACAGGGTGACTAGTATGAATATGTTTGTAAAAATGAGAAGCCTCTGTGCGTCTTTCTCCTTTTATTCACATGGTCTTTTATAGTCAATGGCATGCAAAGAAAGTGCAGAGCCTAGCTTACATAGAAGCTGCTTGCAAAAATACATAGCAGCTGCACGACTCAGGGCTGAGGCTAGTTAGCAGCCTTCTCCTTCAAAGGGTGATATATTGTCAGAACCATTAAAATTAGTTGTTAGACCAATGAGTGGACAACATGAAATAATCCTTTAAGCTTGTTATCATTATATGATAATGTGTTTCAGGTTCAATTCTAACATATTTTTACATCTAGCAAAATCTAGTATCTACAGAATTCAAAACTGATCTGTACTTTTGAAAGAAGCAATAGTCAACTAGCAGTCACTGTGCTCAATTTCAAGACAAGAGATGTTCTTTTTCTTCTTATGTGAACCAATAGATTCAGCTGGAGCCTGGAGCTTCACATTTCATTTTCCTTATAAATGATTGCTGCTTTAAACCATTGGTTATGGTTTATTTATAGAATAATACATAGTTCACAATTAAATGCCAAGCTATAATTGAATCAAAGGATTCTGCTGATGCCTCGACTCACAAGGGTGCAGCTCAAGAGCTTTATAAAGGACAGCAGAATCTGAGTCTAAATTACAGCCCCCAGTATTCAGTCTGGGATCACGCATTATAATGTGTAATAGGGCTAAAAGGATTATTATAATACTGCAATAAATAAAAAGAAAATGTATCAAACAGCAGAATTCTGAATGCTTGCAGAGGCTTTCCGTTTATGATGTGGGAGGCTAGAGATTATACTGCTTGAGAAATAAGGCTAGAGGAAAATTATTTCATAAACACGTTTATGTTCTTAAAAAAAATATTCTGAAGTTATTCTTGAATAAAAGCAAAATATATGTTTCATAGTTTAATCCACAGTAACTTCATAATGTTCTGCTACATGGTTATAATTGGTTGATTCCAGATGCCACATAGCTATTTTCTGGCATAATAAGGCAATAATTATGCTATAGAAGGAAAATATTAATTCACATATCTTTGATGATTTTTTGAATAAGCTTACAAACATTAAAATGTTAAATTTAGTTAACCAGTGTGAGAATAATACAAAAATCTTGTATTTTTTCTAGTACAAAAAACGTCATATCACAAAAATGGTTCACAGATCCAATTCACAAAGACAACATTCTTTTATTCATGAAAGAAACCTGACTGATAAAGAATACATTTTTAGGCTAAAGTGAAGATTGTTTTTTACATAGACACTTTGTTTTGGTTTAGAATGTGCTTTGTTAAAAATAAGTAATGATAAACCCTTTACACTTTTTTCCATACTGTCTGCTATTCTCTGGTGTATCTGTTGGGCTGTAAGAAAGGACACCAATCAATAGTTTGTTATGTAGACATTTTAACTATCAGATGTTTACCCTGGTTCCTCTCACCAGGCTGTAATTAGTCCAGCAATTCCCTAATGTGGCCACGGTAACTTTGCACAACTGATGATGCTGTGGAAGCTCATCATATGTCTTCCAAAGTGTTTTTGCGTTTTCCTCTGATCCTCTCCAGTGTGAGAGATAAAATAGCAGACTATAAAGGCATTGGTCAGACCTCAGGATGGAATTCCTCTGTGGATTTAGGGTACAGTTCTTTACAGATTTTACTGGAATTGCAAGTATTCGAGAGATAATTAGACACTTTGAACTTTGTCAGATGTATGTTTACAGAACAGCCTCCTGGGAAACAGTGGGGAAAGCTGGTAGAGCTTGTTTTCTGATAACCACCAATCTAAAATTTATGTGGGAAATCACAGATGTGCAAATTCTTACTTACCACATAGAGGAATATAATGATTTTTAATATGAAGTTCAGCAAAGTCTGCTTTACACTGGCATTTTTTTCCTACAAAGTATTTAATACTGAATTGAATTCCAATTCTGAATAATACCTAATATAGTCATCATAACTTTTCTTGGGTTGCCATTCTCAAAATCCAGCTGAGGTCATAGGACATTATTTCCAAAACTACCTTTTCAATAAGTTGTAGTAAATACTTAAGAAGTCACACAATAAACTTGCAGTGTTGGTATAGACAAAACTGCCTGATGAATCTACAGATTAAATACTTGTACAAAGCAGCACAGAGATGCACGATACTAAACAAAGACATTATAGATACAACCATTGCTTCAGGGATCATGAGGGATTGATGAAAGGTAACAGTCCGTCTGTTGGTTTGGTTGTTTTTTTTTCTTTCCTTTTTCATTTTCATTTGAGTATTAGATTTTCCCTCTGGCAATGTCATGAAGGGAAAGAACAAAGCAATACATTCTAGATGAAAAATTTATGTTAATAAATATAGGAAACATACTAGATTGGGCCAGGTAGGGATTTAGGGAGGGGAAACAGGAAAGGTTACAGGAAGCTGTAGCCCCTTGCAATGAAAATACCCATAGAAAGGACAAGGGTGAGGCAGGACGATATTTACTATTAAAAGAGGATTAGATTGTCCCTACTGCTATCTCAACAGCTTCAGGAAACAGTAACAAAGACTTCATATTTAGAGAGGTGGTAAGTAAAGATGAAAGATTGTGGGAAGAGCTGGCTTTCAGAAAAACTCAGAAATAAATGGGGCATGTGGTATATAAGTATTTGAGGCTCTGAATTAGGAAAATATTGTGCTTTATGCTGGACAGATACTTGCATCAACAGAAAAATGTTGTCAAATTAAGCCTTTGATGCAGTATATTGGCCAAAAATGTTCCTGTCTGCATTGCAATGCAAAGAGTGTGCATTGCAGGGGATTATCTGTCACAGATGAATGCTGGTTTTGTTTGTTGTTGCTTATTTGAATAGTTTGTAAAGTATCTGGGAACATTCGGTAGAAAATACAAAATACAAACCCCAAAGGCAAAAAATTTCTAAAGAGCTCCATTCCCAATTAGATATTTATATTAAACAACCGTTTTTTCCAAAAATGCTGTAACCTGGCAAGTCCCACTGAGAACAATTTGAAAGTCTATCCATTTCTCCAAAGTGCCTAATAGAGATCTGAGAGCCTTTGATACCCTTGCACAAGATTTTTTAATGTTATATCATCTTAAGGATTGAAGATGAAAGGACTTTCATACCAGTAATCTTTCATGCTTTTCTGCAATACATGGATTGCCAACCAGACCAGTGACCTAATTTAAAATCATTTTCATGAATTTGCAAAGGTTTACACATGAAGAATCTATACCAAAATTTTTTTGTGTCGAGCTGATCACTGAAACAAGACACTGATGAAACAGTATAGTGAACATAATTGAAGTACTCTGCCTCTCTTACTGAGATAGTAACAGTTCAAGGAGATAAACCACATGTAGAGAAAATTTGTTAAACCTCTTCATCATGGTAAAATGAAGTATTAATCCAAATTAATCCAAACTTCTCTCTCTTAGTTTGTCAGATTCATCCAAAGTAATTTTTTACCACTATCACTTAGCTGTCTTTGTTCCACAGATACGCTGAAGGACTGGGTAGCTTTTTCCTTGACTCTTAGATTAAAAATAATTCTTATCTATATTCATTTAACTAATTTTTTTTTCAGTGTGAATGAAACTTAGTGATTCAAATATTTGCAAAAAGCAAATAAGTATTAATAATTGAGCAAGCTAAACCAAAATTACTTTAACATAGGCAAATGCAGAACACTTCTTGTGATGTTTACCTTGCTGCTGAATAAACTATCCTCACATTGTTTGCGTTACACTGGGCAGAGCTGTAGAACATTTCTCTACCATCTGAACTTACCTCCCCTTCTGTGGACTGTAAGTGCAGTTCTTTCCTACAGGTAGCCTTTAAGTCTCCTGCAGCTGCATTGACTTGCACTCCCCTGGGTGCTTCCATCACCAAAGATCTAGTAGGAGATTCAAGTCTGAAAGACAAAAACAATCACTGAGAAAAAATGCACTGAATCAAACCACCAAAAAGCATCCAGCCCCAAAACCCACAATGCATGTAGACATAAATGTATTTTGAAAGGTAAAGAAGTAAAAATGAGTTATATGTGTGATTCTCTCACTACTCTTTATGGCCCGGAGAAAGAAAAAAATTAAGTATGTGTTTAAATCTATTCCTATTTAAGACAGCATTTAAGCATATACTAATATAAGCTTGTTTGCTTAGTGATGCTTTCTGGCATCAGTACCTAATTTACCTGACTGTAGTAATAGTGAAATATAGGTACTTAAGAATCCACACATCTCTGTAAGTGCTTCTGTAATGACAAGTTAATAACAAAAGTCTGCTTAGTGACCGATGTCAAATGCTCAACTACATAAAAAGAAAACAGAACACTTAAAAAGTTTGAAATAATGATGTAAAAATGATTAGAATTACTTTGCCTTCACAGGCTCATTCATACTTTGGGTAGGTGTAGCAGCATTATGTATGAAGAAGAGAGGAAAAGAAAATCTGTTATGTCTCTATTATTGTGGGGTTTTTGCATGCTTTTTCTGTTCTGCAAAATACTCATTATGCTCTTTAACCCTATTATAATATAGCTAAGACACATATCACTGGGTCTTGGTATCTTTCCTCAAAGCAACTATTGTTGTCCTACTGTTCATCTTTCCATTTCTCTCTCCCTATACTCAAGATCCTCCATCAACCTTAATGCAGAACTGTGATACTTAGCTATGTTACCTCACAGTATTGTACAGGTTTCTCTTGAAAGGGAAGTACTAATGCAAGGATTTCATAGAAGTTGTGCTCACACACTGAATAGGAAAGATGATGGGATGAAAACTGTATTGAACTAGGAAATAAACATTTGGATTCCAGTTGTGTTCAGCTGTAGACTTATTGCATAGCCCCATTAAGAGGGAGACAAAACTTTTAATCTATTTATATCCCAATAACATAATGACAGAACACAGTTCCACTTTACCTGAACAAAGGCTTTTTGTAAGATGAAATATATTAATGATAGAAATGTCTAGAATGAGTAGCTTGAAGAAAACATTGTATTTCCCTCTTCAACAAATTGTATTTTGAGTATTAGGTCACATCCATCCAAAAATATAATGAGGTACTAGATGTATAAAGGAAAGAATAGTATGACAAAGAATTTGGTACAGAAAAGCCAAGTTAAAAATCTATCAAGCAATGGAACAAGAGAATTTCATTGTATTGCACCTATTGAATTTTTTAAGTGTACAGAATAGTGATGGATTATAATTTTGAAACCAAAATGTCACATTTGCATGCAAAGTAAGTCACTGAGATGGTGTCTGTGAAATATTTCTGTTTGTAACATGTCACTGACACTCAATAGGGAAAGGAAAAAAAAAAAAAAAAGAAGGAAAGCAATTATTTGGCAACAAAAAATGAAAGTATTAAAAGCAGGTGTCCAGATAGAGTAAAACACTATTTATAGCTACCTATATTAAAAAAAACATACATGGGATACATATAGGTAAGAGCAGTAGAAAAATCTATATTTCTGTTAGTGCTAAGCCATTTTCTTTCATTTTCTTGACACTCTGTAAGGAGAAGTTAATAGAAGGTTCTGCAGTTCTTCATAGCAGGGAAGAATCCGAATATAATGAATTATTTAGTCATGTACATCAGTGTTTTTCAGGTGAGGGGTTGTGAACTTCTGATGGCTATAAGACAGCAGAAAAAGAGCTTCAAAAACCTTTTAGCAATCATATAAACTATAAAGTTTAGAAATTAGGTTTTTGAAAGTACTCTGTTGCCTTAATGAGGTTTTACCTTGAATTTAAAAGGAAACTGAACTGTATAAATGTTAAATGATTGGATACTTCCATTCCACATTTTTCAGCAGCATATTTTTGTGATTTATAACCTGCTTTCCAGGAATATTAACATTTCTCAGTGGTTTCAGCTGTCATTTCATAATCATGAAGACAAAAGTGCTCTTAATTACATTTATTGCATTGAATTGATGGGTATTAGCAAAGTCACAAATATTTCTAGCTTCATAACATCAAAACCACTCTCAGACCTGACTGAAATTTTTCAGCAGGTGGACAATAAAAATCTATTTAGGAATATCTTTCAAGACATTATGATTTTGTTTGAAGAATAAACATTTTTTTTTTCCCAAAACACATGACAGTGTATATCTCAGAGTTGTTTTGTCTAGTTTCATCATGGTTTTTCAGGAACTACGTTAACATAAATGACTTCCAGTTTGTCTAAAATTAAGACATTTGGGCAATTAATTTCTGAACGTGAAAAGAAGTTGTTCATATCAGCCTTCTACACACTGTGGAGAAGAAATTTCTCTTTCATACAATAGATTTTCTTTTTAGCAGTTTCTGGAAATCAAATAATGTGGTAGAAATGTCAATGAATGGCTGATGATCAGCAGCATATTTTTTAAAACACCACCCATCTATTAGTAAAATTGAATGCCTAAATCTGTTTTACAGTCACTAATTTACTTTTCTTATTATTATTCTTCGGATGATCTACATCTGAAAAGTGATTTAGCTGCACAATCTGCAGCATGCTACCAGAAACACAAAAGTCTATACACATAACTTATTTCCTCAATGTTTTGAGATAAATTATGTTTGATATACAGCTGCTCTATAATATTTTTCTTTGTCATGTTTCTGAAAGCTTTAATCGCTACTATAAACTTATTGTAACACTCCACATTGTAATACTCATCCCTCCAAACAAAAGTGCATTATTACAATAGCATATCAAGAATTTGCTTTCCTTTCAGATTTAGTGATGGCCTGTCACACTGGTATTTACACCTTTGAGTGAATCCTATTCATATAATTTAATTTTTCTTTCCCAAACAACAAACAGCTATGATGGAGAAGGTAGCTACTGCTATTATTAGACAAAAACTACAACTCTGTAGGAAAGACAAAGAGGCTTTTAAAAAGAGGTTTTAAAATAATGTAATCTGTCAATTCATTATATGTGATGCAGACAGATGAGCTATCCAGAGCAGAGAAAGGCTTTTTTCTTTTTAATTATCAATGCTTAATTTGTGAAAAAAGATAAATTTCAGAGGATCAAAGCTATATGAATTTGAGTTGAATTCATTAAAGAATTTTTGCTAAAAAAGGAAACTTTTCAAATATCTTGAATATGTTCCTTTGAAGGTACTAAAATATTTCTCATCAGAAATGCAGAAACATTTATTTTTCATATGGTATTTTCTGTTTACAAGCTGACCTAGATTGTATTAGAGAAAAATAATTTTTAAAATGAACCAAAAGGTTTCATTTTGGGTTTTAAGAAATAGTTTAGGTTTACCTCTTGCATAACCCTCATCCTCACATGGGATATGATTTATCTATGTTAATTTTGCTCTGTTGGCTAGCAGAAGGTATTTCTTAAAATAGAAGGAAATAGAAGATTCCCCTGTGCAGATGTGAATAATTTAGTTGCTTTGTGTCTATTTAAGCAGTGGATCCAGCCCATGCTACTTAGTAAAACAACTGATATGAACCTCTACCAATTTGGAATTTGTATTCAAAACAGGGGATTAAAAAACATGCTGTCAACTACAGATTGCACATGTAAAGAAGGTACTTGTTTCCCCTTTATTGGCACCTTTACACCTGGAGGTCAGAAAGACTTCAATACTTCTAAGAATTTAACTTTTATATATGATGGTTTTGCCAACTTAGGTTTTTGTGGCTTTTTTCAGTTAGCATAGGAATCCCGTTATTAAAAAAAAAAAAAGAGAACAAAAAAACCCCCACAAAAAAACCCAAAACGTTTTGCAAATATAAAACAAATGGAAAATCTACACATTGACTTGGTAAACTTTTTGTAGATTTCTATAGATTAAAATAATTGTGACATTGATCTTGCTGCCTGTAGGTAGAGTTGTGGTGGACTGGGGCTGCAGAGAGGTAAGATACACAAAGAGGAGAAGGGAAGGCAAATGGATATGTCAAGCCTCTCTCTCTCTATCCCTCTTCCTGCTTCTTCCTTGTAAACAAGCACTCCCAACCCTCAAAACCCATAGGACGCAGGGCCTTCTCTTCCACCAGTGAAACCATTTTGTTCCAAATCAGAATTAAGAATTTTCTTAAAAATAATTTTGAAAATGTTGTTTTCCAGAAACCTCAAACAATTTTAAATATATATTATTTCAAATTCTCTTATTATGAAAAGAACAGCTGGCTGCCCTGACGCTCACAGAAACTGATTTCAAGAGTCCTCCAGTGAGACCAAGAGTCCTTAAAGGAGTCCACTGAACACTGATGGTGCTAGATAAAATTAGGGTTTCCATTCAGTCCATTTCCTGGAAGTCAGGCTGCAGTAGTATTCATAAAGAATAACCAGGTACTTTTATGATCATAGTGACAAAAAACCTGGAAGCCTTTTTTTAAGATATTGTTAACTATTCAAACAGAGGATTCTTGATTATCTACCTTTGACATTGTAGTGGGAATGCTATGAAAATAAAATTACTATTCACTCATTTCAGTTTCATTACTTATACTATTTACAAGATTATACATGCACCTTTTAACATATATATAAAAGTGACAAAAATATCTTTTTGATACATTTACATGTATCAAAATGTGCACCTCTGCAAGATGCATGTGACTTATTGCCAGAATAGTTATTTTTCCTGAAGTTTGTTGTATTCTGATGTTTTTAACCAAATACTTACATTTTCAGGATGAAATAATTTTTTTAATTGAAATTCAAGGGTAAATGTGCAGGCCTCATGAATCCCTAATACTGTTCACTGATCATCAGCTATCCTTTATCAAAAAGCAAAATTCTCATAAGTTCACATGAAGCTCTCTTTGATTAATGTGGGAACCTAACCTTTAAGGGCACAATTTGTTTCTCTATTTTGTGACTTCACAACACAAGTCTTAAGTAAGAGAAAATTAAATAAATGTTTTATGGAATAGGTAATAGCCTAAACAAGTAAACATTAACATGACTTTTTTTTTTTTTTCCAATATCCAATTTTGCAACTGATGGACAATAAACTTAAATAAGGAGGAAACTTTCTTGACTTAAATCAGAACAGTAGAATGGCATTCAGTATAGCATTTCATGTTATGTCCATGCTCGGTATGTCACTGACTTTGGCATGTATCAGCATGACCTTATTATAACTCCTGAAATTCTCATTAACCGAGAAATCACCTCATCAGGCTCAAATCTGAGTTCTAATTGCCCTGTACATGCCACTGGTTTCAGTTCAGTGGGTCTGCATTACCATAGCGACACTTGAAACAACTGAGTATTTTAATGTTATTTGACATAGATGATAAAACAGAAAAACAATTTTCCCACATAGGGAAATAAAGGATCTCTTCTGAGAATATAAAAAATAGTAGTTACTGAGGAGGAAAAGTAAGGAATAAAATGTCTTTGAAGAGTTTTTCAGAAAAAGTGAAGAAGCATCAAGGAAAGGTAAGGAGTGCTGGAGAGAGAAAAAGTTTAAAGCAAGAGCTTGAAAAAATAAGCAGGTGATGTGAGGAACGTTAAAGAGAACTTAATGCATGGTCGTTTCTTAGAGTGGGTGAGGGCATACCCAGAATAGCTAAAGACAGAAACTATCAAAATTAGAAATAGTATTAAGAACCTAACAAACCAAAAACCTAACTGGAATATCAGGTGATAAAACCCCATGCATTCTAGAATGTCAAATCCACTAAAACTCAAACCTTTGAAAATCAAGACAATTAGAAGAAATGTAAGGTTTAGAATGGGAGCTTTCATTTCTTAGAGAAATATCACAACATGCTCGAAAGTCTAAACTTTCAGGCTGTGAGACAAAGATCTGCATACGAGACAATCCAAAATAGTCCCTTAAGGAGAGGTATGGGAAAAGGATTCCTCATAACCCTGACATTTTAGAGCTACAAAACATTCTCCTTCCCATAATCTCCCTTACTTTTGTTCTGACCTGAAATGCCTTCTACACATGCGCTGCCACTCCGCTAAAAATCCTTACTTAAAGTTTATTTTCTTCCCAGAAATAGCTCCATTACCTGAGCTATCTTTCAGAATTTATTTTATTAAAATAGAAACCTATCTTGTCAGAAGGAGATTGAAGCAACATGCCCACAGATAATGCTCAAGTGGCTGTCGAGTAAGATCGGAACATAAAGTGCCTGGGGGCAGCTGAAGACCCAAATGGGGCTCTTTGAACAACTGGAAGGAAACACATGAGAACTGGTTGACATACAATCTTCTCAGTTTTGAAAACCATTAGCTTCCTGTGATTAGGAAGTGACAGTCCAGATGATCTGTAATCTTCTAATGATATTTTCAATATTGTTTCCCTAAAAGGCCTTAAGATGATATAAATGGATCTAGTTTAGCTGAGATAAACTGCAACGTGGTTTTGATCCACATCTTGAGGAAACTTCATCTCATGTGGAAAATTATTCTGCTGAAATTCCTTTGACAAGTGTGCAGATTAAACATAGCAGATTGCAGCTTGGGTCTGGAAGCAGTGTAACAGCCCTGCGGCAACTTCAGATGCAACAAGCCTTGCTGGAGGTGGGAGCACGCAGCAGGGTGCTATTGAGACCCTGAGCATCTCCCCCTGCGACTCCGAGCACCTCTGCTCTTCATAGCTGCTGTTAGACCTGAGCGGGCTTCAGGTAAAGAAAGATCCTTAGCTGCTTTCACACTGATCTGCAGAGCAGAAAGTTGCCTTGTCTTTCATTAACTCAGCACGGTGCAAATGCTTTCTATTGCTCCAAGCTTAGGGCATTATTTTTACATTCAAAATCCTGTTAGCTGGAGACAGCTATGCTTGGAGCCCATCCATGTGTTCCTGAAACCATGGCATGGAATAATCATAAAGCAAGCATAAACCAGTCACTGATAATAAAGAATTTTACTTGTCCCTGTTGTTCCTTTTGAAAGGCTATTCCAGAACTTCTCGCATCTGAGAGGCAGAATGCTAATTTCTATCTAATATTTCATCCAATATTCACCATCATACTTTTGAGTTTCACAATATTCTTATTCCAGTGCTTGAGGTCTTTGATTGCCAGTGCTTCCAAACCTGTGTACCTCCTTCTAGCACAAAGAGAGTTATCAAAACTGGAAATAAGATCAATCCTGAAGAAACTCTCCTTGCAATCTCCCTCCAGGCTGAACAATACATGCTTATTATAAACCACTTAAAATTTATTTAAATACACTCTTCTCTCTCTTGCCTTTTTATTTCTCATTAGATATAACACTATATCAAATACTTTACTTAAATCCCACATGGGAGATCTACCTCTTTTCTGTTTTCTAGAGGATCAGCTATCTTACAAAGGGAAAATATTTCTTTGGATTGGCACAATCTATCCGCCTTCTATTTCATCCCAATTTCTACTTATTTTCAAGCCCTTAATAATTCTTTTTGTTAATGATTCTTTTAAAATAATATTGTAAAACATTGCATACTAATGAGTTCAGACTAAAGCATATAACATACTAGATGACCATTTTTTCCATCCATTTCACTAGAAGTGCTACCTTTACCAAACCATCAATCCCACAGTGTCTGTTTTCCAGTTTGAAAGCTTTATTATAAATTTTGCTATTTGACCTTACTTTCACATTTAGTTCAGTCACAGAGCAGGGATAAAGATTATCCAGCACCCTAAATTAACCACATGAAACTCAATGAATTTTGCTACCAATTCTGATAGCAGTATTTTTTTCCTTCATATCTCAGTTCCTACTAGAGCCTTTTCCCTTCTCCAACGTCAAATATAATCATTGTCACTGAACACTAAGGCAAATTATTCTTTCAGTTTAAGAGCCATACCTAGTTAACTTTTGATCCTGCTGTGTTCTATCTGCATAGTAATTATAACTTTTATTACAGGCTTTCTTCTCTATTTATTTCAATGCTTTTTAAATTTTTTAAATTATATATATATAAAAGCATATATATATATATTTAAAAAAAGAAGCCTGACTTTTGGCAATTTTTCAAATTTTTACTACACCCATCGCTATTTTTGTATGAACATGTATGTTAAAAAAAATAAATCATATTTTCAACAGCTAGGGATAAGACTAAGCAAACAAGGTTCTGTCAATACACATACTCAAACACTGAAATAACTATTTAAACACCAAACACAAATTCTGAAAACATAAATAGTAAGTATTTCCACTGTACTAAAAAAGAATACTGAGATAGTAACTAGAACCTGACATTATTAAAACAGCAGAGGAAGGAAGCTGGTTTTTTTTACTCTACTGCATCTTCTCCCTTTTGGTGAGGTTTGGTTTATTATTTAATTTCTGGGTAAAACAGATGAACAGAATCCCAGTGCTTTTGTTACTCTCAGCCTGCTCAGATGACTAACAAATTAATGTCAAAATTCCTTTCTGAGGCTTTCTCTGGCTCCAGGCTTTTATAGAATAGATATTTTGCCCTACTAGTAAACCACCCCTTAAAAGCCGCAAAAGATGGCTCCTACAAACCATCTGAGTGAAACAGACCCCTTGTGCAATATCTGTGTATTTTTAATTCTTATCAGAGGTAAAGTGGGATCCTACTAGCTTGGGTGGTTCCTTGCTGCTTGATCAATTTTCATCTCATTATGCCCAGCATTAGCTTGCAGGATTAGCTTATAGTGGTATGTGAGGTTTGACATAGAAGAGAAAAAAAACTATTAAATTTGATCCCCAGAGAACAACAAATTAATTTACCCCCTTATTAAGGAGGTTGTTGAGGGCAAAGCTATCTGCATTTAACTACCATCTGCCTCTTTTGTGCATGGATATTACCTATTAGTGCACCATGTTTTAATGCACTATTAGCCTAAAACCAATATTTGGGGACCTATTATATTGGCAGTTTGGTTTTCCTAACTGTGTTCCTGTGAGAAAAAGTAGTGAAATATGAAGATTAAATTATTAAGATATAATTCATTTTCCTGATTCTAAGGCACGATTCTTTGATGCTGCTTATCCCAGCTAATGAAAGTCAGATTTAATTAGGTTTTGGGATTTGACACAAAAGGGCTTACCAGCTTCCACAAAGGATTGTAGAAAAACGTTTTCTGAAAGCAAACCCTCGCTAGCTATTTTTTGAAAATGTAAGAGAGTAGAAAGATGTGACCAAAGTGGTTGGGCAAATAGGAAGGAATTACTTTAAATTTCAACTGAATTTTATTTTTACAAAAGACATTTTTAATAGCAAATATTACAGATGTTTCTCTGCCTGAAGACCTCATAATCTGGATATAGAATAAAGAGTGGCTGAGGCAAAGTTTAGATATGTGAAGCTATTATGAATCTGACTTTTTCTTTTCACCTCCCTGCCCAGAATAGATGGAGCCAAAATCCCAGGAATTTTGGGGTAAACACTCTGAGCCTTGTGGGTATCAAAACATTAGTCCAAATTTTATAGTTTAGTTTTATTCCCAGTAATCGAGGTGGTCAGAATTCCACTTTTTAAATTCAGTTGTGAATTCTTTTGCATATCCAAGGTTATGAATAGTTTTCCTGCAACTTTTTTTGAGGAAAAAAATAAAAAGGGTTTTATTTAAATATACTCATACCTTGATGTCTGACTTTTTATTACTTGACCACAAATACATGTTCCAACATGAAAAATATGGGATTGTTTATATTTCAATTAACAATCTATTGTAAATTCTTTTATCTTTCAGACCTGTACACAAGTATTCTCATAGCCTAATATATTTGCATTGATGCATTGCAACTTGCTGTCAAACTGCAATCACCTGTGTCCACTGAAAAAATGAACTTTAACGTCAACTCAGAAAACTTTCTACTCTTCCATGTTACCGTTAATTTCAAAAGTCCCAAGGTGCAGGGATGCCACATTTGGAAAAATACATCGTTTTAGGACTGCCATTATGGTCTACTGGAGACTTTTGCTAAGTTTATACTAAAACATTAAAAAGTGCTAGGACCCAGGCCATATGACTGGAACTCAACCATCTATGCAGCTAAATAGTTGCTGGCATATTTGAGAGTCAAGTGAAAGTCAGTTACGACTCTCCCAAACAATTTGCAGGCACTAGTTGGAGGGGAACATGAGTCAAAGACCATTGCCACTCAACATTTAGGATGCAACTATTCCGTTTTAGAGGATAAAATGATTTTACAATATCAATGTAGTTGTATCAGTTGGGCCTGAGGCCAGAAAATGTGTTCTGGTATTTTTTCATTTCTGTGACAGAGGTAGCTTCTGAGGCCATGGGGAAATGTCATATGAGGGTTGGTGACCTATTTGTTTGGGCGTATTTGGCAAATAATCATCTAAACGATAAATGACTGCTTTCTGACAACATTTTTTAAATTAGGAAAAAAAAAAAAAGGCAATTTATTTCTTGGGAAAATGAATGCAGGGCTTGAACTTAAAAAAACCACACACCCCCAACAGTTTTTTGTTGCTTTTTTAATCTTATTTTAAATTATTAAAAAAAAAGGCATATGGTAATTTCAATTTTCAAAGGGATATATATGATCTGAAAGTCTAACTGTATTTTGCTGTCAGAAAATACCACACAAACCCACAATTATTTATAGTACTTTCAAGTTACAAGGTTAAAAAGGGTCTGCAGGTTACCTTCTAGAAAGTTTCATACCAATAGCCAAGAAATCTCTATCCTAATAGTAGATGTCATAATTTTTAAAAGATTAAAATTACTTGAGAGTTTTAAAAAAGGAATATCACTGAATCCTGACTAATATATAGTAGCATATGTGTACAAAAACTTCCAGAACACAGTACAGTATTTATTAAGAATAAAATCACTTACACATAAGCTAATGCTGCTTGACCAAATAGCAAGGGTTTCCATTTCACCATTTTTTAAAATAAAAACTTTGAGTTAAGTTCATTATTAATGAGAGGGCAGAAAGTTGAATGGAACATTCTCACTAATTTCAGTCTACCTTGGAAAAATGAGCTGAAGGAACAGTGGAGTTGGAAAACAGTAAGCAACAATGGGCATCATGGCAATGAATAAAGCCAAAAGACAGGAGATGTGAATGCCCGATATGTATGTTTCACAAGCAACATGAGGTGATTTTAATCCTAGTGAAATTAATCCTGAAGACACAGGGTTACCATACATTTGCACTCTGTTTTTATTATTTAATTGTTAGAAAGAAGTAGACAAAGCAGTGTCTCCACATTCTTTTGAGTGGGACAAGTTCCACCCTCTTACTCAAATTTTTGGGCCCCTGAAAAAAGAAAACCTTGTTATGTTTCCGCTTTGATTTCTGCTGAACTCCCTTTGATTAGAGACCATACTACTTTGGTGGTCATCACTAATAAATGCCTTTACAACTACTCTCAACAAAGGACTGACAGGAGTCTTGGTAGGGGATAGGGATTTTCAAGGTAAAAATCTAATAGTAGGGTCCTCTGGAAGACCCCAAACCATTACATTACCTTAAAATGTTTAGTGTAAATTATCAAACACAACCATTTACTTCTTACACCCCACACAGTGGTTAAAATTGTCCACACGGGCAGCTTTCTGCACATGATATCTGCAACATCATTACTGGTCGATGATCCTAAATGCCTTTGCAAGTATAGGGAAGGGCATTTAACAATGTTTTTCTGTAGTAATTCATTGTAAACTCTGCTGGGCAGGTAAAGGGATACATATATTATGTTGAAGAATCATAGTAGAATTGAATCAAATTCTGTACTGTTTCTCAACAGTTCTGCTGAGAGAAACACAAGGAAAGACCTTTGATTTTCTGTGATTAGCATATATTCTCATTAGTTATCCATATAAATTACATATTAATATTTAGCGGTGCGCATACATTCACTTCAAGAAAAAGCTTTCACTATAAACCTTTCTAAATTTTCTCTTTCTCAGTCTATAGACGCTTTAGCAAGTTTTAGACTTGATCTTTTACTATTTACCTATTTCTCCACTTTTGTGACTATGTACAGAAAACTTTGGATTTTTTACATTTACAAATGTAGCCTCACTTGGTAATGAATTTTTGAAGTGTGTGTGTTTGTAGTATTCAAAAAACCCAACGGTCCAGAAACAGCACTTGAAGAAAAAATCTGGGACTGTTTACTTTAACTTGACTTACATATTCTGTAACAGCTCATAAAAAAATCAAAATCTGGGTCTGAGACTATTAAACAGTAGTGTACTCATTTGACCCTAAAAACACCTGACTATTCTAATCTCTAGGGAAAATATACTTCTCAATGATTCTACTACGGGAGGCAAGTAATTTATAAATAAGTAATGTATTTCACATTTTGTGTGATAAAAGTTTGTGGGGTTTTTGGCTAGTTAGAATAAATTGGAGTCTACCAGTGTTTTGGATATGTATGAGTCATTACGTAGGCAGTATATATTACTAGACAGATATTTGCTTTTAATCAAGACTTAATTATTTTTGAGAATACTTGGTTTTAAAACAACTTTTTGAACAACACCTACTTGAGGTCTTGGGAAGGTTCTGCTCTGATATGGGGTGTCTCCACAGAGTGCCCAAACACTGCCCCTTCCGTGCCTAAAATACATAAATAAAATACAGTACAATTACTTTGGAAAACAATACACATTGAAATGTATGACCACAAATTCACATTTTTAGGACAAAATATTTAACTGAATCCTTTATTAATGACTATCAATGTTTCTTCATATTTATGTTTGCATTTCTGTATCAAAATCTGGACTGACATCATGTAAAACTATAGACTTCTGCTTATTGATAGATGAATTTCATATACAAATCTGAAAACATTTATAGATCCAAACTTTTCAGCACTGACTGGCCTGAATGCTCATCTCAACACTTTGGGGACTGATTGTTTTACAGATAAGGAGAAGAATATAATAGATTTGTTTGACAAAAACACATTTTAGAAGTGTCTACTATTTTTTGCATGATGCTCATTTTGATTCCTTAAATTGAGATGCTAAGCTTTCAAAAGTTTTGAAATAACAGTCTACCGCCTGAACTTGCTAGCCTGAATCTCAATATCTGACAGCTTCAGAGTTTCCTTCCATCAGACGTTCCTCATTGAAAACTTTTGTTCTCAAAGAAATTAAAGAGACTTATCTGGAATGTCCTTTGGTTTTAGTGTTGGTAGTGGATGCTCATGTATCTCCTACTGGGCACTCAAAATTAAGGCAAAGAAAATGGGTAACTATTTCCTAAAACTGAATTGATTCTCTATTGAATTTTAATTTCTATAAGTAGGTCCAAGTTGCATATGATAGTTCCACATTTTGAATTACATGACCAAGATTTTTCATTGAAAAGCTTCTTTTCAATGAAAAAATTAGGGTTCTGATAAATGTTCACTGAAGTTATTTGAAAAAAAAGACAAATATTAACACAATCCATTATTTTAAATTAAATTATTTAAGGAGAATGAAAAAGGATGAAAAAAATTAATAAAGATCTGATTACAGCAAGTTCTTTGTTAAAATAATAGAAAACTCAAGAAACCGACACGTACTGAACAGCACTATAAAATAAGTATTTCTTTTAACTTTAAGACACAAGGATTGCACACGTAACAGTCATTTATATGACTCAATTTACATTTAATAATAGCAATAGCCTACCTATGTTCTTAGGCATTCAGAAGTTTATATCTTTTTTTTTTCCCTGCATGCAATCATCATGTCTATTTTTGTTTACTGATTTGTCCAATGCCATTATTTTTCTCTTCCATTTATATAAACTTTAGTTGTTTTTGTTTTTGGTTTTTTCTTTAAATAATATCCATGTGGCTATAAGCTTTTATTTTCCTTGTCTGAAGATGGTGTACTGGGCACTGTGTAATGAAAATAACCTAGAACTATTGTGTGAAAGACTTTCCAACAGAGAACCTCCAGTAAAGATGAAAGAACTGAATAAAACCACATGTAAAACAGGTAATGTATTTACCTTCTGTCACTAGAAATAAGATCAAGGAAACTGCCTGGCATAATTATAGTTGATTACTAAATATTCTGAGATTAATTGCCATATTTCAACAACAGAAGTTTTCTCGTGTTCTGAGCCTTGAATTCTAACCAAACTTAAAAACATACCAACAGTATCTCACAGTAGCTGTATAAGAAGTGCTCAACGCAACAGAGGCACCACTATAATTGTTACAATATTTTAAATATACTAAAGTATTTTCAATTATTTAAATATTTTATTTAAATATTTTATTTAAATATTGCACAAGTATTTTCAGAAATTTTGGCTGTTAATGGAGATATTTAGATATTTTTGCAGTTAACAAATAACATTTAGTAAACAGATCTTACCAGGATCTGAAAGCAGAATGAGGCTATAGAATGTTTAGTTGATACCTTTTTACAGTGTTAAAAAGTCCTGAGCAACAAGCCAAAAAAACCTAATTAAATGTTAAACTAAATTATTGTCAGAAAATCATCATTGTTAGTCATGTTCTAAACACCACTTTCTTAAAAAAAAAAACAAACCCAAACCAAACCAAACCCAAACCAACCACCCCCGGCCCCCAAACAAACACAACAGGAGAAAAACACCCCCTTCACTGTAAAATACTCTATTAGTACGGAGTATCCATGAGGTAAAGTCCTAGGTTTTTATCTCCAGCAATGTATAAGCTTTACAAATATCTTGGCAAAGCATACTGAAGACAATTTCGTTATGACTGCTGCTTTGAAGATCTCTCAAGAAAACAACCAAATCCACTTTATGTAACCAAAAGTTGCTGCGTGTTATGAAGAACCACAGGAGGGAAAAAACAGCATATCTTTTTACCTAAAGGTATTCACAGACGTGCTGTGGAGAATCTGTTTTTTAAACCTGACGTTGCCTTGCAATTCTGCTACCATTAAGTGACAGGAATAGCATGTCTGTATAGCCAGGCTTTCTGTCACTCAAAATAAATCTCACCCCCATCTATAATGGCACACAGGAAATTCTACGGGAGCAGAGTATCAGAAATCAGAGTGGGCTTCTGGATCCCATTCACCTTTTTAATTGGCAATATTGAATATTTTCAAGGACAAGGGCTTTTTGTATTTTTGAAGGTGGCAACGGGATATGAAGATGTAAATAAATGAGCAGGATGCAGAATTGCCAGTCTTTACTTATGAGAAGACCACAGCTGTAAGGTTTGAAAGAGCAGAATTAATACAAAGATCTATAAAACGTCACCGTGGTATGGGTCAGACACTAAATCAATCAGAAGTGCCAAAGATAATATTAGGCAAAGAGTGATAACAAAAGATAAATGACAGCTGGTACTAAGCCAGCATTAGTATTTCCTCACTTTCAGCAGCATTTGTTTAAAAGATGAGAAGGCATCTCTCCCCTTACAAAATACAAATTTGGAAAGAAAGACCAGGTTTGTCCAAGCAGACTGAAGATCCAGGCAGGTAGAATTAAGGATAAACTGATATAATTAAATAAAATATAATTAAAACTCAAAACAAACCAAATGTGCTCCTTTTGCTATTTCAAGATACAATCCTACATACTTTTTTTCCTTCTCTTTCAGCCTCAAAAGTGAAAGTATAACAGTTCTTGGGGTAAATGCTTTATCCTCAAAAAATCAACAAGTTTAAGAATATCTCAAATTTCTTTTATTTTATACTGGAAGGAAAGCAGGCACTTATAATTATCTTGGGTTTAGTAAGAAAGGTGAAAACGATCAGCCAGCCAGAATTTACTGACGTGTTTCCAGCAGTTAAACAGCAGGATCAAGAAAAACGGAAAGGGATTGTACATCAAATAAAAGACATGGATCAGCATTACTTAAAAATACAGAAGAGAAGAAAAACTATAGGAAGGTATTATTTATTTTTTAATTTACTATATGTAAATCTGTAGTGCTTTGATGGGAAGTTAGATCATGTAGTTCAGTACTGCTTAGGAAATGGTGCTACAAACATACCTTTCTATGAATAATAAATATAACAGTATAAATCAGGATTTAAAGTGAATAGCATGATTTTTTTTAATGAAAGAAATATACTTTAGGTATTCAATAATTAACAATGTTAAAACACTTATTTTTTACAGAAATAAGAAGGATCTATTAACTGTAATCCCTCACTTACAGATTCATAACCAAGACCTACTTTGAGATGAGTGAAATTCTAAAGAGAGATGAATGAATACAAAAAAAGAATAGAAAGAAAAGACTTGAACCTTCAAGCCCTTTCAAGTACAACTCAAAAGGAAGTAGTTAGGGAACTGTATTCAAAGGAACATGAGTCAGAATGGATAGCTATAAAAGGTGAACCTTTCAGAGGAAATAAAATAGCAAGGGCACGGAGTATGTGCAAAGGATGTAAAATCAAAACTCTAAGTGTGACTGAATAAAATTACTCCCACCTCTAGCTTCCAGTGGAAGAGAATGAGTTAAGTAAAGACTTCACTAAGAAAGAAGCATCTGTGAAGGCAAACTACTGGTCAAAGAATACCAGTCGCTATAGAAGTTGCTGGAGAAAACTCAGTAAATAGCACGAGTCAGGCAAAAAAGCCAAAAGTCCAATTCTGTAGTTATAGAGAAACCTCTTTATGAATAGCAGTTTTATAAACACCAGACCTTTAAAACACACTTTTTTGACAACAGAGCAAATCAAACCCCTTTCAGTACAAGCAAAACTAGTCACACGTTCCTGGTGAAACTGAATATTGAGAATTCAGAGACACCACTGTAAACTACTAATTTCTACTCAATTTAATGGTTCCTGAAATTCAGCCTTTGGGAAATGGCAAGTTACATAAAAACAATGGAAGTGCAATGTTGGTATTTGGTGCTGGATTATATTTGCTTATGTATGTGCATGCTGAGGAAATTTTGTCATTTATTTAACCAGCAAATAATCTTTTCATAATTTATGACTTAGCTCACACAACAACACTGATACCTTTCAGTGACTTAATAACCGACTAGCATGAAAAGACCAGCACCTGAGCATACTGATTAGTAGAGCTAATTTTTTTTGTGAAAAAAATGCCAGCTAAAGAGTTGATGAGCCAAGAATCAAAAACCAATAAATTATTTTGCTGTGAAAAATGAACCATATATTAGCATTATCCCACCTTTCACATCCATTCTTGTAAGCAAATCACCTCAACTGTACTGACAATGCAATTGTCTAGCATTTTGATGTGGACAAATTATATGGTATTGCAGTGTCACAGGCACAGTTGAATCTTACTGCCTTGATCTTTCTCTAGGTTTTTCAGAAACATCAAGTAGCGATATGATGAAGTACTAAGATTATGCAAGTATTAGACTGTAATGTCAATTTGTCCACTGAGTTAGAGAGTTTAAAGAAGGGTTTGTAAAATATTTATCATTTTTGAAGCTTGCAATTTTACTCGTTGCAAACTCATTATTAAGTTAAAGCATCCACAGGTTTCACAGAGAAATATGAGTAATTAATCAAGATTGCTTTACCATTGAAGAGACCTTGAAAACATAGATTTTATGTTCTAAAAGTTTAATTGCAATAAAAAAATACCAATTCTTAATTCTTTTACCATGTGTACATAGCTAAAATTTAAAAGTGCCTTTGTGAGATTAGCTAGCTGTTGCTCAACACTAAGACCTTTGAAGAGCTGATCGCTGCCAGACTGAAAAAAACAGAAATATTCAAGTAGGCAGATCAATGATCATAAAAAGACCACAGAAAATGCTTGTTGCTTCTTTTTTAAAAGCTCAGTTAGTATAATTTATCTCGGGCTCATTAGAAACCCAAAGGCATGAAAATGTAGCTTCTGGACCACATGTTGATTGCGCAGCTCTTCGAGACTTTCAATTTTAATAAATGGCTTGAAATGTAATTTAGCTAGGTACTTGTATTAAGAGGACAAAGCAACTAGATTTTTGCTATGGAGGTACATGTAACTAAAATGAAAGTAAGTAGGATTGGCATGATTGCTGGGATTTCAATCTTGCAGAGTCCCTCAGCAGCAAAACTGAATAATATTAAATAATGAAGGTTTGATACTGACGTGGCCATACTGGAGGTATATTATAGGTACAAAGCTGTAGTATGGCCTGACTAGGTGCAGCTGTTCACTTCTAAACTAAAGCATGAGCATCAAAGTCTTCAGAGGTAAGCTGCTAATAAAAGTAAATTCTAAAATGAATTATTTGGATTCATTACTCAAGGCCCTTGAACATGACTAATGTTTGATGCATATTTTCTGTATGGCAACCTTTCTAAAGCAAGACTTCTACTAAGCCTTTCATTTAGATAAGAAGGATGAGTTCCCCAATAAATTAAAATTCAGCATCTTCAGTGTGATAAATTTTGATCAAAGCAAAACGCGACTCCAGGAAACACTTGCAAAATTGCAACAGTCAGTATTTATTTTCTTAAATATCATCTTAACTTCTGTTGAGTACAAACATTTGAAACATTGCTTCCTAATCGTGGGCAGTTAAGACACCTCTTGTCTTGCAATGCAAATGAAACTGGATTATGCCTATGTGTTCAGCTGCTCATCCACATACTTGTTTGAAAGTTCACATCCAAAATCTCTGTTTGGCCACTTGGTTTGCTCTACAGAAAAAGTGAATCTATTTGAATAAAATTTGGACTGAGCATAGTAGTAACACAATTCAATTAATAATTGGAAATAGCTATTCTAAATGCTACTTCTGGGATGAAAAAAGTCTATAGATTTAAATGAAACTTCTGAGAAATCATATTAAAATTGAATATTTTTTCAAAACATGAAAGAAATTGAACAAAGAACAAGTTTTAAAAAATAATTTTCATAACGTCTTTTACTTTTTTCCCCTGTGATGCATGACATATGGAGATACACATGACAATAAAAATTAACTACAACCACTTTCTGCTTGGATTGATACCATCTCCTTGAAAAGTTACAATAGCTAGATATAGGAATAGATTTAAAGGTTACATTTAGATTTCACAGTAAATAATTCCTAACAACCAAAAAATCATCTTCTTTTCCTAGATGTATATGATAGTCTGGATTTGCATTTTTCTTAAAATGATGTAAATGATTCTGGGTTCACAATAATGGAACACAGAACAAAAAATGTCCTTGTCTACATTCAAAAAATTGAATTTTAATGGGATTATTTTTGTATTTAATAGATCAAAAGGACTGTATTTTCACTTTTTGTAGAAGATAACCCTAGGATTTGGAACACTCAGGCTTATGCTCTATTGAATAATTAATCAGTTACAAACAGAATTGATGTTTCCTTGATGAAAAATGAATGAATCAATGAATGAGAGGACTATCAAACAACAGTCAGTAGCTTCATAATCAGGGGACTCACCTGGGATGTAAAAGAATGGGACATGAACTTGGATATCCCGAGTACAAAATGAAGCCTTTAACTTCAAGGCTAATTAAATCACCTTATAATTTTATCTTGATTTTTACTAAAAGCAAAGTGTCATGTATTTGTACAAAATACTATGGAAAAATATTAGAATCTTAAGGGCGAAAAATGTGAGAATGAGAAAATTGTTTCTCACCTAGTTCCAAGAACAATCAGGGATAATTTCCCATTTTGAAGCTTTCTGAAAATTCTAGAATGTACTGCTGCCTACCTACAAAACCTAGTCAGGAATATCTATCCAATTTGCTTCAAAAAGCTCTAAAACAAAAGAACTAATGATTAGCTTTTGATAAAAGAAAAGGCATTTGCTCTTCAGTTAAGATAATCCATAAATAAATGGTTTCATTTTGAAAAGTCAAAAGCTCGGAGGAATTTATCAGGATCTTCTCCATTAAGTCTAGACATCCCATTAGTTGCCTAAATTAGGAGTACAGATTATTTATATTTTATCTATAGCCAAAAAAAGAGAAATTAGCATCTCTAGAGGTTAGTTAACTACTGATACTGGACTGAGACTACAGTAACAATGCACACAACCTAACCACCTTGAAACTGTTGCATTCAACATCTGGTCAGCAGTTGACACATCTGAATTTTATCTAAATTGGGAAAGCTTTTTTGAAATCTCACTTTAACTATATCAGAAGTCATCTAAGTTACCCTTAGCATTAAAACTGATTCATAGGGTGCCTTGTACAGGTTTTAGTGGCCAGTTCTTTATGCCATATGTAAATGTGCATTTATTTCTGTTCTGTACTTTGCCATTACTGTAGCATACTGAAAAGTTGTTATGATTATGTTATAATTACTGCTGCATTCTTACAATTTAGTAAATTGTTTTATTTACGCAAAAGGAAGCCACAAAGCAGCAGGACTATTATCCAGATTTCTGAAATAGTTCTACTATAGCAGTTTTACTGTATAGGAATTAGCATGCCATGGATGAATTATAAACAAATATTTAGATAAGTGCATTTGTGCACCCTGTAGAGGGCACTAATACACATATAAAAAGTCCATCATATGAAAGTATATAGTATGTATTTAAAAAGTTACTGTAATAATGCCTTCAAATACTTTTGAATTCATGAAAAAGTGAAAATATGAGAAGAATCCTCACATGTATTTCTACAGCGCTGAAATGGAGATATGTTGATAGAATACATTTTGGTGCCTATTAGACCAAAATGAAACAAAAATATTAGTATCTCCAATTATTGAAAGTCATAATTTTTTTTGCAGATACGAGAAATAAAATGAAGCTATAATATCAGTCCCTCACAAGGTTGTTAGAAACTTTCTATTTGATATTACCACTAGTTATCTTGATTATCACCTATTATGACTGTCTTTTTATTCCTGCTCTTTATTAATATTCTGGTTTCTCTCTAGAAGTAAATTACACAGATGAATACAGCACATTCAAACCTGGCATTACCGCAATGCAAAAGGGCAAATGACTTAACTCCAGTAAGTCTTTACTGCAGTTTAAAATGGAAATTCTGCAGCTGTGAGAGAGAGGGTGAATGTGCAACAGTAATTTTGTCACTTAATATTCTCACCTTCAAGTCAGCATAGCAGTGAAGCAAACCTTTTAATTTAGCAACAAAATGGAAGCAGGTGTATTTCAAATCAATAAACTGCAATGATTGTAAAGCACCAATGGTCATGTTAGCAAACGCGTGCCTATGTGTGATCTGTATTAATCACAGGAAAGATACCATATTTTCTGCAGGAAAGGACAAGATACTAAAGCATACTGCAATATGCTAAAGTTGGCCAAAATACACATCTTTTGCCAAAGACTCAGATGTTTTTGCAGGCAAGAACCACAAGAGAGTTGCCACATACCTTGCAGAGGCTGCGGGAAGAGGGTTTATGGCAGTAATTTACTGCTAGACCTACCACTCCATTTTCAAGATGGGAGTGAGCTGGTCACAGAGTAATTTATCAGTGCTGGTCTCAATACTCCCTTCGGTGTTACCAAGGAGCAGTATCAGGACTCAGATTACAACCACAATTCAGATTACCTAGCAAACCTTGTAACAGCCCAGCTCTGCTGTGAGTCTTGTGGCATAGCCCTAGTCTAGTTTTTGCTCTTTTACTGTTTGTGAGTCGGGAGAGACTCAAAAATCACACTCTCGTCACTGTTGCAATACACCTAACACAAAATCTCCATAAGACTTTTAAGTTTTAAGCACTTTTTGTTGCCTTGCTACATACCAAGGCATGTCTGGCTAAAATTAGCAAAGCAGGCTTTACTTCTGCATGAAAATTCAGTGGGGTCAGCTGTCAGAGAAACCTGTTGTTCACATCCTCTTAGACATTAAACTACATTATGTTCAGGCAGTTTCAGAACAGAATACTGAACACTGGGTACCAGGATTGTCATATCTAGGGAACAGAACGTCCTACAATTTGACGGTCATCGTGAAACCAATTCTTTTGCTTTACCATTTTTAAGTTAAAATTACAGAGAGAATATGTTTCATACATCCAGCTATCAACGAAAGACCTTACTAGGTTCAGAGATACGTTGAGAGACAAAAAGAAAAACCATCCTTACTTTGCATTATCTTCAGATCAACTCTGAGAAGTATTTCCCTATATTATTTAGTTAACAAACTGTCATGATGCTTACCAGTCCAGCCTTTCAGCTTTCACTGAAGAGAACCTTACTTGGAAAGATCTCTATTCTTATATTCTTAAACCTTCCAAAGGAATTTATTTCTTCTGGATTCAGTCTTCTTTGTCCTTTAGTCTCCCTCTGGCCTCTTAGCACTGTAAGTAATATGTTCTGCTTTTTTCAGCAGATTACTCCCTCTGCTCCTTTCCTTGCTTTGTATTAAAGGTTCCTTTTAATATCTATACTAATTTTTCACATTAATGCTTTGCCAAAATGAAATTGTTTTACTACTGTTAGTTTTGCTGTCATGAAGAAAAAAAAGAGTATTTTCATCAAAACTTCAAATTCAGAAACTCTAATTGGTCTTTTGCTTTCATCCTAAATCTAAATATAAACCAGAGAGGCAAGGCCAAGAATGACAGTGAGAAGAAAAAAAATTGCAACTCTAAAAAGCCTGAAAACAGTCCTGACAGCTAAAACATGAAACAAACTTGTTGATAAATACTCTTTCTGCACAGTATGCTTTATCTATTGCGTTTTCTCTGCTCCACATGGAGAGTGTAAAAACAGATTAAAAAAGTAGTCCATCATTTGGTAATGCTGCTAAGATAAAAATAGCAAAAATAATACAACTGGTTTGCTTGATATGAAAATGAATATTTTTAAAAAAGGTATTTCCCTTTGATGTGTAATGAGAAAAGACTTTCAGATGTAACTACCAATCCCACCTCCTGCATTCGACCATAAATTGGGAAAGGACTTTTTCAAACGAACTTAGCATTCGGATACCACCAATGTTTTGCTTTGTTGATCTTGTGTCTTAGCGTGATGTCTAGGTACTTTGAAAGCTTTACGTGCTGCTATACCTAGACCTTTGACCACCATAACATACTTGCTTTGCAGAAAATGATGCAGAAAAAGGACATGAAAAAGCACTATTCCAAGTGACACTGTAAGTGGTGTAACCTATAGTACTTGCTGTCACTTCTATCACACTTTATGTATCAGATTGGTTTAGAGTGATGATGACTTAAGGGCAGTCTCCACTTGAGCTAAATGACATTTTGGCATTTGTAAAGGAATAAGGCTGCCAGGAAGAACTGAAAGGCATTTGTGTGTGCATGATTTTGTGTGTGTGTGTACATGTGCTCTTAGATCTATGCTCTAACAGTCTTTTTCTAGCATGCTCACAAAGTAGGTTTCAAATGTTTTACAAACCTGCTATGTAATAGCTTCAATGAAAACCAGGATATTTGCTAAAGTACAGTTACCATAATGCTGAATTCTAATGCTTTCTAAGTAAGAACAGCTAGAAAAACATGTCCCACTATACCTATTACTGATATTACCATTGACAGGATCAATACAAGTGTTCTTTGTATATCAAAACTGTAAAATTTATGGTACGCATGCTCACTTCAGTTTATCTATGAATGTAACATACACCATCAGGAAACATTGACATGGAGGTTTTAGTGTGGGCTACCAACTACAGTATGATGATTTCTGAAAGGAGAGGTCTCTAATTGCTTTGCCTTGCTAAGCTCATTCATACTATCCCTTCTTGTAGTGAAGTGTACTTATTCATGCAGCTTTCTCATCTTCCCCTCACTGTTCAGAATCTTACTCAAAAGTGAAGTTGAAAATACAAACCAAAAGTAACTAACTTCTAAAATAGAAGTATGGGAAAATCCCCTATGCAAAGAGGAACTGTACACAGAAGGAATTAAAGGACAACAGAATGGTCCCTTTTTATGGCCCAAACCAAATTATTTTCATTTTCTCTCCAGTAAGATGAGAAGGTAGTTGTATAATATTACTTTAGAATGTCAGCGTGGTTAATCATGGATGCTTTACTTTGCCAAGATATGATCAAAACCAGCCACATTTGTTGTGTGTTCTTCCATTCATACAGTTCTAATGCCATTTTGTGAATTAATCCTGTGAAATGACAGTGTTTTGTAGTGTTGCTCTTTGTTTCAAAACACTGCAGTTTGGCACTAACTTTGCTCAGTATCATACCTAGGAATGCCCACCTCATCAAAGCATACAGTTTGGACCAGTGTACTTGGCTGTAACAGCATTTATTCAGACAGGAACCAAAAAGTCTGCATTCCTAGATTAGCTCTGATCTCCTAGGTTTGGAATGGAATATCCCAAAACTCTGTACCTCAGTTCAAGTAAACTGAAAATAGTTAATAAGACCTGACATGAGATCACTCAAAGAAAAAATATATAATATTAATTGCACACTGTCCTATGCACAAATGCACAGGATGAAATAATAATGTAAAAAAAGAGTAAAGATTTAACACTTTTGGAAAAAATAATAAAAATTAGAAATGACGATGAAACTAATGAGAATGACTTTTAGAAATGTATCAAGCATAAAGTATACGCTAGTGAAAAGTAGATTAATTGAAAAGCAGAGAAGGAAAGTGAAAAGATAATTTTTCCCCAAGGAATTTAAACACAAAATAGGAAGAGGTCCTTGCTAAATTATTTATAAATTAATAAATGGGGATACTAATTAGCGCAGAAGGAAAACAAAGTGATTCAATAAAATATCAGCAATTGTCCAAGATCCTCAGAACTATTTATTACTCCAGTCTTGCAAAGTTCCTCATTGTATGCTTTAGCTTCAATGGTACAACTCAGAGGACCAAAATTCAAGCACACATTTAAATGTAAGATTACTGCCAGATAGCTTAGCTATTGGTCTTGCAAATTCAAACCCAAAGGTTGGGCAATGTAGCTCTGAAAAATGTAAAAGTGCTCAAACCAATGAGGCAACTAAAATGACAAACCATGGGTGAGAAATAGGTATATTGTAACAATCTATATATTTCTTAGCTGCTTTTAAAAAACTTTGGAGAACTTAAGCAACAATTTAGTTTATTCATTCAGGGCTCGTTCTTGCTTCTGCACAATTAAAAGGCAAACCTTACGCTGATTTCAAGCTCCAGGGTACTAGTTCCAGTTCATGGGGGCTGGCAAGGATGGAGAAGCATCATGATCTGCTTTATATTTGCTTTCAGTAAATTTTCTATAGAATGTATTTACTGACAAGTATGTTTGCTATCATAATGCTTTGAAAATGAGTATGGCAAAATAAATCTTGGCATTTTAATTACAAGTTTTGCACAGGCAACTAAATTCTAAGGATTAAGTTTATCCAATAATGAAACAAATATAGTTCTTATGTCAAAAGAGCTTGGATTTCAAATCCTAACAAGTCACAAAAAAGTAATCATGATCAAATCATCATCACAAATTATTTACTGAAATTCAAACAATTAAATACAAGAGAAACGCAATTTGTTCACAGATGTTTCACAGCTGGAAAGTCACCCATTTCTACAGTGGAACTGCTTAACACAATTTTTTAAAAAATGTATTAGTTCTATTTTTAGAAGCTTGTCTGAGTCTGGTGATATTTGTGCATTTGGAGAGGCTAGGCTGTCAGGGGCCCTTAGATCAGTCCTATGACTATAATATTACTGTCCCTGTTGCGTTCAATTTACCTGGACCTAAATGACCAGGTGACACCCAAATTTAGGAATTAAAGTCTAAGAAAGAGGTAAGAGGAAGAAAGAAATTAATTCCTTAAAGAAAGAGACTAGCTGAGGTCTGAATAAATTGAGAGGCATTCACCAAGAAGGATGCTTGTTGTGATCTGGGAAGCCCATTTGAAAAGCTTTAAGGATTGATTACAAGAGGGGACAAAGTAGGAGAAGATCATCTATGGAGGATGTGTTTCTACACCAGGAATACCTGACTAGGCATAAAGACAGTATCACATAGCTGCTGAGAATAAAGGGAAATTCAGTCAGACTCGGGTCCACACCAGTGCAATTAGCAGTTTCAAGACCATTCAGGGTAGATTGTGTTTAGTTAGATTTCAGGTAAGGGGAAAACTTGTTTGCATCCCCATACACTATTCAGACTTACCTTGAGATTCTTGTCTGATGATCGGGTCTCAGAAAAAGGAGGCTTCCCCTTGGAGAAGTGCCTGCTGGGAAAAACTGATTTGGCTGGTAGATGGAAGAATTTTGAATAGGAGTGGTAGTACGTAATGAAGTTCTGCTCTATCCGAAAGACTTGTGCTCATCTTAATGACAGGTCTCACAAGAAACAAAAGTATTCATGTGGTAAAGAAATAAAGCTGTTGACCAGTCACTGGTTGACAGAAATGGTCAACCTGTGACAGGTCAACAGCCATGCAGAAGGGATGAGAACTCTGAAGGACTTCCCTGGAACAAGTCAGAGCAAAGGTGTTAAGCGTACATGAAGCGCAGACAGTAGAGCTGGTAAATAGCTTGCCTGTCTCTGAAAGCACATGCTGAAAGGCAGGAGAGAAAGCCAAGAAAGTAGGTGCTGGTTCTATGGCAGTACAAACACTACTTGCTGGACCTTGATTGGGGATGCATGCCCTTCCTTCTATAGCCGAAGGATATTCCACCTCTCTCGTAATGCCCCATTGTGCTATGACTTGCTAGGGATTCACAGAGAGGCTTCAGTGTTCCTCTGTTTAATGAAAAGGAAAATCTTAAAAAATGAATACAATTATTTCCTGCTGTTTTTCTTTTACTTTGTAAAAGAGAAAAAAAGAAGTTTACACTTAGCTTGAACAGAAACACTTTTATGCAAAAGTCAAAATGAGAGTTTTGCAATTGATAGGTTTCGTGAGTTGTTAGTTAGTTAGAGATACAAATGGAGAGCTACGTGCAAATGCATATACTGATGTCTTTTTTGGTCATGCTACCCAACTGTTTTTTTTTCATTCTTAAACACAGTATTATAGCTAAAAAACCCCTTAAAGAACACAAATAAAACTACAATGAAGAGGTCTGTATCTAACACGTTAGTAAGAATTTTCTGCTGTAAATTTCTGCCAGAATTCTGATTCTCCTATCAGTGTTGCATGTAGAACAACAACAGCATATTGTTATACTGGAACCTTCTAGACATTACTGAAACATAACTGACCTTGTTAAATTATCTGCAATCTTCATCTAATCTTGCTAAGTGTTTTACAGAAAAACCTCATATAATCTTCTAATTTCACATTTTCTATGAGGTCTTAGTAAATAATATGCACATTACATTTATCCACTTTAAATGATTCTCCAACAAAAATATTTTTGGTTTTTATGTAAAGAAACTTTTTATAATTTTTGGTATAAGTTCAAGTGTGAGGCATGGTTCCTGTAGTGACTGATTGTTCTGATAAATAAAAGCTCAAAAAAGCCCCAAATATTAGTTAGTCATAAAGTATTAAAATGCAATAATAAATAATATGAAACACTTAAAATTATTTAACATAATAAACAATTATATGTGAATAATACAGCTACATGCAACCTTTAAAATAAAATTAATATAGACAAGTCTTCTTTTAAACAAGCACAAACTTATAAGAAATGTGCCTGCCTATAACAGTGACAGCTTCAAAGAGTAGGACATTACTCCTAAGGTTAGAAAGAATAAATTTTATTGAATTTATATTATTTTGCTTGTGACTAGAGATAAAAAGAAAAAATATCTGATCTCCTCTAAGGCTCATTCCTTGCTGTGATCATTAAGTTCAAAACCAAATCAGGATCAACCAGCTCATCTTCAACAGATGTTGGTATAATTTGTTCTGCAGAACAAAAGGTAATTCTACATGCTCTACAGCCAAACTATTCCAGTGTTTCACTATTCTTTCCATTTAAAAAGTCTTGTTTTTCTTTTTTAACTTACAGAGAGCATCCCTTGTTTTTCAACAGGCTGTTTCTCAAGGCCTCAAGACTGATATCATATTCCCTTTGATAATTTTTTCTTCAAGCTGAACAGCAGCATCTTTTTCTCTCTTCCCTGAGATCATGCTTCTGGACAGCTAATCAATCTCATGGCTCTGGATTCTATCGGGTTGTTTACTGAACAATGGTACACCAAACTGGACTAAGCACTTTGGAGAGGACCTTGCCAATGTTGAACAGGCTAGAAGATCTGCAGGCTCTACTCCTGTTTACACATTCTAGCTTCATGTCTGACTTTCTTGCATCACATAATGCTCTTCAGCTTCTGATGCAAAATGTTTCCTAACTCTTTTTCTGAGGACTTCAGTGCACCTTAGGAATTCTCAGAGGTTTTAAAATTGACCTCTGGAAGTCAATTTGATTTTTGCTTTGCTGTTGTCTTTCCCTGTAACTTTCAAACAGGGGATGTTGTCATTACATGGTAGTTGCCCTCTCTCAGATTTCATTCCACCTTCACATTCTCAATTCCTCCCCACTGATCAGCAACGCTCCTTATATTACTTTTTCAACAGCGTGCCATCCTTATAATCTATAAATCTTTTGTACAATCTTGATCACTTTTTCTCCTAACAGAAGTCTGTTTCTGTAGTTAAAGGAAACAAGAAGCCCCCAAACATTCCAAATGCTGTCACCAGGCCCTGTGCATTAGATGATTCTTTTTGTTTATAAAAAGCTTCATCTGTATAATCTTTTTGGTTTGGTGGTCAACATTACCACACAGGTTCTTTGCTCTTTCATCAGTACCCATGAAGTATAAATCCATTTGCATTTTGAATCTCAGAGCAGTTGTACATTCTTCAGATGCATCCATTTCTGCCTGGATGTTGAGGTTCTTTACTTCCTTCTCTTTTTATGAGATGATTCTTACCACATCTAATTAATTTCTTTTATAGAATATATGTTGATTTTTGCCAGTCTTCCTTCTGGAATTTACATTACCCATTCTGAATTGTTATACATTTCTATCTACACTTCTTAATCTTCATACACATGTACACACTTCTGTACTTTCTGAACCTTGAGCAAAGCCACATTGTTATACCTTTTAATTCAAATACAAAGGCCTATACACATTGATGATATTTTTCTAGAGCCAAATGATGACTTATTATGTTTGTGTTTCGGTGTGGTGAATTTAATGCTGTCAGACACTGTGAAATGTAAACTCGTCATTAGCCACAATGAGGATAGGAATTTAAATTCACAACGTAGATTGAAGGCCAAAGGCCATATTTTCATGGGTGATACAATTTTTTTTCTAGGGTTGCTTCCTGTGGGTGAAATTATTCCTAGCTTATAGGAGTCAGCTGTGAATAAGCTTTGAGATGTATTGCAGAGCAGAAATTATTTGAATATAATTTCTTCACAGCTTTGACGGCATACCTGCTTTATAAACAGATCTACAGATAATAGTGAAGTCTGAGATGTTACTGGTGGAAATCTGCTAACTTTTCCTCTCAGTAAAGCTTTGTTTCAAACTGTGACTGTCATGGACTCAAATAGTACCTCCCTGTGAAGATTTCTGTATTTATTCTTTCTGCTGATTCCTACCTAAAATTTAGAGTCAATATCTTCCCGTTCATTCACATAAGTTTTGAAAGTGTGATGTATGTCATGACATACTCTTGTATAATTTCACCATGCAGTTTACAGCTACTAAATACATTAGCTTGTACTGAAATTTGGGTGAAAAATTTGCCTTAAGATTGGATAAAAAAAAAAAGCCACTTTGTAGTGGTTTCAGATAGGATTCAGAGAAAACAAAGTGCAGTTCTGACATGTATTACATGGCTCACACTAAGAGGTACATCTGTATATTGTTTGGGAAAAGTCAGATGCCTGCAATAGTTCTTATAAATTTAATAGTATTCCTCCTATTCTGAAGGCTTTACAAATTCAAATCCAAATGATCTCATTTTCTAGCATCTAATGAGAATACTTTTCCAGGACAAAGCAAGATATTTTTGGCCTGTAGTGTCATCATTACAGGATGAGTATTTGGAGCCAAATAAGCTTTTCATTGAACCTAAATCCTACCATGCTTTGCAGCCTGACCCTTATCTCCAACAACAGAATTTTGTTTCCAGGCAGAAATAACTCACAAGCAAGTACTTTAAGGCAAAAAAAGAAAATGGGAATGCCTTTATGATTCACCTTTCCCTCCTGTGAGTAGCTATATCTTAAAAATAGAGATGGGTCTGACTGCTGTAATTTAAATGTGCATTTTCGAAACTACCAGAGCCTGAGGGCATGTGAGTCACAGGCTTAGCTCAGGTTTTAAGAATTAGAATTTTACTACAAAATCCGAACCCAATTCATATCCACTTCCTGCATCAAAACCTTCTGAATGTTTAGTGTGTGTTTTCCAAACAAGCTGGTTTGGTTTGATTTAAGAGTTATCTCAGCTTACTAATAATGGGGCAATTTTCCACCAGGCTTTGACCCTTACAAAGGCCACGTGGATTTGCCTGGTATCATGCAATTCAGACTCTTCAAAACTAGAACTACTTTAAATTGCATCTCTGGAGTCTGCACAGTCCTTCAACAGGGAATGTGGAATATGACTGGGAATATGATGTAGATATTGGCAGTTTTTCCCCAAAATATTCATTCTAACATTGGTCACAGATATCCAATATCTTAATCTTGGTGTCAAAGATTTAACCCAAAAACCAGATTCAATCTGGACGTTAGAATCAGTCTCTGGACTGGTTGTGTTCTGCAAAGGAAGAGCTCAGACAAGTACAGAATCAGCTCAAAAACATAAGCCCTATTTAATAGAATTAAATAGATTACTGCCCAGAAGGAGAGGAAAGGATTGAAATCTGTCTGCTCTTAGAACTGATGTTATCCTGAAAAAAGAAGAAATAAAAAGCTGAATATGGAAGGAGAGGCATTCAGAAAGCATGGATTACAGAAAGGTTGACTCTGTAGGTAGAGGATGATTTTCCTCTACCTAAACATCAAAAGAGTGTCATTTTGCTGGGTTTTTTTTCCTTCCTTTTCCTTTCTCCTGCCTGACTATATGCTCACTCCTTCTATGTCTGTCTATAAACAGCATTGTTGAGTATTGTTCAGTGGAAATGCTGTAGGAAATTGAACATGTTTTCCTGGGCTGGCAGAACTGCTTGCATGTTTGTCTGCTTTTTCAGAGAAACTTCTTTTATCAAGCTTCTTTCTATTTACATACATTCCTGAGACCAATCATTCTGTTCTTTGGCATGTTTTTGTTTAAGTGCCAAAAATCAAAATCTTTCTTTTGCAAACAAACTGTTATTATCCTTAGGACAATGTCATCCCCCAACAATCTACATAGTCACCTGCAGGCTGATGTAAGTATACACAGTTGTAATCTGAGCTAGCTGGATGCATTCTACCCTTAACTAGAAGATATAAATCTATTTGTGCAATCTCCTGGATAAGAAACTTATTTATTTAGTCTCACCACTTTTAGCCTGCCTATAAAACTTCCAGTTCATAGACAGCTTGGGGCTCACGTATATCTGCTTGTAATCAGCTCTATAGTTGTACCTCAAGAGTAATGCTCTGACAGGTTGCTCTGTTGCCAAGAGGTTAGACTTCTGCAATAATATTATCTTTCAATCAGAGTTCTCATATGGACAAATCTGGACATTAAGTGCTTCCTTGAGATCTAAATAAGCTTATCAGAAACCTTATTATTCCAGTACATTTTAGGGTACATATTAATGTAGTCATTA
Source organism: Haliaeetus albicilla (assembly GCF_947461875.1). Classification (NCBI taxonomy): domain Eukaryota; kingdom Metazoa; phylum Chordata; class Aves; order Accipitriformes; family Accipitridae; genus Haliaeetus; species Haliaeetus albicilla. The sequence goes on along the minus strand of NC_091483.1, from coordinate 53,202,617 downwards.
CTGAGGAAACACAGAAATTCTATATATGTAATGCATTTTTGTTACTGACAGATGATGATAAAAGAATCTGGTTCATTCAGTGTTCAGAGTACTGAGAGTCTGGCATTATCTTCTTAAAGGTTTATCTTTTTATTATAACATCAAATACAGTAGTTTTACTGTGGTCACATAATTTGGCTGTGTAAGCCAGCTTAAAGTGATTAAGTGCTTCCCTTCATCTTGTGCCACTCCACTCTCCAAACTCCATCTGTCCTGAATGACAATCCACCAACTGAATGTGGCAAATCCAAGATCTTCTTTCCCATTCATACTGAAATTCCTATTCAGCTTCTGAAGGCACTAGATATACGCCTACTGTAATAAAAACATACATCAAATAATCATTTATTTTTCTACACTTCAGTACTTGTTATATAAATATTTTACTTCTACTTTTCCAACCTAATTTGCAATTCACATATATTTCCTCATATTTCTGTCATATTTTCTTTTTATAGCCATAAGCCATATTTCTACTTGATCATTTCCTTTTAACTACTCTGGAAGACCTTTCTATATTTCAATGACCTGCAGACTCACAGTCCTACAGATTAATCTTAAAATCAAACGTAGGTACTGATGCACTCCTCTGCAGGTTAATTCTGGATATTGTTAGAATATTATTAGAATATAAGTATGTAGGTATCTTCTGAAGTTTCCTTGATACATCAAGGCTCTCATCTTTCATCTAGTGAAGTAAATGGCTCTGATCAAACCCATACTGAACCCACTATAAGCATATACTTTAATGTAACGAAAAAGATACTTGCAGCCCTTCACAGATTTTTCCCTAACACTGTTCTGGTGTCAAAGTAGATTTGACCTACACATGTCCTGCTACAAACGTGAGAAAGTTTCCATTAAAACTGAAGTATGCTAACTCCTGTCCTCTGACTTCTGTCTTTCTACATAACTTTGCTATTCGACAAGGAAGAAGGCTCATCGCAAGTCATAACGGTCTGCAATGTTTTTATGCCTCTTCTTTTTTTTTTCTCCTACTACTGCTAGCAACTATGTGCAAGCCTTATTACAATTGCAATTCCCACGATGATATCTATTATTATGTTTGAAATACGGAAACAAAGTGATCTTCAACTAATTATATCAGCTCACAAAATACAGACATGGAGCTCCATATATCTGAAAAGTTTTGTGTTTCAATAAATTATGCAATCAGTCGAACTCTATAGAGCTATTACTGAAACCTTGGTAAAACATTAACTGACAAGCTTTTAATTAGCTTCTTACTTATTTTCAGAGTGAAAATATTACTGTTAACATATTATTTATCATTATAAAAAAATTCTGTTTTATCCAGAAAGGAGTTCAGGTCCTGTGCTAAAACAGATACCACTCAGACATGCAGCAATAAGAGATGAAAGAAAATAAGCCAGCAGTTAAGAAAGTAATAGGAAACAAAATAAATTAGTTCTCCATAAAGGTGAGCAATATTTTCTAAACAATCTAGACTGGGTTATTTAGAAAAAGTGCTTCAGCTTATTTGCTGCATCTAGAAAACATAAGTGGATTTGACTGCAGAACAGCAATGGCTTCTGATGGAAAACCTATGTGGTTTAATTTGCGAATCCATTTTTGCTTTGCCTTTTATAAACGTGATTAATAAAAAAGTCACATGTGCAAGTACAACTGCTTTAGAAGGTGGTACCTAAACCTGTAACAAATCAAGTTATGCTATTGTTTTTATGGGTCTTGGAAGAAGGGTTAGAGACAAAACTATGGTTAAATAAAGAACACTATAGCTAAGTCTGAAAGAATTATATAGATCAGAAGAACATGTAGGAGGCAATATGAGAATTAAATTGCAGTCTCTTCTCCTTCAAAAATCAGAAAGAAATACTTTTCAAAAAAGCAAAATGTTTGTATAATTTGAGTAAAACATTGTAAGTTTAATGGAAAAGAGAAGTTTCTGATAATGTGGTTTTACCCTTAACTGAGCAAACCACCTCAAAAGTCAGAGGAGAAAAAAACCTGTTACATTGTCCAAAATAAGTAGTTTTCCTCTGAATATAACTAGACAGCCTCCAGTTTGCTTAGTACTTCTTATACAGCTGCTAACTACAAGTTTGGATTAAGAAAAAAGAGTAAATTTCTATAGAAAGAAGTACAACCATCTTTCATAGCTGTGTCTTAGAAAAATGTATATTAAGCTAGGCCTTCTTAATCTGTTTTCTCAAAAGTACTCTGGCAGGATAAAGCAGAGTCATGATATATGTTTGTACTCTCACCAAGTGTGACCAATACAGTGTTTTCAAGTTCTGCTACAAGAATATCTTAGAGAGATGGTATTGCAATTAAAAGAGATATGAAGTAAAAGCATAGTGCAGAAAACTTCATATTAAGATTTAAATAACAGAAGTAAAAGTCAAACAGATACTCTTGCTCTGTAACTGCAGGAGGAGTGAAGAAGACTCCATGATGCTATAGATGTGGTCCATTCATTGGGATAGGGTGAATATAAGGGATGGAGAAAGGTTTAACCATGTGCAGAAAGGAATCTGTGAGCCCACCAGAAGAAGCTTAGCTCCTTATTTGTGCTTTTTTCCCAGCTCTTCAGCAATATGTTTACTTCATCATGCCTTTCTCTTCCCTCCCTACAAAGCTCTGTGATACATATTAAACTTGGTGGTAAGAGACGTCCCTGTGCAAAGGGGCACAAAGCAAAGGTTGAATCTTTTTTATTCTTTCCTTGAATGATACCGTAGAAAAGAGCTAACACAGTTAAAAGAAAAAGCAAAAGTAACGATGGAAGAAAGAGTAAGAAGTCTAAATTAAATCAGCCAACTGCCTAATTTTAAAGTGAGAGACCCTTAAAAGGGAAATATATAGCTGCAATATCTCTAAAAGAAAAAGTACTACTTCTGACTCCATATTTTCTTATCTGCGAAATATATTGATATCTGGATTACTAGCATGTTTCTACTATACCTTTCTCCCAGGAATAGGCTGCCTATATAAAAATTTACAAATGAAAATGCTACAAAAATAATCAATGAGAAGCTGGAAACTTAATCTTTCAAGTTTTTATTAATCAAGAATTTCTTATACTGCCTTATGATAGATTGCTTTTTAAAGCTGTGCATTACAAAAGCATTCTTTTGAACTGAGAAAAAAATCATATAAAATAAATCCCACATTGTCATAGTGGTTTATAACTGCCCATGATATGGGCATGCTTTAGAAAATTAATTACCAAAATGCATCAATTATTGGACCCATTCACAGTGAAGTGTTTCCAAAGAGACACTGTTGACAGCTAAGCAAGAAAATAAAATCAGGTTTTCATTGTGGTACCCCACTTAAATAACTACATGTGAGAGTTTAATCTCCAAATAAGTGCAGTTTATTTTTGCTTTTTGATATTCATTTTTTGTTTTCTCTGTTCTTCCATAACTCCTTTCCTCTATTCACCCTAAGGCACCATGATTATCAAAACACAGGCTTGAGAAAATACACTAAAAAAAATTTCTGATTGATGTTTGACATTATGATGCCTTGCCAGGTTTCATCAGTCATATCATGCCATATAGAGTAATGCAATCTGATTGATGCAACTCACAGGGACTCATCACCTTTCATGTGTTTGCTGAAGAATTTAAAGGTATCACACAATCTTTGGACAGAATTCAAAGAGCTACTATATGAAAGAAAGATTTTGTTATTTTATTTTTCCACAAAGATAGGATTTTTTTTTTCTTACCCTTCTGGAGATTTTTTTTTTAAATACTTTTCTTGAGTTTGCATGGATCATACAACTTTTAGTCTCCATTGGGAAATCTATGCTAAATAATTTCAGCTTTAGACTGAAGTCAACAGTAAAGCAGAGATGTTTCATTATAGCTTTATTATTTGGCTGCAGATTAGTATTTAGCTGCAAAAAGCCTTTTAGGGATACAGAAATTTGTATATGAGGTTATTCTGTCTAAGCCTTTCAGAAATGCTCATTCATTTAGAAATCTAATACCTTAATTCTGTGGGATAATATTTTCTTCTCTAACAAGATGACGGAAGGGTTAATCTAAAGTGGGCCCTAGGGATTTAAAGCATAAAATTTTGAAACTAGCCTTTTATAGCCTCATTATAAGATAGTTTACTAATGAAACCTGATTTCAAGACAAGATGATTATCCAGAGATTAAACAGAATGATCCCAAATTCATTAAAATACTTTTGAATAAACACAAAAGAAGAAAATATTTTTCAAGTGTTTTTTAAAAGCAAATTATTTTTTCAACTTACAATTACAAAACACCTTAAAATTTTTTTCTGAAGAAATTGCCCAAAATGTTGGACATTAGGCTGTTTAACGGAACACAATTTGTATTTAACTTCATGATGTAAATGGCAACACTTAGAACCTGATAAATCCTCCAATATGCATATTTTCTTTATGATATTTAAATGCTGCTTAGAGCTTTCTTTTTGTGTGTGTGTACGCAAGTAAAGTCAATGTTTTTATTGTTTTAACCCTAAAATAATTTTTCTAGTTCAGTAAAAGAATTTATTTGAAAATTCAAACCTAACTGTTGTTTATTTTTCATTTTAGCCACAGAAGGAAAATCAGATACCTGTACAAACAACTCCAGTAGTAAGATTCTCTGGTAGGAATCAACAGGTATACAGTAATCCCTGAAACTCAGCATTAACTTAGGTTTTCCCAGCCTTTACTCTTTTTTTTTTCTTCTTTTTTTTTTTTTTAATTTGGGCGGGGGAACTTAATATAAATACACATGCAGTCAAGTGTATTTCTCAAATTAAGGAGGAAAACCTGTTCTTTTCACAAGGAACAATCTTATATCCCATGCTAAGCATCACTGAATAAATTTTTCATTAGTTGTTCTACTTTCTATGCCACTAATGTCAACAGGTGCTGTGGGAACTCAAGCCACTTTGAAGTTGAAGACAGTTGAGCAGTGCTTTGCTTTTGAAGTCTGATTAAAAAAAATTACCATGACATCTACACTTATGATTGCATTTCTTAATGACAGGAAATATAATCCTCAGTGCCATTTGTAAGATGGTTTATTTTTTAGCTTATGATAGATACTTTGAAATCTCCTGTGTGGATTGTATGTTTAAGATTAACTTTCTCAGTATTTAATATTCTGAACAAGTTTGAACCTTAGCAGGATTCAGTATCATTGTCTTTTTTCTTCATGAGTTATTCCAGTTATTGTCTTAGGTTTTACTATGGTAAAACTCTTGTACAACTACTATCTATGAAGAATTGCTGCTGACTCAAAAAAACACTGATGTCTCCCTCTCCTAACCCCACATGTGGTAAACCAACACAATGTAGTGGATTATATTGGATACTGCAACATCACTAAACTGCCTGCTTGCAAAAGCCTTTTCTTTTGGCTTAGCAGTATTAAAAAAGATTGCTTGGCTGGAGAAGATGGACAGAGGTCAGATAGGAATGAAAGAGGAAGAAAAGTTATCCCACATATACTGCCAAGCAACCATCTTGAGGCTTATGAAGAAAGGTCAGTCATAGGTTGACTCTGGACTTCCTGGATCTATGTTAATGCTATATCTGGCATTACACAGAAGTAGAACTACCTAATATTTCTTTTTAAAAGGTTTAAAGTTGCTGATAATGCATTTCTTACATTTTACAGACCAGAAAGGGATATCTTATCACAATAATCATAAACTAGAACCATCTTATACTTTCTACACAATTGAACTTTCAAACTAGTAGGTTGATTTCAAACTCTGTAAAGCAGGCATCCCCAGATATAGACTAACCTAAAGCTAAACACCCCTGACTGGTGAAGCAATTCAAGTTTTGAATCTTATTCTCGATTATGAGTGGATAGCTCAAGTCCAACCTAAGTTCAGGTAAGATTTTATTAAGCAGTCCAAATTAAAGCATTCATCTAAAACAAACTTAGGTATCCATTTGTTTTGGGTTTTTTTTGTTTTGTTTTGGTTTGGTTTGTTTTTTTTTTTTTCATAAGCTCACACATTTCTAATATTAAATTAGTTACTAATATATACATATATGTAATTATGACAGTAAATGCCAATTAGAATTATTTTTCTTATTTTATTGAACAAATGTTCAAGACAAAGTTTCTACTTACTACACTTCAGCTGAGCCTCCTAAAGTAAAGCAGCGTACATACCCTTAATTCACATGGAAATTAGACTTGGTACTTTGGATACAGAAAAAACAAAGGTCATAGCATATAACAATAGTTTTTATCATTGTGAAGAGGCATTACCTAAACAAATGGCATAGGTACCACAAAACAATGCTTAATGGTAACCTATAAAAGCCAAATCACTGTGGTAAGGGTGATTTGTACCATAGTTGGTCCTGCAGAGTTTAAATTCAAATCTGCCTTTAGAGGAATTGTGTGCAATGTCTTTTGGTTGGTCAAGCAATCACTGATGATGAGAAGACTTCTTCCTCTCCAGTGGATGAAAATTTTGTAGAAGACTGACAGCTTAATTATTACTACAGGTATTAAAAAAATAACCAACCAACCAACCAACCCAAAACCTCCAAAAGTTTACATCCAGTTCGACACCTTATTATTACCTTACCTGTTACTTTCAGTCTGTCGGCTCCAATGACAATCTCATCTTCATCTGCAGAAAACAATACTTTTCCACCTTCACTTGCCCTCACTTCAAATCTCTTACACAGGGCCTCCACAGCATCAGCTCCTGAAATCAAGGAAGTGAATGTTTCAGCTAAGATATTTTGTAAGAATAAAAGTAGTCATCAGCATATGTGGAATATCCAAAACATATTGAATACATGAGGATTTTATAAAATATTTGGCTTTTGGTAAGCCTGGTAGGTAATTTGTATTATAAAATATGGTCAAATTAATTTACAGAGTAACTACTTCACTACTGCCTATCAGGATAGAATTTGAAGTAACTATGAAAACATCTATTTCAGTGCCATGTGTGGAAGTCAACACAAGAATTTATAATGTACTTAAACTCTGAGATCTTGAAATGCCAGTTCAGACAAAGCTTTCTCGGGTTTGCTCAGCTTAAATTGCAGTTTCTTGCCAATGGGAAAAAAGATAACATATGAGCCTATTCCATAAAGACCAACAAATCAACACAGCAGAAGAAGGTATTTTTCATTCAGTTCTACTGCAAACTTGAACAGTGGAATAACAAAAAAAACCCCACCTAACAAAACAAACAAAAAAGATGAGCTGAGCTATCACAATTTATCTTATATTCTATGAAACAAAGCTCCCAAATGTCTCGAAGCTCCAAAACCCTAAAATAATTCTAAAATCAAACAGACCTATGGAATTGCATCTAACAGTGCAATAAAAAAATTTGCAGATACCAAAACTCTGTTAAATTTACTATGCTTTTCAATTTACAGGTCTTATCCTTATTCTTCAGTTTTTTGTCTGCTAAATTGTTTCTGAAAATGTTTATTTTATTTTATTAATAAGTGAAAGCAAAACTTTAGTTCTGAAAATGCTGTTGAAAAACAATGAAATGCATATAGCACAACCAGCTGGAAGGCAAATTACAAGATTTCAGGGAATAATTATCCGACAATTTTCTCATTGATCTCTAATTAGATTTCTAATATACACCTGGAATGACACATAATTCTGTATGGGTAAAAATTATGGAGAAGGCTTTATGGGCAAAGAAATCCATGTATGACGTTTCAGTTTATCAATCTGGCTTACATGTTTGTAAAAAACCACCTGCTTCCGTAATGTGGAAGTTTTCAGTTTAATATGCAAATGCACATTATCAAAATATATAAGAAGAAATATAACAACTGTGATAACTAATTTTGGATAAGGAATTGCCATAACAGGCCTTAATTTGCAGAAGCAGCTATAAAATCAAAACAACACTTCCTCTTACTTTCAGATGAACTTACAATTGTACTGGAAAAATTTCTGGTTATTTTTAATTCATTAATGTAAAAAGAAAATGAAAAGGAATTATAATAATACTTGTGATGCCTCATTTTCTTGAAGTTAGACATGTTTATTCTGTTGTAAAAGTGTAAAATGGTATTTTCTCCCTCTTTCGGTACAATTGAACTTTATTTTAAAGGTGATAATCAGGTTGTTGGGTTTGTTTTGAAAAATACTACATTTTTGTAAAGACAGACAGGACAGATTTCAGATAACCTAATGTTAGCCATGGGATAAATGCTACATCTCAAAAACATTCCAGGATGCTCACTAATAAAAAGTACAACAAAGTCTAATTGTCCATCAGGATAGATGTAATCACAATATATATTCACACATAGCTGTCTTACTGAATTTATCCATTACTCTTAAATACTTTCTAAAGGTCAGTGGTGGTGTCCCTGACAGTGTTGCCCCAGGCACATCTGAATTATTTGTTTAAAATGCTTGCGTTTAGCTAGGAATGCATGCTAGGAATACAGTTGGGAAGGATACTCCGTTCTTTTGCACCACCATAGGTAAAGATATCTTTTTAAAAAGCTGTTAAATACTTATTTATATTTATTTGTTATATGAATGCTTGTTTTATGAAACCCAGTGAGATCTAGGCATTATCAGGCCTCCGGTGAGTTCAACAGACTGTTGTGTATCTGTCCAGAGGCAGAAACATAAAAGGAAATTAGAAGGTCAATTTATCATTTTTTTCAATTTTACTTCTTAGTTTGCAAATATGTTAAGCTTCTATGTTGTTTTGTAAAACAGTTCCATTGCAAAATAAATCATACTGTTGTTGACTATATCCAGTTACTCCATGAAATTGGGATGACCACATAACTCAGATTACTGTAAGAACTGTAATAAACCAGATAATATTACTATTTAATTCATTTGGAAGAGGGAGAAAATATAATAAATTGTAGACTGGTTTAAAATACTTGCAGGAATTATAGATGACCTTTTATAGATTACTTTTGAAGATTATATGACCCACTGATAATTTACACACAGCCATGATTCAATGCTCAAAATGATATATGATAGTCATGAACAAGCACTGTTCACAATAGCAAAACCAAGGTGTAATCCTCTTTAGATAGCACTGCACAAAAGTGTTTATTCTAGAATGCTTCTCATGGTTCTGAATGGGAAGACCTGTAGAGGCTAAAGAGATCAATGTTTACTTGTTGAATATGAGTGCTTCCAGAAACTTTGTGGTTTGAAGGAAGATGCCAGAGATAACATCAAAGTCATTGGTAAAATTATTGATGACAAAATAAGTGGTAGCTTCATATTTTAAATAAGGATGCATGCTGCTATTTAACCATTTCATTACAGTTGGAAGACCAATCGTGCCATTGATATTTTGCCACTGTGTTCTCTGGAGGGGAAAAAAACCAAGCCTGTTACTAAGGTGTTTGGGTTGCCCTACTAAGATTGTACACTGAAAGGTTCAAAATCAAATAGCCTTACTATGCTAAACAGAGAAACCATTTACATTTGACATAAGCCTTTTACAATGTTTATCTTTTATTCATTGACATATATTTTCTTACTGCTTCTGTTGAAATTTTTTTTGAGAATTGAAAAAAAATCTGATGCTATCAAAACATTCTATTTTGATACACTTTTGGAATAGTGTTTACTTTTGGCTTGGAAATGTTTGTTCTTCATTTTGAAATACTTAAAAGGCATACAATTAAAAGGCATTAATTTAATGCTAAATTTATGAAAACTGTATTAAAATTGACGTAAAATACATTCCTTTGAGGAAAAATTGGAAGCAATCATTTTTCCTGTTTTAGTCACAAGTCTGATTTCAAAATCTCAAAGCCCTTCTGGAATTGTATATTAATTTTCTGCACAGGTCTAGTTTTCAATAATTTTGTAAATTTCATTCTTTTCTAAGATAGCTCTTAGAATAGTATGTATTACACTTCATGAGGGCTGCATTTGGAATCATTATTGGAAAGCATAGGTAAGAATTCTGTTGCAGAAGTAAATTTCAGTTAACAAGAAATACGAATTGTATTTTAAAACAATCAGCTCATGGTTTCAGGTTGCTTAACAACTACCATAATATTCTATGTGAAACTCTTGCATACCAGAACATATTATCAAATATAGCACTTGACAGACTATCACATTAATCAAGAAGATCACTCAGTTTAAAGTCTTTAAACACCACTATATACAAAGCACGGTATTCTTATTTCCCCAATTTTGCAGAACAAAAAGATGTTGCACAAGACAAGGGTACCACCAGTCCCTAAACTGACAACAGTTCCTACCAGTAAGTGCATTCGTGGTGCTTAGCATCTGGTCCTCCCATACATGCTGGACTGGTGTGGCATCACCTGGACTGGTGTGCCTGTCAGGCACCCTGCTGGAGTGCCTGCATTTCCTTTGGAGGGAAATTGCAGCAAGGAGGAGGAGGGAGAGCCCTTGAGTCTCACTTCAACAGTCAGAAAGCATACTTCTGCCAAGTTTTGGGGAAACAATCTGAGGACAAAATGCTGAAAATCCCTCCTACAACATCTAGAAAAAGGTCAGTCAGGATATTTGTGCTATAACTGGTAATAAACCCAGGTAGACTTAGCATATTCTGCTTTTTGTGAAGCACTGTCTGAAGAACTGTTTGTAAAAACACCGTGCTCCTTTATGGAGACAGGTAATGAGAACATAACAAAGGGCCTGTTGCAATAAGACTAGGGGTAATGGTTTTAAACTAGAAGAAGGTAGATTCAGACTAGAGGCAAGGAAGAAATTTTTTATGATGATGGTAGTGAAACACTGGAACAGGTTTCCCAGAGAGGTGGTAGATGCCCCATCCCTGGAAGCCTTCAAGGTCAGGTTGAACAGGGCTCTGAGCAACCTGATCTAGTTGAAGATGTCCCTGCTTATGGCAGGTGTGTGTGTGTGTGTGTGTGTGTACTAGATGACCTTTAAAGTTCCCTTCCAACCCAAACTATTCTATGATTCTATGAAAAACAAAACACTCCACTCAACTGATTAGAAAAAAAAAAAATACAATACAACCAGCGTTTATTGTCATGGTCCAGGAGACTTGCTTTTTAACATTGATGGGTTGCAAAGCAAGGAGTCCACGACTGTGTGCTGCCTGCCTGACAACAGCAGCAGCATCCAAGAGGGACAGGAAAGCAAAGCCGAAAAAGGACGAAAAGTTGGACCTGTCCTTGTCCTGCAACCATAGTTACAGGTCAGGAAACTTAATAACTTAATACTAACTAGTTTCATCTTTGTTTAAGAGCTTGTGATTGCTTAGCTACCTAAAAGTATGTGGCTTTATAAAGTACTGTGATGCTGCTAATTTACACACATGAAAGTTGTTAGTTCTGTAAAGAAAAGGGTTTAACAGAAAAAGTGAGAGAAATCAAAGACAAAAAAGACCTGCCACATTCTTACTCATTATCTATCACTGCAAGTGACAGCCCATGTTTCAATAACTGCCCTTTAGCTTTTCATGAAGAATGACTTACAGAACAATGATCTGGAGCTTCTACAAAGAAATGCATATATTTTAAATGCTCAGCATTTGTGCTTCTTCAGCATCTCATTGTATAAAAGTACACCTAGAATTCACCTAGTCCAAAATATCGTTACAGGATACAACACTACTTTTTTCTGCTAAAAGAAATGGGCTTTTACTTTCTGTTGCACTTGGTACTTAACACTGCATCACTTGGTATTACTCACTTATTGCTGAAACAGTGGTTAGTGTATTCAAGCCACTTGAGAGATTACTCACAAAACATAATACATGTTAAGTTTGTCTCTTTGACGTAGAATCAGATGTGAATGTTATGAAAATGGTTTTGAAAAGTTAAACTGCCTACAGAGTAATGAACGCTATCAAAATGGAATTCTGTTTCATTACATTTTCATTTCCCAGTTGAAATAAGAGTAAGCAGTTGTATGTGCAATGTATTAGTGAATTATCTTCTTAGTGTAATGCAAATTGCTGTGTTCCAGAAACACTCTACAAACATACATGTCTCATAAAATCATAGAACCATTTAGGTTGGAAAAGACCTTCAAGATCATTGAGTCCAACCATCAACCATGCCCACTAAATCATGTCCTGAAGTACCCCGTCCACTCACTTTTTGAATACCTCCAGGGATGGTGACTCCACCACTTCCCTGGGCAGCCTGTTCCAATGTCTGACAACCCTCTCAGTAAATAAATTTTTCCTAATATGTAACCTAAATCTCCCTTGCCTCAACTTGAGGCCATTTCCTCTTTTCCTATCTCCAGCCACCTGACAGAAGAGACCAGCACCCACCTCACTACCACCTTGTTTCAGGTAGCTGTAGAGCGATAAGGTCTCCCCTCAGCCTCCTCTTTTCTAGACTAAACAGCCCCAGTTCCCCCAGCCGCTCCTCATAAGACTTGTGCTCCAGGCCCCTCACCAGCTTGGTTGCCCTTCTCTGGACACGCTCCAGCACCTCAATGTCTTTCCTGTAGTGAGGGGCCCAAAACTGAACACAGTACTTGAGGTGCAGCCTCACCAGTGCCGAGTACAGGGGAAGAATCACCTCCCTGCTCCTGCCGGCCACACTATTTCTGATACAGGCCAGGATGCCACTGGCCTTCTTGGCCACCGGGGCACACTGCTGGCTCATATTCAGCCGGCTGTCAACCAGCACCCCCAGGTCTTTCTCTGCCAGGCAGCTTTCCAGCCACTCTTCCCCAACCCTGTAGCGCTGCATGGGGTTGCTGTGACTGAATTGCAGGACCCGGCACTTGGCCTTGTTGAACTTCATGCAATTGGCCTTGGCCCATCAATCCAGCCTGTCCAGATCTCTTTGTAGAGCCTCCCTACCGTCAAGCAGATTGACCCTGCCTCCCAACTTGGTGTCATCTGCAAACTTGCTGAGGGTGCACTCGATCCCCTCATCCAGATCATTGATGAAGATATTAAACAGAACTGGTGCCAGAACTGAGCCCTGGGGAACACCACTTGTGACCCACCACCAACTGGATTTCACCCCATTCACCACAACCCTCTGGGCTCGTCCATCCAGCCAGTTTTTCACCCAGTGAAGAGTACACTTATCCAAACCACAAGACGCCAGCTTCTCAAGGAGTATGCCGTGAGAGACAGTGTCAAAGGCCTTGCTGAAGTCAAGGAAGATAACATCCACAGCCTTTCCCTCATCCACTAGGCGGGTCACCCGGTCATAGAAGGAGATCAGGTTGGTCAAGCAGGACCTGCCTTTCGTAAACCCATGCTGACTGGGCCTGATCCCCTGCTTATCCTGGACTTGCCATGTGAGTGCTCTCAAGACAAACCGTTCCATAATCTTCCCCAGTACCGAGGTCAGGCTGACAGGCCCGTAGTTCCCCAGATCCTCCCTCCGACCCTTCTTGTAAATGGGAGTCACATTGGCAAGCTCCAGCCCTCTGGGACCTCCCCTGTTGACCAGGATTGCTGATAGATGATAGAGAGTGGCTTGGCAAGGACGTCTGCCAGTTCCCTCAGTACTCTTGGATGGATCCCATCAGGTCCCATAAAATGTCTGAATCTTTAATAGTACTACTAACAAAAATGATGACAGAATCACCTTTTAGAATACCATGCATGAACAAAACAAATCTTTGGAAATTTTTAGCTCAAAGTTGTAGAGCAATCACACTATCCACTATGCTTATTTTCAGCAAATCATATCCACTTGAATACTGCATACTTCACCCAGAGAAGCATGCAAGAAAATCTATCTTCCAAATTCTGTTTGGAAAGGTAATTTCTACCAAACACATGGCTATGTGAAAAGCTTTCTAGCTGTGCTACTTTATCCTATACTCCTAACCTACTTCATCCTAGAGATGCAGTCAGCTTCTTAATAGCTTTAATCAGGATCAAGGGATGTCCATGGCAAACTCTCTTGTCATCTTGTGTCCAGGAAAATATTTTACTTATAAATTCAGTTGTATAATACTGAATTAAATCACTAAGTTTCTTTGAAATTCCATTAATTTAAAGTATATAGGTGAAAAATGTACAATTCATATTCACCCATACCTCGTACATGATGGTTTATAACACATCCTTGTTGCACAGCAGTTGCATAATCAAAACTATCATTAAACCAGCTATGTTAAAAATGGTACAAAGCATAAAATTATTCATTTTAGCTATAGTGAAGATGTGTTAAATGAAAATGTTGGGCAGTACATACAATATGGATACAGAAAATTATAGTACTGTAACCCAGATTAATACTAACAGAGATTAAATTTCAAGACAAGAACTGTGTCTATTTTGAATTTGTACAGTGTCTAGCTTGACTTACTTATTAATACCAAAATAACAACCATGAAAAATGTATGCTTGTAACATTTTGCTTTTTAAAGTCAGTGATGCCTTATACTACTTTATTATTATTCAGGAAAACAAACTATAACCACTACTTGGAATTATAATAAATACCACCAAGAACTCACCAATCTTCCAAGGTTTAGATATGACTATAAAGATACAATTTCAAGGATGGAAGGGTAAACGCTCCATTTACCAAACACAGTTTAATGCTGATCAGGTAAAAATCTTGATACTGTAATCACACGATACAAGTGTTGATGATAAACTGTTGATGGTTGTTATTAAGAGATGAGATCAAATTTTCTGTATGTGATAAGAGCGCACACGTAGTTTGGGTGGGGGGTTTTTTTGGCATTACTACAAAGCTTATTGCTGTGGAAATTGCTGCTCATCCTGGGTAGCATATAGTGGTTTTTTTCACTGTTTAGAGAACATGTACAGTCATTACAGCTTGCTGGCCAGTTCAGGTTTACCCTACCAGCAGATTGAACCTCTTCTCAACTAATTCTGTGGTTATGCATATTTTACTTTATAATGCACTGTACCATGGTTTTTGCTGTGGGAAAGGATATTCAGGTTTGAGGTCTGTCCTTTTCCTGAGTATTTTCCACAATGTTCTTCTCCCTTCCAATTTTCCATAAAATGATATAATAGTTAATAATGCTTGTATGATACTTGTGAACACAAGAAGTGATGTAGAAAGTCATTACTATTGAGACCAGACAAACTAGAAGTCATAATTTCCCTAACTGCAACAGTTTCCACCCAAGCATTTCTTTAGACTTAGTTTTTAGATTTTTAAGAATATCTAATACTGCTCATTACTCATTTAGCACTCAAAATATGTGTGGGACTTTAACCCTGTGTATTAAGAAGATCATATGTTCTTTCTTTCTTGGCAGTAAAGTGCTCCGCTCCCACTCCTATCAACAACAATGAAAGTAACACAAACATTAAAACCAGGGTGAAGCTAACATTTGCTTTGATTTGTCTTCTGGTCTGTTTCCAGCCATTTACAATGCATTTCCATTCATTCTCAACTTACTGAAACATATGTTGAAACTGAGATGCAGGAGGAATAGTAACTATCAACAATACTGAAGACACAAGTAGTTATATTTTTTCTCTTTTGTGTGCTTATATCAGATGTAGATGAACACTAGCAGTTGTGTCTGGTTTCTAAATCATCTTCCATGTCCACCTGGCAGACAGCAAATTCAGACAAAGATAGATAAGAAATCAACCACTTTAAATTAAATATAGGGCCTAGAATTCAAAGGGAATTACGATGAATTTGTGATCTTTGTAAATGCAAAACACAGTGAAATTCAATGTACTGTCTTCTGATTCTTCAATGAAAAATTGGTTATTTAAACATTCATTAAATGCAGGGTATTTTTGGATGACAAAGAAAGTTACTTTTATGAGAATGTGTTGATGCTTCTGAGATTGGAGATAAAAGAGATAAAGCATTTTTCATAAACTTTCAACCCCCAGCTGGGTCTAAAATCAATATTTGTGAAATATACACCTAGATAAAATTTTATTAATATACATAGGAATGTTAGATATTATATTATTTTGGCCACCAGAGGTCTCATTTTTCAGTGAATGCAAATGCAATAATGCAAATGAAGGACTCATACCAGCTGAATAGAAGCAT
Organism: Haliaeetus albicilla; assembly: GCF_947461875.1. Lineage (NCBI taxonomy): Eukaryota > Metazoa > Chordata > Aves > Accipitriformes > Accipitridae > Haliaeetus > Haliaeetus albicilla. Next base: position 53,186,630 of record NC_091483.1, on the reverse strand, counting down.
TGAGGAATTTGAATAAAGAGAGCTTTCAGCTGAGAGCAAGACATCTACACAAGCAAACATTCATGGCAATCAGAACATATTCTGTGTTCTGTTTGCTGAGGAGGGGAAGGGACCATCTTTGTTATATCAAAAAACGGTGAAAGTAGCAGTTAACATGCACACACACACACACCCCTCCCCCAGCTGGGTCTGTCAATAGTTGATGGTCATGCTATGGAGATGTCAGAAAGGTACTACTTTTAGGAGAGGGCCACCTTCGAGGTTTCCTGGTCTGAATGATTACATATTCAGACAAGGAAAACTGGAGCAAGTGCTGGGCCAGAAGAAGCAGTGCACATATTTGTTACCTTTTGTAGCATCAGACTACAGTGAATAATACCAACTGTCAACATAAATTATTAGCATAGGGATAAGCCACACATTTATATAAGAGAAATACATATATATAAAAAAAAAAGAAGTACAACCATCTGAATCAGACAACAGGTATGGTGGTAGCATGTCTCTTCCTTCTTCATGATCTACAGACCCACTGGTATCCATAAAAGATTAGTGATATTACAGGTTTAGGACTTGGTCAAATGGAAGCTCACAGGAAAATTCTGCCATCCCAGCCAGATTTTACTTCCAGGAACTTCATGAAAAGACACACCTAAAATATTGTCTGTCATCTTTGCAATGGATAGAATACATTTTTCCCTCAGTCTGCCTTCCTGGTGCATCTTGATGGTGGAACCCAAGTACGAAAATATGTATGAAAGTTGTATAAAAGTTGCAGCAGGCAACACTCTCCCTGGTACTTCTATGCAAGGCCACAACTGCACAAGAGTAAACCTGTGCTTTTCCTCCTACTATCCCTATCATGTGGTATTTTGTATTGGAGACTTTCAGAAATTACATGGCTAAAGAGACCTTTAGTCTTATCTGATAGATCTGTCCATAGGTTTCATCAGCTATGAGCAATACGCATGGATGAATGAAAGTAAAATGTGCTTCTTGAAGGTTGCTTGAGCTTTTAAGTTAACACATTTATTTTGCTTCTGTAATGGCTAAAAGCATGTGCATTGTCTGCTCCTGTGGCTCAGCTGACAGGTTGTAACTTTAGCTATAATAATCACTTATATTGGTCCTTAGATAAGAGAGCTAAGCAAGCCAAAGGAAGATATGCCAGGCACCCAATTGTGTGTGTAAGACTTCAGACTGTATGTTTTGCTCTATTTATAATCTCATTAAGTCTAGTTTATTCAAAACATGAGCTAGATAGTTGAACTGAAGTTTATGGCTTCAGCTATCTGACTGATTTTTCTCATAATACTATAAATGTATTATAAACATATATAAATAATATATAATATAAATATATAAATAAATAACAATATATAGAAATGGCTACATTTAAAATTGAATTATTAAATGAAATATATTTAAATATGAAGTAAATAATAGAGTAAATTATACATAAATATATATTATTTTTTATGACCAACCTTATTGCATTATCTTTCTTACAGTTGTTTTCCTGTATTGTCCAGGAATCTTTCTTTGTGACATCAGTAAATAGCTACACTACGTTAAATTCTTCTTATAGCTGCCTTTATCAACTTAGCTTTCACTGACAAGTTCAGATGTCCAGCTCATGCAAATGAATTAATTGTAACTAATGTATTTTTGAGTACTCCAGACTCTGAATGGGAATACAAAGTTTATCAATTTTTCTTCCTCATGATGAATGCAACCTGAATAGCACTGAATCCTAAGAGAGCTTTCCAAGTTTTCAGCATTATTCTCAACCCTGGAATTTTTAGCTTTCTGTGATGCAATTTGTTTTTATAACTGAAATAATTTACAAAGATGATCATATACCTTTCAGAAGCTGACGCTTACTGAAGCAGTCTGTGCATTACATTCCCATACAAAATCAGTGGGAAAGTTTCCATTGTCTTTGTTAGGTGAGTTAGGTTATAACATTACTGTTACGCTGTTTGGCCACTACATGTTTTATGAAAATTCAAAGTTGCCTACTAAGTAACTGAAGTATATTATTTACAGTGTATTCCACTGAAAAGAAACAAGAGTTAAAAAAAGAACAATACATTGTATGAGATACCTGACTACATGCTGTGCTTAATGAACAGCACATTCAAATTAAATAGCAAGAGCATGCACAAGAGAGTAAGGGGAGTATGAAATTTCTTCATTACATAGATGAAACTCAAAGACAAACCAGGAGTGTTGCATTTCTCCTTGGGAAATACAACAACTTGCAGATCGTAAGGTCATTCACTCCTCTCTAAAACTGTTTCTATTTATCATTATATATTTCCTTTAGGTCAGACTTTTATCTGATTTTTCTATTGAATCTGTTAAAAATTTACTAGAAATTCTACTGAAAATCACTTATCTGTACATCTTTACAACGTTGCTTTTTTCTTTTCTTAAAACCAGATCTGGTGTTTGACCTGTCTGCATCATTTAAGACCTTATCTCTCATCCGTGTACTTGCTAAAATAATTGTTAATAGTGTAAGCACCTATCTGCTGCCTGCTTTATCATTCTCAGGTGAACTGGACAGGAACTGAAACTGAATAAAGTGAAATACATTCATGTCAGCTAACGGTTCCTTACCTTTTCTCTTCCTGATTTTACCCTGTGACCTTTTTTACTAACTATTATGTATCTTGCTTTGTGAAGATCTAAAAGGGAAAGCGTTTCAGCTTTGTCTTTCTTAGTAGTAGTATTCTCTGTAGGCATTAGACACAGTCATTCTGAAATTTGTTTCTACTCTGTAGGTATTTTGAACATTTTTGGTGGATTATTAATATAAATTAAAAGCTAACTTAAATATTTCTACTTGTGTTCTCTATATACACTTATTATTCAGAGATTAGTTTTCAATCATCTTTTTTTTTCTTCTTCACATCCCCCCCAATTTTATTAGAAAGGTACAAGCTGTTTTTCCAGATGCTTTTGGCAGTTTTCCATGGACTTCAAATATAACCTGTTCTGACTAGAAAGTATTGTATAATATTATTCACAATGTACTGAATTAGACTATTAAAAGGCTTCTGAATGCAAGTTAAACCTTTTGAGAAAAATAATTGAATTCATTGCATTTTGAGAGAAAACTGAAACAAAGGATACAAGCTACCAGAGTACTTAGCAGCTTTCTTGGAAAAGGAATGTTAAAAACCCCTGGTTTACATTTTTAAAAAATGAATTAAATACTGATAGCTATAGCATAGGGAGGACTGGAAAATCTATTTTTTCCAAAGTGACTGTTTCTTGGATTATCTGCTTTAGCTAGAGAGTACAAATATGCTGAAATTATCTATGCAAAAAGTGTTAGCATTTCATATAATCACACTTTATCTGAGAAAGTTTTAATGAAAGAATGTACAAAATATTAAAAGATACACAGGATTCCTCTACAAAAAGGCTACCACTGGGCACTACTGGGTAGTAAAACAAGAGTAAAAAATTATAACCTGATGACCAGAAAATGATAATTTTAAACCCTTCTGCTACCTGGTAGATCAGTGAACTGCATTTGCAGATTTCCGAACAACTAACATCTACTATGATGATAGCACAAGATGATGATGGCTTAGCCCAGCTCTCAGGATTTTTGTATTATCTATTTATGGAATGACTTGTCTCCTTGCCCTTGACAGTGGGACAAGGGCCAGGAAAGCTGCAGAAGCAGAATAAAAGCAGATTTGGTCTCAGCTTCTGGAAGTGTCTCTTCTGATTAAGGTTCTCAATGGAGTTCATTGTTGACTTGTAACATAGAAGATGCAATTCAATTCACAGATGAAGACATCTACCTCAGATGCCTACCCTGCTGACACTTAAATTCTGCATCTTTATCTGTAATTTGAATCACCCCAGATTGCATGGCTTTCAAATACACCACTTGGAAAGGTTATATTGATACCTTTGGGAGTAGGATCTTATGGTAACAGAGCAAGCTTAGTATCATGGGACTCTAATATTGGAATAACTTATTTTAAAGGCAATGTAGTCCTTAATTTTGATTTAGAAAAAATGCTTACTCTGTATTATTTTGATCTACAAATGAAGTTAGAGATTCAGTGAGTGATAACTATTCTCAATGACTAATTATTTTCAGATTTATGGAATGCTTTTCTTCACAGGAAGAAATCTAGTTGAAATTTTAAAATATTCAGCTAATCATTAATTTAGTGCCATCTGCAACTGCAGTATTTATCACCCTAAGAATAATCTAAGGAAAAAGAAGGTATTTTCAGAGATATATTTGTATATTATAGAAATTTAAAAAATCCATATAAAATATACCTTTAAATGCCCTATACCTGCTTGAGACAAATTACAACAAGACAGCTCTGCCCATCTACAAATGGCAGAATTAAACATCTCTAATATTGGCATAATATGGAATTTGAAACTCCATCTTGTTCTGAATGGAGGCAGAATAATTAAAAGGCAAGTAAACATAATTATCTTGATATATAAGCACAACAAACCAGCTATGTTCTAGTTACGGATATTAACTGGTCTTTTCCGATGTGTTATTAAAGTTTCAGTGTTATAGATTGAAGTTGGTTTTGGAACTGCATATTTTTATAGGACTCAGACAAAGCATTGCAATAAATAGAAAGTAAACTTCGACATTAGTGTTTTTAAAAACCACACAATAATTGCAAGATAAGAGTGAAATGTAATTCTGATAGTCTAAAGACGTAAGAGGAAATTCTAGAAAACAGAAGGGGTTTTATTTATTTTTTTAATACTAGTCATCTAATAGATATGAACTAGAACTTGTGATCTAAGAGGCTCATGATCTTGTATGGACAAATTATTTTCATGCACAAACACACAAGTGTTTCCAAGCTGGACTATCCACTTGCAAAAAATCTTTTTCACATATAGGAACAGGCTAATTTCCCATAGCTTGCTCAGTAAGATAACTGATAGAACTCAGACTTTTTAAAGATAACTTAGCTGAATAAAGACTTTAAGTCTACAATCAAATTACTTCTCATCCGTATTTTTGACAAATCTCTTTGCTGTCACTTCAACAACTTTAACAGCAGCAGCATGCTGTTGAGTTTCTTCTTCCAAGTGTTCTCTGTGGCTCTGAAGTAAAGGAGAACATCAGAACAATCTCTCTGCTTTTCTTTTTCTCATTTGTTTTTTTAAATTATGTTTTTGTAATTAAGTTAAAAAATGGCTTCTCATTTATTTGTCCTTATGTTGTCCTTCACCTAAGCCACTCCTATTAGGATAACATATTCTTACCAATATTAATGAGCTGTCTGAACATCAGGAAAAAAAAAAGGAGTAAAAATGGAATCTTAATGTCCTGTCAGGGACTTGCTAAAGGTCCAGATGCTGTAAGTAATTTAATAATGCTTAGCACCCAGCAGCAGCCTTGTGAATGTCACAATGCATGTGCAGCACCTGTTTTTGCAGTGAAATGAAGTATTAGTTGTTGATAAACCTAAAGACAAAGAATTAGATCCATCTTTTGAAGATGTGTGCTGTATCCCTCAAAACCTACTTAAATACCTCGAATAATATCTATTTCTTTGACTTTTGGGATCTCTCTCCTACGAAAGGAAATCACTCCTCCTTCCTTGCTCTGAACATTTGGGTAGTAGTTATGCTGTCTGTATTGGCCAACAGCGTGTGGCTAACAACTAGCAGGACAGATGGCAATGGATTAATGTTTAAACACTAACACTTCTGTACCACCATGCAAACCACTAATGACCTCTTTCCACTCAGACTCTACTTCCACAATTAAATCCAAGCACTGCTTGTAGATCCACGTCCTCTGGTATGATACAGGGAAAAAAAAATAATATTGAGGATAAAATATTGGAGAACTGAAAGAGAATATCCTTCTTCCTAGTTTTCAGTGCCAATTTTCTAGAAAAAGTGGGAACATCCAAGCTTGCATTTAAAATACAATGAGGTAAAGTAAAAAGCCTATAGAGCAGAACAGTAAGTGGAGGGCTGCTGTACCGCTGGCAAAATAGCTGTTGATAATTGAAATCTACTTCAGCGTATGTCCAGTCTCACTACAGGCGCTCTGGAGTCAAAATTAGCATTGAGATGAAACACTAAGGCATCGAGCTGAGGCTCATACCTAGCGTATCGGACACCCCTCTGCACAGGGTCACTGCTGCGCTCTTGCTCCTCCTCCACAATCATTGCCTGGAAAACATTGATTTAGTGTTCCCTTTCATCCTTTTCCCATCATCTCTAAAGTGACAGTGGGTATAGAACACTAACTATTACCCTCTCATGAGAAAAGAGGCCTGAGTCTACCACTTTTCCCAAGGTTGTCCTGCGGGAAGCCAGCACACAGCCAGTTCTCTGCATGCCTGGCTATTCCTGCCAGCACCAACTGTCAGCATCTGGGGCCTGAGGAAGGCCTGCTATTTGTCCCTCTTCCTCCCCCTCGCCGATTTTTTCTGTACCCCTTCGAAAGAACCATAGAATATCTCAAGTTGGAAGGGACCCATAAGGATCACTGAGCCCAACTCCCTGCTCCTCACAGGACTGCCTAAAACTAAACCATATGACTGAGAGCATTGTCCAGACACTCCTTGAACTCTCAGAGGCTTGGTGCTGTGACCACTTCCTGGGGGAGCATGTTCCAGGGACCAACCACTCTCTCAGTGAAGAACCTTTTCCTAAAGTCCAATCTGAACTTCCTCTGACATGGCTTCATACCTTTTCCACGTGTAATAGTAAAAATGTCCAATTTCATAGCAGTAGCTCAATGAAAATTAAGATTTATAGTGAATATATACAAGAAAATTGGAGCAGCTGCAGAAGAAAAAAGAAAGCACGCTGCCCAGTAGCTGCATATGCCTTGGAGGATTTCTGAAGTCCAAACTTAAGTTTGCATATTCTGACTTTGAAAAGGTATCTTTTCCTCCATGTTTTTGTCCTTTCCAAACCAGCTCAAGATTATGGAAAGAAAAACACATTGAAATCCAGGTACTGGACCTCAAAATTCCTTCCAAACATAGATGATGAATAGACATAGAGAAAATAACCTGCATGTATTTTGTCTATGCTACAGATATTATAGAGAGATGTATCAGACTGGTTATAAAAGTACAAAGTATGTTTTTCTTTTTGTCTGTCAAAGACAGCAAAAGGTGCTCTCCATGTTAGATCAGTACAACTTCAGATATGAACTAACATGAGCTGTACCTTGTATCCAATGTAGAAATAGTTTTCCTGAGCTCAGACTGAGGGAAAGAAAAAGAAAAGAAGAAAAGTTGGATCAAGACGTAAATGTTGAAAACTTTTAGAGTCTGAAGTAGGTAGAAAGAAGAAAAAAAAATATCCTGAATGCAGAAATAAGAGGAAGAGGAAGGTCTCAAGACCCCAGCTCTGGAACTACTGATGTAGTATTAAATAATTTAATAAAAAGTGATTCTTTTTAAGAATCAAAGAAGATTATGTATAACACGCTAGTGAGGATGATAAAACTTAAAGCAAGGAATCTTATATCCACAGCATACACCTTCTTTGCTATGCTGTTTAGAACCAACAATGCCCAAGCACTCTCATCCCTGAAATAACCACGCAGAAATTGCACAGCATTTAATTATTGTCCTACTGCTGCATGCATTTGTGTTTATTCATGGGGGAATTTTAAATTTTTGACATATCAACTGACACAATAAGCTCTTGTCTTTCAGAAAGGAGGTTTCAGCTTAAATAATGGGCCATACCAACCAGAAAGAATTGCCACTTGGTCCTAATAAGTGACAGAGAATAGCTCTGCCACTCTTTATTTTTATAGCACAGTTCTCATGTGGCAATTCATAAGGGAGATGTAAGATAAGTTTTTCACCATAGGGCATTTCAAATATTAAACAGCAATGTAGTGTTACGTCTGCACATAACATATAATAAGAGTATCATAAAGATATGAAAAATATTGCTTAAAAATTGAAAATGTACCTAAATGATTAAAAGCAATCTGAAGTACTGTGTAAAGTATTTCTCTCTTTCAAAGAATTCTTGTTACCCAAGCACAAAGTGGCTTGCAAATGGTTGGTGATACCAAGTATATTTAATAGTTTTATGAGTTGATTATGTAATGGATGTATAAAAAAGTATTATTTTTCAATCCAGGGCTAGTCACAAGACCCTAATTTCACCACTGCTGAATGTCAAATGTATATATGTAGATTAACACAGAGAATGATACAACTAATTTACAAGTGAAACAGAAGTAAAAACTAGAAGAGTTGTTTGCAACTGTTTTTCTAGTCCATTAACTATTACTGCCTCTTGATGCTGAATCAAAACAAGTTGAGAGGCTTTCTATTATTGGAAGGTGACTTAAACAGAGAATTGCAGGAGAAATATGGATGAATTTCAAATAAATAACATGTTAATTTTTAAAAGGCTACTTTGGCAGACCCATTGAAGTGCTGGCAAAGAGGTTGAAGTCTTGATCAGATTTCACAATTTTCTTAATACTGCACTTCAAGATAATTAATTAATGGGGTAGATTCTCTTGATAGCTTAGCCAAAGTCATTAAGAGCTCCTATTACAAACGTGTTATAGCGCAGACGGTCTGTAAAAAGACTTTTCCAGGGACTAGACAGACAGAAACAGAGGTGACGTCACATTGCACTGTAAATTATGAGAAGGGATGAGACTCATATTCCAGCTGGACATTTCAACTGTTATGAGCAACATGGCTCGCTTTCTGACTGCCTCTTGGCTCATCTTGCATGCTTTGCCAGCCGGAGATGTAAAGCCATATGGCTTCTCAGGCACCGCTCCGTCATACCTTCTGCAGTGATTCCCGAAGCTGAAAGAGATCCTTTAACTCTGCATTTAAGTACAAGGTAGCTAACCTGTACTAAAAGAGGGCAAGTCATCTCACATTTACCTCTGTTTAAAAGATCTGACAATGGATTTGTACCGCAGTCTAGCAGATGAGCTGTATTTTCACCTCCTGACAAATTGTTTATATTCCTATACTTGGAAAGAGTGTTTAGCTGGCTATAAAACTTCAGTAAGAAACATACTATCAAATTTGTATACTCAGAGTGTATAATATTTTGCTGTGTAAGTTATCTAAATGTTCTCTGAATTGACAAGTAACTGACTTAAACCAAGGGAAAACATTAGACAACAGAGTAATTTTCAACAGAAAATTCCATTTAAGATGCAAAAACATCTGAAAGAATGTAAGCAATTCAAGTAATTTAGCACAGAAATTACAAATTCTGTGTTCATTTTTTTTGGATTAGGAAAGGAAGAGGGAGTGAATTAACTTTAAGTTAAAAACCTTTGCTACAATAAGAAGAGCCTGATTAATGATGAAATGCCTCAAAAGAATATTTTAAGCTATTATATATTCAGTCTAAAGTTCAATATGAAATACTCCTGTTTGCACATCACCGCAAAAGCTGGACTACTAACTCATCTAGGTATGATAGAAGTGAATTGCGTGCATTTCTGATTTCCACACATTAAAGTGGTTTTAAGGACCCAAAGAGGGTTTTTTTTCAGTCTGTATTTTAGTTAAGGAATACAAATTCAGAGAATGCTGAGAAATGGATAACTTATTTTTCTGACTTGGGTTTTGCAACATGTCTTCTTAACAATATTCATAATCCTATTGCACCACAGCGGCTTTAAGTACAATTACTTTAATACGAAAATTAGACTAGCAGAATGTTTAATATATTTTAGATTTTTGAAATTTTACTGTAGTTTGGGACTACAGGTAGGCAAACCCCCCTCTAAGGGAAAGGAGAAAGGCTTTATTTTATGTGTTCCTGACAACTAAGTTCTGATCCATATTTGCCCAGTTGAAGGGTAGAAGCAGCTGATGAGGGATTGTAAAACATCATCATCCCTTCTTTCCCCAGCACCCTACTACTGACAATACCAGAACAACCATACAGATAAGAGAGAGAGGAGTTGAGCCCTTTGATTCCTTTTTCCTACTGGGAGGAAAGGATGTATGTGTATGAGCACTCTGAAACTACCCTTGTCCTGCGACACTTAGGAGAAAAGACCTTATGTTTGGAACTACTATGTATGCAAACAAGATTAAAAAATACAGACATGTTTCTCATCTATTGTTACTTACGCATGTTATTACTGCCATTGCCTTAATGGATACTTAGTTCAAGTTCATAATAATCTTAAATAAGTCAATGTTTGACAATAGATATCAAAGACTTAGAGCAACATGTGCACACATATTATTACAAGTTCTACCACAGGTAAGTCCGAAAGCAAGAATGCTTGAAATGCTTTCTCTTGCTTCAGATCTTCTTTGATGTCTAGATGTTGCAAAGAAAACACCACAGGCAACATTTAGGTAATGAATTACTTTGATCACCTCCAAAGTGAAGTGGTAGTAAGATGTGTTACCTGGTAAGGTGTCGGTAGATATAGGCACAAGCAATTGGCATATGTAATATAGGTAAGAATGATGAAGGGGACTATTTCCACTCCCACAAGATTACATACCTGTAGCTTCTAATGTCCAATAGTTTCTGCACAATACCCCATGTACTCTTGGTGGAACACAGCAAGTAAGCAAGCACATTTCTAAGAAAAAAAATCTCAAATACACAACACAAATTTTGTGGTAAATGGATGCAAAGTGTCATCAAGTTTGACAAGTTATTTGACTAGCTATATCTTTTAGCACTGTTATCAGTCTTTACCAGTGCTGTAATTGAAAATTATACATCTGCCTGCTATTTTCAAAAAGTAATTGCAAAAGCGTGATATAACTTTCATCTCTATTCTAGTAATTTTTCTCAATTTGCATGGCTCTAGAGATCTCAGTGAGTAGAGCTACAGGTTCAGGAGCTCTCTAAAGCTGTGACTTATACAGCTCTGGACTTTTATGAGAGTTATGATTCTGTCTTAAAGAGCCCAAAGCTTAGCAAAAATGAAGTGCACATTTGTGCACATTTCAGATATCGCCAGGGATCTTTATGAATAGAAAAGGGTTCAAGCAATAGCAGAAATACCTGTCAGAAGAAATTATTGCAGCAAGAAAAAAAAGAAAAAAAAAAAAACCTCATGAAAAAAATGAGAAAGTTGGTGAAGTAATAATCAGATCTGAAGATGAAGTTACAGTAAGTATACATATGGGTTTTAAATGTCTCCCTTCAGCTATATTTAATTTTGATCCCTTTAGCACTTGTCACCCTAATGTCCTCCACTCAAAACCAGGCAGAGGTATATATGATCTGTGCAGACAACACAGAGGCAAAAGACTTCTGGTTTGAGGTGAGCAACTATTGTGCATTTCTAAGATTGGCAGAAAAGAAGTAGATCTTTTTTCTGTATAGCTTTAAAGTATGCAAACATTGACTAAGCAGAGAGAAAAGGTTGTGTCAAGGTAATTCAGTAGAATGCATAATGTAAAAGGTATTTCTAAGTAAGGGGTGGGAGGGCAGAGGTGTGATTACTTGTCTTTATCCAGCTTAAATACAAAAATCAATGGATGGTCATCTTCACATCTTTATTCTGTAGATATACTTCATGTCTCTGCTCATCTGTTCTGTTGGTCTTGAATGGCATGTCTAAAAACTGAAGGCTGTGAAGTCCTTTTGGAGATTCAGATACAAACTTGGCAGTTTCCTGATCATATGTCATGAAAAGACCAGAGCACAAACCAACATTTTTAGCTCAGTTGGTATGGATCCCAACAGAAAGCATTGCTACACCTGTGACTTTCTCTCTGTACAGTTTTCAGTGTCAGTGTAAATACATTGTACTGTAATAATGGATGCACCCTTGGTATTGTAAGACCTGGAGCCATGACTTGACTTTACACCATTTAAACATGTAACCACTGAATCATCCAGCACTCTTAGCTATTTTTTTTTTTTTTTTAAATATACTTTTTCTTTTCTCCTCCTAGATTAGACTGTGTTCCAAGATGTCTTAATGATGCACTTTATGGAAATATTTTGTTTTCCATAGTCACTCAAACAACTGAATACCTGTTATCAAGAGTTTCACTGGAGTTTTTCCATCTTCCTGGGTGATCATATAGCCTTATTCCTCCCAGCCCCACCCCTACTTCTTCACATTAATCTATCTTCCACTTACAGTTTTAATTAGATGCTCTTAAGGCTGGCTTAGTTTTGCATGGCACAATTCCAAACACCACAGAAAGAATTTTTAGTTGTCCTAAAATTTGACATGACCAGTAATTTGAAAGTCAAAGACAAGACACCAGCCTATTTATTGCCTTATAACATCACTTATGTCCTGTGAAATACAGATAAAATGCCAATAATATCACATGTCTAGGAAGTGCATTATCATACACCTGAATGCACAGGCATCCTTCTTTCTTTTCAGAATGTTCCTGCCCTGCATATAAATTTGTAGTCTTTTTTTTTTTTAATTATTATAATTTAACTTTTTTTGGAAGTTAACAGATAAGAACATTTCAAAGTTGTTAACTAAATAATTTTTTTCCCTGAAGCATAATAATTTACTTTTTTTGTAGTTTAAAAATATTTCTCCTCACTGCTTCCTCCACTGTTTATTTTCATCCCTTTCACTGGGCAGCCACGCTCACAGCTGCTTCAGCATGCAGCACCAGTGAAGGTACAAAAAACATTTTTGAAGAAGTCAGGGACTTTCCGGAGCATATTTACAGCTAATAGAAAAAAATATTTTCTGATGTCAGCAAACCTGGTATAGAAAAGTCTCCTCCCCTGCTCTCAGCAGATGTTTCCATGCTTTTTATTCCTTTTTATTCCAAGGCAAAAATAAAAAAAATTGTCCTTCTCTGCTCTACCTTACACAACAAACATTTTTAGAGGAGAAGGCAAGAATAATACCTTCTGAATTTTAGGTGCCTGTTAATTTCTTTGATTTCCAATAGTAGAATCTTCAGGCTTTTACTGATTGTGCTGGTGGTTATAAATACCTGTACTAAGTAAGAAATATTAAATAATAAATAAACAATAAGGAATATTTTAATATGCATTCAATACCGTATGAGGAATTAATAAAAAATAAACAGATTTATATATTAATAGAATAATGTAAGAAAGAATAAGAAAGAATAAAGGCCATATAGCCATGAAAAAGAAGAGGAAGATACAGAATAAGAAATAATGTAAATACAATAGACACTCTGCAGACACTCTGCCCCAGCTGCACACCAAGGAGCTTACAGGTGTTCACTCTAATGATGGTAAGGTAAGAACACATGTTTTCTTCAGGCCTTTATGTTTTTACAATATTAACCTCTAGTGTGTTGACTTTAAGTAGGTCTATCTCAATACACTCATACATTTTCAGTGCTGGATTCACTTAGCAAGAATGGTGTCAGCAATCAAAATATCATATCTATTTCAGCCAATGGGAATGTTTGCCATGGGCAACTCACCTTTTAGCAATTACCAGCTGGAGTAGAAGGTTTTAATAATACAGCTACTAGATGAAACAGAACTGCGTTCCATAAACACACTGGGCAAGTACAATATGGCTAGAGCAGGTGTTGGCTTAATTTTCCTCATCTGTATCTGCTAGCAAGTCTGGTTACCTTTGCACACTCATTTGATGTGGTCATTCAGAGAAATCAGTGCAGATGGTGTGTCATTGTATGCACTTGCCAAAGATTTTTTACAGCTTGAAGCCACTGTTTCCAGCCAGTATGAAAGCTCAGTGTGGATTACAACCAGACTTTAACTTAAAACTATTTGTGAGCATATCCTCAGCACGTGAGGAAAAAGAGCAGACAAAACACAGCTTAATCCAGAAGTAAAGTGAAAAAAATGAAAAGTCGTGGAGTCTAAGGGGTATCTTACACATCTATATTTGTATATTTTTCATGTCATTCCCAGTCAATATATATTGTTTTCTAACAGATCTAGAACATTACTTTGTACTGATTTTTTTGACCAATATTCTTAAAAAGCAATTAATATCTTCAGTACTGTTCTAGTACTGAAAATATAAAAAATATTACTTCATATTTACTAGCACAGCAAGTATGATTTGTGCTAAAAACACAGTATAACATGGTAACATTAATAAAAGCAAAGAAAAATACATGAAAAGTGGAACAGATATGTAGAGGATTTTTTATTTCCATTTCATTTGAAACTTTGATCTGCTCTATTTTATACTTCGCAAAATATCAAATGCCATTTTAATGAATGAGTGGCAGCATGGTCACTTTCCATTTAAATTTTGTAGTGACTAGGAAGGCATTTGGATTTTTGTTTTGTTCTGTTGTTTTTGTTTTTGTTTTTTTTTATTCTGTTTCTCCAACTGTTTTTAATATATGCTGTTAAAAATACATTGCAAGAGTAATGGGGACAAGCCATTTCCCTCTGAAGTAATGGAAGACTGACAGAACTTGTAAGAAAATGATGGTTATTTTCCCACAGAAATTGTTGTTGAAACATGTTTTGCTGAGATTTTTTTTTTAGTTTGTTTTGTTACAGCTGTCTCAACAAAAATCATTTTCCATTAAGCTGTTTTTACTATTTTGAGGCATTTCTGCTTTCTCTGCCTTCAGTTAATGCTGAATCATGCCCTTGTCATCCACTGTATGCATTGGTTTTTGTTTGAGTATGGTGATGAGATTTTTTTCCTGACTATTCAACAATATTTTATCTTTGATGTTAATTAATGAAACCTAGTCATAAAGCTAAACTGATATACATAACAGTCAATAAAGAACACTCACCTACTGTCAGTTGTCCAGTTAACTGTCCCATGTGATTTCTTGCATTCACTGTTACATTTCTGTCAGACTGTAAGACCAGTGGGCTATCCTGGGAAACATGTATAAGACAAAAAATGAGAGAACAAAAAGTTGAGTTAGAATTAAGTTAGAACTAAATATAAACATGCATGCTGAGAGGGGAGTTGTGTCAAACATAATAGCCTTTTTAATAATTTCATAAAGTATTTTACAAATCAAATTTTTATATTAAAAAAACAGTAAGAATAACATTTTAAGCTTAAAAGCTTTGTGCTTAAAAGCTTTGTGCATAGAAACCCTGCTTTAGAAATCAGTTGAACTTATTTTATATAAATTGGGCCTTATTTCCTGAGGATATTACAAAGTTACAAATCCAAAAAGCCTTAACACAAACCTGTTTTGTTAGCCTTTTCCATGTATTACTAACATATACTTTTTGAGCTACCTAACCAACACTATACTACATTATTCTATTAGCCTGTACAACCTATAGTATTTGGATTGCACTTACTGAAACCTTACAGCCATGCATTTCTTTGAGGGTAAATGATATCATTATTCTCAAAAAGCAAAGAAAGAGAGCACTGGATAGCGAGGTCATATAACACACAACCCTGCCCCACCACCAATAGTACCTGACAGGTAGTATTAGTAATCAAGCTGATGGAGCACAAAGACAAACACTGTATGATATTAAGTATGATCTTAACACTTTTGGAGTCAGTTTGCAGCATGACTACATTGCTGTCAGCATCCTACTAGGTTTAAGCTTTTGAAAAATATTTACATATATATGCATAGGCATATCTTGTGTCCAAAGCCAGCTTAAGGAATCTCAGAAATCAAGACAGAATCGAATTTTGCTTCTTGAAGAATGAGGAGCCAGGCCCACTCCTCCAGGAGAAGGACAGATGCACAGGAAAGGGGAAGAGCTTCAACAGAGAGCCAAGAGAAACCCACCATTAAAAAAAAAAAAAAAAAAGAGCTTACTGATCCTGCTCTCATTGGCGGGGGGTGAGTGCATGAGAGGAGGGAAAATTAGGATGGTGGCTGTTGTTGCGGAGAGGCACTTTCCTCCCTGGAACCACTTGATACCACACTGTTATTCCCCTGAAGCTTGCAGTGAGACCTTGGGTACATTGCTGTTTCCAGCAGTCTGCCAGCGCTTACCTATGCTTAGGTAAGTTTATCCAACACCAGTAAAACACCTGACAGAAACAGCTGGGGAAGTGCTTTAGGTAGGAATGACTAAGGGCTAGGAAAATATTTCTGAGAATTTTTATATACCAGTTTTATTCTTAGATTCTTCCCTGGGCATCCATTATTGGTCATTCCTGGATTGACCATATTAGGTTAGATAGACTTCTTGTGTATGTGTGTGTCACTTAATATATCAGTTCTTCCTGTTCTTGAAAGTTTTTTAAGAAGAGAAAGAAAGGAGTTAAGGAGCCATATATAAAGATTTATTTTTACCTGAAGGACGCATTAGGTTTGCACGTAAATTTTCTATACCTTTTAATCCTTTCCTTTGAATCCAGGGCTTTCCTCTGCAAGAAACACTCTTCCCAGTTGTTTTCACCATGATTATTAACTTGAAATGATACTCAGTTCCCTGGGAAGTCTGAAATTATTCTGAGCTAATTTTTAATAGTTCAGGTGTGTTTCATCTCTCGCTGGACCATGCTATGACCTCTCTAACATCCTGCCAATTAGCTCTGCATCACGGAATCTGGCAGATGAAAGTCACTGTTTGGCTTGTCCATCTTTCTATATAAAAAGCCATAATTATCAGTGAGACACTGTGTTCAATGTAACTGGTTTGAGCTAAACATGTGATGCAATCAAGGGAGTTTCTGGCAACAAAAGCAGCTGCTAAGGACCTTTTTCTCAACACTTGATTTGATTTCCACTTTCCTTACGGTCCTTTGAAGATCATTAGTCTGGGCAACTGCTGCTCTGGGAAAGGAGGTTGTCCTGATAGACAGCTGCATGGCCAAAGTATATTTTTAAGGAGCCCTTTTCACTTTTGCTTAGTCAATATTTGGAGAACAGTCTTCCAAGTTAGAATAATCTCACCCTTAGCAAGGGAGGGTACTGCCATGACTATTTTTACTGCTCAGCTAAGGGTTTGGTAACTTACAGTTCCAAACACTGTTCATAGTCTGATCTGAAGGTTTCTTTCACCTTAGGAAAATACTTATAGTTAACAAGATTCTCAGGCTAAAATCTGCCTCTCGGGTTTCTTGTGCTCAGGCTCTAATTGTAAATGAAGACCTTGGGTATCAAATTCTCAAGTACAGGATGATAAAAGATTAAGTGAGCCAAGCCTTCTTTCTTCTCCTTTCCTCGTCTTATTTGAAAGATAAAAAGAGGGATGAAGAAGTTAAGAACTTAAATCTATATTCCTTAGTTCCTGGATGTCAAATATAGAGCTGCAAGCTTAAATTCCGGACCAAAGAAAACCCAGCAGCAAAACTCCTGACAATTTAAGCAGTCCAGCATTTTATCTGCACTGTTTACCTGCACTTCTGTTTTCCACAGGAAGTGCCTAAAGACAGTTTCAAGGTATTCAAAGGGAGTCTACTCAGAGGAGCTAGCAACTCAGAGGAGACTTAGCTGAAATCAGTGGAATTACAGATCTGTTAAGACAAGTATGAAGTGAGATGAGTGTCAGTCATATGAATACAAATATATCTACAGCACAAAAATGTCGGATGATTTTCTCTCTGGATCACCAGATCTGCTACTCTTTTGATGTGAACTTCAGCTTGCAATTTAATAGACTTGATAATAAAATACTTTACTGACATTATACAGCTGTATATCAGATCTTCCATCAACAGGTGAACATAAAGAACATTTTCCCTTACATGTAATAAAGTAATGTAGTGCTATAAAATCAGCTCCATGTATTTCTGTAGCTCAGTGTTATGAATATCAGGAACAGATATGCTCCATATTTAGAATATAATCATATACATGCAGTGTAAAAGTTGTCATGAGCAACTCCAAGGAACATCCTTGAAGAAGTTCTTAATCACCTAATATTTCTTGACACTGAATTAATTGGAATGCATGAGAAAAATAAAAAAGCAGGTCTCTCTTGCCCATTACAAACTTTCTACCCCTGGAAAAGGCCGTGCCAAGACTTGCAGCCCCAGACCCCTGAGTTCAGAAGCAGTTCTTGCTGTCTGAACTTGCAGTACGGGATGCTTGAACAGGGAGTTTCCTGAGGTACAGGAAACTTAGACCACTTCTGGATTACCAGTATTACTTGGTCTTGGAGCAAAGTATTCCCTAAAATCCAATACTACAATATGCTAATAACTAAAATATTGTAGAGGGATGCTCTCAGGGCCATGAGGGCACCACCAGCCCTTACTGGCCCTGCCCAAACTCCCCAGGGCCTTCCCTACCCCTGGGGGAGCCCATTTCAGTCCAGTCCCATTTGAATCCCTCCTGGCAGCGTTGTCCTGCCCCTAGGGAACAGTCAACCCTCGCTGTTCCCCCACCAATATGAGGATCTCAAGAACTAGCTGATGTTTATGATACTGTATGAGATGACTCCTGTTTCAAGCCCTGAAATGTTACATCTTCAAGATTTTCAGAGTTGTATTAAAGGCAAACCAGATGAACATGATGTTACTATAGTCACTTCTTATCTGAAACAGGCTTGCAGCTGGGATTCATAAAGAGAAAAATAAACAAATTAATTTAGGGGACATTTTCAAAAGGCTTTCTTGAATCTGAATACAGTTATAAATACAATGGAAATTTTGGGGGGAAAAAAGGTCAGGGAGGGTTGAGTAAGGATCACAATACAGTACTAATAAATAACTTTTATTTTTAGAATTAGATGAGCAGATTACTGTAACTTTATGAAAGACCAATAGATTGCTTTATAAAGTCATTTTACTAAAAAAACATTCTGCATGAGCAAACAGAGCAAAACTTTCATTTTTTTACAGATGGTTCAATTATTTTTAACATATTTTGGACAAATATCATGCCTTTTGTACACCATTCAAATAGGCAATCCCAGCTAATTAGCTCAGTTTTGAGGAGCATTTCCAAAATGCACCCTTTAAATTAGAAAGAGTTTAAATGGAGCAATTTAATTCCAGTTAGTTTAATATGACATTAGTTTACTCTAGGTAAGATAGTACACTGTATAATTAAATATAATCCCAGATTTATGCTCAGAACACAGTTAATTATCATAACACCACCCACTTTGACACTCTTAGGAATAGTAGCAATATGTATACCATAGCTTATAGCGCAAGCACTAGCTCTTTAATGATTTGATTACTGTGCTTGGGCAAGCACACCACTTCAGGTTTCTGGACCTCCACACGGTGTCATATAGATGTAAAAAGTAATGCAAGAAGCAGGCAGTATTCTAGATCTGCCAACTCCATCTGTTGGCCATTTGTGAGAGGAGGTAAGGTTATATACTTCTCTGTTATTTGAGCCCATCCCCAGCAAGGGCAGCTAACATAGTTACAGCAGGACATTTCCTTACAGGGCTCTTTTAACCAACCTACCCCGATAAACTAGTGACTCAGAATGACCGCTATACTTTTGTATTTAAAAAAATATTTAAAAAGTAAAAAAATCTGTGTTAAACTTCCATTTGCTGAGAAACTCACCACGGCATTCCCCATATCCAACCACACAGTGGCTATTGCAAAACTTTAACAAAGAGAGGGAACATGTTTCCCCACTGCTGCATAGCACCACAGTCTGTCTACTGCTTTAGAGGCTCATACTATGGGTGACAGTGAGCAAGTTGATCAACTGTGTCTGGTCAATGACCCAGACAGAAGCACCAACAATGCATGAGCTATTTGACCACACCATAGCAACAAAATGGGAACTGAAAGAAATAGAAAATACTCAGTCCTCCGGTCCATCCAGCAGCCCAAGAGAATCAAAGAGTG
Source organism: Haliaeetus albicilla (assembly GCF_947461875.1). Taxonomy (NCBI): domain Eukaryota; kingdom Metazoa; phylum Chordata; class Aves; order Accipitriformes; family Accipitridae; genus Haliaeetus; species Haliaeetus albicilla. The sequence goes on along the minus strand of NC_091483.1, from coordinate 53,166,949 downwards.
ACTGAGTAATTTTGCTATAACTACATGGATGACTGCAGCTCAGGCAAATGAGGGATAACAAGTGTGAAGACTGCCTTGGAGGAATTAAGTGCAAGAAGTTTGGAAGGAGAATATGAAAGACACAGTCAAGAAGGGTAGAAAGCAGAGCAAAGAGGCTGTGAGGGGATGGAGAGAGCATTCCTTAGCTGTTTACCCATTGTTCAGAACCAGAACATCAGCATGTTTCTTAGCAACCTTCCTTGCAAATAGGGAGGTAATAATGGACATGGAAAGAAAAGCTCCAGGGACTAAAAAAACCCACACATCTGTAAGGCTAGGAGTTTCAGAGCCAAACTTTCTATCATTAACTTTATGATAAGCACTAAACAAACATGAAGGAACTTGAATAAGGAAATATTTGGAAAAAACCAGACCTACAAATACCAGCAGTTGCTGAGCTCTTGAGCACTTAGAAAGACTGAAGTCTCGGTTAAAACTATTAGAAGCTTGTAAGAGCTTGGGACAGTCAAAATAGAAATTAAAGAAAAATATTCTTCATCAGAATATTCCCAAGATACTCTTTCCAAGAATATTTCCATATTCTTATTTATCAATATTTTCCAGTATTCAGTATTTCCAAGAATATTCTCAAGAATATTCCCCAAAATCTTCCCTAGGTGTCGGGACAGTAGGGTCCCCAACATAGGGGTACTTCAAATAGGGAGAAGTGAATAATTTATTGTCTAAGTTATTCCTGGACAATTCTGAGATGGGAAGAGTTATTATAAGTATTGATCCAATTAAATGAGGTGCTTTACTTATTTTCTACATTCCTGCATTGCCAAAATAAATTTTCACGTTAGATTTTAGTGTTCTTTGTTCCTGCCCAATTGTCCTTTCTAACCTGAGAGTCACAATTTAATCCCTAATAATTACACTCAGAATCAGGAAGATGATTGCAAAATCACAATAAACATCTTCAGACTTTTGCTTTAAGGAAACATTCCAGATATCTTAAAAGTTTGACCAAATGTTATTGAAAATCAGTATTTTTTTTTTTCACACCAGTTTTGCACATTAGGGAGGTTTGGAAAAGTATTCAAGTAACCTATTAAGTCAATGCATTTCATTCATCCATGGCAAGACTGACTGACTTACATATAATTATCATCAAATGCAAGCAGAAAAAAAATAATTAATCAATTTTCTTATATAACTCACTGGTAAAATGAGTAGCAGAATTGACTTTATGTCAAAAGTGATTTGGTAAAAATACCCCAAATGTTTATGTAGAGCCACATTTTCAGTGAGATACAAACTCTATTTTTACAAATCAAGAAGGGAAATATACCTCACTTAATTGACTCACCAAAGCAATGAAAAGCTGTGGAAGACAGGTAAACAAAGCACAAGCAAACAGTTTGAAAGAAAATACGCCCTAGTTGATACTGAATGAAATATCATATTTGAGGGTATTGACAAGGTTCCAAGCAGCATACTTTCTAGATAATTCTTATTTATCAAAGAATGTTATCTCAGTTCCCAATCTCTGCTCTGTTTCCATGTTAGCCTTCTTATATGTTAAAGGCAATCACAGATATCACCCAGCTTCACAACACAGCAAATCTGAACACAAACATGGTTATATTTACCAAAGTAATACAAGTGTAGCCAACGACAATCATACACAGCACTCTGGAGAGCCACATGAACTGGTAAAGCTGCATAGTGATCATGGCTATAAACCCCAGATAGAAATAACCTCCTTGTTTTACTTCCTCATATAATGCACCATGAAATTTTTATTATGGCAGAATTCAGTCATGCATAGAAAAACTTAGTGATAAAGCAGAAACAGATATTTAAATAGCAGACAAAAGATGTGACTTTTCTGGAATTGATTTAAAAATCAAACAAAATTTCAAATGGACTTTAGATATAAACATCCCAACTAAATTAAAACAAGACTACAAATGTACTTGGAGGAAGCTTGTTAAACGACCAAAGCTCACTCCTTAGTCATTAAGCTTGTGACACAGCAAGTAAAATTGTATGCTACTGAGCTGCAAAGCCCCTAGAAAACTTTAATTAGGACAAATGTAGAAAACCAATGCAAGTCTTAAAATCTAAAGCCAAAATAAGGGTGGAATCACTGTACTTTGCTTCTTTCAAACTGTCATTTCTTGCTGTGTGGGTATATCAGTTATCAAATGGATTTTTGCCATTAAGATTAAGCCCAACAGTAATCTAACAGTCCATTATGCTATTTTAAATCTTGGAAAGCAGTCTTTCAGTCCCTGTTTGTGTGCAGGTGTCAACCATGATATACTATTAGAGTGAAACAAGACTGTGTTTCTTGTGCCTTTTTAACTTAAAGTGTTAAAACTTGAAATACAGCAGCAATTAACTCCAGGGAGAAGTTGAAGACATTACAGGAAAATTTATACAAATCAAAGTATATTCACACATTTAAAAGTAATCTCCCACCATTCCCTATTGAGGGAGCATTTCTCTACAGAATTTGAATTGCATTTATTTTAGACTCACTAGCTGAGAGAAAAAAGAAAACAAACACAAAACAACATGCTGTAGTCAGTGATCAGATAATGTGCATATATGTAAATCTTTGACCAGATTCCTAGTTCCTGAGATGCCTACAACAGAGAAAAGTGTGTCAACCCCTGTTCAGTTGATGCATATAAGGAAATATACATCCATTTTACATGTTGATAAGTGAAAAAATGATAAAATGAGAAAACAGCCAAAATAAACTTATTCCATTATATCTACCTAATCCTAAGGAAACTCTGACATAAAAGTTCTGAAAAAATGTGCACTCTCCAGTGTATCAATAGGTTCTGGATTCCACTTTTATGGTGCCTTGCAGACATCCAGCAAAGAACTATATGGAAATAATATTTCCACCACCTGTTTTTATTTCACTATGATTTCTATCTTTTCAAATTCTAAGGCTGAAGAAGGATGAACGAATTCTAAAGGAAGGTTAAGGTACAAAACCATTTCAGAAATACATAAATTGCAGCAGAAATCTGGAATGAATGGTATAGTTCAGACAAAGCAGCAAAGAAAGACTTGCTATTAATAAAAAATATTTAAAAGTTTAGTGCATATTAAAATGAATATGTTGAAGAAATATATAAGACACAAAAGTAAGGCAAGACTAGTGATTAATTTTAAACATTTAGTTAGAAGGTTTATTTTAGGTGAATATTAAACTTATTCTTTTATAGAAAGTTAAGGTGGCGGCAACCTATATGAATAAATCATGCCACTAGTATTAGCTGCAACTTCAACAGCAAAAGTCAGAAATGGTTATGTGTATTTTTTGTTTCTTTATGTAGCTATCTTACTTTCTACAATGCTGATTTTTCCTAATAAGCCTTCCTTCAAGCAGAATCACTCACTGCTAGATCCTAATTACCTTGGCAATGCTTTCCTTATTGCTAATTCTCTCTAGTGTTCCTGTATTAAATAAGCAGAAACCCACATATCTCAAATGAACTCTGAAAAACCCTACCTAAAAGAAGGGATATTATTATTGTTACTTTACTGAGCCTTCCCCTGCATGTACCCATTGCTTATTATATCAATTGTTAGATGCTTTCAGGCTTCGTTACTGCACTTGCTTGATGCAAGCACTATCAATTCCATGGATGTTTAGCATGAGGTATAATGAGGCTTTGATTAAGGTATCAAAAACAATGACAATAAGAATGCAATTACAGGAATTATAGATAATCCACTGATTAGTGGACAGTAACGCCTGTTATGAAAAGTATACTTTAAATTTTCAGAAAACATCTTGATCATGATAGCCTAGGGCTGAGGACTTCAACATTTATGGCAAAGGTCTCAGCATGTATGTTATCAGCTGCTAAGCCCAGGAATTCAGTCAAAAAATGTCTTTGCAGCATTTCTTTCATGAAAGTAACATCTCTTGTGTTATTGAGAAAATTCACTTTTGGCTGTCTAGCTAGAAAAGTCAGATAACTTTCCACATGGTCTGGCTTTAAGAGACCACAAGAAGCTAATTTTTAACTCTTCTGTTTTAATTATGGAACCATGACTTATACCTTTCCATACTCCTCGCAGTCAGTCCCAGTCTTCTTTTCAGGACCAAAACTATTTGGATCCAAGAAGTCTCCTATCTTCTTGTAAGAAAGGATCAGTCTCAATATTTCTTACCCTTTTCTCTTCTTGGTCATTAAGCTTCCCCAGGTGATATGCACCTCTAAAACCTCTTTCTCCTCCTTTCTCTACTACACACCATTCCTGATTCTATGATTAGGACTGCTTTGAATTTCCCAGAGGAAATGACATCTGCTGGCAACTTTTCTTCCCACCCAAGGGAGGAGAGTGTGGCTATCTCATATTGAGACAACAATAAAATCCTTTATTGACAAAGACCGGTCACATAAAAAGGAATAAAGATGCCTCATATCTATTTGGTCGGCACAGTCTCCTCAATTTTTGAATAGGTATGCAAACAGCTAATAAGTAAGACAGAACAGTCTTTGCTTTCCAGTTCTCCAGGCAGATCCACTACAAGATCTTCATCTGAATTATTATTTTTCAATAAAGTAAGTACCTTTAATCACCATAAGTTATGAAGAATCAATTAAAAAACCCTACATTATCTTGAACACAACAGGTAGAAGAGAGTATTTCAAGATTGGAAAAACAAACATCCTCTGCACATCATGCATTCAACTTTAATTCTGACATATCAACAGCTAGAAAGTGACGTTGAAAAGTATTATCTCAGGTTTTGCTGTTGTACGTTCTTTAACCTTGCAAAACATTTAATAAGAAGCTTTGCCATTAGTATGACACAAACTTGGCCAATATCTGAGCTCAGAATTTGTTTCACATCTCCTCTAAAACTTGTCATCTCTGGAAAGGAGATATTCATCCCCACCTTTATTGTAGGACATGACTTGGTGGTTCAATAAATTGCCCTTCTGTTAGAAAATTTGCTTTGAGACTTGCCAGTCACAGACTAAAACAAATCACCAGCCCTCTTCTGTAGGTCAAAATTGAGGAAATAGAATTCTGTAGAGAGGATTATGGTTCAGGGAGAGGCAACACATGACCCTTCAGGGAAGCATATTATTTTTCAGTGGGAACTGCGCTAGTGTCAACTTTGCAGTTATAGATAATTGCCACCTTTCAATAACACAGATCTTTTCCAAAGGGTATAATTAACAATTTATCTTTCTTTTCTACTCTCTAGCTATTCAGAATTTATTTCTGCTTCAGTAACTGGCTAACTTTTCCATACCAAACAATTTTCCACTGCAGATATTAAAATATTGAAGAAAACTTGCCTCCACTGACAGAGACTACAACAAATATAGTTCTGTGACTTTGCAGTTTTTCACAGATGACATTTAGATTAAAACAGCACAAGAAATGCCATAGACCTGGATCATTTGTGCAACCTGCAGGATTAACCAGTAATGTTATAAAGACTGAATTTCTTTTAAATTCAAGATCATAGAGCAATATAGGAATTTAAAAATAGTTGTATTTCCTTAACAACAGTGTTAAACTGCCAAAAAGATCTCATTCAGGCTTGCATTAGTGTTTGAGTACTTCTTGTACTTCTGCATCAGGTAAACAATACATATGGCATACCAAAATATTAAGAATTCTTTCTGCATTTTTTCTTCATTACTGGCACGATAGTGGTTTTAATATTTTATGTTGTGTTTCTGGCAACTAGTCAAGCTCTCCTAAATGTAAAGGGATGATCAAACACTTCCAGATAATTCTGTATTGGAATATTACAGTAATTCTCAGTATAAACCATTATACTTAAGTTTCCATTCTAATCTTATTAATATTCTTCTATAACCTTATTCAAATCCTGTAGAATATTTCTGGTGCACCTTAGTTGTTTTCAGTGAAACTTTAGACTCTAATTTATTTTTTTTTAATTATTATTTTTTGTCACATTTATCCTAAAGGGCAGTGAAAAAAAGTTCTGGCCTGTGTTTTGAGCTCTGACTTTTGAGCAAAAGTAATTAAAAAAATTTAGACTTGGTTTGTGCTTCTCACAGAATGCTTCCTCTAAAAAATATAGTCTTTGGTTTAGAACTGTCAAAGTGTTTGAATATATGAAAATTATGCCAAAGTTGTCCAAGTATACTCTAAAAGTTGTATTTGCAACATTATAATAAATTAAAATATTAAACAGTGAACTTTTTCACAAAATTCTTCAGGACCCTACGAAGCCTGTCTAATAACTTCTTTCTTCCTTGAATCTTGTCAGCCCTTCCAGAATTCTGGAGCTTTATGCTCATTAAAAAACAATGTGACTTTAAACATTTTATTCTTAAACTTAATCCTACAAGTGAAATAAAATCAAGAAAATTTGTCATGAGAACTTACCTGATATTGAACTAAGGAAAGATATTGTTTAGTCTAGTAATTCCCATTTTAATAAACATTAAAATTAATAAAATTCCTACTCTTGGTATTGTAATTAATTTGATGTATCTTCCTATTTGATTCTAAAAGGCAATGAAAAGAATTTACTAGTTTGTCATATATTCAGTTTTAGTCTTGTTAAGCTGCTTTTAACACTCGAAGAAACAAAAACTCTATCAGCTGATCTACATTCTCAGAGCTAATTACATCAAGCCTCGTCAGACAAAATCTTTCCTCTCAGATTTTCATAGAATATTTGGTGTAGGGTGGCTTAGTGACTCTTTTTAACAATGATTACTGATGGGAATGACAAGTCTCAAGAATTTTAAGGACAAGACATGCTCAAAGGAAGGTGCTATAGAGATAATAAAGACTGAAGTAGTCCTCAGAAGCTTAAAGATAATTAAAAACATTTAAAAATGTACTGAAAATGTTTCAGTTTTTTTGTTTATTCAGATGCAAAAATAAAAATAATAAAGGAAACAAAACCAGAAAGACATGACCTCAGAACTGAAAGAAAAGCCATATACTGAACATCTCCTGACATTGGTTTCAATGACATAAGACTGCATTTTCAGCTTCTCCAAGCCTGAATAACAACAATGAAAGAAATAGTGGTTTATCTTCTTTCAGGATGCAGTTTTGTATTATCTTTTCCTTCTCAGCAAAGAAAAAGCTTACATTGGTTCTACCTGTAGCCTTCATCCCATCACTCAAATGATCCAGCTTACCAAAGGAAAAAACCCCTGACAATAACAAAAAAAAATAGAGTTTAAATTGTTTACTTAGATAATTTCATTGTTTTCTAAAATACAGCTTGACTAAAACCATTGAATTGATAGAAGTAAGAGGGAAGTCATGTAGTAGAGGATAGGGTTGACCAACTAGGAGTAGCAAAGTGCAGGGACTTCTTAAACTATGTTTGAGAACAGAGAAATATTTCTCTGCCAAAGGATCCAACATGAAACCGCACTGTAAGTCTTCCAATATTTACATCATTTCTGTCCAAATTATTTATGACAAAGTGGGAGAAATTAGATCAGAACTTTTCTTTGTTCAGAATGTGACTGTGCATTCATTTGTCACATTCATTAAGGATTTAAAAAAACTTCAGGTAGTAAGTGTTCAAAGTAGCAGAGACCGACAAGAATTGGTTTACAGCTTTCCAGTTTTCCTTCAGATAGCAACGTACAATGTTAATTTAAACCAGCCATAATTCTGTGGTTTTATATCAGGTTGACATTTATAGTTAAGTCCTTTTAGACCCCATAAAATACAATTTTGTGCAAAAATAAATTTTAACTAGTGAACTGCGAAGGCTTTTGGGCTGTCTAAACTGCAGCACAGTCTTTACAAGGCAAATTGTGCTGTCAGTCAAACTCAGTCCTGTTGGACTCTAATGTGTTTGTAACTGCCTCTTAATTGGTAACCGGCTGCGTGATAATTCCTCCCCTGAAGAGCACATTTCTTTTGTTTTTACTTTATCCATTTTGCCATGGGGGATTATGCAGATGGTTAGCGCCCTGAGTACGAGATTGCCAGGCAATAAAATGAAAAGCCATTTAAAGTCAAGTTTTGTAACTAATTCACACTCTACAGTTAAATATTCTTTCTTGTAAAAAAATTATGAAACATCTCTTTGGAACAACTGGTCTCCCATCACTGGCAAAGCTTAACTCTTTTAAAGAGAATCCTAGCTGACACATATATAGTATTTCAATTTTTTCTTTTAATCATCCTTGCTGTTATATTATGTCAATGCCATGGGGGTGGGGGAGGAAGGTTAAGTGCATTATTTCAAGAATACAAGAAAAAGTTCTGTGCTTAAATCTCAATCTAAAAATAAATTTCAGCTAATTTTATCTGTATTTCTGCTAACCTATAACCTTTACCATAAGAAAATCTGAATTGTTCAATTTTCATCCTCTGGAAATGTTATATTTATATTATATTTTGAATTCATTAATCTTTTACCCAGGGTGGTAACATTTCAGTGAGTGATGGAAGATAACCTTCTATACAGAGATGATATAATGGATGGATCAGTTTGCACCAGGAGAACTTTGAATGAAAACATACATAATCATGCACGTATCTTGAAAATTATTTTGGTTCCTCTAATAGCCTGGCAACAAATCTACACGATACAGTCCAATATGATCTTGATACCTTGAAAAAGTTATGCTCTCTTCATACTTCTTATTTGATACCTTCAGTAACTGTGCTAACAATTATGAAATGCAATGCTTTGATCTATATATAATAAAAAAATAATTTTAAAAAGGTAGAACTATGCATCAGAAGTGGGAAAACCACACCAGAATTAGTTTTGCTTCATCTCGCTAATCCTAGCTAGTGGATTGTTTTTCTCAACCAATACAATTACAAAAGCCAATTTCCTGAGCTTGAATTTCATCTAGTTTGTTTCCTGCACAGCCATCAGCAAATACTCCTCCCTCAGCCAAAGGCTTTGAATGCTAGTCATCTATCACTTTCTTTTTTGAGTGTCTATCATAAAACTGTATTTTAACAGTGTCCTCTTTCTAGGTCAGCGCTTTGGAAGTGTCAAACATACTGAGGGGAAAGAAAGATTTCTAGTTGGGAGCAATTCTACCTTGAGTCAGTGTTCATGTAGCTTATTGTGAAAAAAGCTCAGGCAAAATTTTTAAAAGAGAATGCAAAAGGCAAGGAAAAATGTAACCATAACCTACATTATCCATATTTTCATGTCTCATAGATTATACAAAATCAATTCTAGCAGTAGAAGTACAAGAACACTAGTCAAAGCTTATGTAGAGGGAAATGGAGATTGTAAAAACCTAGGATATTCCCATTGTGTCATATGAGACAGAGTTCCATACTGGTTTCATTTTGACACAGTATCAGGAAGGAGACATTCAATTTCATTATCTTCATCTAGATTTCTTTTTACATGCTATATTGATAAAAGATAATATCTCATTTCAAAACCAGGAAAGCTGTATTTTCAAACCAGCATCCTGCCAACAAAAGGTTGCCCAAATACAAAATTCCCAGCAGTCAAAATAAAAACAAATTAAACACTGTCCCACACAATTGTCTCTCCAGTTGCTTTGATATGCCCCTTTTAAATGCCCCAGCTAATTCCTGAACAAAGAATTAGGGTCAGAGTTACAGCTTTTAATCTTACTATCTCTCAGCATCCCTTTGGGAGTACAACCCCTTTTTATGTCATGTGTACACAATAAGGCAGGTGCTCTACATGGCAAGCCTCATAGCCCTGGCTGACTTTCCAAGGAATCATTAAAAGCAGCTATTTCTTCCCTGGCCCACACATCTGGATTTCCTACTGCTGAAAGGTGAGCAAAGAGGGACAGATGCAGTTATCTGGCTTTCATGCCAATGTGAAGTTAAGAATAGCGAAGACCAAAACCCAAGACCTGGGAAGTACTCAGAGTTCCACAACATATTTCTCTGTCAGCTTTTTCTCCTGACAAGCTGAGCGGCAAGGTTCCACTGCACGTTTCAAAAGCAGGTTCCCAAATTTCTTCCAGGCTCCCATGGAATTTCTTCCCAGTTTGACTCTAAAGGAAGTATATGCTTTATTCAACTAGGCACCTTTTGCACAGGACTTCGAAAAAAGGCTAAATACGTCAAATACTCTGTCCATTCTTACCCTCTTAATTACCCTTTCAGGTGACTAAGCTACCAATTCCCATGAGGTGGATGGACATCTTGCCAAGGGTGAAGTTCTTTATGGTCATGGAAGTCCCCTTCTCCTTAGCCAAAAATGCATTATCTCAGGTGATTTTCTCTAGTTCATTCAATGTTTAAATCAATGTTCTCTACTGCCAGGTCAGTATCAACACTTAGGAAATGTTATCGTAAAGTAAGGGTAAAGATGCAAAAACCAAATTCATGCTCCAGATGAAGTTTGCTGAAAGAGAGACAGAACAGAGTACCAAATCTCAGATGCTATCCACAACACAAGGTTGTAACTTTTTTTTTTTTTTTTGGTTACGCAGAAGATTGAAGGTTTTTGCTTCCCCATGCCTTACTCACTTCAGACATCGCTTTCATGGTTTTTTTTCAACTAACTCAGGTGCTACACTCTAAAGAATTCACTCCCATTTTTTCCAGGACCTAACACAGATTTTATTAGATATTAATGCAAGAGGCTTAATCTGAGATGATTTTAAAACAGATTTCCATGGGAGAAGAGGATTGAAATCTAACCCATGTAGGCAGTTTACCTTCTTCTGCAGAACTGTCTTGAATGAAGAGTTTCAGCCTTTGCTTTAACTTTGTAAGAAGATGCCATAAATGCCAGCCTCCTTTTAAGGTTGAAATATCTCTGTCTTTTACTGTCTTGTATCCTCTTTTCCCTAATGGATTGTATAATACATCTACCAGTACTCTTTTATTAATACAGATTTATTTGGAGTCATTCAGTTCTACCATATTAGCAGTGATTCCTGATATCTGGAGGCTCTTCTAAAGCCATAACTCAGAGGACTGATTGAATTAGGGGTAAACTTTCTTCAAGTGTTGTAGTAGAATGATAAATATGATGGAAATTTCACAGAATTTAAAAGTAAAATCAAGTTCTGCACAATGAGATGAATTTTGAGGTTCCCCTTCAAAAAATTAAGTAATCAGTTTCATAGTGTTAATTACAATGGATTACTAAAAGTTAAATTAATTTTCAATTTTAGGTTGTTTGAATGAGAAGTCCAGTCACCAAGTGATAGACTGCTAATAACTTTAAATGTTTTCTTAAGTCTTTCATTCAGTCCCTTGACATAGATTAGATCACAATATATTTTATCATCTCTGAAAGTGGAAGAAAAAGCACTGGCTTTGCTTTGCTGATGTTAGGGATAAAGAAACACACATTAGTCAGTCAGTAGCTGACTTACAAAAACCTCATAAAGGTGCTTTACTAACCAGAGATTATTTTGTGCTGAAGTATCACACAGCAATTCTGATAGGTGTAAATAGCTAATAACCATTGTAGAAAGACTGGTGCTAGAGCTAACATAGATTTCTTTATACTGATTCAGGTACAGTGGTCTTGTGTGTACACAGGGATCACTATGCAAGATATTTCTGATGGTCTCTGCTTACTACAAACCAGCCTTTCAGTATCTGTATGCAGCAAAGATCTATCTGTACTATCTACACTTCAGTGCCATCTAATATGAGGACATATTTCAGATATATAACTGTAATTGCAAGGTAGATGGGAAAATCTGAATCTTCTGAACTTTCAGGAACAAGTAAAGCAGAGCAGAAAAAAACCAGTATTTTCAGAAGCAATCTTTTCCATTTTGTCACTGTGGCATCAAAGAACCAAAGCCTACTGCTCTGATGCTGCTGATAATGAACTTGTCTAGTTGAGTTGGGTGCTGGTCCTGTGTGGCTCATCTTCTGTACCACTAACTGATTTTTGGAAAAGGTTGGGATTTTCAACACAAATATCTGTTTTATGCTTATTGTTGCCTGAAAACATTAAATTAGCTTAAATTTCTTCATTCACAAATTCAGAAAAGTCCAGTTTCATTTTTAGTTCATTACTGAGATTAAAAAAAAAAGTTTGTTTTAAATAATAATAATAAATAAAAATCAGCAGGGAATACTGGTGTAACATTAGGAATCAATCTGTGAAACACTGATTTGGGGGCAGAAACCTGGATTCATACCCATTTTAAACAGCTAAAGAATTAAAACTGCAGCCAAATATTAACTCAGTGAATGACTGATACTTTAGCAAATTAACAAATGACCATATTTTAGGTCATTTAAGAATTTTCTGGCAACAATATAGAGAGAACACGTATTTGTGTTTAAAAGCACAGGCCTCTTGCATTTCAGAAAAAGGGCAGGGTGGATAAGGCCGTAGACACAGATACATGGACTTAAAGGAAATCAAGACAAATCCCAGAATTTCTGGCAACTTCTCCCATAGCCTTTTTGGCCAGATCTATGCTGCCTTTAAGAATCATTCCAACAAGGACACATAAAAGTGTCCATCTATTCTGGCAGTGCTTGAGGCTCTTACAGTTCCCCTAGGCAGCACAGTGCATAGGAACCCTTTGGACCATTCTGAAACAAGATCATCTTCCCTTTGTCCAGCCACTGACTAATGTGAGATACATCTAAAACATAACAGTCAAGTATAAGGAACTCTGCCTCACTCCTGGAGTACCGAAAATTGTTTTCATTTTGCTAAGTGTCAGGGCTTGCAGAAATGTCTCTGAATTATTAAAATCATTTCACTACTGAGAATGAGATAATAAAGAATCATATTTCAGAGCAGTGTCCCTGAGCTGCCATTGATCCAGCTGTTCTGTATGCCCACTTGTACACAGATTTCAAAAGGTTAAGACAAAACTGTATGGCATAATGACAATTCATATTTATTCTAATTGCCACAATTTAGTAGAAAATTACTTTCGCCAATAAATCACTTTCAACCATTCTTTCTCAAGACAAAGCCAGGCTTTATCACAAGGCCAGCTGTCAGGGATTGTTTGTTCTTTAAAGTTACAAACTTTGGATATATAAAAACCCAAATGTCATTGTCACTGTAAGAGTCTTTTAGAAGAGTAAGAAGAGTTGATCTGTCCAACAAAAGAAACACAAAAATAATACTGAATGCTTCAATTCCTATGATTCATATCTGTTTTCACTTTCAAGAACTTGTTTCATTCTATACCTGCTGAAATGAAACAATACATATATTTCACATCTGTAACACACAGGACTGTCTAATTTGGGACTCAAAATTGATATTTTTACATCATGAAATATTATCAGAAACAACAGATTATGTGGCAATTCAATTTCTTTTTATCAGCTAAAGAATGGAAGTAATTTTCTCTATGGCTGATCTGTTCAGAAATTTATTTTAAATGCTGTCTGCTGATCCTCTTGCCTCACTTCTCTTCCCTTAAAAAAGACCATAAAACCCCGAAAGTAAACAAACTGTTATTTTCTGTTGCACTAACAAGTACATTGAATCCACACTGGCTGTCCTGTTACTTAATATTGGAATCAGTGAGCTTATGAGTCATTATTGCCTAATATGTCAAAACCATTTCAAGGGGGTTTAATGCTCATGTATCTTGTATATATCATAATGTGAATGGTTCTTTGGATTCTCTCTGGGTTATGCAATAAATATATAAACTGAAATGTTAAGAATTCCTAATTTGTAGTTCACAGACATTTTTATTATTTTTTTTTAAATTCAGATGTGAGACTGTTCCAGAGAGATATAAAAAGAAAAAAATGAAAATCTGAAAAATCCCCTTTTCTTAAAATTTCAGTCCCTGAAAAATATTGTTCATTTTTCATCTAGGATTGTTCTTTTTTAAGAGGTATTCTTGGACTTGTGCTTGGTGCTCAAACCTCTAAAGAATAACTAGCTAAAGGTAGATGTTTCATTTGCTCCTAACTTATTATTTGTAAGATCTCCTGTTAGGCCCAGACCTTTCCAAAACAATTCTGGCATTTATGATATCATTGCTGAATTAAATTTGTTCTATAGGGTCCTGAAGCTGAAACCACAGCAACAGATTGCAGCTTCCTTTCCTTTTATCCTCAAGGAACATATTGCATTAATTTTAAATTGGTTTACTCTCATCTTCTGAGCACAATATGTGGTATTGTTGTAAAACTATGAAGTTCTATATAATCTTGAGACCAAAATTAAATGTTACATAGTGTAGTCTCTCTTCCTGTATGTCACAACAGCAGCATGTATCACCAAGGATATCCAAGAAGAACAGTGCATCTATAAGCCAATAGTTATTAAGGAGGGAAAGTAATTTCTTTCAACAGTCTGAGGCATGCCTGAGTCCAATGATATTTATGAAATTAATGTCTTGCCTCTTTGGCAAGAGACAAAAAGGTTAATTTGCTATATACATAGATTTTCAAATCAGAACAATTAATTAATCTGGCTTTCAGTATAATGTAGACAACAGAGCCTTAAGCCAGTATCTTCTGCATTGGTTTCTCTCTCTCATCCCTTAGGCAAACCACCATGCTTTATTGTATTAAAGCGTGTATACACGCTTTACGTATTAAAATATCAATATAGCCCAAGACTTCTGAAAGAACTCATTTCAAATATAGGAAAACAAAATATAGGCAGAGTTGAAATCCGGAAGACTTCTTTATGAAGAGCAACCTTAGTCATATGAGTAGCAACATGTAACATTTTTGTACACCTTCAAGGACTTGTAAGTTAGCGATAAACTCTAAGAGGCTATCAGGTGAGAGAATCTATGGCTGTTAAGTTGAATACCTCTACCATAAATAGCTTGATGTAAAATTCTCAAATTAGGAAAACTTCCCCTTGCATTTAAAAAGATCCCTGTATTCAGAAAAACTGTGTAAGATCTCTAGGTTAGTTTTACAATTCTAATTATTTCTTGATGTAACTTCAACTTTCAATATACTAACTGCAGGTACCACATATGCACATCATTTTCAACATCTTTAGGAAGAGAACACATTTCAGGAAATATAGAAGGACTGAACATACCAAAGTAATGCAGAGAAGAAAAACAATCTCTATCCTTCCCTGGCATTTCAGAATACACTTATTAAGAACTTTAAAAGTAAGTGCAGCAGTCGATATTGCCTTATCTTAGGGTTTACTGTACATATTAACATTTAAAGAGCTATCAAGCACTAAGTATTACCATTATTATTATTTCATGAGGACAGGGTATAGAGTCAATTTTACTGCTAGGGCAGTTGCCTTCCCTGTTATTCTAGTCTCTTGAATTGCATAAAACTTTTCAATCTGTTAAATTACTTCATTTTATATCAAAGATTTGCCAACTTCTACAAGGACAGGGTCTGGCTGTTTTCCAAACAAGCCTGAATATCCTTACAGAAAAACACACGGACAGATGGCCTTCTTCCCTGCTGATGTTACATTAGAAATGTGCTTGGAGGAAAATTCTGCCAACATCTCTTGAGACATATTTTTGCCTTATTTATTTTGAAATATTATCTAATGTGGTAAAGTTCATTAATACGTTTTATATTAGTGTTCAGTGTAATCTTATTTGATTGATAAAGAATGTTCTGCATTTCTCTATCTTTCTGCAGGGAAAACAAAGCATGCAACAATCTACTAAAGTAAAAACTTCAGAGGAACAGTATTTTTATCAACATTTCTTAATCTATTTTCTTTGATTTAGTTCACTTAGAGTAAACACCACCACCACCACCCACCCCCCCAAAATACTTAGATGGTATTGAAGGACTGCACTCTCAAAACAGTTTTAGCAACCCCAAGTTGATGAAGGTGATCGGGAGTAGTCAGCATGGATTTATGAAGAAGCAACATCTGACCAATCTGACAGCCCTCTACAATGAAATGACTAACTTGATGGATGAGGAAAGAGCAATGGATGTTGTTTATCCTAGGGCTTTTGACCCTGTCTCCCATGACATCATCGTTATAGACAAACTGATGGCCTACATAAAGTGACAATTAGGTGGACTAAAAACTAGCTAAACAGCTGTGTTCAAAAAGTTGTGATCAGTGGCATAAAGCCCAGCCGGAGGCCAGTCCACTAGGGTTATACCTCAGGGATGTATACTGGTGCCAAGAGTGTTTAATCCCTTCAAAAATGACCTGGACAACAGCACAGAGCACATCCTCAGAAACTTTGCATATGGCACAAAACTGGGAGGAGTGGTTAATGGTCGTGCTGCCATTCAGAGGCACCTCAACAGGCAAAGGAGGTCAACAGCCTCCTGAGCTGCATTAGGAACAGCATCACCAGCAGGTCAAAGGAGGGAGATTTCCTTTCTACCTAGCCCTTGTGAGAACCATCTGGAGTACTAGGACAGGTTCTGCACTCCTCAGTACAAGAAAGACATCAACATACTGGAGCAAGTCCAGCAAAGAGCCACAAAGATGAAGAAAGGATTAGACCATCTGTCATAAGAAAAGATGCTGAGAGAGCTGGGGCTGTTCATCCTGGAGAAGAGAAGGCTTGGGGCAGAGGATCTTAGTAATGTCTATAAATAACTGATAAGAAGGACTAAGAAGACTGAGTTAGTCTTGGTGGTGCCTAGTGACAGGTCCAAACTGAGATAGAACAAATACCATTTAGATATAAGAAAAAAGTATATAGTCTGAATGTGATGAAGCACTGCAACAGGTTGCCCAAAGAGCTTTTGGACTTTCCATCCTTGGAAATTCAAAACCTGACTGGACTCAATCCTGGACAGCCTGCTCTAGCTGACCCTGTTTTGAGTGGGGGAGTTGGACCAGATGACCACCAGAAGTGCAATCCAACTGCAGCGATTATACGATTCTATGAACGTAAACAAGTACAGAGTGATAGTAAGTTTTACTCCTTAGGTCCTCACATGACCCTCAATAAAGCTGACATCATTTTCTTTCCTCAGAAGTAAATTAATAAGTATTACAATAAAAATCAATCTGGATCAAGAAGAATTCATGTATTTGTTCATGCATAAAGACCTGTCTTTACTTAAAACCTGCTATCTCACCGTATCTCAGTGAGAAGCTCTTCAAAAGCATATTCCTTAGAACCTTATGTGATCTTCAAGTGGCAAATATGGAGATAAGTTTCCCTCCAGAACTGCATTAGAGACTCTCAGACAGTATTTATTAGTGCAAAACCCCCCATGGATTAGACTGACATTTACAACTGCACCCAAAAAGAACATTTAGGGTGTTCTTAAACTTGATAACCTTCACAGAAACAGGCAGTATCTTATTTGGTCTAGTTACACAGATATTTTACTTATAAAAGTTGTAGGGTAAAAAAGTACTTTGACAAAACTTATCTCTCCTTTTCTGAAGAATACAACAGCCTGGAAATTTAGAATTGTATCACCTATATCGTCATGCTGTCATCTAAATCAATTGACAAGAGTACATTATTTATCAATACTAATAAACTAACTAATATTAAATATATTAATTTAGTGCAACTTATCCATTTGTTCTAAATTTTCTGGTTTTAAATATCAGTACCTTAATGCTATATCTGGCTCTTCCTGAAGAAGTTTAAGTAGATTTATTTACCAAAGACTCCTCAGAAATAACTAATATTCATATCTTGGCACCAGTAGCAAATATTCAAAAGTTATTCCCCATTGAAGGACAGGGAAAAAGTGAGACTAACCTGAAGTGGAAAACAATTATTTGATTTTCAAAATATCTTTGTCTCTTAGTTCCTTTCATTCTGCAGGCTACATGAAACTTTTCCAGTCTTGCTTCAAATCAGATATGCTTTAGCTCTGCAGACTGATAGACTAAGGAGGTACATTACTGTACTCACTAGGTGTGTCACCAAGGAGCAAAGGAGCACTTCAATGAACAGTCATCCTTTGGCATGGAAACTTTTACACACTGAGGCCAACTACAAAGTAATTTCTTGCTTTCAATATAGCATAAGAAGAGAGCTACTTTTGAAGTAAAAATCCATGGATAAATCCATGCCAAATTAGTCCTGATACCAAATCTGAACCAGGGTCACCTACAGCAAATTGCATAAATAAGAGCATCTTTAAGTCAGTACTAAGAGACCAGATCTCTACAGGCTGTTACCAGAATCACTGGGGTACTAAGGTACCTCCAGGACATATTTGTACCTACCATATGTTTTCAGTGCAGATACGTAGCACAGTTTTGTTTTATATATCTTTTTCAAAACACTTATTAAAATATAAAAAATGCACTGTTCTTATTTAAACATACCCTCTTATTACAACATATGAAACCCAAGCTATAACATATAAACTGTGAGTCATTATTGCAAACAAGCTTATACAGGGACTTGATTTTACTATGTTTCCAGCAGGGAATCAGCAACAGAGATTTATATGGGCTTTTCCTGAGAAATCTCTACAATTTTTAGAGAAGAGAAAGGGAACGGAGGCAGAAGGACTGGAACCAAAACTGACATCATGGAGTTAGGAAAGATGACAGGGTCTGAAAGATTGGCTATGTTCAGATTTCTTTTTTTTTTTTTTTTTTTTTTAAAGGCAAATCAACTATCCTACATCTGGCAAGGAAATTGTTTGGTTTTAATTAATTTATTCATATGCTGCTGATTCATAAGCAGTCATAAACCACCAAGAATTACCATGAAAGCAAGAAATAAAAGAAATTGAGGAAAAATCACTTGTTCTAACAGAGCCAAGTGTGGTTTCTATAGGAATGTTTAGGCAATAAGATACAGTTCTGTTCTTAAACTGGTACCAAACACATAAAAAAAATAAAAAAAAAAATCATACAATCCTTGACAATCTGTGTTCAAATTCATCTAAGGATTTAAAGGTGAGGTGCAAAAAAAGCACCAAATGTCTTACATAAAGGCTAATTTGAAATCAAACCTATCCCATAAAAATCTATTTAATCCACTCTGGTACCTCAGGTACCTTCAGTGTTTTCCTTTTTTTAAAATTACTTAGGTGTTAAAATTTTTGGTCCTGTCCATATACAAAAGTAAGACTGTCTTGTTTGAACTGAATTATGTAGGTGCCTGTGTCCTGACAAAAACAATTTGGGATTTGTTAACTACTTGTGGTGACTCTTAACACCAACCCACAAATACAGCACTGAGACTAGATGTGTTGATTTTGCCAGTACTGTCACCCAGTTTTTTTATAGTTGATTAATATCTACAGCATTTGCCCAAAAAGTAGGAGATATGGTATAATTCCCTTTTTAGCCTGAAGGAATTCAAACATCTCTCTTTCTCAATTTCCCATCAACTGTGCCAACCAGACTATGAGCAAGAAGATAATGATGGTACTGTGTGTGCCACTCTAAAATAAAATAAAATAATGCTTCATTGTGGAAGGATAGGAATTGTAATTTTATAACCTAATAATTAGAGTGATTTCTAAGTTCCATTGTGCCATGTCCTCAAGCCTCCAGCTGGAAACATCTATGACAAGTCCAACGCAATCTCATAAAGATACTATGCAGACAAACCATATTTAAGCACTAGACACTTCAGAAAACACCAAACTCCTTTCTCCTTCCAAACCCAACCCTGCTGTGCCGTATTGATGACTTTTGACTTGCATTAGAGACATGGTTGCTGCATATGCTTAAGACTGGCCTTCTAGCCTGAAAAAAAACCTGAAGCAAGATTTTAAAAGGTTCACTAATTTATTTAAAGATTTTCTTATTTCATCTTAAATAATCATAAAGAATGAATGAATGTTTACATTTTTACCAGTCAAATCTTTAGTTAATTGATATATACCTAACAATAACTATTTAAGGCCTAACATTCAGAGGAGTCCTTTTTGTTGTTGCTGTTTATACCTAACCACTCTGTTATTTAATTTAGATGTTCTAATGCATGCCTACAAAATTAGCCTTATAATTGGTAATATCATAGAATGGTTTGGGTTGGAAGGGACCTTTAAAGGTCATCTAGTCCAACCCCCTGCAATGAGCAGGGACATCTTCAACTAGATCAGGTTGCTCAAAACCCCATCCAGCCTGACCTTGAATATTTCCAGGGATGGGGTATCTACTACCTCTCTGGGCAACCTGTTCTGGTGCCTCACCACCCTGATCATAAAATTTTTTTCCTTATATCTAGTCTGAATCTACCCTTTTTTAGTTTAAAACCATTACCCCTTGTCCTATTGCTACAGGCCCTACTAAAAAGTCTGTCCCCATCTTTCTTATAATCCCCCTTTAAGTAGTGAAAAGCCACAATAAGGTCTCCCCCGTGCCTTCTCTTCTCCAGGCTGAACAACCTCAACTCTCCCAGCCTTAAATATCAATTAGTATGCCTATTAACTGCAATGCTAATACTGATTTGACAACAACAAAGATTGAAAAGTCTCTTTGAAAGTCATGGCCATATGTTGTCACCAACCATGAACTTGGTTTGCATAGTAGCTGTACGATTTAAAGGCTGTTACTACAAACATCAATAGTGAACTACCACTTCAAGTTCTGCTCTTCAGGAAAGAAAAAAATTATAAAATAATATATAATGCAGATTATAAAATAATATATAATGCAGATTCAAAGCATTTGGATTTCTGCTCCTATTACTTTGCCTGGTAATGTTAACGGATAAACACCTTTAAAAAAAATCTGATTTGAGTAAAGAAAAAGTTAACAAAACAAAAGCCAATGGAAAAAACATAATTACATTAGTACAAACTAGCAAAACCCAGAAATCTCAACTACAATTTTCTAATTTTCAGAATAGTGGACTGCAAAACCAGCAATTTAATTTATTAATCTGAAACACAGGAAATTCTAGGAATGCAGAAGTATGTTCTCATCCATTTCAATACCTTTGCAACACAAAACTGGAAAAAAACCCCATTTATTTTGTTCAAGATTTATTATCTTTATTAATAATTTATTTATTCATTACTATTATTTATTTATTCAATTCCAGATTTCTAATATTTTGGAGAAATAATGAATCCAGTTATCAGTTGTACTCACTAACCTTCTGTTGGAGAAAACTGAGAAGTATTACTTGGCAAAGGCCCTGGAAATGAAGCAGTATGGTCCTCTATAAGTTTACTGCCTTGCTGCATTGCAAAATCAGAGCGATCATGGGTGAATGCTCTTAGGAAGAAACCAGGAAGGACTTTTATGGCCATGGACTGAATGAACTGCCTCCTTTAGTAGAAGCACTGCAGTTCTAAATGTGTGCTGGCATGTAAACGCGCTTACACTGCAAGTATCCAATAACCTTCGGATACTGTGGTGATCAGTCCAGTAGAGGCAAATTTCCCTTTCTATTTATTTAATCAAATAAATGGCTAAAAATGGGGAAAACACAGATGTGTTGCTTTCATGTTATTCTTTCTTACCATCTATTCAAAAAGAATTAATGTCCCATTGAGGGCATTTGTGGGTTTGCTCTATGTCTTGGGATCTGATCCAGTGGATGTGTGCATTGACCTGGAGGGACAGTGTTTTGCAAAATATGTCATTGTGATGTCTGTTCAGTCTTTATCTTTACTTCCAAGACAAGCTCAAGTAACCACCGTGACAGTGGCTTAAAATATGGATTAGGAATAACATAGGATTGAAATACTGATGACTCCAATCCTTTAAGGGCTGGGATACTCAGAAAAATTACCTTGGAGGACTCCCCTGAAGATTTTTGTTATGTGCAGCCTGATGGAACATGTCTACAGAATAAAGCAGATCTCTTGAAAGCTGCTGAAGTGGTGAATGATGATGGAGCACCAGAGGGTACAAAAGCTTGCCTCACAGAGGTCACTGCAACTCCCCAAAAGAAGTCAGTTTAGTAGACTTCTAAGTCTATACTTTGCAAGCACAGAGGAGAGTGGGAAAAAGAAAACTGAAGAGAAAGAAGAGGAACTGAAATGAAGACCGCTATGGACATTACATCATTATCTCTCCCTAGGTCAAGCTTCAAATGATTAACCTCATAGTTTTTCTCTTTTTATAAAAGAATTATATTTATTTAAAGGCTGCAGCCTTAATCTACATAATCATTTCTTCTTAGTTACTGTATATAGGAAAGCATATTTCAGTTCCCAGCAGATTTCTATCTGAATCAGTGTGCATATTCCAAACTATAATGACTCGCTGTAAATGTCCACAGGTGTCTGAGAATCAGTTTACTGTATGTTTTACCCAGACAATATTTAAAACTATGATCAACATATAAGTGACATAACAGTATCATCTTTACTGTTCTTGGTCATCATACCATATCCTCTCTTTTTGAGAAGCAGACAGATGAAAGAGTCATAATTAAAATTGCAGCAAAACATGCATGCATTTCCAGTTCAGGGGGAAGGAGGCTGTGCACATGCATCCAAATAAGCTTATGAGCTTAGCGATGCTCGTTAAACGTGTACTATCTTTATTGTGAGCTCAAAACATCAAGACATCTAGCCAGTGTTGACTAGATAATACTCTAAAATCCCTGGGAAGCACTCCCATTAGCAGATGTTCTTCCATGAAGGGTGTGAACACAAGGTGTGCAAATCACCTGCGAGTTAAGCATATATTTTGGTGGTATTAGCAGGCAGTCGGGAAAGGATAGGCAACTTCAGTCTTTCCTCTTTTGAAAATGTTGAGAAAAAACAGAGGGAGCACTCTGAACATGTTTGGCTTTGTAAAAATTGTTCAAGGGAAAGGAAGAAGCAGCTGCTAGAATCAAGATTACAAAAATAGTATTCTTATTTGGTTGTTTAATGAAAGTATCTGAAGCTTAAGACATACAGTTTCTTTTAAAATGAGTAAGAACTAGATATAGAAAGACAGAATTAGAATCCAAAACTATCATTGACAGTTTGCACTGGCTGGGGATGAATTCTGCCACAAGGATGTACAGTACTAGAAGATGTGAGATAACAGAAGACAGAGGACCTCTGACCTCTAAAACACGTTCACTTTGAAATGTGAAATAGATCCCAATATTCTAGAATCTATATAGCAGTGGTTCTACTGCTGTCATGAAATTACAAAAAAACACTCTGACATACAGCTCTTGCTATCTATGTCTACTGGCAGGTCTATAGAGAGGTCAAAAGCTTATTATATATATCATTTAATCCTTTTGCTCAAGTGGCAGAAATTGAATGGAGAATCTGAGCTCTATCCCTGACAATGACCTTGCTAAAGTAGGTATGATTTTGTATGATAAAATGTAGAGAACTCTTTTTTTCATTTTGCTTTTTTTGTTTAACAAGGAAATCAAACTAAAGAAGTGAAATAGTGTTAACACAGCAAAGTCAAGAAATCATGAAATTGCCAAATTATCATGGCTTGTGCAAGTTTAAACCATCATCTTTTTTATTTTTGCACTCTACTACAACAATCATTCATTACATGATTTCATACGTTTTCTCCTACAGGTGTCATTCTTATGAAGTCTATATATAATATATGAAAACCGTGCACTAGAAGACTGCTACACTTAGGGTCCATGCTTAATTTCTTGTAATTGTTGGAAGGTACAAAGAATGGTGGTGGTGACCAGATGAGGATAAAATACCCTTAGAACTCTGGATTCACTACATGCATCTGCCAGAGTTTTCTGTTTACATTTTGGTGTTAATGTGTTTTGGACCTTTTCAATATTCCAGGTCTTTTATGTATTTTCCTCCTCCAGAATCACACTTAAATTGATATACCAGAAAAGTCTGCCTGGATTCTAAATACATTTGCCAAAAGAATAAGAAGGTCATATATAGTAAAGTTTTTTGTATCCAAGTATCTATATCCTCCTTTCTGTTCCCGCTCCATCAAATGAAACCTGCCAGTTCTATTTCTGTTTATACCTAGTCTTGATATTCTTGTTTAGTTAATGTCAGGTGAAAAAATTGTGCTTTTCCTTACATGCTTTGATATCTGTGACTGCTCTGCAAAATTTTAGTCCTAAAGATAATGTGTTGATTTTTTAAAGTCTGTTTAAAATTTCTCAGTGTAATTCCTTTACCTCACAGGACACCATTGCAGTGCTATTCTGCTTGAGGCAGACTGACTCTCTTTGCAGGATATCAAGAGAAGGCAACATTTTCCTGTGGTAAGAATATCCCATTTGGGGGCTTCTATTGTGTTAGTTTGGGATCATGATTAGACTTACTTGCTTACTTCTTATCAAAGACTGGAAACTGTACTTGATAAGTCCAATGGCAATGTAAGGGTTTGTATGAACTGTTAGAGAAAAAGGACAATTATTCCTTTAAGTCTTTTCCCACTCTATATTCACCCCCTCTTCCCACCACATATTTGGGAAAAATGGAGAGATACCATCTACCTCAGCTAGATAAACCACTGCTTTCTGTAGTCAGGAAGAGCAAACATAAACTAAATCTCTCCAGTCCAAAACACAGAAGCAGTTTATGGTTAGTAGGAATTTCTGAGACAGGAAAGGATTAGCATCACTGTGGGACATGTGTTATACAAAGAGAGTACACCATGCAGATGAGAAAATGGAAATACTTTTCAATGGTGCGAGGAAGCACTTTTAATCATCTGGGAACTGTGTTTGGAGTGAAGATGAGTCAGCCCTATACACCCTTCATATTCTAGGGATTAAGAATCAAATTTTGATGAATGAAATTTATAGAAAGGCATTTACACTAATGAGTTGAGCAAACTCATCTTAGGAAATTTTAGAGGTGTCTGAAAACATTTCAAAGTTCATTTTAAATCTCCAAAATTTTACTTGGATCATGAATTGGAACTGAGGTGCTACTTCTCCAGGTGAATGCTCCAAACACTCACCTGGTCATAGTATCACATTAATGAGCACTTAATCATGATTCCTCCTAATCCTCAGGAATATTTAATTATTTATGCAAAATGAAACAGACTCAGCAAGAAAAAAATTTTAAAAAAGAAAAAGAGAGAAACACGGAATAAGGGAGAGGGGGAAAGGAGCAAATAAGAGAGGAAGGGGGGGGAGAGTGTGATAAAAAGTGAAAGAGGGAGAGGGGAAGTGGGACAGAAAGCCACTGCAAAATGCCTCATAACTAATTAAATATCTTGTTATTCTGATTTCACAGTCACCTTCCCAATCAGAAAGATTGAAAATGCAAGCAAGGTTTCATCTGCTCTTCAGAACAAGTGTATTTTAACCAAAGAGAAATTGGGATCCAAAGTGAAAAAAAACATATTTCAACTATGAGTTTTAGAGGAACTTCAAAACAAGTTAACAACTCAAAGACGAGATGCAGAAAGTCAGCAAGAAACTAATTCAGTCACTCTCACTAATGGCGTGTAATATCTTAACCATCAAAGTTTCATTTTCTTTCATTTCTTAAAATAAATACATAGGAGAACCTAAAAAGAGCAAGATTTATGGGGTAGGACTGAACTTAAAAGGACAAGCTAATATATGAGAAAAACACAACAAAGTCACAGCGGTTCTACAAGACTACTATGTGTTCCACACTAGTTATTATATATAAAAGCTAGCTGAGAAAAAAGTTATTGCATAAAGCATAAATTATGTAGACTCAAATCATTATTAGTTATTGAACAAGTAAGACAGTAGCATTAGCAGATGGGTGAGAAAACAGAAGTTCTCATATTGTACAGTACCGTAAGTTGTTTACAGATACTAAAAGTTGAAAATACCTAAAAACATAAATTGAAGCTAAAATGTCATGGAAACTTTGCCTGACAAAAAAATGCTCTTAGAATACAAAAATCCAGACTCCACTAATGTCAGTCATATTAATAAAATTCTATAAAAGCTTTTACAAACTCCAGGAAGGGAACCAAAGGCATATGCCTTTAGTTACCTACAGGTTAATGTTAATTGACTACAGTTTTTAAAACAGAATGTGATGTTTTCTGGTTGCATTTAAGCCAACCAGAGATAAGATGATGATCAGCTAGTTATCTACTAAAACCACTATTTGTGCCAGCTATGAAACATCACAAAATATTTCAGAGCATTGCTTCTATATCAACAAAAGACTAATTTATTTTCACTGCTGTTTTGATTGCCTCCCCCGTCCTTCATAAATACAAATAAAAAAATAATGCAAGAAGCAGCTCTAAAGTCTAGGTATGCAATGTGCACACTCTGCTGTGGAAACAGTGAGTCTCTGAAATTTGCTCATGCTATAATAAAGTACGTTTGCATAAACGCAGAGTAATTGAATAAGGTAACAGGGACAGTGGGTTTAAGTGATGCAAATCAGAGACAGGTTTGAACGCGTATTTCAACCATTCTTAAAATATCAGCTTAAATGCACTTGAGATCAAAGTTGGTCTATGATTTAAGCAGAGGATGAACAAATGGTGTCCCAAGAAGGCTAGCATGTTTAAAGTGCACTGCCTCTATAGTTCAGTAAATATTTAAAAGCTGCTAGCTGCTATTGATATTGTTTCAGATAACATTCAACGTTAAATTACTAAGGACTTGATAGAGCCCAGCACAATCAGATAAACCTATATTATTAGATAAAGGCTGCTGGTTACAATTGCACTTAGGTGCAGCAGGTGAAATCTCACTGCAGCACATTTTATAATTAAGAATAACCTTTGTTGAATTAAATATGAAAAGATAAGTTAAAATCAGAACAACTGCTCTTTTGAATTATTAGGCTGATGAATACAAAGTATTTTAGGGTATCAGTGGACTTCCAGCTTTTCAATTTATAAAGTTTTTTATCAATAAATCAGTTACATTATAGAAGTTGTCAAAAAGCTGGAGATTGGAGCTGTTGGCTAACTGATAGCTGACTTTTTCATTTCCACTGATGGAGATGAAATGCTTCAACAGAAGCGTTTATTCAAAATAAGCCATCAACAGAAAAAAATACCTGACAATTTAAAGTGTTGGTATTACTGTCTGTAGACTTTAGAGTTAATACTTTGGCTTCTGTTTTAGTTGCACTGTTTCAAAGCTCTGATAAAAACCCAGCTTATATAGGAATCTCATTTTAAAGATTTTAAAATAATGATATTAACTAAAAACATTTAAAAATTAAACTAGTGATTTGAAAGTGCCTATTTCTGACAGGAGCTAAATTAGATAGACTGTTGAGAGTTTTGTTGTTGGTTTAAGTGGAAACAGAATCAAGACTATAATGCATAATACATTGAAGGAAACTTAGGGCCTCTCTTTCCCTTCTGTTCTAATACATTAATGAGACATAGCTAATAAAGCACAATGTCAACAAATTTAAAATATTAAGATTTTTTGGGGGGTTGGGCAAGGCAAGTGTTTGGGGTTTTTTTACAAAACAAATAATTGACCTAAGAGAATTACTAGGGATACACAGCAGTCTACATAGTTTAAGAAAGGATTAGAGATTATCACAAGGAAACAGAACACCTACTGCTACAATAGATAATAGATATAAAAAAAAAGAAAACAAGCTATCTAAATTTTCATATTGCAGGTTCTGAATCAGTCGTTAAGTGTCAGAAATTGGGAAGACTGAAGAAGCATAATAATTAAATATCATACAAACTTCTGTGATTCACTCTCAAGGTTTCTGTATTGGACAATTCTGAAGAAAGAAAACTAGAACAGCAAATTAGTTATTAGCATTAACTACAATGGTAACTATTGTGCTCAAAGGCATTGCCAGTGAATATTACAATAATTAACTTTTTTTTGGCATCTTTCATCTGGTATTTTAAGTTCAGTCTAAAAAAATTAATTTACCCTACACATACATCTACCTTACATCTATGGAAAATTATTAATTTTCATTTACAAAGGAGGAAGCAAACCTAATATATTATGGAGTTAGCTCAAAACCTTAGTACTTAACAGCAGTTGTATTTCAATGAAAATCTAAGCCTTATCCATTATTTCTTGCTTTCTCCATAGAGGCCTCCTTATTCTAAAATCCATAAGAAACTACAAAGTTAGCAAATCTACTGAAAAAGAATGCTGTAGGTATATACTACTACTTACCAAAAGCAAAAAAACCCCACAAACAAACAACTGCCACCCCCCTCGCCCCCCGCCTAGATTCCTCCCCTAATACCAGGGGTTGTTTTTTTTTTTTTCTCCAATATTTCACTGGTTTTAGTTGTAAACTGAAAACCAGATATGACTCAAGAAATATCAAATTCTTCGAAGATAAACACTAAATGAGAATCTTTTCCAATTCCTTCCTACCTGGGCATGCAAACATAAGCATAGTTAACTTCTGCAAGTCTTTACAAGTTATAATCTAGCCGATCTTACTAGCAACATGATACATTTACACGCAATAAATGTATTTCTCTGATAATTATTAATCTAAAAGTATTTAGATCTGTCAGGATTTGTATTGGGACTGAACAACATTAAATACATAAACTGAAAATATTTCAGACTGAATCCTTACTTTGTTCAAGTCAAATCAAGCTCCCAGAGTTTTAACAAAAGTATGATTACCTATTTTATGTAGTTGATACAGAAAAAAGCAAGGTCTTTATTTGACAAGGTTTTCAACGTATTTATCTGTCCCACTGATAGTAACACCTCAGGTTTGGTAAACTTTTTCTAAATTACACTGTTTATATTTGGTCCATTTGCTGGGCTATTTCAATTCAATTAATGGTTTTCAGCTGGTGTAAAACTAATAGCTCAAGGTTGGCACATAATTTCCTTTTTTTTTTTTTTTTTTAAATTGCCTTTTCAGTGTGTCCTAATGGGGTAGGTAAGGGAGGAAATCACTACGAATGATGCCTAGAATTTCCTGTAAGAATGAAAGGCAGGAGCTTCTGAGAATAACGTAAAATTTATACAAGAGGAGAGTAGGAGTGAGAGATACCTGAAGTTTGAGGTGACCACTCAGTACTGTGGCTCTTGCAAGAGACAAGACATGGGGCACAAATAATTAATTTTTCATGAAAAAAACCAACATGCTGGTATTGTAATTAAATATTTCAACTGATCATATGAACCTTTATGGAAAAGTCATCTTTACAGATTCCTGCCAAGTAACCACTTACTTTCCTAACCTGAAGCACAGAAATCACTCACGTATGTATAAATAAATTTAGATTGATGATTTTGTTTCACTTACACTGTATGCACACTGGGGAATCACACTTAAGAAACTTCTGGCTCTGAATGAGCCTTCACATTTTAAAATACAAATTCTATTGGATGCTTTGTGTCCAACATTGTATCTGCTTGAAATGGCATGGGTGTTATTTTACTGTCACATTGGCCTGTATGCTAATATGTCATGCTTTTTGTTGAGCATAGTAATGGGAAGGGAAAATTTCCCAGATCCTGCCTCCTCCTCCAGCTAAGGAATAATATGCATACCTGCAGTACAAATTGGATCATTTTCAAAAAACATGAAAATTTTCCAACAATTAAAAAAAATTGCAATGCTGGTGGTCCACATTAAACAAAGCCACACCTAAAATTGCAGACACAGGTTCTTAGAGTCAGGAGAACATGGCCAACCTCAAGGTAAGTGTGGATCCAAAGGCCAGACAAGAAACAGCTGTAGCTTCCTCCAGTAAAGGGTGAGAGGAACAGAGACCAACTCAGCTGACACAGTCCTTTATCTTTCAAACCAAAACTTGCACCTACATCAGAAAGCACTATTTGCCAACTTCTACAATTCCAAAATGCAAAATAAGACTCAAAAGAACAAATACTTTTTCACTGTATAGAACTTCTTCCTGAGACTGCTAAGCCAACTGGTCAAAGTTCTAACACCTTCTGTAATCAGCGTTTCCAAGTTGTCCAACTCTAAGAGAGTTAGAAAGTGCCTTTCATTTCTTGCCATTCTGTAAAAGCATGAGAACCAGGTAGGGCCTCCTCACTTATTGTGGAAATTCAAGAGGTGCCTGGAAACAAACTAGTTAGGACCTGTTACAGAAAATCAGATGAAATTTTGAAAGAGAAAGAATTTTTAAAATCAAAATTAGAAAAAAAAAATCCTTTCCAGAAAAAAACCACATCAGCTTACTGACCACAGTCCTCTTGACTCAAATCATCCTGACTAAGATCAGAGACTTGAACATTAATCTCCCACAGCTCTACGTCTGGGATGAGGATCACTTTCTCCCTCTTACACACGCACAGAAGTACGTGCACACAGAGAGTGAGAAAGTTTTGGATTAATTCTTGCAGACGATAAAGATTAATTCTCATGGAGGATAGAGAAAAAATAACATTTCATAGAGAGGGGAAGGCAATTCATAAGTTGTCTGGCTCCAGTAAATCAATGACACCTTTGGTTGCTCAGAACATGGTACACTTTGCATACTGTTTTTATGATCAAACTTTATTCACTTTTGAAAGGGAGCAAGCAAAAGAAGCTGTAGGAGACATCAGGCCTGTGAAAATGTTATAGGATGTGATGTTGCATTTCTAATGCATTTTTGTAAGAAATATGGTATTATGATGCTATAAATACATTTGCTGAGAGACAGAGCTTACTTGCACTATTGCGGAAGGAAACATTTGAGACAAGCAGGATGAATTGAATCTTCTTATTCTTCTATCTCACTTTGACAGAGCTGCTGCTTACTTTCAAATGCTCTATTTCTAGTGTTAGTGCTCCTGCCCCCAAAACATCTCAAAGGATGAAGACATTTGCTAGAAACAATTCATAATAAAACTGCTTATCCTTCTTTCCCAATCAGGAGTAACACCATTATCAGTTTCATCTTTTAATGGGGACATTGTATTGGTAGCGTCATTAGCAAAGCTGTTTAGTAAAGCAATAAAATAATGCCAGGCTCTATTCTTCATAGCTTCTGATTAGAAAAAGCATCACATCTCATGAGCAATTTATAGCTCATCAGTCTCAAAACACACAGGAAATAAATTATAAGAGAAGGATGAGCTTAGAATAATGCCTATAAACTTGATTTTTCAAGACAGGAAACAATAACCGTAATAGTAACTGAGGGCACTGAACATTAATGGATGATCTCAGTATGCTTGATATAGAATACTCCATACAAATACAATATTTCTGTTCTTTGTATTAATACCACCATGCCCTAATGTTCTTATTTGTTTACATTGTCTAACAGCACACACGGTCTTTTAAGGTATCTAGCTGTATAACCTTCTGTGAGATAGGAAAGTGCTGTTAGCCCTGTTTTGCAGATCAGAAATTGTGGCGCAGAGGCCATCTTGTCTGAAATACTGGAAAAAACTATTGACCTTTAGAAATAAAGGATGATCCTGATTCTGCTTCTCCTAACCTTTGTACACATCGTAGTACAAAAGCAAATGGCATAAAGATAATATAAGTCTAAATTCTAAGCTTTCACATAACTCCTAGAAATGGTACCTTCTGGTCTCAAAAGCAGTATGAAACATGAAGGCACCGGGGCGGGGGGGGGGGGGGGGGGGGGGGGCAAGATATTCTTCAGAGTAATCTTTTACCTTTAAAGGCTTATCTCAGTCTAAATAACGCAGATTTGTTTACTGTCAAAGTGTCTTACCAACTTTACCCTTCATTCTTGCCTTAAGGCGGAAGACCAAAACATACAAAAGGTTAGGCAGATACTTGTTGAGTTTCCCAGCTTTGTACAATAATGATTTCTTTTTATTCACATGTTTTTATTCACAATTTATGACAAAATCACACACAGTTTAGAATGGCATTTCTGTTTGTTAAAAAAAACCCAAAAGAAGTAAAACACTGAATTAGCAAAGATTCTTCTAAGATACTGAAAGAAGACTGATAAAAGCTTGCTAAGCTAGAGGTCTAGCACACGTAAGTCAGCACATATAGCATATGTAAGGTCTACCGTTTAGGAGTAGCCATGTAAAAAAAAAAAAAATTGCACTAATAAAACCACTATGTCCATCAAAAAAGCAGATTTCCCACCAAAAATTAAATGAATCAAAAGGGTTATCTCATGAGGACAATGAAAATAAAAAAATATATCTATTTCTCAAAACATTATGATCCTGAGACATTCAAGTGATTTGTAAAATAATTTCTAAAATGTGTTTCTTAAACATAAACTAGATACCTGAGGATACAAAAGAGGCTGAATAAAAAAGCAACCAAACAAAAAAGGATGAAATCCTTTAGCTAGGAAAAGCTGAACTGCAAAGGAAAGTGATGTACAATGCAATTGTTCACCACACGCTGACTGATGCCCTGTTAGTCCCCGAGTGGCGATCCCCCTGCCCTCACTCCCCCCAGTTCCTCTACTAGATGGGACGTCCCATGGTATGGAATACCCCATTGGCCACTTTGGGTCAGCTGCCCTGGCTGTGTCCCCTCCCAACTTCTTGTGCCCCTCCAGCCTTCTCGCTGGCTGGGCATGAGAAGCTGAAAAATCCTTGACTTTAGTCTAAACACTACTGAGCAACAACTGAAAACATCAGTGTTATCAACATTCCTCTCATACCTAACTCAAAACATAGCACTGTACCAGCTACTAGGAAGACAGTTTATCCCAGCTGAAACCAGGACACAGGGAACTATGGATTCTAATTCCATAGAGATTCCCTGCCCACTGAAACTTACTTAAAATAGTTTCTTACCTGTACAGGAAAGCAAAATAAGATTACAAGCAAGAAGAAGAGATATTTGAAGTCTGATATTGTTAAGAGCTTTAAGAAACTAATGAACTTTTAGAGGCCAAAACAAACAAACAAACAAAAAAAGGCTTCTTGTTTACTCTCAAGATAATTTCTCAGTTACATTTCTGGTTTGAAAATTTCAGTCTTTAGAGATTTATCAGTTTTACTTTATTTTAATCATAGAGATCTACCCAAAGTGTCTGTGAGAGAGTGCATTTTCCAGATCACAGCAGAAGACATTAATTAAGCCTTCTGCTTAAACCTCCAGGTGGGCTGACAAACTACTAGGCCTTTGGCTTCTTTTTAAAGAAAGGGAAGCAAATGAAGTGGAATAGCTTGATTAGCAGAAGTGAGAAATTTGTCATACCTACAACATGATCCAATTAGAACAGACCTTTACAATGACACTTGCGGTGCTGAGGACCTAACATTAATACTATTTGTGTTTTTTGAGGTTATACTTCAGCATGTTTCAGCTTAGTTTTGCAGAAAAGGAATCTGGTTTTCATGCTGCAAGACCATGTTATAATGTGTACCAAAGGATAGTATTTGGAGAGGATCAGGAGAGGCACTTCAAAAGCACACTCTAGATGGAAACTGAAATGCTAAATGTGATGATATGGATCAGAGGAGATTCTGTTTTAAAGAGCTAGCATCACATTTGAAAAGGACTGCAAAATGAAGATGAAATTCTGAGAGACTATGCCCAGCTACTGGGAAGTGAGTCATTCACCTGCAATTTATCTTCAAGAACAAATGCTAAATTGGTCTATTAAAAAGAAATATATGAAAAAGTCATGCAAATGTTTGGTTTAATTTTAAAATTATTATTAAATTACTGTAGCAAAACTATTAAAAATCACAAATCTGCAGATCATCAAAATAATGGTAAAAGTGCCTATTGACCTTCATACAATTAAAGGAAACATTCATATGCTTAATATTTTTAGCTATTTGATGGAAGAGTAGTTTGCTTTAAGGGATAAGTGATGCAACAGCAAACTTCCTGTACATGAAGTGGAATTTGACCCAAGTGTACAATTAAATGTATCTCATCATTTCACACAGAAATCCACATAGAAGAAATTGGTAATCTCAGACGGTCTGAAGCAAGTGTCTCTAAGCACCTCATAAAGGATAATTTCATTACTGTTTTAGGACAACTGAAGGGCTTTGGACTCTTTTGCCTGGGCAGGAGGGTCTTTTCAGTCTAACGCTGAAGCATGTGTTAGATTCTAGCTTGGACTCATCCACAGTTAAGGCTTGGTTTATGTTTATTTACTCTACTTGCTGTGTTTCAAGTTTGAACTTGGTTTATTCAATGGAAGGGAATTTAGCAGCAAGGCTATATGATGTTGGATGCATCTGCAACTCCTTTTCAATTATGTGGCACACCTTGCGATCCTGGCCCAACTGCCATGCATACCAGATATCTGCAAGTCTGTATGTCCTTACATGATTCCTATGTAGAAACTGAGCTACATGGGAGATAAGAAGGTGGTTGGTACCCACCTGGTTTTCATTGCACTAAGAGACAGGAACATATGCAAAATAGACAGTCACTGAAGTGAAAACTGGGTGGAGATATTAAGTAATATGGATGTACACAGACCATATTCTGAGTGCTAAACTCAAGGTCAACAACAGATTTATGCCTGTTACTGTTCCAGAAATACACACATGCAAAATGTTCTTTGTAGAATGCCTCATTAGATACTGATTTATACTATTTGAATTCACACATAAAGCATCTGTGCCATGCTCACCAGGTGCCTTTTCCAATATTTTGATTGGCAGTTACACCAAATTGCTGAAATCCACAGATAAAACCCCAGACCAATAAACAACTGCAAACTATAGAAAGGTACAGAACAAATAGCCAGAAATACACAAATCCTAACACCAACTCTATTTGTAGTTAAGAACATTTTTCTTAATGCTCTTCTGACTCTGTGAAGAGAAATTGATAAATGCCTTAAAATGCTAAGACCAAAGTATGAAGTTAAGAAAAAATGTAGTCTTCAACTGGGAGAATATAAACATGGCCTCTTGCAAACTCTACTGACAATATTTCAGATATGCATATCAATTTTCTGTGTTTTGTGTGTGAAAACTTCTGAAGCATTTCAAGCTATTATTTTTCAACTAATGGGAGAAAAACTTTGAGGAAATAAAAAGGAACAGTAAGTGCCACACCTAAGTATAAACACTATTTCCACACCCCCCACACCCCAACATACTTGTCTTTTCCATATACTTACCTGATTTTTTCCCTAGTAGTCAATCACCACCATTTAATATAAGATAAAGAAGCACCACTTCATTCTTGCATCACCTGCTTTCAGGTAATCCCAGCACCTTATCTCTGCAGTATAGGAGTTGTACCAATTCATATGCTAACATATAATTTTCCTCACTTTTGTAAGAACAAAATTATATTGCCCTTATTCATGCTAAACAATCTGCAAATCTACTCCAAAAATTTAATATACTATTCAATATAAACCACAGTGTTTCAAAAATCTACTGCATGCTAGTGGAGTATATCTTGTAAGAGAAGTAGCACCTGCATCTTGACACGCTGTAGTACCACAGATCTAAATAGTCATAATGATATTTTTACTAAAATATTTTTAAACACAGATTTTCTGCTTGTAGAATGTACAATAATTGCTCCTGTAAAAAGCTGATCCACTTTCTGCATTTTCTGTGCTGGCGTTTTGGCTCAGCTTGTCAGGAGAGTTAATTGACATTCCAAAATGCCTACACTTTATTAAAATAACAACACAAGTATGAAGCATTTTCCCTCTGGGATTTTGCAGTTACTTAGTTTACTCAGAAAGAGAGACCACAGATTTATAGGAAGATTCTGATCTGGGGGATACCAATGAAGAAACTCAGAGACAACAATAAACTTTGCCCAAATCTTGTATTTATACATTGGTCTAGCAAAAGAAAAAAAAATTATCTTTCTAGTCATTCTATACTCTTAGTGTAAACTCCAATTTTCCTTTCTACTGATTGTGGCATCTTTCATGTAAATCACCACTGGAGTACCAAGTTTAGTATCAACACAGATTTCACTTTCACTAATAAGAATTGCATACAATAACTTTGTATTTTTTAAAATTATTTAGGCTCCAAACCAAAAGAAAATTCACCACCACCAACCTACACCCATGTTATGGCAACTACCACTTATACTTGCAAAGACTTTAGCAAAAGTATATACTTTAGTAGCTGTTGGAGAATTGTGCATGACAGATTGGCACCCTAAATTAACAAACTTTGTGAACTATAGTTACTTTCTTTGCAGAACAACTGATTTGAATTCAGCTAAAGATACAAATGAGCCTCTGGCTGAAGCCCAAGAACCAACTTCACTGTAAATCCCCAGCTGTTGTTGTAAAATCATAATGCTGAAACCATAATTACCAGTTCCAGTACAGGATGCTAACTTGTTCAGCTGCTTCCTTTAAAAGACTTCTGCTTTCCTTGCGAGTTTTCTTTATCCCAATCCCACCCATGAATTCCAACTTCTAGAGTCTGAAGTTCTGGCCAGTGTTTATTTCTAACTGAATTAAAAAAAAAAAAAAAAAAAAAAATCTTACCCTTAATTTGCATCTATGAGACACAAATAATACATCGCCCAGCAATGCACTAGTTTACTGTTTTAAGGTTTTCTTTTTTTAATTTGAGATCTTATATAGCTTGGAGATTTATCCTTGAAAAACTTACACACTTAGTTACCACCTTAAAATTTTTCTTGAAGTTTAATTCTAAGCTTTTTTAAAAAAAAAATCTCATAGCAAATCAGCAGTCTGATCAACACTGAGCCTTTAAAGTCTAACCTAAAAGAAACAGTTCACATTTCTACAGGCTAGAGTGCATATTGCTGCTATAGCTGAGTTTTAAAATGCAACATAGACAACACTATGCTCACATTTCTAGAGCAGAAGTAGACCCAAGGTTAATACCAAAAGGATTGCATAGAATGCTGTTTACCCAAGATGTTAAGTAAGTGGCATTGCATAGCTATAACAAAGAAGAGATACAACAACAACAACAGAAAAAAAGATAAATCAACTTGGTCACCACTTAAAAAATTTAGGAACTATTTTTTTCAAGAAGACAAGAGACACCGTGTCTTTGATTCAAATTTACATCATGCATTTATTTGACAAGAGGAGGTAACCCATAAAGATATTAACTAGAATTTAGTTGGATAGATCCTTACATAGAGGAAGTTCTGGAAACTTTCAAGCAGACCATAAAGCTTTTTTGAAAGAGCTTTTGATAATATCTTATGATGTAACAAATGGCTACGATTGAACTTTTTTGGTCACCTGCAAATCTGCAGAGTATGTTGATATAAAAAACCTAGAGATTTGAAAAATAAACTTTTACTGTCTTCTGTCAGTTTCTCATTTCCTTAGCTTCACATAGAGGGAGAATATTCTTAATGGGAAAATAATGTTTCACATTTCATAGAAATGTTCCACGGAAAATTGGAACATGGAATATTTTAATGTTTATCTACAAACCCCACAGGAAATTACACTTGAGAAAGGACAGCATAATTAGATCCAAAGTTAGAAACAGGAAGAAAGTATAGAATACATTAATTTGGATGAACTCTGATCTATTTTTTTATTTTTGCTGTAGAATGCACGGTTTTTCAGGTTACTTGTTAAAGATGAGAAGTTACAATTTTCAGGTAATTTTTTTATTTGAAATTTTAATATCTTTTAATAAAATGAGTTCAAAGGAAGTCACTGATCATACACTTAGCTTTGTGCAACTATTTCATGAGGATGCTCTTCAAGTCAGCAAGGCTTTCAACTAATGTTAGTATTATT
The DNA here is from genome assembly GCF_947461875.1 of Haliaeetus albicilla. NCBI lineage: Eukaryota > Metazoa > Chordata > Aves > Accipitriformes > Accipitridae > Haliaeetus > Haliaeetus albicilla. The sequence goes on along the minus strand of NC_091483.1, from coordinate 53,129,658 downwards.
TATCACTCTTGGATGCAGGCCAGTGTCAAAACATGGTCCTTGTTATGGAATAATCAATGCTTCCATTTTATGTTTTCAAATAATAAATTTGAAACTGCTTTGGAGTAACAATGTTAGCAAAGATTCAAGAGCATAATCCATAAGACAATGAAATGTGGTCCTTACTTATTTTGCATCTAAAGAGAATTATTACTCCACCTGTTTTTAAAGAGGGATTGAATTAACCACATAGTGAAGATCTATAAGCAAAAAATACAACTGATGTGTTTCTTGCACTGCCTAAAAAAGGAAAAAGTAAAAGGATAGTTTTTATTCTAAAATATATTACTTGTTGTGCCTACAAACATTTTAGTAATTTGTACTACTTTATTAAAATGCTTGTAGCACTTCTTGTATCTACCTTCTCTACCTTATTTTAACTTGATAATTCGTCATTACAGGTAATGTTGCAGCCACATTGTTTCCTAAAACTGATGGAAGTTCAGCAGGTTTCCCAAGAAATTGATCTCACAGCACAAAAAAAAAGAAATTTTAAAGTCATTGAGGGAGGGATTTCAAAACTATACAAAAGGAGATTGACGTTTAAGTCACAGTACTAGATGGATGGGAAATTCCTTCAGGGAACAGTAAAAAAATAAACAAAAAATACCCTCTAAAAGCACTTGCAAAGCAGAAAATTTCATTGCTGGTGACAAGTTGTTTCTTATAGCATGATATATTTCTTATGACAACAAAGGCTGTATAGTACAAACTCAAAAAGCATGCTTGCTATCTGGAATAAAAGGCTCCAATTCTTAACACTGACCAGTAATTTTAAAGTGTTGTGCATCAATATGCAAGTTATATATGTGTGTTTATATGCAAAAAAAAAAAGAAAAACAAATGTTGTTGATTATGCAGCAGTAAAATCCAATTTCGTTCTTACTGAATAGCAAGAAAATAAAAAGCTCACTTCAAACAGGAAATGGACAGTATTATAAATGCAATCCTTATGATATTTGCTTGTGGTAATCAGCTATCAGAAGCTGCGAAGGAACAAGCTATTTGTCCCTTTAAGAAAGCAATGGTCTCCTAATCAGGGACTGTCAAAACAGATGTGATGATTACATTATATCTTATCCTTTGAATTTCACTCCAGATAGTCAAGGTAAGATTCATTCTTATTTTTTTTCATTTTAAACTTTGGAATATTCATTAATTTTCTATATTATCATGTAAGACAGCAAATTGTGTGCCGTGTCCCAAAAACCATGGCATTTCTCAACAGTTAGAATGAAATTTTCTTTCCTCGCTTAGAATTTTTTTCTTCCTGATAGAATACAGAAATGCTGAGAACAATAATAGGGAGGAAAAAAAAACCCACAATCCTCAGTCTAATACAATACAGGTCTGATAAATTGCATAAATATAAGAATTATTTTTTCTAAACTGTCTCATCAAATTCTGGAAGAAAGCTTCTATAACTTTACTGATGATGTCATTAAAAGAAAATTGCTTCAGAACTTCTAGTTGACCTCTCACATCTCCTTTAGAGTAGCAAATAGATTTTGGGTTTGTATTTTATTGGTATTTATTTTTGCAAATTATGAATGGTTTGTCTACTTTAAAAAAACATTTGTAATTAAATTATATAAAGTGGGAAATACAAGACATACAAGACACAAAGTATACTGAAAGAAAAGCTGACCAAGTAAAAGAGGACTGTAATAATTCTGTTTCATTTCAAGATAAGAAATATTTTTTTCTATATTTAATGGGTAAAACTAATTTTGTAAGTCAACTTACACTTCTGGAAATTACACATTCAAACTTTAGGACACAAATTTCTGTTTCAGAATTAATTCCTTGAGAATCTTTCTTATATTCATTTTCAAAGTGTTATCTGAACTTCTGATTTGATCATTACCCCGATACTTTTGAGATTTGTCTGATATGAAACAGGAAAAGAAAAAAGTGCATTATTATTAATGAGCTGAAAATAATTAAAGCTCTGAACACTTAAAACTGATTCTTTCTTTTTTTTTTTTTTTTTTGTTCTCTTTTGCTTCTAGAAATTACTTGTTTGTACATTCCTCCTCCTAGTTTTGCATTATATGCAAACTTGCTGAGAGTACACTGTGCAGGTCCAGGTCATTAATGAAGAAATTAAACAATATTGGCCTCAGTGCTGACCCCATGAGTAGAACACCAGTGACTAGCTTCCAGCTGAGATTCATGCCACTGGTCACAACCCTGTAAGGCCAGCAGTTTAGCTGGTTTTCAGCCCACCTCACTGTCCTTTTAGAGTGTACATCATCAGTTTGTCCAACAGTATGTGATGGGAGACTAGGTTAAAAGCCTTGCTAAAGGCAAGATTAACAATATCAGCTGTCCTCATGCACCAAGCTAGATACTTTGTTGTAGAAGGCTGTCCGGTTGGTCAGGCATGATCTCTCTTTCAGAAATCCATGCTGCTCACATGCAGCAGGTTGAGAAAACTCAATCCCAACAGCATTAGATGTATAATTTTATTACACGAATATTCTCTGCTGTGAATACACTGAGTCTTTGGATATGAAGTAGATCTCCTCCTAACTTAACAAACACACTGTTTACAATGTTTTTGGGGAAAATTTGTCTTTGCCTATCAAAGTCCTACAAGTAAGGGCATTGCACAGCCTAACTTGTAAGAAATACATTTCAAATTATCTCAGCAGCCCTCAAGACAGAGCTATACAGACTATCAGTATTTTGGAAAGATAAAAGTATTTTATGTACTTTGTGCTTAATGGCTTACATGGATATTTCCTTCACCCTCAATGCCTCCCATTTTTCCACCCCAGTTTTTTTCTGTGCATCCACAGTTCTAAGTTTTCTACAGAGGAGCAAAAATTAAGGTCTACCATAAGTTTATAAAATGGGATGCAAAAGATAAATGTTGTTCTCCATAAAGAAACATAAGTTCCTGCATGAAGAGATAAAGGAGGACATAGATTTTTCTTCTTTTCAAGTCTCCTGGTCATCCGCCTTTACATTCCTGCTTTGGATCAGCTTTTCTAGGGAAATATTAATAACAATTTTTCTTCATTTTAAATATACAGGATTTCTTTAAGTAATTGCTTAGCCTCTGTAAATTGCAACTAAATTATTTTAAAGTTGTTCAGGGACAAGAATGTGATTCCTCAGCTTAAGATGCCCATACAGTTAAAACAGCTCAAACCAAATTCACTTTGAATGAGTATTAGAATCAGACACAAGACATGATGAACATCAAACTGAAATATCACAAGGTTTTATTGAAATTTGCCCCAGTGGAACACAGATTTATTACATGAAGGAAGTACTTGGAAAACTGAAAATGCAATTGCTACTGAAAACAACAACAAACCCCAGAAAAACAGTTGCTACTTCATTAAGTTTCCCACATCCTTCTGAAGAAGTGTTCCCAAATCAAATTCAGTTCCTCAGGCTGGTATAAAATTGGGTGGATATAGGCCACTCATGACTTTATTCATGAGCTGTAATCAACCAAAGCAAAAGGCTTGGGTAATATTAACTCAGAATTTTCAGTATAAAAAGCAGAGATCCTCTTTGACTGAACAAAAAGTCACAGTAATAATAAGAGGAGTACAGGTTGACATGAAAAAATGATGTGTTCAAAAGATAGAGTTGTTCAATTGGATGACCCCCAGACAGGTTTCAGTGAAGTATAGCAAATCAAGGACAAAATCATGAATCATGAAAGTTCTTATCAGCTGCCAGTGAAGAGCGAGCACAGCCAACTCAATTTCAGAGTGGCAGTCCCTTCAGAGACCACCAACAAATATAAGAGTGACTTGTCCCTTGGCAAAGCTTGCGATTAAGAAAACCTTATATCTTGTTCATAGCCAATAAAGTGACACTGGGTTTTCAGTACATTGGAACTACATCATGTTGAAAGCTAAAATGACTTAAGGAGTCCTTTATGCCATAATAATGACTTTATTCTCAGTGACAGGTGAGTGATCCCAAGGGCAAGGCTGAAGAGTAGGTACCAGAAAAATGAACTGGGGAGCATTTCAGATTTTATCTGAGAGGACTGTGACATGTAGCTGCAGAAACAAGCATTGCACTTCACACTAGACCAATAAAGATGGCAGATTATTAGGTGCCTTTGTGATTTTTTTGATAGTACAAAAATGGTGAGCAATGACATCTCCTAATTGGAGTTTCTGTGATACCTCTGTACCTCAGTAGCGGTAGGACTGCAGGACTCAAACTAGTTTTACTGCATGGCAATGGGGTATCTTACAGAGCAGAAAAGAGAGTGGATATAGCAAACAACTTGGCCTTGAATTTTTAGAAGAATATGTTTCAGGGGAGGGTGGTGGAACATGTTCCTCCTTCCCAACTCCAAAATCAGTAAATACAACATACTTGCAGAACCTTACAAGAGATTATGAATGTCTTCCTAGAAGGGAAGACTTTGGAAACTACAGCCCAGTCAGTCTCACTTCAGTTCCTAGGAAGATTATGAAAGAGATCCCCCTGAAAATCACTGCAAAGTAGATGAAGGAAAAGCAGGCAACTGGGAAAAACGAGCATGGGTTTAGTAAAGGCAAACAGCACCTGACTTGGTCTTGTAAAATGAGAAGACTGGCTCAATGGACAAGAGCAGCAGATGTCCTTCCTCAACTTCAGAGAGGCTTTTGATGTGATCTCCTATGCTGCTTCTTTATAACCTTACTGGAGAGAGAAGCTCAACAAGGGCATTCTCTCAGAAAAAGTATTTGGGCTTCTCACAAAGGCATCTAAGACCCAAACACAACGCCAAATATCTGCAATGTTCTGGCTGGAATTGACAAAGGTTAATTCTCTGTTGATGATTATACACACTTAGAGAGACAGTGAAGAAAGAAATATACTCTAGAATTGCTTTTTCCAAGACTGATTCATGTTTGGAAATAAAACAAAGTAAAATAAAGCTCTCTAAATATTTATAAGGATACTCAGTCTCCAGAGTGAGTCTGGAGAGATCAAATACCTGAAAGAAGTTCTGCTTTGAAACCTACCTACAATTTCTTAGTTCTCATACAATCACACCTTTAAAAATATAAGATATACAGAGAGTTTTCAGAGTTTCCTATGTTCAGTTAGAAGTTTATATGTATTCAGTGTTTCTTGTTTTCTAGACCTTTTTCTAATGACTTTTAACTAAATCATTAAATTCTGTATTCTCTAAGGATATCTCTGGAAAACACATTCTCTCTAAGCTCAGAAAATACATTTTTAATCTTGTTAATTGTACAGAAAAAAACAAAGCAATCCCACCCTAGTTTAAGGGACAATGAGTTACTTATTTTATCTACAATGGAAACAATTTCACAAAGAGAAAACTTGATTTTCTTCAACCTTTAAGTACTGTATGTGCAAATGAAAAAGATCAATAAAGTCAAAAATACATTCTCAAGAAAACTCCATGAAATGCTTTTATTGTTATATAACAAACTAATAAAACTGTACCTTGATTGTTTCCCTTCACAAATGCAGTAATATGGATGCAGTAGTAGGATGATAAAGAAATTTAACTCAGAAGAACTAATTGTAATAATTCAGGTTATTGCATTATGTGTTATTTGATTTCACACATCTCATTAATGACACACTACAAAGAAAGTAGTTTGCACTGTTTCTTTGCATCTTATCAATGTAAATTATATAAACATGGAAAACATGACATTATCTAGATTAAACTTACTGGTTTCAGGTTAGTAATTTTATAAAAAGTATACAACTAGACCAGCCATAGTGAAATTAATATCTCAGTAGAATTCAACTCATTGAGTATGTATACCTTGTTTTAGGGATATAAAGATATCAATTCAGGATCAAATAACCCTTCATCTTCTCAGGTTCTGATGTATCAGTTCAAGTTCTGATATGCAGTTAAGCCACTGATGAAAACACAGAAGTATCTTTTTCATGTAAAGATGAGATTTTGGGTAGGAACCCACAGTTCTGTGGACACCACTAACTGAATAGAGTAGAAAGAGCAAAGCAAGAGGAGCAAGGTTAGGGAAACAGCACCCTCTGAGCAGCCTTCTCATTTATACAACTTCTATGGACAAAACGGGAATGAATATTCATTTTACCCAAGACCTGGATTTTTAATTACTACTTTTTAATAGAAAATTGTATACTAGCAGGAGAAAATATCACTGGAAGTTTTGTTTTGTTTTTAAGAATTCATGCATACTTGGTCTCCAACTGACTTAATGCAAAGTATTTTAGCATTTTCTTTTAATATTCAGGGTTTTAATAACGCAATCACAAGATAAATAGCAATTTTTCAACCTATATACAAAGTTCAGTACATCCCTTCTGATAAAGGCAGTTTAAGGTCTGCATTTAACCCTGCATAAATGATCTAATTTGGGGATCCAGGTATGCTGCAGGCAAAAGTGGTGATTTCAGCACCTGTAAGCATATGTGAACTTTACACTAGCAAACCTAGCCACTCTTCACATTTAAATTCCAGCAGCAGAGAGCTCAGTTCAGCCTAGCTACTCAACAGACTGCTCGGGACTCTTATCAGAAGCAGTTCACTATCAGAATCAGAGGTGAACCCTGCATTATCAATAAGCACATTTTATCAGCTCCAGATCTAGCTAACTAAGACATAGCTCCAGCATATGTGCAAGAATTCCACTCATGCCTCTTAGCCATAATATAGCACACCTGCTGCTGTACCCTGCTGCTAATAGCATTGGTCTTCCCACCTAACTCTGCTTTGTGTGGAGTAATGGGAAAGCAGTGATGCCCTGACCTGCAGGGCTGACCACCCTACATGGAGGTCCCCTAGGGGCCATTCTACAAACCATGTCGCCAGTGCAGAGGAAATACACCTGTTCCACAAGGTTATTATTGAATATGTTACAAGTCACCTCAAGAGTTAATCGAACGATGTCACTTTAATGTCTGTGTTCTTTTAGAGGGGAATAAGTAAATTTGCTTAAAGAGCAAACTATCTTTTTAGAAAATAAATAAGCAACATATGCATGTAAAAAACTGCAAAGACATCAGCTTCAAATGAGTTTTTCATTCCACAGTACATTTTAACTCCCGTATACATCAAACTTAAATCATTACTGCTTCCATGGAAAAGGCTGAGAAAAGCTTTCCCCTCTCTATCATCTAAAGTAAACACTAATGGCTGGTGAGCAGGATAGCTCTTCAGAATCCACTGTCTGTATTGACTAGGTCTCTACTGACTATAATGAGAGCTCAGAAAATCTGGCTTACTCTTGGATTTCTACAGCACTGAGGTCAATTCTGTAAGTGACAAAACAGCGAATGTCACTTGCAGATGCCACACACCTGGGGAAACACCATGCAGAGACATCACCGATCCCTACCGTAAAGATTAATATAGCTCCAGAGGGTTTTTTCATCATTCCCTCATGACTTTCACATTTGCATACACCACAACTTACTGAAACTTTAGACAACAACTACTGAGCAAGTTGGCAAAAGACTGGAATGTGAACCTAGTTCACAAGCGCTGCAAGATGAGAACCAAGTCTATATACATACCGCTTTTTTATCTATGTAACAAGTGTTTTAATGTTAATAGATATAAGTAGACCTGCAACACCAGAAATATTTTAGTTGAAATACTTTGTCCAATTAATTATCAACTCTATCTCTTTTCTTCTGCTGGTTTGAGGGCACTTATGGACAGGCCTATCTGTTTATCATGAGCCTCACAGGACTAATGTGACCTTGTGTTAGGCTACTGGTAGACTTTGCATCCTGTTCCTTTACAGTAGTCAGATTTGTGTGCATTTTTTTCTGAAATTTGTTAGCGGCTCTGAGTGAAATTACGACCTGACTTTCGTCTCTCATTACTCTAACTTGAAAAAAAAGTTTCCATGTTTACTTTAATAGAACCAATGTTCTGCAATATGAAGCCCCATACAATAAAAATATCCCAAATCATAAAGGAACTGGGAAAAATGCACAGACCATGACTAATGTTCTGCAACTTCTAAGAAGAAATATGCTCCCTGAAAGGTTATACAGCCTGGAAATTTTACACCAATTTCATAAAGTTTACATATTGGAATATTCATACTAAAGTGGTTCATGCTTTAGGCATGATTTTAAATAGATTTGTTGTACTAGATATTAAGGTCTAATAGAACCCTTAAAATATTTAGATATAGATAAAAGACAAAGCGTTCTAGTTAATTTAATGAATGTTAGAGTTTCAAAATTGTAAAGAAAATAGAAGATTACAGAAACTACTTTAGAGGTTCTCACAACTTTCCATGGCAAGGTGATATAGGAAAAAATAAACCTACAGCCAAAATGCCCTTTTGTGGATGCTTTTCCAATTTTAGAAGGCCCTATTGATTTACTCTTGGTAGCAGTGTTTGGTACTTAAATGGTCATTTATGTACTTATGCATTGACTGTTCCATTGTGTGTGTGTGTGTGTGTCCCTCAAAATTCTGATCAATATCAAAGCTATGATATTTGCATTTATTTAGAAATAAGTCATTACCAAATGTTTGATTATAGATTTATCTTAGATATTAATACTTTTTAGCTACTATTATAAAAGAAACATTATGAACAAGATTTTGTAACAAATTGTATGTATGACGAGTTGAAAAGTAAAAGAATATTTGTTCAATGAAGCGATCAAAATTCAACATTGTTGGGGAATATACGGTTACTTAATTATTATAGAATTTTTCATTACCTAGGACAATATTGCTACTCTGTTAAACATGGAAAGATCTTATTTATACCAAAAAAGAGGACAAAGAGACTACCTCACACATTTATTTAACACAAGAGTAAACTAATTAAGAGAAACAGGAAGCCGTTATGATCTCATTTATGAATGTACTTGAGACTTTTTTTTATATACACAGAAGACTTCAACAGAAAGAATTTTCCACAAAGGCATTTAGGGTAAAAACACTTTTCACTCCTGTCAACTTTTGCAGTATGCATATTAAAATGCTTTGCAGATGATTGACTGAAAACCATTGTAACAGTCCTCTCTGACCATAGGTTATCACTTGCATGGTAAAAAGAACTTAAGAGATTTCCAGCATTATTTCTTTTTTAATTAATTGACAACATTAATACAAATAGCATGATTGAATCAAAATGAATGAATTAAAATGAGCTACACTGAATTTCTGACTACATAATATTTTGATTTTCTTTCTTCCTTTGTAACAACCGGCTGCTATATGATAAAACAATTACATTTAAGCAACATTAAAAATGGTTTCCTTTGAAAAATTAAATCCTAGAGACATTATGCAGTTTAGCATAATGAGGAAAAAAAAAGAAAGAAAGGAAGGAAGAAAAAAAGAAATCACACTAGCTAATACCAGAAAGAACTGAAGCATATACAAAACCTTTCCTTATTTCACTGCATTTTGCACATATCACCAATCTTGTTTTTCTGGAGTTCACATCAAATGAGGAGTCAAATGTTCCATTCCCAGTGCTGAGGTCATTTGAAGTATAAAACATACATGCTTTGAATCTCCTTTCTTTAGGATAAGACATTTCTTTTAAGAGACAAATAAGGTTTCAGAAAAAAAAAGAAATAATTTTTGACATGAAGGAAGCTTTCACTGTTAAGGTATTCTCAAAGCAAACCTCTACTGATTGCTAATTTAGAAGGTGTAAGAATTAAACTTTGTAGTTTGAGACTGAAGAGATTAATTTATATTAGCTGTAAATTAAAAAAAAAAAGATGAAAAACACCTACCTTTCGGGAATGGATTTCTTTCACATATAGTGGAAGTAGAAATTCAGATATTCCTTCAAGTCGTATTCCTTTTTTAGTGACTCTCAAATTCCCCATTCCATCCTACAATCAATAATACATATATATATATTCACTTTAGGAAATAACCTTATCCAGAATAAGCTAAAAAGAACACAGTAGCGGACCTAATACCTAAAAATAATGAGTGCTGTCCCACTGTCCCCAGCTCTCCTGATGATCTTGGACAGGAGGTAGATGGGGGGATTTATAGGCAAAGCTTCACCTAGGATTGAGGTATTTAACTATTCAGCCTGATGGTGAACTGCATACATTATTCCTTGGATGCACCTAGTGCAAGGGTCCAAATGTAGATCATAAGTATTCCTTTACTGTAGAGGTGAAGCTAGATCTTGAATTACAACTGCTAAGTAAAACAATTAGTTAATTATCTCTAAAAATACATATAACATTTGGTAAAGCAATCTATTACTTTTATGTAGTGAAATATTAGAAAAAATGTTATGTCATTGTTATGTCTTGACTCAACTGTTTTTGCTTTTTCCAGCAATTAAAATAGGAAAATATCCTCTAGGAAGAAAGAAAAAGGGATTTTTATTAATAGCCGCTCATCAGTCCTAAAAGCATGTCGATGGTGAAAAGAGGAACTTAAAAAATGCTGAGGGTTATTTTTGTTTGTTTGTTTTAATTTATCTGAATAGAAATAGGAAAGTGTGGATGAAACAAGCAAACAAAATGATTCAATGTTAAATAAAATATAAGCATAGAAAAGTGGCATAATAAGGCTTCAGCTGTATTCTTACAGGAAAAACAATGAAACCTCTCAATACGTAAGAGTCAAGGTCATTTTTGCACACTGATAGAAATTCAAGACTTTTTATCCCTGGATGCTTATTACTATATTCCTGACAGAAGATAATTCTTCACTGTACAGCCAGTGGAATTCAACTTGATCCACTTAAGCGTAAAACTCGCAAATTTAACCTAATTGCTGATTAAATGTTTTGAAGCCATTGCTGACTCTAGTGTAGCAGAACAATGAGAACTTGCATTTCTGCACTCTTGGCTGAATTGTGAAACAAGTAACTTCCACTTGCTGGGCAGTCGTAAACAGCTGGAGAACAGTGTCCCCAACTGCTATAGCTGAAGCTGGAAGAGCACACTGAATTAAACAACACTATACTTATCTACAGATTCTGTAGCTGCTATATAACTATAGCTATTCCCTTTCTAAAACAAACAATGATACCAATACAACAGATATTTGACTGACACAACTGCATCCACATCTGAGGCAAGACTGTGAAAATGTTAATTCTTTAAGACAACAAAAAGAATTACATTTTATACAATGCAATTCAGCTGGTATCATTTCCCAAACACAACAAGGATATAGTGATAGATGGCTTTCCACACTATGACAGATTGGCAAAGAACATACTGTTGGGAATCATGCCTTCAAATGTCAGTTATAGGACTAGAAGCCTAGATTCCTATGACTACAAAACCAGAAACTACCAGAGTCAGAAAAATAAATGTAACTCCTTTCTAAAGTAGAGAAAATGTGGAATAACAAAAGCTACTGCTAAGGCTATCTATAATATAGAATATACTTGTTAAAGTAATATGTCACCAAGAGAAATTTACAGACTCTGTAATAGTCCATATAATGTTTAGTAAAAGTTGTAACTGATTACATAAAGCCAAGAACTGCCTTTTTGCTAGAAAAAGTGCTATTTGTATTCAAACTATGTTTCGTGGTTTAACCGCAGCTGGCAACTAAGCACCACGCAGCCACTCGGTCACTCCCTCACAGTGGGATGGGAGAGAGAATCAGAAGGGTAAAAATGAGAAAACTCGGGGGCTGAGATAAAGACAGTTTGATAGGGAAAGCAAAAGCCACACATGCAAGCAAAGCAAACCAAGGAATTCATTCACCACTTCCCATGGGCAGGCAGGTGTTCAGCCATCTCCAGGAAAGCAGGGCTCCAGCATGAGTAACGGTGACTTGGGAAGGCAAATGCCATCACTCTGAACGTCCCCCCTTCCTCCTCCTTCCCCCAGCTTTATATGCTGAGCATGACGTCATATGGTCTGGGATATCCCTTTGGTCAGTTGGGGTCAGCTGTCCCAGCTGTGTCCCCTCCCAACTTCTTGTGCCCCCCTGTAGCCTTGTCACTGGTGGGGTGGTGGGAGAAGCAGAAAAGGCCTTGGCTCTGTGTAAGCACTGCTCGGCAATTACAAAAACATCCCTGTGTTATCAACACTGTTTTCAGCACAAATCCAAAACAGAGCCCCATACTAGCTACTATGAAGAAAATTAACTGTATCCCAGCCAAAACCAGCATGCTGCGAGAGCTGAATTATCAAATAATGTTCTTAAAGAGGTGATGTTTTATTTTAAAATATTTTTTAAATCAAGATGAGATGTCTATACAAATATTTTTGCATATAAAACCTCAGGCATTTGTAGGCTTTCTAACAGAGTGCAGTATGAGACAGTAGTGCCTATTTTTGAAAAGGAAGTAAGATGAAGAAATTAGACTGTGCTTTTGAATGTGCAATCTGCATTAATACCCATTAACTCTGAATTTCAGCAATCTTATTTTTCTATATAAGCTGTAGTAATAGCATATAAAATCATAATAGGAAAAAATAACCTGAGCAAAGACAACAACCATGCTATATTTTTGGCAGTGAATAAATACTCAACAAGAATTGGGTACCGATTTATTGATTTGGATACAAACAAATTTTCTAACTGAAAAGGCAAATTCAATATGTTAATTTACCTGCTTCTGTGTAATGTTTGTCACTGACAGGCACAAAATAATATTCACAATAAAACTGAAAAACAAAACAAAACAAAAAACACCATGGTGAAAAAACATGAAGTCAAACTTCCAGAAAACTGGAAATGCTGAAATTAAGGTTGCCTAGGAAAATTGCATCTGTTCCATCTTGCATGTATGTGTATGATAAAGTCTATAACTGTACGTAATATTTACCCTCCTGAATCCCAGCTAATTCCACACAAGGTTGGAACTACTCTTAATCAGCAGTTACTCACTGTTTTGGTTTTGCCTCATTATTTTCTTTGCTCTGCATTCATTATACTCTGTTAAAACCCTGCTTTGAAGACAGTACTGTCAGTTTCCCTCTTGGCTTCTGTTCTCATAAGTGTTTATTACTGAAGTTACACAGTTCTTCACAACTACTAATTAATTTTCAAAATACTTTCAGTGGCTTTATATGAAGTGATACTGTTCTTATGTTACTGAAAGGAAACTGAAGCACAGAAATTAATTTGTTTACTAATTTTTAGTACTTACCATATTTTTTCTGTTTATTTTCAGCACTGGGAAGTTAATTTATATAGCAAGTTTAAGCTGCCTCTCAGAAACAAACGATAGAGCCTACTGCATCCATAAGGGTTTCCCTTTTTCTGAGTGATGTTTCTAAGACTTCATTCTTTAGTTTTTCAATAGTGAGCTACCCACCTACCAAAGTCCAACAGTTTAATGCAGACAGACTCTGGACAGACAGGAGCACTCTAGTTTCAGTAAAATTACATATTCAATACAAGAAGACAGACACTACATTAAGGTGCGTAAGCCACAAATGGTGTTATAAGATATAAAACTGAAATAGGGTGACTGTGACCTTAATTGTTTGATAAATGCAATAATCTCCCAGAAAGTAATTTCCTGAAGTGTGTAATGACTGACCTGAAATAAGACTGAATAGTAAAATAAAGAAAATAGTCAGACATGTACTATGACGTGCTTAATGAGGCTCTCTTTATTCAAAGAATCACTGCCCAGAACATTTTCTTCATCAATAACTCGCCATTCAGTTTAAAGAGGGGTGGGAATAAGAAGAGTTTCTTGTTTCATTGAGTTAGAACTATGCTGTTGTAGAGAAAAATTCAAGGGTTTTCAGATGTAACATAACATGGTTAAAAAGTTATTAGGATTGAAAAAATTAATCAGAGGAAGGTCCAGTATTCTTGGCTCATTTAATGCACTTATGACTATGAAGATCACTTCAACTTTGGAGCTCTGCCAGAAAGATGAAAATTAATATAAAAGAACTTAAAACAGAACCACAGAAGAATTCTGTCTTAAAACGTACTTGCATCTTCCTGTAGTTATGATTTTGATGTAATATTATTAGCATAATTCATTTTAGGCATTCCTTCTGCTAATCTTCCAAATAAACTGCCTAGATTACGTTAGGCTTTCCAGGCAATAAATACACAGATTATCATTTTGGTGTAATTTGATTATATTCAAGTGCAAAAATACACTTCAATGAACTATACCAGTACTTTCTTACAGTAAGTAAATGCTAAGTTCACCTATTAGGACCGGCTGGGACAGAGTTAGCTCTCTTCATCGCAGCCTATATGGTGCTGTTCTTTGGAGTTTTGGCTAAAAGAGTGCTCATAACACACCAATGATATCACTATTGCTGAACTGTGCTTGCACAGTGTCAAGCCTTTCTCTCTTTTCCCCTCTCTGCCCCACAGCAAGTAGAGTGGGGATGGGCAAGGAGTTGGGAGAGGACAAAGCGAAGACAACTGACCCAACCTGGCCAAAGGGATATTCCATACCTGTAACATTATGCTCAGCAATAAAAAGTGGTGGTAGAGGAAGAAGTCGGGGGGAGAATGGGATTGTCTTTCAAGGTGGCCACTGCTTGGAGACTGACTGGGCATCAGTCTGTTTGTGGTAGGCGGTGAGTGATTGTCTTTGCATCACTTTATTTCCTTTTCATTGTTATTTAAAATTTATGATTATTTTCAGATTGTTATTCCATGTATAACTTTCCCTTTTTCCCATGTAAGAAGATAAAACAAACTAACAGCGACCCTGCCTCACTTATTTTATTCTTTTCCCTACCTATGACACTAAGAAAAAACAACCCCCTCATGTTTACACCCATAAATATACCTACTGTACAGATATTATTAAAAAATAATAAAATCATCACTATCAATATTTTATGGCATTTTGAGATTACATTACATTTCAGTTATGAACACTAGAAATTCAAACAAACAGCTATTAAAACCATAAAATAGGAAAATTAAACATTTATTTTATGCTGTTGCTTGTCTTATAACTGCAGCAATCTAGGAATAGTTTTATTGAATTTGAACACTACATTAAAGTCAATGAAGACTCAAGCTATACTTATAATAAATCTCTGATAAAGAGATTATAACCTTGAATCAGAGTATATTTAAAAAAAAAAAAAAAAAGTTCTGTGAATCAAGCAACCAATACTGACGTTCACAACTTTTTCAAGCTTTGACCTGTGTATAGATAGGCAGAGATTAGTGTTCTCAGATGGCCCTGTAAATGGTATATAAGAAAGTCCAAACTTAATTCACACTGTATTTAAAGAGAGAATGCTCTTTAAAAGGTTCAGTTAATCCTTGACAATGGGCTGAAAATTGTACGAGGGTGTACTACTTAGTATGTTCTATTTCTGCCCAATAAACTATTAAAGCAGCATGTTTTGTGATAACTACAAACAGAGAAGCATATGACAGAACTAAGAATACTTCTAAGCAAGCCAGGAGGTTGTCTAAAACTACAGTCTATCCTAACTAATCCTGGACCACATATATTGCTATATAATGAAACATGCTGCGTTGTGCTTTCCTTTCTCTCTCTTTTTTTTTTTTTTTTAATTATTTAAACACTAAGGCGTTCTAAGGAACAAGTAGATAAGAAATTCTGTACAAATTGCTGATAAACAAGAAGCATGCAAGAACAAGGTTAGCATTCTGCATGATAGCCAGATCTCTGTGCCATACACACCAAGAACGGAGGACTTAGGACAGGATCCACAATACTGGTTTGGAAGATCTTTAAGCTATAGAAAGGGCAGGTTTGAAGCTAAGCCACAGACTATTTCAATCAGAAATAACATTTCATCTGGAGGACAGTAACTAAATCTTATAACTCACTCAGCCTAGATGAAATAAAACCTCTTTGCATGAGATTTGGATCAAATCCATACCTTTACTATTACAAAAGCCTGTAAATCTATGGGTAGTACTGCTATGTGAAAGATGTGAAAATGGAGAACACACCTACACTTCCTACTTAAGATAACAGAATTCAAAATTCCTTTGTCTGAAGAGATGACGTAGGAGAGTGTGATACTGCAGTTCAGGAATTAAAAATCTCATTAAGTGAGTTGAGAACAGAGTTCTGCTAGATCCTCCAATAATTTGTCATACGACTCACAAAGTGGGCAGTTAGAAGTCAGCAAAGGACACTGCTAACTAAAATGCAAGCTTTTTCGTTAGGATCAAATACTTGAACTTGCATCCACAAGCAGAGCAAAAAGTAAACTGAAGTGTTGGTTAATCTGAATTGGCTAAAACATGAATAAATAGCATTTTGTATTTCAGTTTTGCATGGTGTTTTTCCTGTTTTCCTCAATAATAAAATACACCAAATATCAGCTTCAGTACTTTAAAGCAGGAACAACAAAGTAGTTGGTGGGCCAGGAAATCCATTATTATCAATAATATTCAAGCTTTTCAAAGGTTTTGTTGTTAGATGTGATATTCTGCTTGTTTTCTGAGTATATATTTAAACTGAGATTCTGTCTCCAAAAGCTCACAGTCCAAAGAGGGAAGCACTGCACAAAACATGGAGGCAGGGTGGGGTTAAAAAAAAAAAAGTACCATTTAAACAAAGTGCCTAAAGACAGTGTTCTATAAATTAATAAGCATTTACTGCCTGTTGCCTTGCAGGCATCATAGCAGAGGCTAAACATGAAAAGGAAACCAGATGATGTGGTTGCACTGCTATGAAAGAGCACAGATGAAACCTCTGTAGGTGTACAAAGATGCTATGTAAAAGGAAAAAAAAAAAGAGGGTAAGACATCAGAAGAAAGGTGGTTGAAGCAATGAAACAGTGTTGAATTATACTGAAGATGGCAAAAGAATACTGAATTTGATATGATGGCACAAAAAGCAGATAATGTAGAGGGACAGTGATGGGGATGATTAGGAAGATGAAAGACATTAGCAGCTACGTTATTGATAAAATGAAAGAAATACGCAAAAGGTTGGGAGGAAGATGACAGGGGAAATTATTTGTATTGTGTTCACACACAAAAAACCCTAGATTTCATAAACAGAGTTGGAGCATAATTCCAGCTGGAGAAAACTAGTGCTTGGACATGGTTATTGATGTATAATCGAAAGAAAAACTGTAGGTAGCTACAGTCCTGCATAAACAAAAAGGGTAGTGGTATCAGCAATGAAAACGGTGTATTTTCCTGGATTACCAGGAAAGAATTTCAGTAGACAAAAATAAAGGTAAAATGATAAAAAGATATCCAGGAAAACACATTGGAATGGCAAAAATCTGGATTGATGGAAACATCTGCCTTCATCCATCTGCTGAAAGTAACAGCTGACACTGTGTAGATACCAGGGAAAAGCTGGGGAAGAAGTTACTATAGTACAGTGCAGCAATGTTTAAAGGGATACACACTAAGGAAAAATATAATCTGTGGAAATTCAGTACCGACAATGAGATTTTAAGCGGAAAAGCTGTTATAAAGAAAGAAAAGTCAGACTACTACCCAAACTAAGTGGAATTAGAATACCCTGAATATATTCTGTCCTTTAGAATGGTTTTTGAATGTGTGGAGCATGGCCTGGCTTCTTCAATTATAAAAGTAATCTTGAAATGAAAATAAGAGTCTATATGTGCATATATTAATAGAAAATATATACTTATCCAGAACAGACAATAAGACCAAATGCATCATTCACACTTTAAAGTTTGATTTTATTCCCAGGTCTGGCTAGTTATGTTATTTTCCATTCATACATAAATGTGTCCTTTAATGTCAAGTGAAAAAGGCAGAATTCTATGTGATCTGTACTCATAAACTATTCCAGATTAAGGTATGATCTTCCTCGAACTCTTATGTTTAGTATTACTGGGGGTTTTTTTGTTTGTTTTTTTGTTGTTGTTGTTATTGCTGTTGGTTGGTTGGGGGTTTTTTTTACAATAAATTTATATGTATGTTCTTAAAACAAACATAATTAATAAAATAGAAAAAAATAGAACCTAACTATGCAATTCATCTCCCTCTAAATATCTGACATTCAGTAATTTAAATAATAAAGACAAGATTTTCAGACCCATTGAAGACCTGCAATTCCTACAGAAACTCTGTGGTGAGAAGGATATGAACCCTAGACCAAGTAGTATAGAAATGAACAACCTTATACCCAACATCTCAAACTTTTGGACAGGAAATATTATTTTCTTTATTTGGATGAATGTTCTCTGCTCTACCATTTTATTCAATGTTCTGTTTAAATTAAAATTATGTGACTTAGTTAATGTGTGGTCAGACTAACAAAAATAATTTCTATCCCAATACAGCCTCTTAAAATCAATATTTAATGAGTCAGAAAATACAGAACACTCCTTACAACTCCATACTTCATGCAGGTGGAATGGAAGTATAAAACAGTCAGGGAATGGTAAATTTTCTTCTGTGTAATTGCCAACAAAATCATTAAGTAAGAGTTAGTGAAGGGTTTCTGGTCTATGTACAGTCAGTTACAGGACACTAGGAACTAGGTAAAGATAGGCAAACAGGCTGGAAACAGAAAACACAGAGAGATGAGGTAAAGAAGGTCTGACCCTCATCTGAAGGTAAACACTGAGAAGTGGTAAATCGAGAAGTGTTATTCCTTTATTCACCATCTTTCCCCCCTTTCTTTCCATATATGAAATCAAACTGATTACAGAAGGTGATCAAATCATTTTTTCAATAGATTGTCAGTCTGGAAAACAAATTTTAAAAGTAACTATTTCAGTATAATCTAAGTATTTCACCACTTGGCTATAACATGGAGTTTATTAAGCACTGAAAAAAAAAAAAAAAAATCAAGGAATCCAATTATGTCAGCAAGTGTAAAAATAACTGAAGGGGGACCCAAGAGCAAGGTGGAAGATTCCCCCACCAACTCCATACTGCTCCTGGCAAAGCATGATAATGACTCATGTTATATACAGAAAGGGCAAACCTAAGACCAGAGAAAGGACTGGATAGCAGAAGTTTGTGTGTATTGCTTTTAATTCTATCATTATTGGGAGAAAGCTGTAATAATTGCATGTTTTGGATGGTGTTAGTATCACTGTAACTGGACTAATAACACTATTTTGGTAAGACTGCTAATTTTTTAATTAGACTAATAATAAATTATTGGGTGTGGGTGTGTTTTTTTATTCTACATAAATTGCACAGGTTATTTATACTTCCCTGCCTTTGAGGCTTGGTTGTAATTTTGACACAACATCTTGAAGATAATTTAGTCATGCTGAAATTTTAATCACACATTATCCTTGTATTGTATTTTTCAAATAAGTGGTTGCCTGACTTCAGAAAGAACAATGAAAAAGTGCAGATTGCTAGCACACTGATATTGGAGGACAATCAGCAAATATGTTACATACAAAAGCAGTCACCTCTGTTGATGTATCTGTAAGAAATATTTACTTATAAGAAACAATAAGAAATGTGTACAGTCCCACTGTTTGTTATGTACGCATAAGGTGTAATTAAAATGTTAGAGCAGAGGCTCTGCTGTCTCTCTAGGAATCTCTACAATTTTTAGGACCTACTCTTCTCATGTATTCCAGTCCTTACACTGAACTAATGCTAGATTACCTAGATTTTGAGAAGTAAAAAGATTATTTGGGTGAAGATCCCTTGTAATTCATTCAGTCACATTCACAAAATAGGTTGTGTTGGTGCAATTATGTGTTTGGTCCTTGTTGTGTTTTGCACCTTGCCCTTTCAATGATCTTGACACAACCAAATTTCAAATCTTGTGTTACTACACTCTAATATATGCTTGTGCCAATTTCTGCTTACGAATACTTCAAAAACATTTCAGAAGAAACTAGCTAATCAGAAGGAGAGAATAATCATGTTAGATAACTAAACTTACACAATGAGGCAGTTCCTCAAAATCCATATATTTTCATTTATAAGTAAACAATGGAGTTTATTTCAGAAAATAAGATTTTTACTAAGTAATTCAACCCTATTCTCCACGAAAAAAGCTGCGATAAAATATTCACCCATCCCTAATACATATTTAACTCAAGTTTCATCTCACATTTCTACTATGGTTTCTAAGCAATTCAGGACTGGGCATTACAAGACTGGAAAAAATCAGGGCAGCAAAGAAAGAAAGTGCTAAACAAACATTAGTAACCTTTCCAGTAGCATTTATTCCAATTAAAAAAATGATAAAGCATGTCTTGAATTGAGTGGTGGGCTTAGTTGAGAGGTTCTGCAAAAGACTACTATAGTCTTGCATAGCAAAATCAGCTATACCTTAGCTACTCCTGACATAATGGTTTGGTTTTCCTTTGTTCTTTTCTTTAAAGGCAAATTCCGTATCTTCTTTAGGCGATTTACTATATTGCCTAAACTATCTTTATGGTTAGAAGTATTTTCTTCATACATAACCTGAACCTCCAATGCTATAATGCAATTGTTTTACTTCCATTTATCCTTCAGATACATTATTGCTTAGACTAAATTATCACAGTTCATTGTCTTTCCTTGTATGTCACTTTTCATCTTAATGCTTCCTGTTGCTCCTAGTCTGCCTTTAGTTCATCCACATCTCACTAAGAAATAGAATCAAAAAAAAAAAACCAACCCAAAACCAAAAAACAACAGAACAAGCACAGCTTGTGAACACTTACCGTAGCAAAGCAGAGAAAAATTATCTCACTTGTTTATTCCAGCATATCTGGGGTTTTTTGCAATATTGTTCTGTTACTGATTTATGATATGCTTAGGATCAGATACTTGTTATCAGAACAAATGAATTTGAAGATTGGATCCCACAAACTGGCTGGAAAATAGCTCCTCTATGTACTCATTAGAGGACTTACCCTGTATCTGATAGGGCCAACTTTTTTTTTTCCTCCTTGGCCTGAGACAACTAGAATCTATTGATGACTGTTATAACCACCTTACTCTAATGATTGCTCTCTTCTCAGTAACAATCCAGTTTGTATAAATAATTAAAATTTTATTGGAAAAAAAATAAAGTCATTCCCCACCAGTACCCTTAACACGAAGATTCTTCATCTCAAGAGATCTTTTAATATTACCAGAAAATCCATGCTGCTCCATCAGAAAAGACTGAGGACCATTTTAAGATAATGCTTGCAAGTTAGGACTCTCATCTGCAGATTTGAGTCCTAGATTTAAAATATTCCTTGATTTAGATTGTAGAATTCAAAGAAATAGGATTCTGGAACAGCAGATGAATAGCTAGTGAAGCCACCTAAAAAGTTTTAAGATACAATTTACCAATTTTGTGAGGATTCATTCATCTCAGGGTTGCTTATGATAACAACTAGGCAAAATGACCTAGAAGGTCCTTTCTTACCCTGTGTTTTCTTAATATTTTACACTTGTGTATTAAGGCACATGTAACTTCCTAAACGTTTTCTCATAGTGTGACTCTGTATTTGTTACAGAGGAAGGCTTAACTTACAATAACCTCATGAGCCATACCACAGAGGTAGTGAAGTACCTACAGTCAAGCACATCCTTCAGTAACTCCCTGGATTGGCACTTATATTCAGCAAAGTGTGCTTTTCTTATAACAAAACAAATATCATTAAGTGGGAGCTATTACATTGCTTCCTTGATCACACTGTAGCAAAATGCATTAAAGAAATCAATTTCAAGACAGTCTAAAGGAACCTACTACTGTCAAAACTAAAAATGATTATTTTAATGTGAGGAAAAATTGTTGCATCAAACTTGGTAGTTACAGAATTTTACTTTTCAAGAAGTGTGACTATCTAACATTGCAGTCTTTATAGTATCTAAGTTTATACATGTTACTTAGTATTCCAATACAAACACTGCATGTTTCTCAAAACAGCTACCACACATCTTTCAATAAGCAACACCTTGCTCTATTGATGCACTCAAAATAAATAGGACTAAGAGTGAAGTAGCTTGCTGCAGAGATCCATCTCTTGCTATCAGGGCAAAGGAAATGAAAGTGTAAGAAATGCCACAAAGTTGCTTGAAAATAACTCCTCTTTTATCTAACAGCCTGCTCAATAGAACACTCATCTCCTAACTGATAGCTTTGAGTTCCTTCTCTGTAGTCCAAAGGGATTAAAAATCATAACTTTCACTTTTTTGAGGAGTGTTATAACCACAATGATCAAGGGACCTACCTAATCTCCTTGCAGATAGCTCAGCATGGCAAAAGATTTTGAGAAGTTATCCGTTATGTTGGTAAATGGGAGAAGTCTTGTAAAGGGAATAATTTCAAGAGAAATCTTAAAAACAAATTTACTGCATCATTTTGAGGGATGATAGTGTGCTCCCACATATCACAAACTTCCTATGGTATGGCTAAACTCCTGATCACTGAAGGACAGTGAAAGCTATGTATTTGCAAATCAACAGTTCAGTATCTCACTGACTTTTGTAACAGGGCAATTTAAGAGACTGATTGGAAAAGGGAGTTTTAGAAAGCACAGTTTAGTATCACAACTCAGCCCTTTAAAAGCACAGCATCAGGATCATCCCTGTCATCAAATCTTTCTCAGTCTACAGCTCTGAGGATGCAGGGTGGGTACAGGGTGGCTACCTGCAATTGTGTCCACACAGGAATCCTGAAGTGGAATTCTTCAATCCAGGTTCTGTGCTCAAACCAGGGAACACAGACCTATACACTTCTAAAAGCAGAAACCAGGAATTAAAGAATCCCTGCAAATATTCTTTAGGAAACTGGTAGAAGACCCATAAGAAAAGCAGTGAAGCAGAGAAGGCCATATGGTCCAAAAGGATATCAATAACACGCTAGGCATGAGGACCTCCAGTGAAAAAGTAGTTGGAAAGGAATGCAGGAGTACCAAACATGGAGGATGAATTGGACGCTCTCCAGAGAAGCAGCTGATTAGGCAAGCAGCCAATGGTCCAGTCCCCAATAGCAAATGAAGAACCCATCCCAGTGCTAGCTAAAAAGAAGCTATACATCCTTAACACTAAGAATTGTGAGTCTGAGTAGATTTGAGACTCACCAGCCATCTGGTTATTACTTCATTCCACTCATTTGTAATTACAGTAATAATATAACAAACTAGGCAGAGAAGGAGATAGAAGAATTCAAATTCACGTAGTACATCTTGCTGAGAAATGGCAGTAAGGGAGCATGGATGAATACATTTGTTCTGAGGTTCAGACCAAAAGGGAGAAAGAACTGCTCAGTGACTGCAAAGGAAGCTTATCAATTTAAAGAACAAACAAACAAAAACCCCCAAACATTGCCACTTCGGGATTTCCCTCCCAGACCAGAAGGATCAAGTAGATGATGTATTTGTGAAGAGTAAACCAGAGCACAGACCTCAGTGATAACATAGGTTACTGACTAACATCCTTTATGAATGTGGCAGGAGACAGGCTGAAAAGGAATCTCCTGAAATGCTTTCATGAAAGGAGTAACGAAGATAGGGGCTGCTTCACATTTGCCTCTAATTAACACAGAAGAAACAGCTAAGAATGCGAAGATTACCTGGTAATGTAGTCGAGATTGGTCACAAAAGGACAGAATTCTCAAAAGTTAGATTAGAAGGAAAATAACTCAAACTAAAAGCAATGTATTTCAAGAAGGCAAACTTCAGTAAAAGGACTCTTAGAGAAGATTTCCTGGGAGACCTGCCTAAGGTGAAAAAGGAATTATAGTGAAATGGTAGCTCCTTGATGAACCAATTTACCCAAAGGAGAAGAAAGGCTTCTGATAGATACTGAAGAATATTGACATTTTTTATGCTTTTTTTTTCTTTTTAAATTTCTCCTTTAGTTAAAAGGTCAACATAAATTGGTTCTCTGTTTTAATTGGTGCATCAGTGATAAAGGATTAAGATCCTACAGGGAAAGGATGAATACATTTATGAATACTTGTACAGGCTAGGTATTTTCAAGCCAGCTGAGTAAAATGAACTTCATTCTGAGGTACCCAAAATCTGCAAGCCATAAATTATTAGCTAAAATGTGTCTACAGCAGTGACATAGCTCAGAGCAGTAGAGTGCAGCAATCCCTCATTTCCCCACTTACTCCATGTTGGCTCAGACTGTGGGGCAGTTTTTCTGCATGTGAAGGGGATTCCTTTTGGATGAAATTAAATCAGAAGATCTGTTCAAAGTGCAGCAACAGTCTCTAAAAGGAACAGAAAGGTCTCAATCAATGTGTGATCTGCAGCACAAGCAAGTCCCACAGCAAGTGCACATGCACCGACAGAATGCTCTCAAACCACAGAGACCTGTGTTCTTCTGCTTCTTGTGCCACTTAAAAGGCTAAAGGTCTCAAGGTCAGTAACCAGCTCATACAGATACCCTCAGATCCTAGCCAAGGGCATTCCTTTATATTACACCAAGACCTCCTATGGTTCAATATACTTTTTCTTCCTTCAGCTGCTGTATCCCTTTTCAGTGCTTTTTTGAATTGCTTGTCTCACATGCCTTTTTTTTTTTTTTTTTTTTTAATTAATTACTAATGATTCCCCTTTTCCATCTTTCTTTCCCAATCAACTTCTTTGGTCTCATAGAAGATTCAATATATTGCAGTCATAGTGCCAGGTCATGGTCAAGGGTCTCAGCTATGCCCTCTTGCATCTGTAAGTTCTGCATCTACTGCCAGTCATCCCCAGGACTTTGCACTTCCATCTGTCCAAACTCCGAACTCTGCATATCCTCTATCATTTACCCTGCCTTTCCTCATACAAATGAACAACTGAGAGGGTGGAAGTAATTTCTGTCATGGTGTCCACTTGATCATTTGCTCCTGCCACAAGATTTAAGACACTGTTTCTTCCATTCTGAGCTGCTATCTGGCCAATACCCAAATTCAGAGTCAGGAAGCAGCAGGCACTGTGTGTTACATCTAAGTGAACAAGAATCAAAATAAGACTTGCTTCCATGAAAAAGGACATGAGAACACCCGTGTGCTGCTGTCATCTCCACTAAATGGATGAAAGGATGCTCTGCCACTTGCCGAAGCAACATGGAGAAGCCTACACACCTGAAAGCAAGATTTTGTAGGATAGTTTTCTTTTGGCTATCTTTGAGCAACATGTGTAACAGGGATGTTTGGTCCAGGGGACCAGATTAATCATAAAGCAAATAAATATGCATGCCTATAGTCTAACTTCTGGGTTCTTGGTACAAATTGCTTTTGTCTACTGATCCATTCATATTGCAGCACATTAGTTTTTGCTGTGTGGCTCACAATTACACAGCCTATGAGCATGAAGTCTGTAAGAGCCCATAATGGATGGATGAGAGCAAACTGTAAAGATGAAGACTAGAGAGGCAGAATTGGTATTTATCTTTTAAAAGGCAAAACAGTGGCAGTAAAGATCAACTTACCTTGAACTCTTTCAAAAATACAATGAGATTTATACCAGAATAGATAATCAAACAAGCTGTTTGAAGGAAGTTGGAAGATGCCCACGAGATCAATGAGATGCAAAGCAATGAAAAAGCCAATAACAGCATAAGAATGAAACAACGGGCAATGCAAATAAGCATTAAATAATAATTTTTAAAAAAGACACCTACAAGGAAGGGCTAAATTTGATGACATTGTTCAGACTACAGAAGAAAAATTAAGGAGGCACACAATAATAATCTTAGAGTATGAAAACACTGTCTTCATGCCCACTGACAATTAAACAATATACAGTGAACTTAAAATGAAGAAACTGATAATCAAGTGGGTATTCGTAGAACATTTTGACTCTAAGAACTGGACCAGAAAGACTTTACACAGTTGTGCAATATCCATCTGTAAAGATTTTTAAGAACTTTTTGGACACACATGTCTCAAGAATGATGTACAGTTTAAGCTATGTTTTGGCAGAGGGTGGAAGAGGTGGCTTTTGGAAATCTTTTCCTGTCATTCTGCCTATAATTATTTTTAGTGTTCCATGCAGAGACTATTAAACACAGTATGTGTCTTCATAAGGTGCAGAATTGGATTTTTGCCTCGCCTTTGTTGAAGAAGTCCTTGTACAAAATACATTTAAAGCTCTTTTAAGCCTACTTTATAACACTGCAAATACCTAAGCCACACAATTAAAGAAAAAAATCAAAAGACACAGTAGAATACCTTGGAATTTATACTCTTATTATTTTTTACAGAACACATTTTTCCCATGTTTACAGTATTTACTGCATTTTACTGAATATATTTCTAGACAAATGGAAATAAGAATGCTGTTTTCAAAGAAAAGTGCAAGTACGGAAGTGCAAGTGCAGCATATCTGCCTATTTTCCCAGAGAGCTTTTAATCAAAAATATAAGATAAAATTAAATATAATATGAAGGAAGAAAGATTTTAAGGGATGAAGAATGAAGTATAACTTAAATTTTCAGTGATTGCCCTTTTAGCTGTTGTAAGCATCATAATTTGTCCTAACGTTGCCCTTGAATCCAAACAGAATCATATTTAACGTATGATCTCAATTTCAACACTTATTGCTGATTTCATTAATCAGCAAAATGTATGTACACTTAGTTGGTTTATGACCTATGCAAGTGTTTTGCCTTGACTGTTTCAGGATTATGAGAAAACTACTGTCTTGATCAGCAGTAAATACTGACAAAGTTTTATTGGATTCCAAGAAAACAGACTTAACTAACATAATCTATGGGGGGGGGGGAGCTTTTTGTGGCAGAAGTAGTAGAGAAATGGAACAAGCATAATTTCTTATTGTGAAGACACTAAGGTAGTTTTGAGAATACCTACGTAAGGTGTTCTGTAGTACAATTAAGCATGCAGTAAATTATTCACATCAATATTTTCATACATTCATGTACTCATATTCCTTATCACTCACAGGAGGAGGGTGAGCAGGGTCCTTGTTTCGATACAGGATGGAAGATAAAGGAAAGAAGGTCCTGAAAACTGGGCTGACAACAGACTGAACACAGTAAAGATGAGTTGGGACGTGGCGACTCTCCAGACAGTAGTGACATGCTTTGACTGATGAATTCAGTTCAGCAGATGCAGCACAGCCTATCCAGAAAATGTGGATTCAGGATAAGTGTCAGTTTTAGCAAGAAAATTGGCTTCTATAATGATAAAAAGAAAGGTACAGAAATATGTCTAGGAGCACAGACCCTTAGAGACATCAAAGAAAACAGAAGAGATTTAAAGGAGGAGATTTTACAGGTAAAACACTCCTGCTAGCAGATAGGACATGCTATAGCATCTGAAAAAGGAAAATAGCAGAGGTATTTCTCTCTTCACCTTAAGAGACAGGTATCTCATTCCATATGTTGAGAGCGCCTTAGGAATGAAGAAAGAGAAGTCTGGGGTGGACATTATACTTCTTCAGTATAATGTGCACAGACTTAAACAGAAAGAAAAGATCCTTAAGAGCTTACAATCTTTACAGCTTTGAAATGTTAAAAAAAAAATATTCATTCATTGGGTTGTTTCCTTTCACTTACAAGTGTCATGAAATTGCTGAAGTTCACTACTAGTAGCTTTCTGTATGACCACCAGTAAGAGAGACTCATCTGAGATTTAATAGCCTCATTTTGGTAATGCAATTTTGACTGTATTTTTGGTAGGAAAGAATCAAATAAAATCAGTTCATTAAGTTTGGAAAAGACCTCTAAGATCATCGAGTCCAACCATCAACCCAACACCACCATGCCCAATAAACCATGTCCTGAAGTGCCATGTCTACGCGGCTTTTTTGAACACCTCCAGGGATAGTGACTCAACCACTTCCTTGGGCAGCCTGTTCCAATGTCTGACAACCCTTTCAGCAAAGAAATTTTTTCTAATATCCAATCTAAATCTCCCCTGCCACAACTTGAGACCATTTCCTCTCATCCTATCACTAGTTACTTGGTAGAAGAGACCAGTACCCACCTCGCTACAACCTCCTTTCAGGTAGTTGTAGAGAGTGATAAGGTCTCCCCTCAGCCTCCTTTTCTCTGGACTAAATAACTCCAGTTGCCTCAGCTGCTTTTCAAAGGACTTGTGCTCCAGGCCCTTCACCAGCTTTGTTGCCCTTCTCTGGACACGCTCTAGCACCTCAAGGTCTTTCCTGTAGCGAGGGACCCAAAACTAAGGAAGATGCAGTATGAGAAAAACAAATAAAATAGTAGATTAAAAATACTAAAAGAAGAGGTTCTTAACTTCATCATGTGCTTAAGAAGAGAACAAATCATAAATTATCCCCAAACACACATCAGAAGCAGGAATTGTATCTGATGTCTTATGAAGTCAATGGAATCATTCTTTTGATTATATTTATAGTTCAGAAGCTATTTGCAAGTACGCAGAGGATCAAAAATTTCAGTTTTCAGTGAAGATGAAACAATCCATCTGTTGGGACATGCAAGTTTTTGGACTGATGCATTTGCAATGCATATGAAAGTACACTTGCATAATAGATCATCAGCAACATGACGATGGAAAAGGAAAAAGGAAGAAAAGGGAGGCAAAGAAAAAAAAAAGTAAATTTCAATACAGGCATTCTCTTTTGGTAGCATTACTTCCAAATTAAGTTCATTTAGAGAGAATCAATTTTCCAGGAACATTAAATAATGAGTAATAAACACTTTCTCAAAATCAAGAGTCAGTAGGAAAGGGGGGGGGGGGGGGGGGAGTTATGTGAGTCATCTGCAAGCAAACACCATTCTGCCCTAACTGCATGTTATGTGTTTCATATCAGAAGTTGCGTGTTTGACTACAGCAAATAATTCACTTTTTTTTCCAAAAGTAAAAAAAGAGCATAGTGCAAGTACAGAAATTTAGGATCTCTACTGCTGTCTTGTAAGCAGTATAGACAATCTATTGGGTATTTCTACTTCCCTCTCCTTTCTTATTTTCCCTACCTGGTGTTTTGAAAAACAGTGCCAGTGGTTTGAATCTTCACCAGTGATAAAATAACTCTCCCGTGCACTATTGTGACACAGTGAATATCGTGAGATTCATTATTAAAATAGTAAAAATATTCCTGTAGAACAAGTCTAACCTAAACTAGAAGTTATGATCTTTTAACTGAGGTCCAGTTTAGATCAAAAGAGATCAAATTTTTTTTTAAAGCATCACTTTTATTTAAGCTCTAAATATTAAATTTTATTTCTAGTCTAACTCTACCTTATTTGTTTGAAATCCACCTTGAAAATTGTATCCAAGTAGGGCAATCTGGGAACTTAAGCCACATAACAAATATGATTCCATATAAACCAGAACCAAGACATTCATAACAAAAAAAGTGCTGTTGGTGACATTACAACACTTCAGCTAACAGCCCAGATGTTCAAATAAATGGCCTTGTCATGGACAAAAGATACTTCTGCAGAATGCTGGACAACTCGTGTACTACAATCACTTTCAAATGCGATACTCAGTCTAAGCTGTCTCTTCTGCCTTCAAATGTTTTCAAAACATGCTTACTGCCAATCCTTCAAAATACTGGTGGAAAAACACACATAAAATTGCACAGTTACCAGTCAATCCATTAATATCTAAAAAAATGACTAATTTATACCTACAAGGCAAAACTTAATTAAATGCTAATATGGCATTTATAGTATATATAAGCAGTGTTTTCCTTGATGCTAAGTGTTTTTCCAGTTGTTTCCTCAAATTTTATTTACATAAAATTGATAAAAAAACCCAAAACATCATTTTCTTGATAGAGCATGTTAACTGCCTAAACATCAGTACACTTCTACTATACCTCAGGCAGCATTTTTAAATCAGTCTTTAAACTGATTTTATAATTTACAGCTGTGTTTTTTTGAAATTTGTTGTTTCTGGTTTAGGTGTGAAGAACTTCAATTTCTGAAAGTTCTTCTGTTTTTCCAGGTATTTGTCTCATTAAAAACAATACTCCTTCTTATAAAGCTGGTCATTTTTATAATTTGTGGCAGTTTATATGATTGCACTGTTTCACAACTGACAAAGTGAGATGAGTGGGATTATGGCTAATGCTTTTGTACATCAGCAGAATACTCATCCATGTTACCTGGAGAGCAGAATCGGGCTACACAAAGGTTACCTCTGAGGAACTGGAAAACTGCATTTCTGCTCTAAGTTTGGTCAGTGTAATTTAACTGAGCAACATTGTCTTATACCTATTGCTTTGTTCATATGTAAGACAAAACCTCATGATTTAGTTGGTCAATTTGACAGAAAAGATTATATTCTTCACTGATTCAGACTTTCTTAATTTCTAGCAATGGATCAGCTAGCCAGAATTTTTACTCCAGACAAATCTCAGATAGCACTGGTCATTCAGGCAGTCCTAAGAAACATACACTCTTCTAAAGAAGAAAATTAACTTACATTTTTAAGTACAGTCTACAGATGTAGTCTAAAAGTATACATTAGCCAACACTTTTCTTTGTAGTTCCCTCATTCATTCCATTCTTGCTAAGCAGAATAGAATAGACTATTTCAGTTGGAAGGGACCTACAATGATCATCTAGTCGAACTGCCTGACCAATTCAGGGCTGACCAAAAGTTAAGGCATGTAGCTAAGGGCATTGCCCAAATGCCTCTTAAACACTGACAGGCTTGGGGCATCAATGACCTCTCTAGGAAGGCTGTTCCAGTGTTTGACCACCCTCTTGGTAAAGAAATGTTTCTTAATGCCCAGTCCAAAGCTCCCCTGGTGCAGCTTTGAACCATTCCCACGCATCCTGTCACTGGATCCCAGGGAGAAGAGAACAGCACCTCCCTCTCTACTTCCCCTCCTCGGGATGCTGTGGAGAGCAACGAAGTTGCCCCTCAGCTGCCTTTTCTCCAAGCTAGACAAGCCCAAAGTCCTTAGCTGCTTCTCACAGGACATGCTTTCCAGGCCTTTCACCAGCTTTGTTGCCTTCCTCTGGATGCATTGAAGGACCTCCACATCCTTCTTAAATTGTGGGGTCCAGAACTGCACACAGTACTCAAGGTGAGGCCTCACCAACACTGAACACAGCGGGATAATGACCTCTTTTGACCAGCTGCTTGTGCTGTGTTTAATGCACCCCAAGATGCAGGTTGCCCTCTTGGCTGCCAGGGCATACTGCTGACTCCTGTTGAGCCTGCTGTCAACCAGCA
Source organism: Haliaeetus albicilla (assembly GCF_947461875.1). NCBI lineage: Eukaryota > Metazoa > Chordata > Aves > Accipitriformes > Accipitridae > Haliaeetus > Haliaeetus albicilla. Next base: position 53,098,699 of record NC_091483.1, on the reverse strand, counting down.
CCCCAGACCCCTTTCTGCAGGGCTGCTCTCCAGCCACTCTTCTCCCAGCTCATACTTGTGCCTGGCATTACTCCATCCTAGGTGCAGGATCTGGCATTGGGACTTGTTACATTTCATCCCATTAATCATAGCGCAGTGCTCCAATCTAGATCCCTCTATTAGCTGAGGAAAACTGTACTTAGTACACACTTCATGCTTAGGCTTATAAAATGATCTTGAGCGGGCAAAAGACTGTATCTAGACAAACCTGAGCAACAGGTTTTTTTAAACCCCTGGAAGAACAGTGTTTCTTAAGTTTGCCAGCTGGGTCTCCAGCTCAACCTCTTTATAAGCTGACTTTACCCGATGTCAGGTGGAAATAAAAGTGTGATAAAATTGTATTAAGATTATGCCATAGTCAGACATAATGCAGCTGTCAAGTAACAGCAAGAATTACTCAAACACAGGAAAGGGCACCAAGCTTTCAAAGACATAGTGTATAACATTTGATCTGCCTGGTATGCATACATATCAGCTAATCTCATATACACTTGAAAATTAGGTCTAGAAAACATGGAAACTTAGAAGTATATCTTGGATTACAGAACACATTTTCATGCAGTATCAGTAACGATGCATATAATTCTTCTAAGAAAGCAATAGAAACACAGAATTATTGCAGTAGGATGGCACCTCTGGGCTTTGCCTAGTCCAGTCACCAAGGGGCTAAGAGGAGCATCAGCTAGAGCAGTTTACTTGGGACACTGTCCAGTCAGGCTTTGACTGCCTCCAAGGACGGGGACTCCACAACCTCCTTCACAACATCTTTCTGTGCCTGATCAATCTTACAGGAAAAACAGGTTTTTTAGGTGTGCTTTACTTAAGCTTAAAAGCTAATGTGTTTGCCTCAATTTTTTATGTTAGAAAAACAGTAAGAGAACAGAACATATTGTCAAGGACTCAGACTCAAACCTGGAATATACAGAACTAACATGAAGCGCATACAGAGAAGTGGAGAGGCTCCTAGTACCTACAGTGACGGAAATCTTGGGTCAGGTGAAGGCACTGAGATTTCTGCCACCAATTTTACTCTAGTCAGTATTTCAGCATACATATGCAATATAATTTTCAATATCTGAGTTTTAATATCCTAATAAAGTCATTGTTTTACAATACAGGTGAATAAATGTGGCAAAGGATGAGATCTAGTGCTTTGCCTTCCCCCTCCTTGCCCCCCCAGTGAATATTAACCATATAATGACAACCTGGTCAAATTTGAAATAAGTTTCAAATTTCATATTGATATAATAGAAGCCCAGCAGTTATAATTTTCACATAGAAATGGAGACCATAAAGCACCTGATCTGATTCCTTCAGCAATTCAATTTTATTTAGTTATCCTTACACTGAGTTTGTCTGAAACTTCATTTGAAGTTTTTCTTCCAGATAGGTATTGACTGTTGATGCCATGACACCAAGAAATAGATAAGTCATCATTTCTGTTGGCAATATCTTCCACTGCATCATGCACTCTTCTTTTCTAAAAATATCTATGGAAAGTTGGTACATAGTATTTCTTAACTGGTCTGATAAATACTATATGCAGACTTAAAAGCCTCCTAACCCTACATTCCTAACCCTATCTTTATAAATCCAAAGTTTGCAAAAATTCAGAACCGTGTTAGTCCCTATCTTCAGCATAAACAACTTATGTAATAATGAGAGAAGGAGGAAGAAAAATATGATAACCCCAAATTTAACAACCAAAGTACTCTATCTCCAAGCTCCTGATTTTCAATGCCATAAAGAGCTTAAAGAACTCTGTTATATCAAAAACTTCAACAGTTTTAGAAAGGCAAATCCCATTCACCATTTCCAGAATGTATTTTCAGATTTTAATTGCATTTTTCATTAGCTAGTCTCATTAGCATAATTCTGACAGATACAGGCACAGAATGCCAAGTATCTGCAGTATAATACAGCACCCACTCTAGGAAGACAGACTGCATCAGCTGGAGTGTTGTACATTACAGAAAGTTTTCTTGTTATTTAAGAATGCACAGTGTATTTCAAGAATGTATTTAACAACTATGTGACCAATTAATGCTGCCACTGAGCCATATTAGGAGAAAAAAAAAATATCCAAACTAGCCAATACAACAAATATTAACATGTAGTAAAGAAGACTACATTAAAACAAGCAACAAACTACCAAAATCCTGACTGCTCTTTTGCCTTTTAATCTCTAACATGCACTCTGTTTTACCACATTTCTCAAAAAAATCTGATGTTGTCTTATGTCTACAGATTCTGAGACAAAGCATATGAATTACCATTCTGCGATTAGAGTCTATGTTTACATGTGTAAGAAATTAGATCAAAGCAACAGTAATAAGAAAGAATTTTAATAGGTATATATTATAGGTCAAACATTTTTTTCTTCTGCGTTGGTATATCATACAGCTTCCAGCTTTAACTAACTAAAAATTGTTGGCAGGTCCATCTGTTTTATTATTCGCCCTGGCACAGGTTAAATTTATCACATAGGTCTGAAATAGATTATATGTTGTTTTATTAGATTAATTTAATTGTGTATTGGCATCAGTATACGTCAAAATTAATGGGTTTTTAATGACAGTACATGCTAATGATTAACTAGAAATACTGAGAAAGGGTGAAGGCATGGCCTTAGAAATGATTAATATGACAATTTTTAAATATTACTATACATAAAACTGACACACACACACACAAAAAAAAAAGATTGAAACTAGCTTTGTCTCCCCCTTGCTTCCATCCTGGGAATAAAAGGAGAACAGTAAAGTGCAGAAATAATATTTCCTTATATTTTGTCAACTCTGTAAGTACTCTGCATAACCCCATTGTTCTCAAAATATATTTCACTGAAAATGAGACAAAAGCTTAAAAAAAAATAAAAGTGAATACCACATCACTACGGTATTATATCTACAAACATAAAACACACACAAAACAATTTTCATCCCAATCCAAGTTTTTTAACTTGGGACACTCTTTGCTAAATTCTAGCTGAAAAGCAGGACAGAAGCACATTACATTCCCCTGCACTGACCCCAATTTCAAAAAAACCAAAGAATATGAGTTAAAAAGAATTTTAAAAAAAGGTAAAAATATTTTCTTATACTTTGTTTTTAATATACTGCATAAAAAAGGGAAAATCCTTAAGACATTTGCATCAGAAGTTAAAAAAAACTGATTTGATTGAAAATGTATTGAGATAAACAACTTAGGGGAAAAAAAGATGGTATTCTTAAAGATAGTTAGAGCAATGGGATTAAAAGGTGTTTTCCCAAACCTCTGCCAATGCCTAAAATGAGTAATATATATTTTACTTACATATAAATATTTAATGTCATATAGTCATGATACTTAGTTTCATCAACTGAAAGAAAATATTTCTCCACAGCCCTATAATAGATGTGATTACGAAATGGATGATACAAAAAAAACAAAACAAAACAAAACAACCCCCCCCAAAAACCCACAGAACTTAGATCTGAAAAACTACTATAAAAGATGGATTTTGATGCATTAAGTCTCCATTTCTCACCCTTATTTACCTCTGCATGATCCTCTGCTGCTAGTGCATGCCTGCTCAATCCTGTCATTTCATTCCTGTAACTCTCTTTGCATTGATTTGTAACTTAGGAGACCCATTGTTTGTTACCTGTCACTGCATAGCTGACCTGCTTGTCATTCTTCATTCTTATTTAACAATGACCTTGATATAAATTAAACTTACTGGTTTCAGAAACTCCGAGTGGATTGACTCCGGCTATATTCGAGGCCTCTTACATGTAAGGGTCTCAATAAAGCTTTGTACTCATGCTTCTCCTTACTATGTTTGGAGATAAGCAATGGGTGGGTTTTTTTTGTTGTGAAATAGCCTTTATTTCTACCTGTACCAGAAATGAGAGTCATGTTATGTTCCCTTCAAAAATAATAATTAACCCCCCTACACATTTCACAGTAGTTCTCTATTAACTCCATCATAATATTTTCTTCTATATTATTGCATGTTTTGAAAATCTTGTTAGAAGTATATTATTTTTGATTGATGTTTAATAGCAGCTTAAAATATAGAGCATTGTATAACAATTATATAACTCATAGAGCATTCTATAACAATTAACATGATCACTGATCTATATTCAATTTCCAATCTCCTTAGGAAAACACTTAAGTCACTTTATGCAGACAATAAGAGCAGAAGATAATTTCAGCGTGCCTAATAATACTTCTGAGTCATATGTGCTGGAAGAAACGGCTTAGTACATTCAACAGCCTGCATGTAAAAAGTCCCTACACTCTACGTAGTCAGCAAAAGACTTCTGTATGGAAATGCGTATGTATGCAGACAATGACAAATATTACTTTAGAAAAGGCTTTTGACACTACCTCCTGACATGATCTCTCATGGAACCTGAGCAAGCATGAACTGTAAGAACAAACTGCTAGATGGGTAGAAAAAGGCTGGGCCACTAGATACATAGGGCAGTAGTCAAAGGCTATACAGATGGTAGCCAGTTCCAAGCAGAGTGCCCCAGGCATCAATAAGTTAGTCAATAGGACCCCCTGGGAAACTGCCCTCAGGGACAAGGGAGCAGAACAAGGGAGCAGACCTGCTGGTCAAACTAAAGGGCAAGAAGGAAACGGACAGGCAGTGGAAGCAGGGACAGGTATCCTGGGAAGGGTATAGGGACACTGCCTGGTTGTGTAGAGATGGGGCCAGGAAGGCCAAGGCACAGCTGGAGGTGAACTTGGCAAGGGATGCAAAGAGTAATAAGAAGGGCTTCTATAGGTATGTCAAACAGAAAAGGAAGCTCAAAAAGCATACCCCCCGATGAACACAACTGACAAATTGGTAACAACAGACAAGAAGTCTGAGGTACTCAATGACTTTTTTGCCTCAGTCTTCACTGGCAACCTCTCTTCCCACACCTCTTGAGGGGATAAACTGCAAGACAGGGACTGGGGGAGCAAAGTCCCTCCCACTGTAAGAGAAGATCAGGTTTGTGACCACCCGAGGAACTTGAACATAAAAAAGTCTATGGGACCTGATGAGATGCATCGCAGAGTTCTGAGGGAATTGGCTGGTGTAGTTGCCAAGCCACTCTCCATGATATTGGAAAAGTCATGGCGGTTGGGTGAAGTACCTAGTGACTGGAAAAAGGGAAACATTGCACCCATTTTTAAAAAGAGAAAAAAGGAGGACCCTGAGAACTACCAACATGTCAGCCTCACCTCTGTGCCTGGGATGATCATGGAACAGATCTTCCTAGAAGCTATGTTAAGGCACTTGGAGGTCAGGGAAGTGATTTAAGACAGCCAGCTTGGCTTCACCAAGGGCAAGTCTTGCCTGACCAACCTAGTGGCCTTCTATGATGGAGTGGACAAGGGAAGAGCTACTGGTGTCATCTATCTGGAATTCTGTAAGGCCTCTGACATGGTCCCGCACAACATCCTCCTCTCTAAATTGGAGAGATATGGATTTGATGGATGGACTATTTAGTGGATAAGGTACTGGCTGGATGGTCACATCCAAAGAGTAGTCAACAGCTCAATGTCTGGATGGAGATCAGTGATGAGTGGTGTCCCTCAGGGGTCCGTATTGGGACCAGTACTGTGTAATATCTTCATCAATGACACAGACAGTGGGATCGAACGCACACTCAGCAAGCTTGCAGATAACACCATGCTGAGTGGTGTGGTTGACATGCCTGAGGGGTGGGATGCCATTCAGCGGGACCTTCACAAGCTCGAGAAGTGGGCCCATATGAATCTCATGAGGTTCAACAAGGCCAAGTGCAAGGTTTTGCACCGAGGTCAGGGCAGCCTCCAGTATTAATGCAGGCTGGGAGATGAAGGAATTGAGAGCAGCCCTGCTGAGGACTTGGGGGTACTGGTGGGTGAAAAGCTGGACATGAGCCAGCAATGTGCGCTCGCAGCCCAGAAAGCCAACTGTACCCTGGGCTGCATCAAAAGAAGAGTGGCCAGCAGGTCGAGGGAGGTGATTCTCTCTCCGCCTCTCTCATGAGAACCCACCTGGAGTACTGCATTCAGCTCTGGGGTCCCCAATGTAAGAAGGTCATGGATGTGTTCGATTGAGTCCAGAGGAGGGTCATGAATATGATCAGAGGACTGTAACACCTCTCCTATGAAGACAGGCTGAGAGTTGGAGTTGTTCAGCCTGGAGAAGAGAAGGCTCCAGGGACACCTTATTGTGGCCTTTCAGTACTTAAAGGGGGCTTATAAGAAAGATGGGGAGAGACTTTTTAGTAGGGCCTGTAGCGATAGGACAAGGGGTAATGGTATTAAACTAAAAAAGGGCAGCGATAGGACAAGGGGTAATGGTTAGACATAAGGAAGAAATTTTTTGATGAGGGTGGTGAGGCACCAGAACAGGTTGCCCAGAGAAGTGTTAGATACCCCATCCCTGGAAACGTTCAAGGTCAGGCTGGATGGGGTTTTGAGTAACCTTATCTAGTTGAAGATGTCCCTGCTCATTGCAGGGGGTTGGACTAGATGACCTTTAAAGGTCCCTTCCAACCCAAACCGTACTATGATTCTACAGCAAGTCCTACAGTATTTAAAATTTTTTTCAAGACCTGGGGGAGGAGACAGAACACACCCAGAAATCTTCAAATGTGCAGATGATGCTAAGTGGGAAGAATAAGTGAGGAGCTGATAATGCTGAACAGCAGAGATTCAGTCCTGAAGGACCTTAGGAAACGTGAGGACAGGGGCAACAAAAATCTCAGTTTATACTGAGACATGCATAGTTATGCATTTGGAGAGAATGACATCATGCATGTGTACAGGCTGGTAAACAACTAGCTGATTATCAACCCTGCTGAAAAGCATCTGCGGGTTACAGCAGATGCCACTTGAATACAAGACAACAGCATGCCCTCAGTGAGACTAAAGTAAATTGCACATGGTGCAGTAATAGGCAGAGGTGCACCACCAGACTCAAGGAAATTTCTAGCTCCCTCTACTTGGTCCTGATGAAGCCGTATCTGGAATACATGGCCAGTTCTTCACCCAGCCCCACCCCAGCTCGAGAGTGATGTTTAAAACCAAAGAAACTCCTGTGCAAGGCTGCTAAGATGGTCAGCATCCCAGAGCATAGAATTTACAAGGTGATATCGAGGGAGCTAGAGCTGTTTAGTCTGGTGAAGATGTGGCTGAGGGGAGATATAACACAGATTTTAACTATGTGGGAAGCAGTTACAAAGATGTGGAGCCTCAGTAATGGCAATATAACAAAGATTCATCACCACAAATTGCAGCCTGCGAGCCTCAGGCTGAACATTAGGAAAATCTGTTTTCCTAGGAGAGGAGGACAGTGTGTGAGCATGATGCTGAGAAACACTGTAGAAGCTCCATCCTTGGAAGATGTCAGGATGCCAGCTGAACCTGCTCTGATGTTTGTGACACTCCACAGAGGAGGCTGGGCTAGAGGACCTCCAGAGGTCCCTTCTATCAATGTTCCTGTGAGTTGTCTCAACTAAAAAAATTCCATTGGAAGTATCTGTACATTTTTACTACTACAGAAGAGGTATAAACTTTGGAAAACTGTTGCTTCCTGTCAGATAAAATAATGTAGAAATGGAACAAAAACTGACTAAAGAAATGAAAGCCTTACATATAAAAAACAAGGTTGAAAAAAGGAAATTATTTAATTTAGAGATGGTATGAATAAGGTGGAACATGGCAGAAAGATAAAACACAGCTAGAAGTAGAGCAGAAAAAAAAGCGAGTGCTGTCTTGTATGAAAATGAAAGAGAGCAGCAAAATTAAAATTAAAACTTGGGAAAAAAAATAAAGTCTATCTACACAACTAAATTGTATAACTCCATGACACAATTCAACATTAAATCCCTGTGATTCAAAATATAAATCCATCATTAAGTAATAGAAGTTTGCAGGGGGAAAAAAACCAGTTAGGATTTCAGTAACTGAGCATTCACTAACAGACTTTATGAAATACTTACTGTGACCAGTACTGGCCACTGCCAGTATGTAGGGCAAGACAGTTCACTGGTGTACCTGGAGAAGGCTTTGAACAGTAGAAATGTTCACACACACAAAAGATAGGTTTGAAGCAGCTTCTACCTTTTAAAAGGTTGACAGCACTGAAGTACCTATGTAACGAGACCCTGGTGTTTGAGCTTTCATTTTTTCCATAATAATAAATCAAGTGGCGATACAATTTATTCTACTATGCCTTTTGAAATCCAGCTGTTAGAATTATGCGCTCAGCTCCAAAACAATACATTATTACTGCCAAGTGCTATTTATCATTTCAGATGTTAAATTCTTAGTGGTATTAATTATTTATAGGGCAAAGCCAACTCAACTCTTAAAATGCAAAATAAGGATACAACGTCTCCTTTGATGGAGATCCTTTGAAATTTAAAAGTGTCATAAATCTTCCAGTTGAGTGTCTTTCCAGTTTAAACCCATCAAATTATATGAACTTATCAGAAATGCTTTGTGCTGTTCAGTTTAAGTAAGCCACCTGTTCACTAGGTAATTCAACATGCTTTGCATCAAGATTAGATATTTGCAATTTACAGAGAGCATCTTCTATAAGCAACATTATAAACCTAGTTTTGGCGTTCACTTTGCAGCTAATAAGAATAACCACCAACTGTGGTGGAAGCTTTTGCAGTGAACAGCACACTGCGCTTGCAAGTATAGTCAAAGAAAAAAAAAAAGTGTTTTCTATAAAGATGACAAGGCATCAAAATTCTTTTCATAGATATAGGAATGACATTGCTTTAATTAAAAATGATTGGTTTCATAAACTATTTCACATTCCAAACCATGATAGATAAAGACTGCAAAAAATGAAAATCAGTCTGGCTGGTACGTTAGGCCAGGTGTCAGGTTAAAGTTTAAATAATTTCTAGAGGATGTTCTTCTCTTTAAATAAGCAGAAGTATAATCAGGCAAAAAAATTCTATCTAGCAATTAACATTTATCTTTAGCATCAATTATAATCTGGAATATCATATATTTAAAACAAGAAATCCTAGGGAAAAAAAGGAACCCAAATTTATTCAAAGACTATTAAAATTATTACATTATTATCTTATATAAATATAACATATATTATTACATTATACTTCTGTAAGCATACATGTTCATCTTTTTTTCTAAAATTAGCTTCTAAATGCCCTTTTATTTCCTGGTTGGAAATAACTATGTAGCCAAAAATATGCAAACAGATTCTGAATCAGGGGTGAATAAATACACCCAAGCATCCTATAAAATCTAATGGTAGCACTGCATAGTATAACCCAGCAGGTTTCACGGGAAGAGGGAAAGAAATCAGGAAACAAGTTGATCATGAACTATCTTAATAGGAAAAGAATGTCATTTCAGAGATTTAGTTGGAGGCAGAAAGAGTAGTGTGGGACTCCAATCATACAGACATTACAACATGATGGCTGCACATTCCCTTCATGTGACATGTCTGATTCTTCAGTATTAGGCATTTTAAGGAGTCATGTTATGCAAAGCAGATGACAACAGCAATGTAAGGAGTTTGTAGCTATGACTTCAGCTGAAGAGTGGCATCAGCAGTTGGGATTTGGAGAAATTTACTCCTTTTTACCTGAAGGAAAGGATAAAATTTTCCCAAGCTGGCACTACAGATTTTTTTAATGGGGCCATGGTTATGAAAATATTGAGGCAATAAAAAACAATTGAAGACAATAAAAGTTTTCACTGTAAAGGATTTCAACACAGTATTGAGAGCTCAGGGAATTCAAATTGTTAATTTCTCAATGAAAAAGTAAAAATTTCAGGGATGGCATAGTCAGTATATTTACAGAAGTATAGGTAGTTTTTTTCCTTGCCAAAAGAACTCACCACACTTGCATAAAGACCTCTAATGGCATTCACTTTCTTGATGAGATGAAGAGTTATCTCAGAGCCTTCAATAAGTGAGACAGTACATCTAAAGAACAAATAAGTGTCCCCCTTAATATGAGGAATAAATTGAGCTCCTTAAATATTTAATTTTAAAACTCATTTTCAAACCACTACACATGTACACAGTTGTGCCTTAAAGTACTTTTCAGTTTATTTTCCTTCTTTTGGGAGCAAAAATACAAGAAAATCCCCAGTATTCCTCTTGGGGCATCAACCCCAACTTAAAGTCAGTTGTGTGTGTGTGTATGAGGGGTAAGGTTTTTTGTTTGTTTTGCTGGTTTTTTTTGTTGCTGTTGGGTTTTGGAGAGTTGGAGTGTTTGGAGTTTTTTGTGGTTTGGTTTGGGTTTTTGTTTGTTTGCTTGCTTGCTTTTAAGCAAATTCCATGGTAGCACCAAGTCTCTTGACCTGCTACATCAGGTTATTCATTATGACTTTCAACTCTTTTCTAAAGACTTTCCTTCAAGATAACATCCCTCAACCTTTTGCACAGTCAATGGCTTTTGTCCCTAGCTAAATAACTTTCATTTAAGGTTGGTTTGGTTTGGGGATTTTGTTTGTTTGTTTTAACATGGCATTTATATGAATGTTTGATCTATATTGAGTTATAACGTACTGTTAGCAATTTGTCATCCTCAATAATTTTCATACATCCAATGTTTATGTTATGCCCTATGTGCAGCTATAACCTTTCAATAATAATCTCCTTCATCAACTCCAGGTCACTGACAAAATATTGATTGTGAAATCACCTGAGAGATTGTGACATCCATTTATGCTCCTAGACTGACAAGCCAGTTTTTAAACTTGTAAATGCATCTCTTACTATTTCATTTTATATTGAATAAGAAAGGGTAATATAAAATTATGTCAAAAGCCTTAAAAAGCATTGATCATCACTACTACTTTATCAAAGAGTATGTAATCTAATTGATAAATGCTGTAAAACGCATCCACATGTAGGTAAAATTTTATCTTAAATACTAATTCCAATAGAGAGACAATATTCTTAGAACCTATGGGCAGAAGGTACCTTAGGTCTGTGGATGCAGCAAAGATGTAACATAAAGCTTTAAAGAGTATTCTTTTGCAGAAATGTAAGTGTTCAGGCATGCAGAGGTAGAGCCCTAGCATTTACATAGTCTCTGTTATGAATGCTAAATGCCTGGCCAGAGAATAACTGCAGTAATGCTTTTGTCAAGCCTCTTTTGGGTTTTCCTTACAGCACCGGACCCACCATGAACATGGAGAAGATCCTGTGCTTGACTGAGTGCACGGATAGTTAGGGTGACCCAAACAAGAGAGAAGAGAGCATCAACTTTCTAACACATATCTGAGTATGCGCATAGCATAACTCTCATGTAAAATCAAAATAAAAGTCTCTCTTTCTGTACTGAAGCTACTTTAAGAGACTAACAGTATTTCTACTTTTATTCTGTCTTCTCAAAAGAAGAAAAAAAAAGTTCAATAATATTTTGTAAAATTTTCATTACAGGAAATTTTCAGATAAAAATTTTTGCAGTGTACTTCCAGTACTTCGAGGAAAATTTTATAGTGTAAAACGGTAGATGAATTATTTTTAAGCTGGAAAGCAATTACATTATGTTCTGTTTGTATTATAACACTGTAACTTGTCTGAAGCATGGAAAACATGAGCACTGATCACTTACTAGTTTCCAATGTTTTCTTTTTTATGTTAAATGTCTATGTTAATTCATAACAAAATGAAGAAGCAAAACCTCTGAACAACAGTATGATATATATATAAAAACACATAAATTAATATATATAAAAAAGATGGATGGAAACTAGGCATCCCTACCTAATGGAAAGGTGACATTTTGGAATGTTCCCTTTTATGAAAAAAAAAAAATTTAGGAGCTTTTAAATGTCCCTGCCAACACTTTTGGCACTTATTATAAACATTAGTTTTACTTTCTCATACCAGGGACTAAAGTGGAAGATCACATCACTCTCAAGTAGCTGATATTTCTGTAGGTGAAGGGCTTGTCAGTAATGTGTGATGTGAGATACCCTGGAGGGTAGAATCCTGTTCTGACATTATCTCACACCCCAATAGATAAAAATAATGTGTTATAACAGCTAAGCTAAAGTTGCAATCTGTGTGGTCCAGTGATCTCCAATACTTCCACCTGAATAGCCCATACAGCTTGTTACAAATACAGAGAAGGGCTGAACACAAGGACTCTTCTGCTCGCATCATAGGACTACTGTACATACACAGTACAGTAGATTCAAAATGAACAGGAGATCCAATCCTTCCCTTAGAGACACAGAGAGGTGCAAGTTGTAGAAATTGCTTGGACACTGTTTTCTGGCAATCCCGAGAAAATGTGTATGTTAGGAGTGGAGTAATGTGACCAGAGTAATTTGTTCAGCTCACCACTTCCTTCTGAAATGCCCATGAAGAAGGTGGTCACTAGTAAGCATTGCAAGCTGGATGTATTGCTGTGATCAACTCTTAGTATGTCATAGAGTCAAAAAGCTTCAATCAGAAAAAGTAAAACAAATGTACACCCAACCCAAAAGCCTGAAACATTTCTGAATAATAACAACAAACCTGATACATTCAGTTATGGGTGCAAAAGGGGTTTGTTTAAAAATACAGAGTTATCAAAACAAAGTAAAAAAACCCTCTAAAAGTTCTGAAACTGTTCTGAAAAATCCAATCCAGAATGATAGGATTAACATTATAATATTCTTCTAAGAAGTTTCAGGAACTCAAGAACTGCTGTATTGAGTCAGACCCAAGGTCTGTCCAGAAGCATACTGTCCTAGTTTCAGCTGGGATAGAGTTAACTGTCTTCCTAGTAGCTGGTACAGTGCTGTGTTTTTGAGTTAGGTATGAGAAGAATGTTGATAACACACTGATGTTTTCAGTTGTTGCTCAGTAGTGTTTAGACTAAAGTCAAGGATTTTACAGCTTCTCAAGCCCAGCCAGCGAGAAAGCTGGAGGGGCACAAGAAGTTGGCACAGGACACAGCCAGGGCACCTGACCCAAACTGTCCAACGGTGTATTCCATACCATGGGACGTCACATCTAGTATAGGAACTGGGGAGTGGGGGCGGGGAATCGCCGCTCGGGGACTAGCTGGGTGTTGGTCGGCGGGTGGTGAGCAATTGCCCTGCGCGTCATTTGTACATTCCAATCCTTTTATTATTGCTGTTGTCATTTTATTAGTGTTATCATTATCATTATTAGTTTCTTCTTTTCTGTTCTATTAAACCGTTCTTATCTCAACTGGCGGGTTTTGCTTCTTTTTCCCAATTTTCTCCCCCATCCCACCGGGTGGGGGGGGAGTGAGGGAGTGGCTGCGTGGTGCTTAGTTGCTGGCTGGGGTTAAACCACGACACATACCCTGTCCTGCCAGCTGTCAGTAGCATTTGATTAGGAAAAGAGTAAAATAGGACCAGTACAGAATGACACTTTCCCAGTTCTAAAGATTCTGAGGTGAGACCTTGATCACTGTGTTTAATGATCTCTGATGGATATATCTTTTATTAGTTGGTCTAGATATTCTTTAATCTACTTATACATTTGCCCAGCTGCAATCTTCACAGTTCAAATGTGATTAAAAATAATTTGAAGTAATGCATTTAATATTTTCACTCCTAATTTTATAGCTCCTTATCTCTTCCACATTTGAGAGGCATTCTTCATAAGGAAGCTATTCCATGCTGTGATCCATTTCTCCAGTATTTCATTCTTAAGATTCAATGAGAAGAGCTTCATGGCATATTTGCAGTAGGAATTTGGGTACAGATGGATGGAGTAGGATAATAGCAGTCTCTAGGTTTTCAGGACTTTCCTGATCAATTGCAAAACCATTGTTTCTTGTCTGACTAAGCACTGGCCTCAAGTGTTCAGAGGTTCTAAACATGTAACTTGTTATAAGTATAGATAGTATACTTTAAGAATACTACCTTCACCAAAATAACAGTGAGTGGAAAACTAAAGACCTTCCATCATAGGAGAAAACTGGGTTGTTTTTCTTAACAAGAATAACTTTACTCAGATAATGGAAGTAGTGTCTGGAGCATTATTTTATGAATTACTGTTAATTTTTGCAGTTAGGTAATGCAAAACTTTAGGACACATAAAGACGCCTTTGGATCTTTTCCACCTCCTTCATATAGTACAGAAACATTTAAAGCTCTGAAGGACTCAAATATCTTCCTTGTTTTTCTGCACATGTGGAGCTTGGGAATCTTTTTTCCTTTATCTGATGTTGAAGAGTTCAGCAAGGTAACTTGCCCCTCACACAATGAAGGGGCATATACAGGCTTGAAGCTTTAAGTGTACCTATATAATATCCTCTGTCCTGTAAATAAACATTCTCATCCCTTGAATACTGTGTTTAGCTTTCAAATATAAGAGTTCATGACATTGGGGACACTTCATAAAAACAGGAAAAAAGTTAAATTAGTCAAGGAATTAAAATAAATGTCACCTCAATAAGTGTGCTTACAATTACAAAACACATTCATCCTACTCTGTTTAAATTTCTCATTAACTAACTTATTAAATATAATTAAAAACTACACTGTCCTTAGCAGGGGACAGATGTCTGCAGACTACAGCTAAATTGTTTTTGCAGACAGTGACAAAGAATGATACTCCTATGTAGTAAAATACTTCAAAGGGAAAATATTTTCTATTCCTGAGTCCACCTGACAATCTTCAGGAAAACATTAGTCACTATGAAACTGAAAGAGCTAGGAAGATAATCTCAATGCTTAGCTTTTTCATAATTAAAACTTTATAAAATTAGATTTTGCAGCCATTCCAAAATTCAGAGGGAATGAATTACCCAGGACATCAAGAAGGGAAGAAGGAAAAAGAGACACTGAGAAGCAAATGCATGTTAGTACTGAACTTTTTCTTTGTACAGTAGCCATATATAATGCTACATTAAGTCTGAAGAAGCTTGTAGACAACTAAATTAAAGCCTACTGCATTCATTTAAAAAAGCATGGCATATTTTAACATTCTAGATCTAAATGAAGGATGATTATGGAATATACCTTGTTACAAGCATGTCCACATTTTCAGAAAAAAGAAAAAAAAACCAAAACATTGTTAAAGTTACCTATATTCCTTTAGAAAAGCAGCCCCCTATTAGTTTTCATGGACCATCTGCAATGCCTGTTCCAGCCCAAACAGATCCAGTATTACCCAACACACAGAACCCTCAAGGACAGACAAGGTCACAGTTCCGCACAAGATTTCCTAACACAATCCTTCAAGGCCTGGGAAAATCAAGTTCTCGCAGAAAATATGTAAGCTGCACATCACAAAGGTTATTGGAAACATTTTGCTTTCCAAACCTTTGCAAATAAGTTTTCATCACTACAGTCTCATAATGATTTTGATGTGGGAAATCCATTTTAATTATTAGTTTGTTTTATATTGGTTACATTTCAAACTACTTTGCCCCACAGATTCTGTTTTTCTGCAACAGTTAGAAAATTTCTGCTATATATGCACTCCTTTGCTGGGACATTTTAAGTTCTGTCTCCCACTGCAACAGGCTTCACACTCCCTCTGTGTAACACACTCACCTCTTTCCAGTGAGCACTGACTCCTGGGCTGGGAAGACCAGTGAAAGTTTGAAAAGTATTGCCACAGAACAAGCAACTTCACACATATTTAATTGAGAACTTACCATCTGCTTTCTGCTTGTTTGGGTGTTTTTTCCCCTCCCAAACCTTAAACATTACTGGAAGAGAAGAGTGATCCAGACTGCTGGAACACTAAATATTAGTGACAAGCAAAATGTTTGCGAAGCAAATATTCTGTGTGCCTGTACTGCTACTCATCCAAAAGGAGGCACTTACACTCTGCAAACAACCCCTAAGCCCTGTGTCCAAGACAGAAGTTGAGGTGACTTAAATGTTCAGGGTAAGGGTCTGATCAGAGGAAATGCACAAACCCCTTTTTTTCAGGAGAACTGTGGGTTGTATATGTATGTATATAAAAAAAAAATGAAATAAAGTATGACTTTGACAGGTGGCTGTATACTATTGAGTGATGGTAACACTTAAAATAAGTTACCTCTACTTTCTCATTATTTAAAATTGAGTTATGTTGTTTAGCTGATCTATTACTACTTTTAATTTTCAATAGAGAGAGGAAATTATCCCCCCAAAATAGCTGACTACCACCTAATATCCTTGAACCCCTGAATGTCACAGACAAGTCAGTTGGACATAGTGACTGCTACCTTTGCCTCATTATCCATTTCTTTCTCATTATCCAACACAACACCAGAAAACATGATTGGAGCTTTGACCAAATGACGCTTAGCAACTATTTCACATTACCTTCACAGAAAACAAAAAAAAATACACCCAAATAGGAGAATAATTTGGCTGACCACTAGAGTGGTTAGGATGGCAGAAAGCGAAACAGCAGAAAACCAGATAATGGTGCTTTCTGAGCTACAGAAGATATTGTTCTGTTTAATGACCCTTGACAGAGTTTTCTTCTATGAATTTCTTGCAGTTTTTTCAAATCTGTCTGACATACCTGAGTTATTATAAAGTAAACAGAAAAAAAAAAAACCCAAACAAATACCAGAAAAACCAAATTAACCCCCAAAAATCCCGACCACGAAACCAAAGCCACACAAGCTATCTGTCTGTGTTGTTGGCTAAAATGCACCACACTCCACTCATAGGCAGTTCTTGGCTTGGGAATTGTGAAGTCTATCCCCACCAGAACTTTATAACTCTCAGTAAAACATTCCTGGGGGTGTTTTCTCTATTGCACTGTGACTACTAACGCAACTAAGGATTAGAGTAATCCTTGTAAAATAATAACTGATGAGGCAAGACAGTAAGGAGATTAAATCATGCAGAAATCATTCAAAGAAAGAAAAACTTTTTAAAAACTAGCATCCCATTTGTAGCTTTATGAAAATATTTTTATTTCAAACACAAAGTAGACAGTATACGTTCATCATGCCTATGGATTATGAACACCCTGATTTATTTTTGCTCTGCAGAGTACCTAACTGTCTATTCTGAGTAGACCTAGAAGTGTGGACCCCATCTTCTGAAAGGAGCCACTGAAGTTAAACTACACATTCCACATAAACTATTATTGCATTAGTTTTTGCTGTTCTTGCTGAAATTGTTGTCTTTATTTCTCAAGCAAATGTTTAGTATTTGTGCCTTCAAAAATAAATACATATCTATGTCTTTAAATACCTATTAAAATACTTTGAATAATAGTATTCTGAGGGTAGAAGAATGTATGTCTAAACACGGACAGTTAAAAACAGGTTATCTGCATAAATGCTTCAAAATTAATTTTATTTCTTCCATGACTGCATTAATATATGACATTTGATTTATTACTTGTGTTGTAACAGTGTCTAACAGATTACCTGCTAAAAATCCAACTGTGCTTAGTGTTGTACAAAGAGAAAATAAAAACAACTGCTATCTATAACATGAAGCTCATAATCTAATAAATCATAGGCATTGAATAATGAATGTGATGGCAAGAAACGAGTAATAGAAAAATATGGAAGCATTATTAAGAACTTGAATTTACATATACAGAAGAATTTTTCATACATAGATGTTTTAAGTACATTAATTTAAATATATTCAAATAAACAAACTTAATTACTAAGCATACTTTAACACCAGTCCCTGAAGTTTCTACATTATTGAGCATCAGCCAGTTGTTTTCTATGCACTGTAGCAGAAAGCAGGCCCTACCACTGGGTAAGGGCTTCACTACTGAACTGCAGGACAGCGTACTTGCAGGAAGAGAGTCCCACAGAGGGGGCAGAAAACACATAGACTGTTGTTAGCTGCTGAAAAACTGGCAGTTATTCATACACAACTTCATTTAAAATGTGATTATGTGCCAAATAAACTCCTAATTAATTACCTTAAAGCTAATGTCACTGCTACTGAAATCAAGTTACCACTATTTCTAGGTTCACAGCCAGGCACAGTAACTGGAAGCAAGGTGATAACCTGATACCCCTTTACAAGATGGATCCGATTTCAATGGATGTGAAGTATTTTGGTAGAGTCACACAACATGTGGCTCCAATGTTTGAGAAATGAGATGTGGCCCAATTCAGCATTTTACGTGTGTTTTAGATGCTATAAATAATGAATTCCAGAGAATGCTGGAATGGTGGGGAAATGCAAGGCATTAACAGAAGCCATATAGAAATAGAGCATAATTTAAAGGAATGCCACAAATCTTTGGACAGAGAGGGAAACAGATGACACACAGGGGTGCTGATTTTGCAGCCTTTCCTCCACCCCTTCTTGCAGTCAGTGGAACTGTTATCTCTTTTTGTGAGAAAGTCTACACGCACTTTGCTTGCTCTGCATGAGTATATGTAGGTCTATAAAATTCAGGCTTAATGTATCAGGGAGATGTGCACAAGAGGAGAAGAAAGGAAGGAAGAGTAGGAGAAAACCAGAATTATTCCTACCATTGTTATTCAGAGCTAACACAGCCTCTTCAGGAGAGGTAGGGCTTTTCTCTTAACTATTTCTGATCACTGCAAGCCCCTCTTGTATTAAGTTGTACATTTATTTTTAACCTCTGCATACTTGCCCTCACAGTTAGATGATCAATTATAGTTTATACAGATTACTGTAGGCTACAGCTCCAGTCTCTCATACATCTGTACCTCCATCCATTATTCCTGCTACCAGGGAAGGGATCATTATTAAATTTAAACAATTTATTAAACATTTTCCTATTCTATCCACCTTCTTTAACATTTATCATCTCAAACACTTCTCACATATCCAAACTCCTCAGCGAAGTACAGTTCTCTGAAACGTTACTTTGACTTTCTCAGTGACTCAGCCACTTGATAATTAGCAAAGTCCCTACCAAGATTGATCACCTAGACTCTAATTAAATACTCAGTGTGAGCATTTCCTGATTACATTCAACTGCATTATGCAAAACTAATGCCAAGCCCATACACGTATTCTTCACTTGAGCAATTTGTACCAGCAGTCCTCTCTTTTATAGCTTTGTTTCATCCTAGCTTCACTTTCCAAAGTTTGTTTTTATAAAGAGTTTACTATTTTTCATAATTCTGATACTTTAAATATTCAAATGCAATCCTTTTGTGGAATAAAATAACAAATAAGGGAGAACAATGGCTGCACATGAGAACACACTGTCCTCCAAAATCAGTGAGCCTTAGGAGGATCACTAGCAAATTTCCCTCTTATTCAGAGGGTCACCACTCTGTCACTCCTCAGCTAATTGCAAAGCACAGATTAGTGCATAAATCAATACTCCACGGAATTTAATTCATATAAAGAAAAAGAACCCAAACAAGCCATACACTGATTTTTCTATCCCTTCACAGCATCGCTGCTCATAGTGGCCATGAAGCCATAAAATTACCACTAAATCCGGAATTCAAGAATTTAGTTTCCCTCTCCTTTTTCCAAAAAGCATAGTAAAATCAGTTTTCTTCTTCAGAAAGCAAGAACATTTGAAATTCAGGGATACTGCCCTAGTGAATTTTTCACAACAATGTCCACGTCAAATCAGCAGTTAAGATGCTTTGATAAATGAAAGGATACTGTAGAGAAAAAAAGACCTAAAACCAAGAAAAATAAAGACTAGAAAGCTTTTGGGTCTATTATTTTTTCATCATAGTACTCAACTTCAAGAAAGTTTTAGATTCATACAAGGTAGGCAAGACCAAAAATAAGGGTTAAAAAAGAAAAAGAAGTCATACAGTCTACAAACAGTAAAAATATACAACTATTACTGATATTAAAAGGTTTGTTTAAATGTGAAACTTCATCAAAACAGCCAGTTCAAAATTTTTATTCTGGAAATAGTCCCTGGTATCCTCACTTCTAAATAAAATTGCTTTTCTGTCATTCAGCTGACATTAAAAAAAAAATTAAAAAATCATTATTTCAATAAGGAATGTCTACTTACAAATAAATTTCAAAAGAAAAAAAATCTAGAACTATGAATTAAGAAATCCTCACAAGGAAAATACTCCTTGACTCCACTGGAAACAAAGAAAAGGCATCCAGACACTGCTGTTCTTATCTGTATTTCTTTTTTCAGATATGACTAGTACAAGAGTTAAACCCTGGTTGCTCAGATGACTTACCAATATAAAATTAACCTATATTATACTGTGTGACAGAACAAAAAGCATGTAATTCTTCCTTCCTCCTTGAAAAGCAGCAGGAGTAATCTGGTCTGTAGTTATTTATCACAGCTCGTACAGAAAAACCACAGAAGTATTGGGAAAAGGACCCAGGTAGCTTTTTTGTGAGAGTTAATTCTCAACCAATGAGATTATGACAATATGTGCTGTCTTAATGAAATGGAATTTGTGCAGATATTTCTTGTCTGATGATTTTTTTCTTGGACACCTTTTTTAGGTTCTGGCTTTAGAGTCAAAGACACTTATATTTTAGGACCTAGCAAGTAGGGAATTGCTTTCTCTAGAATCAGGCTGGCATCCTCCACCTTCACCACCCTTCCTCCAAATCCAAGTAACTCCACTCCTCCTAGGGCCGCAGGATGCTTACACATGTTTGTAGAAACAAACATCATTTCCAAAATAATTTTGTTGTCACAAATTAAAAATTACTGCCTGAACACTGCACAGTATCCAGGTATCTGTACATTGAAAAGATAATCTTTTCTACTTTGTGAACACTTGATCGAGTTTTGAATGAAAATAAAGTCTTGAAAGTTAAGAAAAATAAGCAAAAAACCCCTCCAGACAAACAAGAAATCAAAACCAACCAAACCAAGTGAAAAAAAAAAAAAAAATCCCAAACTCTTGTTGCTCTTAAGCCATCTATGCCTTAACCACTGTTCTACCAAGGGAAGAACAGCAAGCAGGGCTGTATAATATAATGGAGAGCATAGGAGGATACATTTTACATCTTGATTGCAAGAAACATCCTAGTATAAATGTTCTGTCAGCCAGAAAATAAGTAAGTTTAGAGAATAACTAAGGAGCAGCTAAATGAATTACTATTGTAAATGCCCATCAAAGCATCAGACAGTATCTTTTATCAACACTATTAAATGGGCCTTCACTGTATATCTTACAGTACAATAAAAGGTGCATTTGAAAGCTGTTTTCAATTTGGGAAACAAACAAGTTTCATAATTCAATCCCTGGATAAACTAGAACAAACAAGGTTTCCTGTCTATAAATGCAGCTATGCTAAAACCTTCCTTAATGCTAATTTTGCAACACAATTATAATATTGCAAACATAACATTAAAAAAGACTTGATTGGAAGTCATATGTAATGGTAACTTCACACTCAAAGCTCAACCATTGCATAAATAAGGAGAAGTAAAAAGCAAAAAGAAACATCAGAGTCATTACAATATTTATAACACAGTGAAATGTGGACATTAAAACCAGCTATATCTACAATGCTAGTAGTTTCAGTTTTGTATACCGCCCAAAGTAGTTTCATTCTTTTAAACTTGAAGTTGAGTGTTCTTGCTTTTCTCTTTTACTATGTATCAGGTGAAATAGCCTTTGCTCATTTATGAAAGTTAGCAAACACTTTATAGCAAATAATTCTGAATGAAGGAGCATTGCATATCTACCTATGATTACAAAAACAGTATTTTAAGAAAATACCATAAAAAAAAATAATCTTAATATCAAGATGGTGAATTTACCTAATTTGAATAACAGTACATTCATAGCAGCTCAGTGAAGATGTTTCCAAGAATGCCTATCAGTGGTCTCTGCACAAAATATGATGCCTGTCAAGGAGAAACAAACCTTTCAGCTACATTTATGCTTCCTGAGTTCCCAAGGGCATTTTTAGGCCTCCCTAATTAAGGCAATGCTTTACTAGTTCTGCAGTTGCAGGTAATTGGCAATCACTAACAGCAGGGTTCTGATGAGGATTTACTTTTTTAAAGCAGAAAAAAAAAAAAACCCCAACAAAAAAACACAAACCAAAAAAAAACAATCCAAAACCAGCAATCTGTTTTCTTCTTTTATTTCTCTAAGCCTAATCCTACAAACAATGGTAATGAATTCCAATTTAGCTTAGGTCCTGCTAGGCAAGTTATTCTATCAGTCAGTTACATGAAAAATTCAAAGAACCCAGCCATCAAAACAGATTTCTCATGGCTGAAAAATGCTGAATTTTAACAGTAAATGTTAAATTTTAAGCAACAGATTTATGTTGTTTTACAAATACTGATAATACAGAGACAGAGGGGAAAAAAAAGCAGGAAAAAAAAAATCACGGGAGACAATTCATTTTACCTAAAAACATAAAGATCTATTAAATGTTACATATGAGATAATAATTGCTACATATAATGTGATGTTGCATAGTCCTTGTAAACATCAAGTAACTGTTATACAAAGTGGGGACCTGATCTTCACCAGCTAGGTCTCCCAGGCCTCCCTGCTTAGAGAAACAGTTCAAAGAGGAGAGCTACCAGCCGTGGATGAGGACTGATAAGGACTAATTGAGAGAACTCAACTCATACAAGTCAATGGGACCCCATGGGCTGAATCTGAGGGTGCTGAGAAAACTGGCTGATGTACCTGCAAGGCCCCTATCCATCATCTTTGAAAAGTCATGTAGATCGGGGAAGGTCCCCAACAACTGGAGAAAGACAAATGTTGCACCCATCTTCAAAAGAGGCCAAAAGGACAATCCAAGGATGTGGATGGGTGGATAACTACATGAGTAAAAGTGGGCTGGATAATTAGACTCACAGGGTAGTGGTTAATTGTCATCCCCTCTCTGGAGACTGGTGACAAGTCGAATACCACAGGGGCCTCTTGTGGTTAGTATCTTTATCAATGACTTGGAAGAGGCAATAAAGATGGGCTTTCAAGACATTTTACTGAGATAAAATTAATCTGATCTGGTCTTAAAGCTGGACAAGTTCTGAAATTCTGTGTCTATAATTTGTATGTGGATATATACGTGTGTGCCTTTATGTGTACATACTCACCTAGAACACTAATTATTTCAAATTAATGTCTTTCATGTGTTCTCTTACAGTAGCTACCCCATGAATAAATTACCCAATGAAAAGTTTAATCATGTTAAATTCAGCTATGATGAGACAACATTAGACTTCTAAGCCTCCTACTGAGGAGCTGAAAAATTAACAAAGTTCTTTTTCTTTCTATATAACTCTGAAAAAAACCCATAAAACTGTGGAATATTACACTTTGTCGTTACAAAAAAGGATTAAAATCATCAAAAGGTATTTATTGAAGTCTTTTGTATAGAAGTTCTTGTACACTTCTACAGGTCATATATGAACATTGCTGTATAGTACTCTTCCTTTCCATTTTTGTTGTTATGAATCTATTGTACTCCTCCAAGCTTTACCTACATTAACTGCAGGAACCATTCACTCAGTGAGCAGAAATGTCGTATGTGGTCTTTCTGGTTGGTCAGTACTAATAAATTAAGTTTTAATGTAAAATGTAATTTCAATTAGTAGCTTATAAACACAGGAAATATATAAGGAATCTTTTTTGTTCACATCCCTAACCACAGAATGCATTATTTTGAACAGTTACATCTGTATACTAGGTATACATTTCTATAGTCATTACAACACCTTGAACGTTAAATAAGCATAATACAAGATGAATGATACAGAATTAAAATACTTCTGAGAATTTATCCATTCATAAATAGTGAAATAAAAAAGAGCTAAGATTATAAAGTCAAGTGTTTTTCTGGAAATAATTCTCCTAGCTTCACTTTGTAAAAATATGTATACTTTACACAAAATATGTACACTATCAGATGGCCACCTATGCTCTGTATCCACCTTTAATTACAACCATTACCCTTTAAAAAGCTCAGGTGAATTAGGCACATTATTCTCCTGCATGAAATAAGAGGCCAAGAAGTAAATAAATAAATCAATGACAGACATAATTTTTGTAAGCCCTTACCCAGAAGCTGTTTGACAAAATTATTTCCCTACAGCAGCAGGTGAACAAATAACCTAACTAACTACTTTATTTTTAAGTTTTTATTTTTCTGTGACACCAAATGCAACCACAAGAAGAGTAGGTATGATCTTAGACCATTTAGTTTGTGACTTTTGTAAAGTTTGGTAACACAGCTGATAACAAATCTACCATTTCTTGTTTCATTAGAAGTGAAAAAATTAATTTCTCAAAATAAGTCACTGCATGTTAGGCTTTCACTATTTTGATTACACAAAGCACTTTTTAGACTCAAATATTTGACCACAAGTTTCAAATTGATAATGTTTCACTACTGAGGCATTGTTAGGGAAAGAAATTAAATTAGAGAATTATTCATAATTGGTATTGCTGCTAACAAAATGTGTCTTTATAGTGAAGCTGTGGTGGGTTGACCCTGGATGCCAGATGCCCAGCAGAACCACTCTATCACTCCCCTCCTAACTGGAAAGGGGAAAGAAAATATAACAAAAGGCTCATGGGTCGAGATAAGGACAGGGAGATCACTCAACAATTACTATCACAGGCAAAACAGACTTGACTTCGGAAAAATTAACTTAATTTATTACAAATCAACCAGAGTAGGATAATGAGAAATAAAACCAAATCTTAAAAACACCTTCACCCCACCCCTCCCTTCTTCCCAGGCTTAACTTTACTCCTGATTTTCTCTACCTCCTCCCCACCTGGTGGCACAGGAGAATGGGGAATGGGGATTACAGTCACTTCATCACATGTTGTCTCTGCCTCTCCATCCTCCTCAGGGGGAGAACTCCTCACACTCTTCCCCTGCTCCAGCATGGGGTCCCTCCCAAGGCAGACAGTCCTCCATGATCTTCTCTAACATAAGTCCTTCCTGTGAGCTGCAGTTTGTCATTAACTGCTCTAGCATGGTTCCTTTCCACAAGGTACAGTCCTTCAGGAGCACACTGCTCCAGCGTGGGTCCCCCACGGGGTCACAAGTCCTGCCAGAAACCCTGCTCCGTGGGCTCCTCTCTCCACAGATCCGCAGGTCCTGCCAGGAGCCTGCTCCAGCGCGGGTTTCCCATGGGGTCACAGCCTCCTTTGGGCACCCACCTGCTCCGGCGTGGAGTCCTCCATGGGCTGCAGGTGGATATCTGCTCCACCATGGACCTCCCTGGGCTGCAGGGGGACAGCCTGCCTCACCGTGGTCTTCACCACGGGCTGCAGGGGAATCTCTGCTCTGGCGCCTGGAGCATCTCCTCCCCCTGCTTCTTCACTGACCTTGGGTTCTGCAGGGTTGTTTCTCTCACAGGTTCTCACTCTTCTCTGCAGCTGCAGTTTCTGTGCCAACTGCAACGTTTTTCCCTTCTTAAATCTGTTATCCCAGGGGCACTACCACTGTTGCCAATTGGCTCAGCCTTGGCTAGCCGCAGGTCCGTCTTAGAGCTGGCTGATACTGGCTCTGTTGGACATAGGGGAAGTTTCTAGCAGCTTCCTACAGAATTCACCCCTGTAACCCCCCCGCTACCAAAACCTTGCCACACAAAAGCAATACAGAAGTAAAAATACTTTAAGATGGGAAACTAGTTTCTGCAAAATATTCATGTCAAAAGTGAAAACTTTCTTCTGAATCTTCATGGTGGAACAGAGAGATAGGCACCTGCCCAGTTTTGGGAGCTAAAATGTTGGCTCATTCTTCTTTATATGAAATTCAGGTGTAAAGGTCAACAGAAACTCAAGAAGAAAGACATTGATAAATTGAAGAGAAAGTTTAGAGAAGTGACAAACTATTAAAGGACTAGGAAAAATACTGCAAAACCTTATACTTTATTTTGAAAGATTCAAGGAGCTCCATCTTTAAAGTTACAGATAGGAGTCAAAGTTAAGGGGATACAATCTGAAAGAAAACACTTATTATGTGGAAGAAACATTCTATAATGATGTTGTTCCAATACCTAGGAACTAAATATAAAAGCAAGGTACAATACAGATAAAATGGATGTACTTTCTTGATATGTATTACTTAGGAAGTTAGACTAAATGACCACAGTAGATCTTTTACCAGCTGTGTGATGAATTAATTTCCCTTCCTCTTTTCTTCTTCTTTTTTTTTTAAATTACACCACTTAGAGAAGCTAATCATGTTACAGTGATTATGATAGCTGCTACACATACATACAAAACAACACTATTTTTGAAGTTTGCTAATTAACGCAACAGGAAAAAAAGATTACAAAGAGGTAGCAGTGAAATACCTCTTTACTGACCAGTCAAACAGAGGTATCTTGGCTGATGGCCACTTCGGGGAGCTGAGAACAACCATACCTTTCTACACAATAACCCCATTTTTGTGTAGGTTCATTTATGGAGAGACTGCTATAAAATAGCCAAATTCACAGAATATTGTGTATAATTAAAACTTTCTGAAGGATATGTTGAAGAGTAGGTCAACAAAAGAGGCACTGTTGATTGGATCTTGCTGACCAAAATGGAAGCTTTATGTGGGCAGAATTTAGCACGCAGAACACAGATAAGACATTGTAAAAGAAATACAGTGAGAACAAAAGTGTGGTTTCCTGGCAACAAATTGCAAAGAATATTATTGACTGGGTGCAATTTGACAAACAGGACCTACATCTGCTCTGTACATAAAAAATACATGCATATTAAATACATTGTTTGACACTACTTTCTGATCTATATGATGCTAAACCAATGAATAGCCTACAAACTGCTTAACTAAAATCAGTCCAGAATGCTCACTGCCTACCTTACCTTAAAGAATTACTGAGTAATTCTTTAATCACTTGTTGGGTTTAGAGATTGATCACAATACATAAAGGAAGAAATAGGAGGAAAATAAGATGTTTGTACTATAAAATACAGATTTCTAATTAAAACCAACAAATCTATGTAACTCACAAGCAAAGCTTAGATTCCAGATTAGATGGACCCCACCCATATACATATTTTATATATGAAAAAGTAACATTTAAAAACTTTTAACTGTATCTTGAACTAAAACCTTGAAGCAAAAGGTCTTTAATAAGTATCTCAGGTGCACCTGGTAGTTGCAGTAAAACTGTGAAATGTAAAGACAGATACACTATTAAAGAAAAAAAATGGGGAAATGTCTACATCTGTAGTGCTAAATAGGGCTAGGGAGTTAGCTCAAGAGCTGGACCACCAATTCTCCACATTGAGTGACTGTTAGCACACCTACTGGCACAGTTTTTGCCCAAATTTTCCACTTAAGCACACAAGCAGGGAGACCGGGGGGAGCACACATCCAACCCATGGACCACTGCTGCAGGTAGCATGTACAAGCCTGAATCAGATTTGCATCCTCCTGTTATGCACTGAGCTTCAGCAGTCAAGGAAACTCTGCACTCTCAAACTCAAAATGACTGCATTGTGTTTTAGTGTATGCAACTGCCTCACTTTCATACTACACAAAAAGTGCATACATTATTTTAGATAACATAAACTGAAACCTAAAAATAGTAATTGCCTTTTTGAACAAGAAAGCACCACATGGGGAGACAAGCCAAATGCTAGGTAGTATACTAATCTATGCTACTTGGCCTCTAGGGCAGTGGTCATTCTTCAATCCTCTTTAATTTAGCAATAAACACATAGCCAACAATGACAGAATAGTAGTAACACTTATTACTATAAGTTGTAATAGTAAGATGTTCAGGCAAAAAAATAATGTTTTATTATTTGTATAATTTTAAGACACCAATCCATCACTAATGCCTTGAAACAATGGCAAAATATAACTTCATTCTGTCACTTATAAAGATTACATATAACTCCTTCCCTACACTTACAGCTTAAGCTGAACCTCCTTGATCTGCACATTTATTCAATGAACATCATTTCTTTAGTAATGATGCTCTGGGAAAAGTGTCTCAAAGCAACTATCACCTTATTTTATGATTATTTCTGCCAAGGCATAGTCACAGGAGTTTGACCCCCCCTCAATACACAAAATCAGGTTCAATTAGCATAGTTTTCTGGTGGTCTCTGTCATTAAAAAAAACAACACTACCCCCTAAAAAACCCCAAACCACCAAACAGACAAAAAAAAAAAAAAATCAAAAAACCCCCAAACCCCAACCATGAACAATCACGGACAATATGAAGTTATGACAGCAGTTCTTTTTCCTTTATTTTCCCCAGACAACAAAAAATGTTCTCTGACAACATGTATTAGAGATGCAAACAGTATCTCAGAATGAAAGCTTCAGTGTAGCTTTAGGAAATAGGTAGATTTACTTTCCCCTAAGTTCAGGGCCTCTTTAACAAGCAGCACCTAAACTCATAAAATACAAGTTCAAAATATCCATCCAATATACATATGCTAATATGTTTTCATTATTTTACATGTTACACTTTTGCAAATCACTGATATTGTATAAAACATGAGATACTCTGATCCTATAATTGCAAATACAGTATCCCCCCACAAAAAAGGCCGCTGATGCTCCTAAGAGAAAAGTCTATGTTTTCAGAAACCAGTATGACAGCTTATTGTACTTGAATTTAATTTAAGCAGTACTAGATGAATCCTATTATAGTTAACAAAGACAAGTCCATTGGAAGGGATTTTTAAGTACCAGTGGATGTGGCTACTCCTTTTAAATTGATTCAGTGAACATCCAAGAATTTTAAACAGTGGAGCTCTGTTTAGATATGCACTATTCAACTATCCGAAAAAAATTAATTAAAAAAAACCCCTACACACATCAATTGAAAAACAAAATCAATAGTAACATGGTACTTATGATAATCTACTCATTATCCAGAAAAATGAAGCACTAAGACCAACCTCATGACTAATTGAGTAGTTGCACTGCTCAGTGCTTTTTGCCAAATCTCCCCTTACCACAGTTAAACTGGACAATTGGAATGCAAATTGAATGATCAGTTTACAAAAGCTGTACAAGGAAGCATTAAGTAAAGCAAAACAATAGGGATGAAATGAGAGAAAACAACTTTATTTGTGAAGAAGAGCCTTCCTAAAGTAGGGGTAGAAGGTCAAGGAGCGCAGAGTCATAGACTGCTAGTTCTTGCATTCTTCTACAGGCAACAGAGTTTGTCTGCTCCTTATTGCTTGTCAAATCCTCTGAGTAAGTGAGCATATTTGGGTGCAGTTCTGATCTCCTCAGTTTAACCCCAATTCCTTCAAGGCCAGAACAATGACAAGTACCTGCTGCATTAAAGGAATGGGATGTGAATGGTATCAGAGCTGAAGTGGAAGTCTATCTCCTTTTTCTTACAAGTGATACAAGAGGCCCCTGCTTCCTTTGGATGGAGGGTTAAAATGAGCATTTTATTTCCATTCTTGATATTTTACTTGCTGTTGCTATTTCTTTCTCCTTTTGTGAAATTGAGTTAAAATAAAACCAGTTGAAGCCAATTTAAGTGTAGGTAGGTGCTAGTTCTGGGGCACCTGTTCACCTTTGCTGCTGGCCAAGTGTACCTGGCCTCTTCGCTGTGCCAACATTAGCACTTTCACAGATTGTGCTGCTCTTAGCTAGTCTTAGACTTGAGAACTATTCTGGTTGAAGGTAAAACATTCTTTCTGTGTGACCACTGAGCTAGGAGTTTCAAGAGGTCTGTACATATTACATAGTTTGATAGGTTTCAGCCGTGCAATAAAGAAGTATGCACTAGCATTAATTGGTGCAATCAAGTACACACAGATAGCTTGTATATTATATCGGGGACAATTATCAAGTAGTAAATGACTTTAACTGAGTTAATACTGCCAATTGGCTTGCATGTATCTCAGAATTATTCATAGAGGTTTCATGGTGCTACTGATAATTTCAGGTTCCCTTTGGGGAACCCTGAGGTTTTAGCTGATGAGGCAAATGAATAACATAGGACAAAGTCTCAGACTGCTTTTCCCAGCTATGCCTCAGGCTGCCACTGTGAGATTGAGTAGATCAAGATCTTCTTGTGCCTCATTTCATATGTAAAATGAGGATAATCTTTTTGTATTTCCCCCATCATCTTTTTTTTTTGTTAGGAACCAGATAGTTTTTTTGAGAAAGAAGTCTAGCTCTCCGGAGAGAAGTGGGGGCCTTCTCTACACAGTAACAGCAACTGAAAACACACAGCTTGTATTTCATTATACATATTATACCAAAAGTCATCCTGTCCTTGTTTGTAATCATGCCAGGTTTTTTTGTGTTGTTTTTTTTTTCTGTTGAAGGGATAAAAAGTGAGGCATTTCTACATAGTATTTTTGTGCTAAACATGTTAATGTTTATTTACAACAAGTATGTTCAGCTGTGTTACACTGAAAAATCCTGTAAGGGCAAAACAAATGAAGGCATACAGATACAGACACATACTCTCCTCTTGGCACCCCAGTCTTTCCTATCTTCTCTGCAGCCCCAGTATGGAAATCCATAAAAAAGCTTGAAATGCATACACATCACTTCTGTTTCTTTATTAGACTCCCATTTTCCAGTCCTAAATTGGGCTATTTTATTGTTGCCAATTTGTTTTGTCTGATTAGAATAGCAGGACTTATCCCCTTTATATCAGTACATATGAGAGATACGTAAATTTCTTGAAGGTCATGTCCCACTATAAACAGAATAGTGCAACACTATTCATTTTCTATTTTACCTTTTTTGTAGTTTCTAGCATCATTATCCAATAGTACAAGTATGCAAATTGTGCATTATTCCCTTTTACACTGAAGAAATGCTGAAGAATAATCACAGAAACATAGAATGGTTTGGGTTGGAAGGAACCTTTAAAAATCATCTAAGTCCAACCTCCTGCCATGGGCAGGGACATATTTCACTAGATCAGATTGCTCAATGCCCCATCCAACCTGATTTTGAACACTTTCAATGATGGGGCATCCACAACTTCTCTGGGCTACCTCTTCCACTGTCTCACCAACCTCATAGCAAAGAATTTCTTCCTCATACCCAATCTAAATCTACCCTCTTTTATTTTAAAACCATTGCCCCTTGTCCTATCACTACAGGCACTGGTAAAAAGCCTCTCGCCAGCTTTCTTATACGCCCCCACTAAGTATTGAAAAAACATTAAGAAAACATTTAAGAATTTAAGAATTAAATTAAGAAACATTTAATTAATGAAACAATGAAGAATTTAAGAAAAAAATTGAAAAACATTAAGAAAAACATAAAGACAGCATAGAGAGAGTGCCATCCATGTTACATGGTGCGAATGTGTTGGTATAAACATGGTCACATGGAAGAGAACAATATCTTAAATAATCTTGCCTTCATTATTCAAAACCATGAAGTTATTACTATATAAACAGTTCTTTAATGCAAGTGAATATTTTAAATTACTAGTAGCCATAAAGCACAATCTTGTTTAGTTTTAAATAACTAATTATATTCTGGGTTTCAGAGCCTTTGAAACATTTAGTAGTATTTCAGTATCAATTTATGTAAGCTATATGTATTAATTTTCAATACATTTGGGAAACTCCTGGTCCTCTACATTAGAGTGTAACATATAAACTCACAGAAAAGTAAAAAACCAAACTTTTTTGAAAAAAGAAATATTTGAGCCAGTGCCACATACTGCGTAAATGAGAGACAGAGAAATGTACTGTGAAGTCAAATACTTACATGAATTATTTTTGTATTGCTTCTGAGATGTACAAATTACATAAACTTACAATAAGCAAACATTTGGATAA
The DNA here is from genome assembly GCF_947461875.1 of Haliaeetus albicilla. Taxonomy (NCBI): domain Eukaryota; kingdom Metazoa; phylum Chordata; class Aves; order Accipitriformes; family Accipitridae; genus Haliaeetus; species Haliaeetus albicilla. The sequence goes on along the minus strand of NC_091483.1, from coordinate 53,067,055 downwards.
GACCAAGGCAATCTAGCATGTTTATTAATAGAAAAGGTTTGCAGTTTTTCAGAGAGCTATTATCAAAGACAGGATTTTCAAACCAAACACACATAAGAAGTATAAGATTTTACCTGAAAAATGAATCTGTAAAAGTTGCTATCATTTTGTAAGTATTACAAATAATGACATTTATGCTTGGACTTTTTCCATGAGTTATTATAGAGTAGCACACCAACTACCTATTTCAACCAAACAGTCCTTTCTGTGAAACGGACACATGAGAAATCCTACTTTGAAGTTGAATTTTGGCTTTGACTTGGGATTTCTAAAACTGGGATCTGAGTACCTTGATTTGTCAAGTTCCTTTGGGGATTTTTAATAGTCAGAAAAAATCATAAGTAAAACTGTGGTTCCAGTAAGGCTAATAGCAAGACTCTCATCTCATTCTATGATTCTATGATTTAAGAATTTCATCCCCAAACCTCAAGAGCAGATTATTGCTTAACTTGATAATAAGATATCAAGGTTGCTTTAATAAAGAAACAAAGAAGTTTGGATTTCCTGAACGCACATCTTCTCTTTTGCCTGTGACAATGTTTTCTTAAAGTGTGAAAAAATCCAACCTACCAATGAAAGTGTTCAGAAATGGAAGACACAGATCTTCATTGCCTCTTTCCACAGGTTTGTATACACATCTACATGCTGTATGACCCACCTGTCAGGCTTTATCCCGCCTGTTCTCACCCTACAGTTATATCTAAACAGCATCAGTTACATGATTTATCTTCAAAGAGATCTGATGTGGTGCATACAGACAACTGTAGGCAGCCTCTGCTTGGATTGCTAGTGTAGATTCCCTTAGCATCTTTGAAGTGTCTTTACCAAAGTTCAAGTACTGACCAATATTGGTTTTTCATCATTTTTGACACTGTCAAATACCAACAAATAGAGTCTGTGTTTTTTCCCTACAAAAAAAGAGTAATGACAGATCTAGTTTTCACTCTGATGTGGAAAGATGACTAGTTGCACAGCTTCATTTTATTATCACAGAAAAAGATGGTTTGTTTTCATCTAGATCAAGCTCTTGATACAGCAGGGCATATTTGGTAAGTGTTCTTCATCTTAAATTTCTGCACTTCAAATTTCACTGCAAAACAGTTGTGCTTTATATTCCTTACCTAGCTTGATACTCATTTTCTAAACTTCTTGCAGGCCTGCATAAGCCTTGGGAACAACTCTGGGGATGAATTCAAATTTATAGTTTTAGTTCAGGTGTGAATCTGCTGAAGATTATCTCCAGATCATTCCTAGTTATGCTGCTTAATTCTCAAAGCACACGAAAACCAGAGTCTTTTCTAGCAAAACTACTGATGTGCTGTAACCACTAATGGGTATTCAGTCCATGGGAAATCCAATTCATGGCAATAAAAACATGCTTCATATTTTACCATTTCCAGTCCAAAACTTTTAACTTTATGAAGCAGATCAAAAGATTTAACCACTTTTCATTAACAAGAAAATGCACCCTAAAAGGAGCCTTTCTCATGAGCAGTATATCTATGATGATATAAAACAAGAAAATAAGCCCAGTAGGTTGAGCAGAAATCAACAAGAAAGGCAGCCACATACCCAGATGCTACTGCTGCTGCAGAAAAGCAGATTTTTTAGTTCACCATCTGGAGTCTACTGCTGCCAAGCACATCTCGAGTAGTCAATGGTACTGAATCCATCGCTGAGGCACATTACCTAAGATGGCAAAGGATTATACAAAGCCACTTCTCTAGTACCAGCAAGAAAGACTAACTCATGTGTCAATCCAATCTGGAGAAGTCAGTTAGAAAAGAGCTTTCCATATACAAAAGTGCAGTCTATGCTCTAAAGTTTGGGCTAAGTTTTAAAAAAAATGCAACAATAATACTTGGGTGAATGATGGAATATTTTTATTGGTGTTGCTTTTTATTTTTGTTTTCTTTTCAAGTATGACCTATTTACATTATCAATTCACAGCTTTGGTATGTGGTCACATACCAGATGCTAATGTTTTAGGCTATAAAGGGATGCAAACAAAAAAAACAGAGGCAAATTATACCACAGTGTCTATATTCTGTTCTCTTTTGCTGCTCTATTTCTAGTGTACATGAGCACTACTCTATATGAATTGAGTCAATCATCAAAAGCAACTAAAATATAACTCATGCAGTCATCAGACTATTCCATTAGTCATAATTCTACTAAGCTAAAGATCATATTCATAAAAATCTTAAATTTCCCACACATAATCATTATGAAAATAAATTAGATGCCACAATCAGATAGGACTGTAAAAGCCTGATTTTTAACCCTTAAAACATTATCTGAGGAGAGACATGTGCAAACAGTAGGATTCCGTTTCAATCCTATTTTATTTTTCTTAAACTGAATACTTTTTAACTTGCTGAGACATGAACACGAGCTGTGACTTAAAACAGGGTTATATGACTAGAAGAGATATCCCTACTCATAAAGTCCAATCCCTTGACTTTCACTGAGCAGTATCATTCTTCACTCAATAAGGTCTCTGATTTTATCGTCCTTCCAATGCCAGACACCGGTTTATCGAAGAACAGCCAGAAAAGTGTAGCATCATGAATATTCACACACATGCTGTGGGTATATTGATGGAAAGGCAATATGGAAAATCATATCTACACTACAGTGCAGTTAGCAAGTAAGTAAGTAAATAAATAAATAGTGTTCTTGGCAGCAGAAAAGAGTTATTATTTTTCTAAATTGTAAATGACTACACTCTTGTCATAAGGGGCAGTGTGTGTTTACTCCTTCCAAGGGCAGACAGACTTTGATTTAGACACTAATTGATTGTTAGTTTCTATTAAGAAACAAGATAACTTCTCCAGTGTAATCTTAGACTGCAATGAACAGGTTATGGGATGGAACAGTCACAACCTATTCATACGCAGCAGTTGGTCCAGGTTCTGCTGGTCCTGGAAGCTTCCCGGTTGCATCACCATGCCTTGTCTGACAGTATCAGTGGGTGAATTCCAAGACTCCACTCACCTTCTTCCCCCATTCCTGTCTGATCACATGAAAGAAACAGATACAGATAATCTTATGAGTCTCCAGCCTCAGATTCCTGTATTACCTCGTCATGTAAGATGATTTGTAGTTAAGCCCTAGCTAAACATCAAAGTCTTTCAAACAGTGCAGGTCTGTGCATTGCTGTGATATGGCTAATGCATTTAAATAGGTTTCTTCTGTAGTGGATTTTGAAGTGTGAATGCAGTTAAATATGTCCACAAAAAAACGTAGCAGTCCAGAATACACACTGAAAGAGTGATATAAATTAACTACATCTCTATCACCAAAAGTTATTTGGATTTCAAATTGCTTTTTACTTGCTAGACTATAGAACCTTTTAATTCATCACAACACCAACTACCCCCAAAATAGCAATGTTCTCTTTAACTTTTCATTTTCAGATATGATTCATTCTTCAGTACAAGTTCTGAAAATTAAGGTGGTGGTAGTTGGGAAATGAGCCACTAATAGGGTCAAAACACATTTCCTGCATTTTATATATCCTAAGCCTGTATCAGACTTACAAGATCACATCTAGTTCTGATAGCTTGCATAGCAAAGACCACAGCCCAGAACTATAAGTTTTATTTTTACATGGCATGTCACAATGTACTGGCTTTATCTATGAAAGCACAGCAAAAGGAGCTTATGTATGGCAACTTCTTGCTAGGTTTCCAAGTTTCCTCTCCTTTTGATGCTGCCAGTAGTCTTTTATTTCAACATACATAATTTTGAGTTCCACAGTACTTGAATATATAATCTGGGCTGTATTCATTTCACAAGTAATTCAAAACCACTTATTTCACTGATGAAAATAATGATCTGAATATAAGGCGCTGGAAAGTCTGTATTTAAATCTTAATTTAATATATTAGTATTACCACTACTAAGTCACTTCAAATATTTTTTGTATGTTATTTTATGTAATACTGGAATAACTTCTGAAGTATAACTTCCAGAATGATAATCCATGGTTCTGGCTACCAATATTATTTTGCCATTCTAAAACTAATGGTGGTTTTCATTGATAAGAAGTTCATCACATTTCCTTCATTCTGATATTTGAATGTGGTTTCTAACATTTCTTGAAGGCTGAGATCATCCTTCAGCTAAAGCTCTGCAACTTTCCCTCTCTCCTTTTCTGATATACATATATATATATATATATATCTGATCTGAAATAGCTGATGAGGTTTATCCTTTAAGTAGGTCCCAGTTACAGCACTTCATTGAACCTTCTCGGCATATTCTGTCTGTGAATCATTAGTGGTATAGCATAGTAGGTTGTAGAATATTTTTAAGAAAATATTTCCCTCTAAGTTGTACCAGTATTAATCTTATCCAGCAAAGAAATGTAAATCTCCGTAATTTAAAGAAAAAGAAATGGAAAGAAACTTGTGTCTAAAAAAAACCCACAAATAACTGTCTTTTTCACTTTAGATGCTTGAAGGAGAGGAAGGCAGGGGATAGGTTTGAAAAGTTTCCAAAAATTCTTAAAGTCCAAAGAAATTCATCAGCTATACATTAATGAAAAATAACATCAACCTCTATTTCTTGTATTTTGAATCTGAGCAAAGCTTTCTTCAGGTTAAATTTTTTTTTCTGAATTCAGTGTGGATATTTATCATCACTCTACACATGATTCAGAATGTTATTTATGCTTTGATGTATCATCAGAGGAGGAGAGGTCAGCACCATCAGCAGTGACCCTAGAGCATGCTTCAACTGAGAAAAACTTGGTAAGATACTGTTACTGGCGTAACCTACTAGAGAATTAATATATTATGCAAAACTTGCCATAGTGAATTTAGAAAACATAATCAACATTTTCTAAGGCTTTCTGTACTCCCACATTAAATGAAAATGTGTATTTCATACTCTACTATCATAACATCATTTTCAAAATAGACTTAGGTTATTCACATGCACTACTTTTTTGTCTAAGATAGCTTTACACTAGATTAACCTGCAATGATTTGAACATGCTGCTTTATCTCAATAACAATAGAGCTGGGGGTTGTCATTGCTTTGTTGCAAATAAAGCTATGAAGTTAAAGCTCATTAAGCTCCTTGATACAGTTTATCTGTGCTAGGAAGGATGGAGCGTAGTTTTCTTTCTTGTATGACTGTGTCAATCACCGGTGCCATTCAGGAAAGAAAGAACACAGCATTGTACTAAGGTTATTAGACTAGAACCTGAGAAAGTTTTCTGCCATTTTCCAGACCTCTTAAAATAAGCTTCTTTATTCATTTCAAAGAATGTAAAAATGAGAGCTTCACTTCATCCAAACAGATTTCTACCTAGCTGTAGGAAACTTCATTGTATCCCTTCATGAAAAGATCTTCTAATGAACGCTACAGAGCTCATCACAACACATCTGTATGCTGCAAGTTGGGGAAAAAATTGATTTTTTGATAGGTCATTGTTTAGGCTGTTTTCTACTGATGTGACTTTTAGAAAGAAAATATAGGAAAGCCTAGCTGTATTTGTGAATCCATGCTGAATTCACTGAATACCAGAATTTGCTGGGGTTGTGTGAGCACCCTACAAGAAGGCATAAAAAGTTTTTTAGCCTTCATGGCTTCACAGTTATAAGCACATAGATGGTGAGGATTTGGAAGAGGAAGAATTCAGAAAATGAGTCATAGGCTTTAAGATACTCAGAAATTATGTCTTGCAGGATATCTACTTTTTTTCCTGATATGTCATTGTTAATTCCCATTTAGGTGACAGCTGAGAAATATTCTTGGTGGGAGGCAGGTTTCCGATCAGTAGTCAGATGGAAAGATCTGATTTAACCACAGAGCCAAGACATATTATTGGACACACTGCTGCCTTGCAGACTGAGTTATCAGCCTGTTATTAAAAGGGGCAGAAGATGTTGCCTGCATTCTGTTGCAATAAGCTTAGAAATTTGGGGGCAAGTAATAGACATTTAAAACAAATAGACTGCTCAGTTAATTATAGATTCTTTGTTATTAAATAGGCCCCTTTCCGAAGGGTCACGTATGGCCATAGGCAGGCACACACACTAGATTTGGCTTTCTTCTTTTGATAAAATTAAGGAATGGCCTGGTAGGAGTAGGGAGCAGGATCTATGCCATAGTGTATTGAGGTGAGTTCACATTAAAGATTCACATTCAGCTAATATAAGTATTTTGGGACCCCTGAGATCATTATATTAAGCCCAGCCATAGAACCTGATCAACTTCCATTTCATTATAGTAACAGAATAGGACTGATCGTATCCATTCTTCATATGTATCCTGTCATGTGTAATTTGAAAGACAGTAGATGCATTGACTGATTCGAGTGGACTTCTGGGATTCCCTTATGGAGGAAAGTGAGACAGAACGCAGCATAATTCTGTCCCTATGAAACAGCTTGAAGTGTATATCATAAGCTATAAATTCACCAATACACTGCCAGAACATTCAGGACAAATAAAGAAAAAATTAAAAAAAAAAACGTCTTGGAGACAAAAAACCACAATGTACAGATAATGGCTCAAGACAACAGCTTGGAAGTATGGTGTTCAGACTTCTCTTAGGGGAATATTAGTAAATCCAGATGTTTCAGGAGCTTTCATACCAAGAAGTGTAAGAACAGAGCCATGACCAAGCAGCTGTGGGACCAAGAGTATATGAGACAACTTCACTTCCATATGCAGACTGCGTCATTTGGCAATACATTATGTTTGAGATTTTGTTTCAGCAAGGAACTGTGTGGCAGCAAATCCTGATTGAAGTTATTTTGAGATACATAAAGGTATTTGTTGCCTTTGATACTGAAATGTTTCAGAGATGGCTTTTATGATAGACTTCTGCAATCATTTGTATTAAGATACTGTGCATCTATTCCTGAAGTCCTTGCTATGTCACAGAAGGCATGGCACTAATAGGTTTTATCACATTTTCAAAATACTATGTCCCAACTTAATCATTCCCTTGTTGAGAGGTGATTACTGAACTTCCCAGACTGGGACTTCCTGACTCAGATAAATTTGTTGATGGTTATTGAGACTTTAAGTTACAGAACTTTTCTCTAATATCAGCAATCCATGTATGGAAACAGACGATTTTCTTAAACCTATGCTTAATTCCTTCATGAATACCTCAGGCACAAATATAAATTAGGTCCACGTGACTAAATTTCTTAGATTTCATTTTCTTCTACAAAACGGAAGGCTGAAAAGAAGTTAAATTAAGGTCCAATTGGGATGTGAACAAGAACACTGTTACTTAAATAACCCTTGGAAGATTTGATTATATTTCTTTTAGTCATACTCTTCTTGTTCCCATGGACACAGTACACCATGGCATGCAAAGATCCTAGGTGACCAAACTGAGAAATATAAGGCAGAAATACTGACATTAACAAGTGCATTATCATAGCAGTTTTACACTGTACATCTTCAATGCTGATCAGCAGGATCAAGAACCTAGTTAGAGTTAAATAGAACAGAATGAACTAGGAATGTTAATGAAAATCCCTCATACACTGCATGCTTTCTTTAGTTTTGTTCAATAATCACTGTGCAATATGTGAATTTTTTATTTTTTTCAAATATATGTTAACATGATCCAGGAAAAGTATTCATGAAATAATATTATATTAACTTATAATTTATTATATCCTTTACTGGAGTAAATGCCAAGACTTTTGCTTTTTTAAAAAACAAACTATTTTAAAATTATACTCATCTTTCTTTCCTACCCTTCTATATTCATATATTTTTTAATTCTAAGTTCAGCAAATACATATGCAAACAATTTCCATAATCACAGCAAGTACAGAAACCACTCACACGTGTATACCTTAAGTTATCTATATTTTTTAAAGTAACAGAACACACAGTTTCTAACCATTCAATATCAGGGGCTGGAGAAAAAGAAATGAGAAATTGGGAAAACAACAACAAAGGATTAGTTAAAGCAAAAGCAAAACAAATAAGATAGTTATAAATAAACATACTTGCTTTAGTTACATGTCTGAATTACATCTAATTCTTCTGTAAACCCATGGAATTTCAAAGCTATTCACAATGATTAAGAATTAGGAAGGAACTGTAAAGGTACCAGATATCAGAAAACATACTAACGTGTGACATCTACTTCTTGATGCTGAATTAAAATGCCATCCCTTTGAAAACAGTGTTAATCAGAGGAATATCAAATGAATTCATGTTGATATGTGTTAGTACTATCAACATCAAGAAAATTAATCCTAAAGTAATCTCATGACACACACATTCCTGAAAAATATTCTGGAAAATACTTAGCTCATAGATAATACCAAAATGAATAGGGAGATGATCTAAGAAATACAAGGGAGGATTTCACAGAAGAAATGTTTATCTAACCTGTGCTGAGTGCTCTCCATGCTTGGATGACAGTGGTGTGGCAGGAAACAACATGGAGAGCAGCACTGAGTTTAAACATTTGGGATTCAAATCCCACCTATGGGTTACTGAGTCATACTTTGTATTTTCTTGCTCTGTACTGTCTGATTTGAGGAGATAGTGGTGTATTCTTTTAGCACTGTCAGAGCTGGCTTTCTTGGTCTTCATTTCCATATAAGGAAGACAAGCAAGGTAAGATTGAACTGTTTGAAATAAGATGATCTTAATGTAACCGACTGAAGCATGACTACAGGATTTTGGTTTCCATGCTCCTATGTATCCGCTTAGTAAAGCGGGTAAGGCATTGTTCAGGAATAAACATGTTTTAGATTCTAAACTGAACACAACAAATCTATCTCTAAACTTGGTTATTTGCTCTGCAATCTTTTGCATGATTCCATTAATTATGTGCAGCAATTTTTCTTTCTAGTCTAAGACATACATGCAAAATCTGAGAAAACACAATTCCTTCATGTTGTAAACTTAAAAGTCATGAAATCTCTGCTTAATGTCCCTCAAATTTTGTCATACCCCAAATTCTTCTCCCAGCTAATACTGCTGTGATATTTTATAGAAACAGAAAACAGAAGTATCATCAAGATCAGTAGAAATGAACTTTACATTTCCCCTCTGAAATATTCTGACTTTGTTTCAAAAATTCAATTTTTTTAAAATTCAAGCAATTTTTGGAAATGGAAGAAAAATTGCAGCTTTGAAAACTTCTTTGCACTTAATTAAAGTGTGATGCCTTTGCATTTGAAACCAACAAAAACCCCAACCTTAGCTCTTTCAGTCATTCCTTGCTTTTGTCATGATTGATGGATATTTCTACCTATCATATGAAGATAGAGTCTCTAGGGAGACAGATTATCAGTCTCCTTTTTCCTTCTCTACTGCACTCAGAGATGAAACGATTGATCAGTCAGATCTAGAGTTCTGCTGTGTTATAGTTGACAATGATATCTTTGAGACATCTAGGAAAACAGTATTTATAAATATGCTAGCCCATTTTATTTTGTCCACTGTTTATTTTGTTACTAATCTCTTACCTGTATCTTTTTCAGGAATATAATTCAAGATCCACATTTTTCATTGGTTCAGCATTGTTTTACTGTTGGGATTTAACAACAGAGTAAAACATAATCTGACAGCCAAAGGAAGCTCTAAAGTATGAAAATGCAATTGCCCTGCCAGTGGTAGCTCTATGCAACCTATTCTTTTGGTTGGAACTCCATCCTATGTCACATTTCATAAACTCTTAATAGATCTTCTCTCTCTCACACAATGAAGTTCAAAGCAAAGGAATTTTTCCTGCAGTGAGGGAACTCCCATAAAAGGAAGTGGAAGTCTCAGAAATGTACAGGTCATACAAAATTATTTGAAAGGAATTGGCCATATTTTTCCTTTTTTTCTTGTGTTCCTCTATTTTAATAATGTCACTGCAAACATCAGGAATTCAAAAATTAATTTAAAATACTAAGTCCAGTAAGCTTCCAAATTCTTCAACAACTACATAAAAGGAAAGCAACTAAACATAATTAAAATCAGACAGTTATACTGTGAACTGATTAGTGCCAGAAATGGAAAAAAAAAAAAAAAAGGAAAAAAAAAATCCAAGCAATGAAATCTGCCAAACTGAGAATCAAGTTATAGGTGTAGGAACCTGTCTTTGAGGTTTTTTTCTATTACCTTCCCCTCCCCAGACATTACCTGAAATAATTTCAAGTTACCTTGAAAGTATGTCCCCTTTAAAGATAATAGCCAAGGCTTAATAAGGTAAGATTTTTATTCACTTATTTAGAATACCAAATCTGACTGTAGAGTGTAAAGAAAATGTTAATGACAAATGAAAGAACAATTTTGTATTAATTCTTCCAGTGTAATCTTATCCTTGCAATTTATAGACTAGGTTAAATATATCTTTCTTCCTAGGATTTATATGGTTCTATGGCATCAGTTTTGATGAGAAATATAATACTAGTCATAAATAATTCCAGCATGCAGCACATTTCCAATTCACAATATTAAAATTACCAAATATGAAAGACTTCCACCAAATTAATTTTATTTCCAGCTCAGTATGTAATAAACTACCAGAAAACAGGTTGTGTAAACTTTCTATATGAGAATAAAATTGAATGATCTACAGGTGTTGTGAATCAGCCTAAATGGAAACCTAACTTTTAGACACCTTTTTTATTCAACATTGAAAACAGTGATTCACAAGCAACAACCAAATTTGTTACAGACTCAGGTGAAATATAGGTCAAAGATAGATAGTTTTTCCAGGCATTCAGTAAAAACTATTGAGCTGCACCATCTGTATGCCACCAACATAATTAGGAATCTCTGCACACTGCTCTTTAGCTGTATACCATGGTACCAAGGCTAGTGGGGGGCCACATACATCTATGCCCCGCATCCTACATAAGAAAGCATTAGAACTATTGTCTAGCACATCCCAGGTGAGTTCTCTGGTAGCTGCTCTAATGGGCACTTAGGACCATTTGATTCCATCTAGTTTGGAAATTTAGAATTTAGAAATTCAACCCTTAACATGATGAAATTTTCAGAATTCATGCGTTTCTTCAAAAACATTTTTCACACACATATAAAAAATTTTTATGACATCTAGATGATAGAGAAAATTAAAATTCTAAGAAGGTCTCATTTAGAAATTTTCAACCAGTCAAATAACACCAGTGTTGCCTTGAAATATCATAGAAAATTTCTGCTTAAAGCAACACTACAATGTATATTCTCCCTTAAGAATACTGAATAGTCAGCATTTAAAGAGAATTTCTAATTGATACATTTGCATGACTTTAATATCTAAAACTATCTAATTTAAGATATATTTCTTTTGTAATGATACAGCAAACATTCCTCCTACATCAATCTTTAGTGCAGTGCAAGTATACGTAGAGACTGAAATATTTATATTGCTTCCATTCATTTCTACAAAACACCACAGAACCTAGTTTGTGTCATAACTTGTATGTGCTGTTATCTTGCTGGATTTGTTCAGTTCAATGACTAATACTATACAGGTACCAAATACTTTGCCTTATCTTTTATGATCCTTTAGTAGCCACATGGATCTCTGTAGGGGGATACTGCAAATTGTTTACTGTATTCAATATTTGTTTGGTGGCAAAAAAAAAATTAAGTTAGGGTCATTCATTCAAGACTGAGTATTTTTTCTGTTCATTTGTTCTCCTCTGGTCTGAGCAAAAGGTGCTTCTGTTCTGCCTAAAATCCAAACCAGATCTTTTCCTGCAATTTGTTTTTAATATTTCTCTCAGGTGCTTGATATGGTAATTGCATTAGCCACAAATATAGTCTGCCATATAAAAAACCACACACAAACATTAGTTTTTTCATGATTTTAACAAGAGTGGCTTACCCAGGAGTAATGAGGTGAATTGCACTGACATTGCAAAGACAGCATGGTATTACTGCAGTTAAACTAATGATCAAAACTGCAGAGCTGATAAAAACCTGGGCCATCTGTTTCATGCTAAAGCAACTTTAACAATATGAACATTTTCTTATTGCTCATGGACTTATTGCACAATCTCTACTCAGTTCTTTGGTAATCTGGATGACAATAACCTACACTACTACAGCTAAACCACTGGTTTATAACCCTGCAGTTCCCATGTAACCTGCTTGTACTGATGTCATCTGAGTAACTATCATAAAACTTCTATAATAGATAGATTAAACGTTAAGTTGGTTTCTAGTGGTGGATCACGCTTTCTGTCTTCTGGTCAGGGTGACTAGGACTTACTGCACAATTGACTTGGCATTAAAATAGCACTGCAGTTTAAACTAATGAGTTTCACTGTTGGGATTAGCAACAGAGAAACCTAAGGAAGAGAAAAGCTTCTTATTAGGGCAGGATTTGATACTTCCAGACAGTCTGCAAGTGTCTTTTTTTTTTTTTTTTTTCCACCTAGCATTTGCACTAGAATTGTGTGCCAGTGTAGCATTTGCCAAGATAAAGAAGGGACAGGATGGCTTTTTTATATTTCTATAACAATAAGGAACAATCAAGCCTGGAAATATTCATTTCTAGCCTTCAATTTTTTTTTTTTTCTTTTAATATACCTTTACAGACTCATGTTTTTTCTTTTAGCAATACTAGCTGGAAATGCTACTTCCTTTTCCAATTCTAGCTGGAAAAGGAAGATACATACTAGAATTTTACTGATATAATTGATTATAATATACTTAGCATTCTCAGATCACAGTCTATAATTTTTACTTTTTGGTACAATTAAGTTTCAATCTCACTAGCATGGCATATTATTCATTTATTTATTTTGGTCATGATTAAAACAGTCAGTGATATTTTCCACAACTCACTGACAAAGACTATGGTCACTTCTCTTTTCAAGGTCCAAATACTTATAGATATTTGTGGTCTTGGTGGCTTTGTACACCTTACCAAATATGAGGTATTTTTCTTTAAAGTCAGAAAATAATGAACTTATTGCTCTGAAAACAGGGGAAAAGACTGATCCATTATAATAAACTTCTGTGGCATAAAACGTAATAGGAAGAATTATTTTAACATTTTAATAACCTTTAAAATACTTATAATAAACCTCAATAACAAGTCCTGTTAGAAAATATAGTAAGGACTAAAGCAGTATCAGTTTCATGGCTTTGAAATGCAGTTGTTATCAGAGAAAAGAGGATATATGAGTTACTCCAGGGTGGTGAAACCAATGGAGAAGAAATAGAGTCTGTGGGAACACAGGAACTGTGAGGTCTAGTGGGGATTTTGGGGGGTGACGAGAGAAGTCTTCAAAGATGCCTTTGCTCTCCTGCTTAGCAGTTACACTTTGTCCTCTCTCCTTGTAGTCTGTCTTGTTCCTCTCACACTGTTTCCCTCAAATATGGAGGGGAAAGAGGTAAGTTATTCATTCCAAGAAGGACAAATTCCTGGAGAGACAAGAAGAGAGGTAGGTTGTCCCTAAGACTGACTGAAGATCTAGGACAAGTTGCTCTTGCTGCCATCAGGTGAAAGAGGTTACAGCAAAGTTAGATCTCCCGCAAAGACACAGATACAGACACTCAAGCATCCCTTCCACACCCCAGCAGCAGGAGAGGTAAGGGAAAGTGGAAGAAAGAGATAATTTACTCTGATGATAAACACACCATGCTGATTAACAGAAGTTTTTTCTGTTTATAAGAAAACACCACCATAAAGATTTTCCATAAGGGTATGATTTACAGTTTGGAGCATCACTGGAATCTATTCCAAATCTTTCTGTGAACTTTCCTCATCTCTCCTAGGGATGAATCCATTCTGGTATTTCCTCCCTCCCCCCAAACTGTTCTAAACTATTCTATCACCACTTACATTCCATTTTTGAGATGCTTCTAATGAACAACACAAGACATGCACAAGTGTAGACTAGTCTGAAAATAATCTGTGGCAGACACAGCTGCCATTGGGAATAAGAGTGGAGAAACAGCATGCAGCAGCATGGCAGAGCTCCCAGTCATGTAACTCTGAAAGTGTGCACTTCATCTGGCAATGTTATTAGAGCTTTAGTTATCCCTTCTTCCAGTGAATTTACCTCTGTGTTACTACTATCCCATACACCGTATTCTGTAAAGTTAATGATTGCTACATAAACCATGAAGCTATACAACTAATATGACACTTAACACAAAGTTTATGCTATGAGTTTTTGAAATTTGGCCTATGAAATACAAATTGATATCTCTAGAAGTGTTATTGAATGTGCCACTATCTTACCAGGTCACTGCATCTCTAGTAAGAGTTCTGCATCACTGTAAGAGTATCCTGAAACAGGATTGTTATCTACTACAGTATTTTTAAAGTATGTTAATGTCTCAACTGATAATGATCAAATTTTAAAATATGTTTGCAGCTTCATATGAGGCAAGTTTGGCTTATATCATCAAGCTTTTGTGCTGCACAAGCAGTTAAGTATAGGTGACTCCTTTTAAAACAAGAAAGACCTTTTCTAATTTTGGTCTTATGATGTACCTTATTAAGACACTAGCAATAAACCAACATGGTTAATATTGCATGGAAATAAACCTTTGTCTGAAATTAAAATCATCTGCAGAGAAATAGTTACAGAAACAAGGCAAAGACAGTTATTTAAGTTGCCCACTGCAGGACTCTTAGATAGCTAAGGCACTTACAGAGACTAATACTCTTAAGATATATAGTTATTTCATGTGGTATGCTTTCTTCTATGATCTAATCATAACTAATGTCATGTATCTTTTAGGGCTAAATTTCACACTAAGATATTATCAAAATAAGTGACCACAGGCTTCAACTTCAACTCGTAATAAATACGAACAGTATATCAGTTGCATTTACTGTCTTTTTTTTGACCTTCTGCCCATAAAACAGTTCTTCTCCCAAATTTGTTTTATGTAAGTTTTATGTTCTTTTTGCATCTAAATGTATTCAATTAAATATAAAGAAAATACATATTTTTTTCATATTGGTGGTGGAAATCTTTATGACCAGAGTTGAAAAGAATTTTCCTTTGCCGTTAACTTAGAATATATGGCTATTGAAAAAAAAAAAAAAAAAAAAGCAAGCAGATAAGGATCCCTTTTTTTTTTTTTTTACTAGAATGACCTCTTGGTAGACTTCTGTCTCTCAGTGTAACCATTAATGCTGATACTTCCAAAGTAAAAAGACAATGACCAGTCATTTGTTTAAGGTTTTTTGTGAATGGTTGACTAACCTTTAATGTATCCAAAGTACTATTCCAGAGAAATCCAAAGTGCTGTAAAAATTATTGCTGAAGTGTTTCCAGAGTTAGAACATTTTTAGACTGTAGTTGATTCTTCCTGTTCATTCTTCATTTTTGTATTTTGAATACAAGATAAGAATGCTTTGACTTCCTATATACTTTCCTAGTATATGGACTATATCATGTAATATATCAACTGATCTGAAGTTTTTTGTACTTATTGCCTAAAAAATAATTAGAAAAAATATAGGAAAATGTGTCTGTTCATCTGCTGTATTTCTGGTAATTAATTTCAGTTCAAGTGCAGATATTCCATGGTCCACTCAGTTATTCTCCCCAAACTGAGTTTAAATCTTAATAACCAGGGGCTTCCGTGAGATTACTTTATTAATCTAATAATTACTAAGCAGCACAGAGGCATTAATAATTAACATATTACTTTACTTCTCATTTATTTGTAATCTATTCCTCCAATCCCAGCTCCTGTGGAGGGGAAATTTAAATGTAACTCATTAAACTGACAAAAGCTAACAGTAAGCACAATTTATTCCATTGCAAAGCAAACAATGTTTTCTCTGTTGAAAGATTTAATATTAAATTTGTGTCATAATATTCTAATATAGTGTGTTAAACTCATTTGTAGCTGACATTATTTAATATTCCAACTAAAGGACAAAGAGGACAAAAAGGTGATTTTTAGCAAATCTCACCTGATTAAAGTAACTGTTTCTATAATCAAGTGACTGGTTCTGTAGATGGAAGGGAGAGCAGATGATATAATTTATCTTGATCTTAGCAAAGCTTTTGGATACAGCCTCCCCCTGTATCCTGGTAGCCAAACAAAGGACATGTGGACTGGATGAGTGAATTGTAAAATTGGTGGAAAATTGGCCAAACCATCAGTAGCACAGGAACAGTCAAGGGGAATACTTAGGAGGAGCAACAGAGCAACACTGATAAGCAACACCATATGACTAAGTTGCACATTGCTTCACACGGCATTAAAATCAACCAATCCCAAACTTTTTGTCTAGTAGCCATTACACTGAAAATCTAATATTCTTCTGTTATTCACATAAAAAGAATGATGTATTGGATTCCCATAATAAACACTGCCTGAACAGGCATGTGAGGAGGTTCTGTACTTGCTCTTTCCTTAGGTCTAGACTGTGCTAATGTACCTTTGGAGTTGTTCAGGGTGACTATTCATTTGGACGGTATAATCAAGCCTTCAACTTTATTAGTTTAGATCTATGTAAATAAGTGTTTGAGAGTATATAAAGTAGTGGCATATACAAAGAGATTCATAAATTGTCATATGCTTGTTAGTATGTGCAATTTATGACCTGTACATAATTTTTAATCTATTTAGTGGAAATTTAGTCCTTCTGAAATGAAAATACAAATGAAAATTGTCACTGACAAACAAGAACTTTTTCAAACGTACAGCAAAATAAAAATAATAGTTGGATTTTAATGGGATAAAACAGGTCATCTTATCCAGTTGGATTTTACATCCTGCTAAATTTTTATTAATATTCTTGAGCACTTTGTGAATGTTCAGAAAAATTAATCAATAGGTCATCAAGGATGTTGACGAAGGAAGTCTGCAAAGAGCTCACACAGAGGTTAATACACTTGAAAAATTGCAATGGCCTGTAAGTTACAGCAAACACTTCCTACTTCTTAAATTTAATCCTTACTTTCATGTTATGATTTAAATGTAAGGAGAGAAAGGTTCAACCAGAATAAAGAAAAATGATCCTCAATTGAGTAATACTCAAATACACAGCATATAGTCACTGAGCAAATGACATCTAACATTTCTGAATCAGCTGCTGTTTAGGCACAACATACGACTCTAATTACAAATTCTTTTCATTCATATAAGCTGTTAAGTTTTAGGGATTTTAGGTGTAGAGTTTTCAATGAATCACAGTAAATACTTCTAGGTGGACATGGACACAGCCTGTCAAACTGTCAAAAAGCACTGAAAATGTCAGATATTTCTGCATCAAAAGAAGTAACCACACAGCATTGTGAAAGAAAGGATGGTATTACTTCTCTGTAAGACACTTATTATTTTACCATGTCTTGCATTGCTATTTATGACTGTTTAATTAGGAGTTAATTCTCCAACATTATTAGATAATTGCTGCATAAATTGCATACGCTGTTACAGCAAAATCGTTAAAAAAAATGAAACTCTTGAATCTTAGGGTATCCTCAGATATATCCTATTTCCTTATATACAGGTATTCAAAAAATGTAGGATCAGATATTAACATCCTGTTTACTGAAGGAAACAAAGTTTCCACTGGACTTAATAAAAGAATTTCAACTGAAACATTTAGGCTAAAGTCCCTTCCTTTTGATATTACAGCTTCACTTACATTTAGAGCTTAGTTACAGTACTGAATTCTAATATTACAAAAGCTAAAAAATTCCATGAAAGACATTGTAGTAAATTACAAATACTACAGGAAGTTTCAGAATACATTCTTTAATTCAGCATAGATTTTTGCAGAGCTTCCGGAAGGCACAAAAGCACAGTTCCATAAATCTACATGAAGGTAACATTGCAGCACTCAAAGAAATAGATCCTATTACCACCATATATAAAGAAGTCGCTAATCTGTTATTCAAGATAACATTACAAATGTCTGTGGGGAAACATTTCTTTTGGCGTATGGAAATGCAATGTTATATCAAAAAATCTGAAGTAAATAATTTTCAACCCATGCTATATCATTGAATTGTTTTTAGCTTCTGAAGCAATTTCCTGATTGTGTTCTGTCTCTATCAATTATTGACTGAAAAATGAGTGTTCCATTGCTTTGCACAGATTCCTATTTCTTATTCTACTGAACCAATACAGACTTTTGAATACAAGCATGTTCTTTTATATGAGGTTATGGATCCCACTTCAGAGATTCCATTTCAGGGTAGCACCAAACTGAAGGCAGGCCTCTGAGGAGAGACCCATACCCACCCCACTCCCTTTGCTCTGAAGACATTTGAAGAGACACACAGAGCCACCCCACTTGCTCCCTTTGCAGACACAAAAGCCCTTGCTGTTTGTAGGGAAACAGAGCACCCTTTATCTTTTCATTAAGGGTTAATTTCAAGTGAATGAGCAGGCCTGGGTGGATGGAAGGATGCAGATAGAGCAGAATCCTTTGAAGAGGATTCTTCATACTAAATCCAATAAAAGAGAATATTGCTCCTTCTAAAGCAGAATTAGTGTCCCAAAACAGTTTTCAGAGTTGCAAATGAGCAGTTTAATTTCACACAATAGACTGAAAAAAGGAAACTATAGTGTAGTAACATGGTGGCTTTGAAACCTTACTGCTAGCAGAGAACAAGCTATTTGTTTTTCCCAGTGGTTTTTTACCTACCAAGTAGCTGTGGCACAAGTAGCTAAGAATTCAACACATCAGAAAGTACTCTATTTCATTTTTAGAACCTGTGTGTTAAGTGACATGAATGTTCAGTCCATACATTAAACGCATTTCTTTTTCAAGCATCATAATTCATATGTGCTTTTACAGAAATAGTATTTGGCAAAACTAAGTTATACACTACCTATATGATACCTATTTAACTGCTGAAGGTTTTGGCACAATTAGAACTGACTTTGTTTCAGAAAATTTTTTTATCTATCCACCACTCAAACAACCATACTGTATCTCAGTAATAGTTTGTGTTACTGGTATTTTTCATCATTTGCAATTATCTTCTCATATGCTAGTACCAAATAGATCTAATAATATATCACTGTTTTTCAAAATATCTTAGAATTCATTGCAGTAGGCCTGTCCTGTCTAGTTCCAACTGCTACACAGTTATCTCGAGATTTGTTGCAATCTCTACTACTGCAGTTCTAAAGCAGATAATAAACCCACTATTTTATTAATGTCTTCTCATACCCGGAAGTGACATAATTGGAGAGTTGGTTCATTTGTTTTTTCCCTTATTTGTCTACAGTAAAGGTTTTGTTTCTTTGGCACGTGTTCCTGAGTTCACAACTGTGTTGCCAATAGGTTCCTGTGGCAGACTCTTGTGGGAATTTCATATAAATGAGAACACCTTAACACACCGTAGGGAAGCCAAGATGCGTAATGAAATACATGGTGCTAAATTCTGTCCTAAATGTGCACTCTATCCTTATTAACTTGCAAATGATATAACTTACTTAATACCAATTACAGGAGATGTGAATTGGCTATTCGATCTTGCCAAAATGAAGGTTCTGGGTTTTGTAAAATTGACAGAAGGCATGAATAAAAGCTGAGGCTGAGGCCTTTCTGTAAAGCTTCTGTTAAGTTTGTAATAGCTTATTTTACCCCTAACTTTTAAAATATATGTACTCTGAACAAAGGCATAAATCGCCTACCATATAAGCACTGATTGTAATCATGAGATCTTTTCATGTAGGTGTGACAGCCTCAGAAAAACCCTGTCATCTATCCACAATTCCGTATCATTACTTGAATCAAGGGAGCACAAAAATCACCCATCAAAGTCTCTGTCAGGCTCTACAATATCAAATGAAAGAGAGTGGAAGAGGAATGCATGAGAGCTGGGAGACACCTGTAGTAGCAGACAGCCTGGGCAACCATAGCTGCATACAGCACTGACTTACACTGGCCCAGGATGTGGTCTCACAACATGAAATCTGCAGCAGCACCACCTGCTGTTCCAGTTCCTTCTATTTTTCTCTCCCAGCCCTTTACCATAGGGAAAATGAACTGGCAGAAGAAAAAAAAAATTATATATATATATATAACATTATACACATACAAAAATAAAAATATTTAATTTTCCTTACAGTTCCTTATAGTTCCTGATTCTGTGCCCCAATGCAAAAAATAACCCCAAAATACTGACATCAGAAGAACTGCACAGCTAGTCTATTATGTTGAAGGGACAGAAATGTGTAGGGAGAGAGGAGAGAATATGTGAAAATGGTATTGCTGCTGAAAATTTCCTGTCCTGGCACTGGGGTACAATGCAGACACTACGTTATTCCCTGTTTTAAAATCAAGAGAATGACAGAGGTTTACAAGCATCTAAGACGATATGACTCCATCCAGCCTCAGGCTCCAGTCCTGAGAGAAAAGTGACCTGATATAATAACCCATGACAGCTGAAAAGGAGTTCTGACACTGCCTCCCCCATCCCAACCACCAGTGCTCCTCAGATGCTGTGACAAGCCCAAATCCATTACACTGGTAAGAGAACATGAAAGAAGAGCTGGAGCGATCATTTTTGCGGGACTCTGTTCACACATCTAAGTGAACACTTCATGGGTAAATAATTTTGATCAAGGCACTCTCTTCACCTATATGCCAGCTTAAAAATGTTTAATTTTGGGCATATGACTTCCCAGTGAACAGACTAAGTATTTTAACCTTGCCTGTAGTTTGCTATGGTGAAAGAAAAGGTAGGTTGGTTCATTTTTTAAGATATATTTGGGGACTGCCTTTTTGTTTGAGTGCATACAGCCATTACCAGGTCATGAACTGAGAGTCATTGCCACTACCAGAATAGACTACATATCAATAATTCACAAAGCAGCAACTAAAGATTGTAAGCAATTTTACATGCAGGATATCTCATTTAAAAAAAAACAAAATAAATCAGAGATCATTTCAAAGCTGAGGATTCACTATGGAGTGCTTTTCTGTGGTTGAAACTAAAGAAAACAATGACAAATTCTCACAAAGAAAATTGTGAAATTGAATTACATGTTCCATTGATGTAATTCCAAGAGGTGCATCCCATTAACTCAGATACATTATTTGTCATTATTCAGGTAACCGCAAAATTTTCAAGTAGTAAACCTTTCCAATGAAAATACTAATTCACAAGATACCTCCCCATGATTACCAGAAAATGTATCAGCTGTGCTGACTTCTAATTTAGAAAGATTTCTTCAGACATACTGGAATGTATGATCAAACACATTCAAGCTGCTATATTACCTCCTTTGAACTTTGTCTCCTACATCTCATAATTGCATTGTCAGTGCCAGACTACTGGATAGTTTTTAAAAATAATGAAAAATTTTCATTTCGGTGAGGAACAAGAAAAGTTTATAAAAATCTGAAAACATTTTACTATGTATTCCTCATTTATTGAAACCCATTTTATCTGTCTAGACATCTATCAGTAATTCAAAAAGAAGTTTCACATTGTATTTCACGTGCTTCCCTGCTTGTAATCACTTCAGTGCACTAATTCTATGACTACCCAGAAAACAGTTTCCATAGCAGCAGAGATGAGCCCACAACTTGGTGAGATTTCTGTTTAATATGATTATGTAATAGATCTGCATTCCTGCATTCCTTGCTGACACCTTCTAAATGCTCTTCTGGGCTTCTGACAGCCTCAACTTTCCATTCTTTTACTGTAATCTCATTAATCTTGGGGTAAATAAAGTTGGATAGTCTTGTTCACAAGGAATCAGAACAGAGCATGTCAAGTTACGGTATAGTGTGAAAAACAATACACAAAACCAGAAAAATATAAAAACAAACTTATTCATTTAACTAAATTATTGTTACTATAAGAAGGCTGTGAACTAAATACCATTTGTTTATGTGCTGGAACATAAGACTGATTTTTTTCATCTAGTGAGACAGAGTAGTAATGACAGAGAGGGACTTCGATGACCAACTTGATGTGAAAACCAAAGCATAAATCTGTTCTTATAAAAGTGATGCTGCTTTTTACAAATCTGGTTTTCCTAGCTCTTACTGTAAGTAACTCTCAGAGGACAACTGGTTGGTTGCAACTCAGCAAGAACCAGGTTCAAAGTAATACAGGCATCCTGAAGCGGTAACTTTCCTGGCTGTTCATCTGCGCTCCCCAGCCACAGTTCACTTCCATCAGCCATGCTCTCCTGTAAACTGTATCACTGGCTAGGATGCTTTTTCTTTTTTTTTTTTTTTTTTTAACGGGTTATTTCAGTCATCTAGTGATATAAAAATTCAACTGCAATGGCTAAAAAGGTGATGACTACAAATTTTGGACAGGAATTTCACAAGCCAATATTGCTACCAAATCTCTTATCTTGTCGCACTCCTGTGTTTACACTCCAATAATTTGGCACAATCAATGAAGATGTATGTAGATCATGTGCAAGTGTAGATCATCTTCTTACCACCTTTCCCCCATGACATGTAAAAAATATCAGAAGTAACTTACTGGAAAGCAGAAGGCAAAGATACAGGAAAAAGTAGTATCACTTATTAGCCCAGTTAGTATAGTTAAACTCACACACTGAACTGAACTCACACTGAAACAGAAGCAAATACAAATTGAGTACAACAGCTTTGACTCTAACTTAATTATGTTAATCAGCTAGATAATGTGAGAGACAAGTATGGTTAGCACCCATGGAGCGGAAGAGATATTAGCAAGGGAGTAAGTCATTAGCTTTGGAGGAACAGCAAGACAGAGAAAGGTAGTTATTACCTATGGAAAATTAAGGGTGAGAGAGAGGTGTGAGGAAAATTACAATGTGTCATAAACCCAGTATTTCCACTGAGTTTATTCTTGCTGTATCTTCTGGTGCTGCTAGTTTTAGTTCCCAGATTAATTTGTTGAAGATGTTTTGCAAGTTTCCCTTTAGAAATAGGGATCAGAAATCAGGTCAGAAATGAAACAACTATTCTGGGACAAATATGTTCCCACTGCTCACTGAGATTTTCTGTTCTTTATTGTCTATATGAATTTATTTTGAAACATGGAGATTATCTGATCTGATTTGATAAACCTTTCCTGTGATAACTGTACAACGTATTTTACACTCTATAGTGCACGTGTAAGAACGGCTTTAATTATACCATATTCTCCCTGTACAATGGGAAAATATATTTTCCTTATTGAAAATTTTCCTTTCTTCCATTAGGAAAATTAACAAACATTTTGCAATGTATCTTTAGCCAACTGACAGTTTAAGGACAAGGTATGTCAGAATCCATAGTCTAAAAAATGAATTTGAGATTGAGCCACCAAAAGTACCTGTCATTGCCTCACTTCAACTTAAAATAAGTGGAGCATATAAACAGCAAATGCTGAGTGATTTGAATTAAGAATAGAACAGTTTTGCCTGATTGATAACTTTTCTTTGTCTTAACACTTTTTTATTGCTAAGAACGACTATTCCACAAGAGCACGCTCTAGTAAATTTTAAAATCACCTGAGTACACCTAATTTTTTTTTTACTAAGAATACTTGCGCACCTCTAGTGAGGGAGAATTTATCTGATCACAATGTTAAAGGGCACTATAAGAACAGAGTGCCTCAAATCACCTGATTTTCAATGTCTTCAAATCCCAGGTATAATTATTTACGCAAAAAATAAGAAAAATAGCCTGTGTAACATGCTTAATATGCATCAGTTTTCCCATTACTAGAAAGGATTTTTTCATCGCCATGCTCATCTATCCCTATGATGTGTTATTAAAGTACACAGTCAAAAGTGCAAACTACTGTTAACAAAAAGCTCACCTAAGCTATTAGAAACTTCACAAAGAGAAAGGCTATTGTCCTTCCTTGAGGATGTATACTATTAAGTTCATTGTGAAGTCTGTTGAAATGAACATTGCAGACTTTGTTCTTGCAGGTAGGAATCTGTCTATATATTTAGAGTCAGTTTTGCCCAGCTGCGTCCCAGGGGCAAGTACAGCAGAACAGGGTTAGGAAGAGACCAGTCTGTAACTACTTAGTAGTAATTTCAATGTTTCCTTGAAGGCAGCAATTACCTTCTTCTCACATGCAGAAAGAGTCTATAAAGGGCAGAAGGGATCAATCAGGTCATGTTCTGTGGATGTACCACGGGCTAAAAGGATTAGTGAGATTCAAGGAGGAGAGATGTGCAGCCTCCCGTAGGGCTGCAGCAATGCATCTCCCCCTGAGGAACACAACACACACCAGCCAGACTGCAGAAGTCTCTAAAACTTGGCCCAGCTTTGAACTGGAGTCAGATCAAATAACACCTCGAGGTCGCTTCCAATCTAAATTATTCCAAAGCTATGAGACTGCGTGAATCCATGACTTCTTAGTGTGCAGCTCTTCTGCTCAATTTTATAAAAGATGTAAATGAATTTGCCTTTATCATGTTGATAGTAGTACTGTAACAGGTTTATATATCAGATACATCTTTTGCCAGCAACCAAGGCCTGCCAGCTCCCATGACTATAAACTCCTACTATATGAGGACTTTTTCTTCCAAGTGCCTCAACACCTGGAATCACTTGATTCCTCCAGTTTTCAGTAAAATACAAAAATGTTACAGAAAAGAACTTGAAACCCTTTAAATTAAGACTCATAAAACAGAAAACTAATTAAAAAACCTAAGGTGCTGAGGGTAGGCATTTATCATCATGTAAAATGCCCAGGAATACACAAGACATCATCACTGATACATGATATGCAAGATATGTGTCACCTTCAAAAAATAAAAAGTCACCAACAATAACCTAGAATGGTAAGCAACATCCAAGTTACAAAAGGCCACCAAGGTTAATCTAGAATGGCAAAATGCTACCTAACACCTAAAATGCTCCTCGGGTATATTGTTGTTACAAATACATAAGCCTTACTCATGATTCTTTTTCCTTGTGTTTGCAATACAATTACAATTTTGGCACAATTAGGTACCAGAGCAATGCCATGGTAATCTTTACTTGGCAAAATAAAGACTTCAATAGAAACTATACAGTACAGTAGCTCAAGAGCTAAGGAGAGAAAATAGTTTTACCTTTTCCAGCAACTATTCACTGTACATCCAAGACAATAGTACTGCATCATACTTTTAAAAATTACTATCATAAATGAAATCAGCAGGCATAAAATCAGACATTTATGATAAAAAATTAATACTAAATAGGAGTTAGCTTTTTGTGTCATTCCATTATATTTACTACCTTGGATTTTATACAAAATACAAAAATTTTTGTTGTCTTATGCATATCCTTTTTTACTACCTAATTAGCTTTTTCATTTATAAATCTCTGTATAAACATGTTTAAAAATTAATGTTTGTCACCACATCTGAGTTTTTTAACCTTCTTGAGACAGAGAGGCTGACTGAATCCTTTGCAAAAGGTAACAGTCACTTGCTAAATACAAACTTTCCTAGTCCAGAACAAACTTTTTTCTCCTGTCATGTCAGTCAATCCTATAGCTTGTTTCAAGAAAAGTGATCAAATAATCTCTGTCAGATCTATTCAGATTGCATTAAACTGTTGTATAATCTATTTATCTTTATTATTTAGTACATTTTACTCATACTGAAAATACATTCAGCAGACATGTTTGCTGACTCAACTGTAATACATGTTCAACAGATTCTTTCTCAAAGAATCAAGAAAGACCCTATTGCTGAGTCTGAGCAGCTCTGTCAGTACATGCTTGTTACACATTTATCCACATGAAATTATATCTACAGTTGTGATATTCCACACTCTAGTGTGTTTAATTCACCTGCTGTTTCTCATAATCCCCTTTAGTTCTTACTGACATGAAACTGAAACCATAATCTACTCACTGATTACTGTTCAATATAGTTAACGTAGAACATGCAGAGTAGTAACACTTCAGTGAGTATTGACTGACAATTTCTCTCAGACTACCTCAGTGAAAATTAACTCTCAACTTCAGGAAAGAGAACAGAGTTTTACTTCCCACTCTTACATTTCAGTTTAAGATTCATAAATATTTGGGTCTATTATCTTGAAGAAAATACTTAGTAAGACAGTGCAAAAAGCCAAAAAAGCTATGGCAGAAAGGAGAAGCATATGATGTATTGTTGTAAACAAACAAACAAAACCCTCATCTGATAAATCACTCCCTGAATTTTCTTCCTCAAACATGTTGAAATTCTGTCAATCTGCTTTTCAGAAAAATCAAATCAAGCAATAACAATCTCTCCCAATTCCAGCAGCACTGCCACAGATCTCTTCCTGGCCAAGGCATAGAACCATGATTCCAGCTCACCTTTCCAACCTAACCTTCTGATTCTGGGGCGGATAACTATGATTACTTTCAGTTCCATCACTCTCCTAGGGAAAATGTCTGGAGGACCTATATCTGAGCATGTCTCTTTTTCTCTCACTCTCAGACATATCCTCCTGTCAACATATGTTTAATGATCAATGCAAATTTAATTTGGCCAATCTGCAGTATCTCAGTATCTTTATGATATTGCAACCCTTCATTTCTCCCTACTTAATAAAGACTGCATCATAATAGTATTTCAACATAGAAATGAAAACAAACAAACAAACAAAAAAACCCAAACCCAACACCCCATCCCAAATAGGCATGAATTCCTAGATTTCCTTTTCAGGCTTGCCCAGAGTTTAAGTCGTTAACTTGCATTGCAATTAGGGGTTGGGAGAGAGATTCTCAAATATCTACAAACATCCCAATAAATAAAGTCTTAAGAAATTGGAGATAAAGTATTTTTCTACTTAAAAGCTTAGCTTGAGGATTACTCAAAATAAAAATGAGAAAGTCTATATATATTTGAACCTGAACCTAATTTTCAGAAGATGGGTAACCCACTGAAAGTCTACCAAGAACTATGGGAGACAGTTGTTCAATTAATCCCTATCTGACTACAAATTATATTTCGGTGACCTGTGGCACTGAACCTTTCTCTATCTTTCACCTCAGAAATGGAAGTGTCAGAAGTCTCCTCATTTGTATGAGTTCTATGTACACAAACAAATTATATTTGAAGGGCAGTCAAGCTACAGATTTTTAGAACAAACGTTCATTAAGATATGTAACTCCTTCTCTGAAGCTGTTAACAATGGGGAAGGGGGCTATTTTGGTTTTCTTTCCCTCCTTCTCTCTGGAAACCTGCAGTGTATCCCGATTTATTTGAATTCACTGACACTAGCAGGATCAGTGCCCTCCCCCCCCTTTTTTTTTTCTGTTCTTGAAGAGTTTAGCCATGACTCCCAGCTGTATTACTGCTTCAGAGAAATGACAAGGGGTTCTGTGAGAAAGGGGAAGTCAAGAAATCTGATATACACAGTGATGATGGAGCAACGTTAATGAAGAAGACATAAAACCAAATAATTCTTCCAAATAATTCTTCCAAATAATTACCAAGTAATTCCAGGTATCCTGAAGCCTGTGTCTCACCAATGATTGATTTTGGTATTAAGGGAGGCATGAGCTGTGACTGGAGTTCTACCATGTTGTTTGAACATATAGAAGGACTCTCTCCAAAGTGAATTCTTTCCCATCTCTTAAAGTAAGGTCTGTCGGGTGAAGCCTTCCCTTTACTTGAGATATTTATAGGGTCTCTTTTATCTGTAAAGCTCCTTATTTTCACACAATCTTTACGAACTTACAGGATTTTGTCAATACTCCTTGAAACTGGCCAACCAGTTCCACAGTTATAAACACAGAAATATATTCCCTATAATATATGATCAGTATCTTTGTTTCATAGGAATCAGTACTGCAAATACAGACTTAATGAGCACACACTGAATGTGGAAAAACATCAGATATTTCATTCACTTTACAGGTTAAAGACTTTTACTATTTGACATGCTTTCCTTGCTTGCTTAATGATTAGCTCAGAAAGTCTGAACAAAATATTGCCCACAGCAATAACGTTGCTTTAGCCTATTTACAAACAACAACAAAAAATGTTATTAAAATTGGAAAATAAAAAAATTGAAAGCTAACACCACTGGTCTAACTCTCATCTACTACCTTCTTTGCTTCTCAAGAGTTTCCATTCCCCTGGTGGCCTGCTTTCTGGCTCCTGTCTTCCATCCTAGGTTGTTGCTCTGGATAACTGGATTGACAATCCAAGAGGTCTTTTCACCTAGCTCATGGGGTTAACTGAAATATCACAATATTAACAACAATCAGTTTTGTAGGCAACTCCTGCTGATTCCTCTCTGTGCTGCTTTATAGTGTAATAAATACTGTATGTCCTTGAGTGCCATAGAGCACTGTATGAATAAATCACTTTTGTAAGGAAAGTCTAGGATCAAAGCAGTCATTCTACAACACTGCAAATGCCTTCCCCAGTTTTATCATCATCTACCGTCACACACAGGTTTTTCATATGAGAGTACTAAGAATATTCTGAAAGACTTTTTAAAAATAATAAATAATGACATTTTCTATAAAATTGTCCAGCACTAGGTGTTCATTACATTGGTTTGTTTTTGCCAATAACTGTTCAGAAAAATTGTTTTATTTGCTTATGTTTTTGATTATATCCTGTGCTATTTGATACGTTGTTCCAGATTATTAGGTTTTTCTGACCTTGTTAGAAAATTAATAATATTTTCTATCTAGCTTTTTCAGGCAGTGAATATTTCTATGGCATTATAATGGCATCTATATGTAAAAGCTTATCACTTCAGAAAATAAAAGCAAGCTGTTTAAATCAATTGAAGGTGAATACATTCTAGAATTTATGCCAAAAGAATCAAACAATAACAGGATTCATAATATGTACTTGAGTATTAAAAACCTGTTGCATTCCATTGCTAATAGAAAGCAAAAATGCTATTCTAGAATATTGCCATGAAATATAATAATGTTGTTCATATTAAGACATAATATCCAAAACAACAGATCTTTCCCATGAACACTTTGTCTCCTTTTATGAGTATGGTAGTCTGGGATGACCAATACTACCTTGAAGATCTCAGTCACAGTTTGAGAAAAATTGAAATGAAACACAGCAACTTAGGCAATTGTTTCCTCTTTTCTTTAAATTCTCAATATCAAAAGTAGTTTTCTGATCCAGATTCTGAGTTCAGTTCTAATTCCTACAGAGATGGATAAAGCCTTCATCTCATAATTTGTAATTTTATAAATGCAGATAGAATTTGGACTTTGATGATTTGGATTATTTGATTTGACTCTTTGAAAACCCAAACTTTCATTTTGATATTGTTTGTAATATTGTACCTTATCACAAAAAGCATGGCGCTTTATAGAAGAAAGCCACAGTCATATTTATGAGCCAGCTGAAACCTTCACTGAAGCATGAACTTTGGTATTCATATCCTATTTATAAATGACTTGTAGCATTATCTGGAAGGAGGAGTGGGGGTGATCGAGAAACACTGAAGGATGGTCTACCCTCTTGGTATTATTTGTCTGCCAGTACACAAATTACACCACTTTCCAAGGCATATTATTTTTCCCTTTTCGTCATGTATTTTTCCTGATGTTTCAGGATCCAAGAAAGCTAAATTTTGTGAAGGGGGTTAGAGCCAATTTTGTCTGCCTTCTATTCCACTATGGATGATGGTGTTAAACCTTTGTCCTTCTTCCCCACCTCCATCTACTGCCACTTAACACAACACTATAACCTAGCACTCAAAATCTCTGAACCTTGAACCTGTAACATGGGAGAGTGCTGAGGAAGCACTACTATACACTTGCTCTGGTCTACATTCTTTCCTACACGGGCAGTGTTTGCTATTGTCAGAGATAAGATACAGAACTTGGGTCTGATATGTGATAAATATGACATCAAGTAATTTATCCCAAAAATGTTAGTTTAAGTGAAGGCCATAGAGGAACACAGGTTTTGAACAGTTTTTTTGCTGACTATCTTAAAAGCCTTTCTCCAAATCTGTAGCAAAAGTGCATGTAAGAAAGCAGCTAGAGACAAATGTTTCTTAACTGCTAGATCTTAAAACACACTGAGGCTGGTTAAGTAACAGTATTCAAATGTTAAAAATCAGCATGTAAATTATTGGGATACAGAGAACACTTACTTAAGTTTTAAATGAAAATTATTTATTTTATTATTTGGATAATTATTGTTTGGATGAATCATTATTTTTCCTGTGCAATTAAAAAAAGATGTATAGTGCTTCAGGTAATAAATGCAATTCTAGCTATCTCTACCAGTTTATTTCTGTATATCCTTTCCTAAACCATGCATTACAAGTTGTTTTGTTGAAATTAATTCTCAATGGTAAGAATAACTTGCAATAATAGTTTCTACCCTGAATAATCAAATGAAGAGCGGAATAAATTACTACAGATTATATAACACATCTTAAAAGCAGCAAAATTACACAGCAACTAACATTTCAGGTGTTCTCTACTGAGCTTTAGATTTTATTTTAAACCCACAATCATCAGACACTTGCTGAAAGGCAAGACACACACCCAATCTGAGCCATCAACCTACACATCTACTGTTCCTGCTGACTGAAATTTCAGAAATCTTTTGACCTCACACAGAATGCCAGGGGTCAGCTTGCATAAGCAGCATGAAATCAGATGTGCCATATTGTTCAGCATCTGTTCCTAACTTCACATAATGTTTCCCCAGAAAACATGGGGCTGTCAGCATCGATAATTCTGTGCTAATCCATCAACCTTTACCTTTGTTTTGTTTCATCAATTATTCTCCTTAGAGCTTGTTTAGCTAGCTGTATGTGGCTAATGAACCTCAGATCAACACCTAGAAACTGTCAACTTAATTTGTATTGAGAGTTGGTCTTTTCTTCCTTTTTCTTCCTTTTCTTCTTTTTAAATCTTCTCTCATTTTCAAGACTCAGCCTGTATTCTCCTCCTTTTTGTTCTCCCTTACCATCAGCCTGAAACCACTTCTCACTAAAGACCTTTCTCTCCTGATACTGTAATTTTTACAGTATCATTATAGAGTTTAGAGACAGTTTTATCGTAAGTATATAATATTTCTAAAATCATTCAGGCATCCAGCAATTGTGTTTATTTTATGTCATCATCACATCATGAAAGATTATAATGGTTAGAGGCCAAATGCATTTCTAAATTAATATAAAATTTATAGCCCTTCATTAATTGGGCAAAGTAATAAAGGAACAACTAATTAATAGCTTCTAGATATTTCAAGTACTTTTAGCATACTTAAATATTTCAAGATACATTTAAACCTATAAATCATATAAAAATGAATGTGCCATGTACTTCATGCTTCTCTGCTAACACACACATGTGGGCATCTATAGTAGCACTGTGAAAACTCACACCTACATAAATAACACAGTACCGGTATTGCTAAATATGCTAGAATTTGTCTTACAGTGACATGAAAAGTAATCATAACTGATAAGAATAGACTTGTATTTCCTCTAGCAGAGATTTTCAGAGAAAGTTGAACCAAGTGCCTATTTCCAATGAAAGATAATAAAGCATACTCAGTGTAGTTCTGTGTGAATAATGCCAGAACCATTTCAAGAACCCAGTTCTAGGTATATTTCAGAGTACCTCTCTGTGCTAGTAAAACTTGGCATAGTCCTACATCAAACACTTTGAAAGAATAAGGAGTACAGTTATTGGTTTTGTCCTGCTTTTAATGTATTTTTTTCTCTTTTTTTAACTTCTCTATTGCTTTTTCTCTCCCACAATTTTTGTCTTGACTCTCATTTCCTTTCCAAAACTATATATTAAAAAAAGCTTGTTTCCACAATTAAGTTGATTACTATCAGAAAAGCTTTTTTAATTACAATGTTCATTTATTTAAAGACAGTGTATGACTAAAGAGCATGACAAAATCCATGAAATAAAATCAAGAATGAAGTACTTTTTGAAAGCCACCAAGGCTGCTTGTTACCAATATTCAAGTTAAGCACTTAATCATTCAAAAATCAACCTTCTGAATAAACAAAAGTGCTTATCTACCTCACCAAAGGACATTCTCTTTTTACTCAAACAGCATGAAAGAGCAGACAAAGACATAACATGCATAAGAATTAAATTAACACCCCCCCAGATCAAAACATACTCCGTCACTACATTGTAATCAAGCCATCTTACATTTGTTCCCTCTAATACTGAGAGGAATATACTAGCTGCCAGAAACCATAGGTACTTTAATTGATCCATTGGGTCATATATTCCTGCAGTTGTAAAATTCTAGTGACTTATATAATCATGTTGATTTCATTATGTAGTTTTTAAATATTCAAGTGGGTTTTCCAATAACTTCAGTTTTGAAGTAATAAATCATTGATATTCACAGCTAGGCAACTGCTAAGAGTGCTAAAAATCAAACTCCGATTTTCATAGTCCTTGTCCAATGATCTACTCAGAAGACTAGTATACTTCTGTGCAGTATATCATATCTGCTAGGGTTGTCACCCTTTTAATTTTAGTGCTCTAAAAAGTATGTCTTGTTTTTCATTTTGAAACATATTGCTGCCTGAAGCTATTACATCTATTAGCTAAGTAACCTTTTTTATATGAAATATAAATGACTTTTTTTCAGTCTCACAATTCTTTTTCAATCTCATAATTTTTACCACATTATGTTAGTCCTTTCTTTTATCTTGCATTTCTTCTTCCCTCTACAATACATGCTTTTCCTACATACCCTTTTACTTTCATTTTGCAGCATGTAGGAACACAAATGTATACAACAGATTCTGAAGTTTAGCTATATGAATAGATCCACTCACATAAAATCAGAGTAGTTAAACTATTTTATTCCTTGAAGTTTCCGTCCTCATGCTCATCACTACCATATAACTACACATTCAAGTAACATGAAAAATGATATCAGCACATGTCCTTCATGCTGATAACCACATGGCAATGGGTCGTATTGTTTAAGACCATGGACTGGGGAAAAATATGAAAACAGTCAATACTTATAAAAGTGGAAAAAAAGGAAAAATAGTTAATATTATTATGTTGTTACTTGAAGATTCAAGAAGTTTTGCTGACTTGTGTACTTTTAAGAATTTGATAGACCTTAGAAGGCTGCTGCTACACTGGCATATAGATTTGTTTTGCTTTCCAAGGAAATTAATCTAATAAATAACAGAAGAAAGTTGGAGCACTTTGTATAAAGAGCTTTTTTGTCAAATAAAAAAACAAACAAACAAACAAATGTATTGAAAATATGCAAATATTTTCTGCTTTCACTTTACATCAATTTTAGATTGGAAAGCTTGTTTTGCCTCTTATACTGAGTATATAGTTTCTAGGTAGTTTTGGAAAATGACCACCTCATATCTCAGTAATACTGACACCATACCTTCAACCTGCTGTATCTGGATCAAAAGTGATTGCATTTGTCATTTTCTTTGGTTGATAGCTGAATAAAAACTGCCATTCTATAAAAAAAAAAAAATTAACAGAGGATTTTTTTTCAAGTATTGGTAGTTTCAAAATGAACTATGGAAAATATTCTAGTATTATGCGATGATGCTTTATTTCAAAGAGATTAATCAACTCCAACCACATAGACAAAATCAACTAAAATTCTCATGATATCATGTTTCTACAGCTAAATTTTAAAGTATATTCAAAACTGAATGTATGGACAAGCTTCTCGAAATCCTGGCTTGTACGTTGACTGAATCAAGATCACAGGGCAAACAACAGATTGATATTAAAATGCAGCTGGAATAAGAAAGATTCACATGCCTATGATTCACATGGGTACCTGTGTAAGTACACATATGTATGTTTCATACACACATATGAAAACACATACACACACACACAAGTTATACACCAGAATGTAACAGACCCATAATGAATTCTAAAAAGATAGAGATAGCTGAATCACACTTTTGTGTGTCTAACTTGTAATAAGCAGCAATTAAGAAAGAAAAAAGGTAAATCAAAGTGATCTGAGCTGCCCATACAGTGCCCTCTTCCTTGTAGATTTTACAGAGGGATGGCGAGAGTGAGCTGAGAATAAGCACAGAAATTAATCTAGATATATGTTTGGGGTTTTTTAGTAATTTGAAGTGGGTTTAATCCATTTTAGTAAACTGAAAACAAATTATTTATAAAAGAACATCTATAAAATTTCGCTTGACAAATTTACACAAGTGTAAATATGTGTCGCCTACGGTATTATCTGAAGCCAAGGGCAGAAACTGTGAATCAACTGACTGATGTTTTCTAGTTGAGACAGTACATTAGAGATTTTGAAGTTTTTTTCAGAAGTTATACAGCCAATACAAACATAATTACATTTGTAAATGTGAAGGAAAAAAAAACCCTCTTCAAAATTCTAACTAAGGAAATACCCTAAACAGATTCATATACTGTTATTCAATAACTTGCATTGTCCTTTTTAACATCTCTTCAGAGTTTATCTTCATCTGTTTGTAAAATTACATGACGGCAGGCATTGCCTGGAAATAATTTAGTTTATTAAGAAGTCACACTTTTATGGCAGAGAGCATTAATTTAGGGATCTAAATCCAGTATTTAGTTTACCAAGATATCTCAGTTTAGATTAGTTCTGCTGTGCTACAGCACTGTTACTCAGCATACCACTTAATTTTCTTTCCTATTTATGGAAGAAAATAAAGATCCTAAATAATTTATAATTTCATCTGGAACCAGGGATCGAGACTAAAACACTTATTTCTCTTGCCAAAATGTGATCCTTAAATTCTTAATTTTACTGCACACTGTGATGTACTGTAATACACAATAAAAACAGTTGGTTTATCAATATAATGTATAAACTGAGAACCACGTCCTCAGCACTGTTTTCATAAAAACATAAGGATGACCATTCTGGGTGAGACAAAAAGTCAGCCTAGTCCAATATCTCGTTTCCAGCAGCAGCAAACAGAAGGCACCCAAACATAAGAATAGGATATTCAGATAAAGGCAGTTTTTTGGTAAATCTCTTGCCCTTCAGCAATTTTGATAGCCTTTGGTACATTTTTTCTTCTATGTATTTGCCCAATCAATTCTTAAACATCTATAAATTTTTAGCATCCATATCATGTGGTGAAGTGCTCCACAGATTAACTACAGGTGATGCTGCCAGAGTAACATTTTTCTTTTCCCCAATTATTCACAACTTCTCTCCAGCCAAGTGACTAACCACCATAGCGTGCTCCTTGTGCGGGCTAAATGGCTGTCTCTTCTCTGTAGCTGATGTTCAACCTGCTTCTCCACCTTCTCCTAACTGCCTTAGTTCCCTGGACTGTGCCTGGAATTAGTACCTATAATTGTTGCATTGTCTCTAAGTGAAAAGGAAGCTGGAAGATTTGTGTCACTCATGTATAACTTTAATGTACAGTTACTGATGTTCACTGTCCTGCCCAGGCACAGAAATTCCTCCAAGAGAATCAGTACTTTCAGCATCATGCTTTGAGGCTTCAGAGCCTGCACAAGTCATCACATACTGTTCTTTGTCGCCCTTTATAACATAGTATTTGTTTATCCTGCATCTGTTATTTTCCAGAGTCCACCCAGCATACTGTGCATATTACACACAAAAAATACTGTGAGGATCCTAATGCTCAAAAAGGAAATATTTCACATATAATGACTCCAGAAGAGTGTTTTTACAAGAGCAACAGGCAAAAAGCTGTGCAAGATGGTGTTTTTAAAACAACATACATATCATCAAGATTGACTTACAACTACTTTTGAAAACCAAGCCATTAACTGCTAACCTGAAACTTGACTTTTTTAGATTCTGTGTATAAGAAAAACACCAATTGTTATACCATACAAAAATACCACAAAGAAGTGTGAAAAAGCGTCTAGAAATAATCCTAATTACTTTCAACAAAGTACGCTACAGGTAGTGAGAAGTTTTAACACCTGTTAAGCTACAAAGCTATCAAACAAGAATTTTGGAAAATTTCTTTGTAATACAGACAGATTACTTGATGTAAAGTTGTTATTTAGGGATGTCTTTTGTGTCAATAAATTATTTGTACATCATGAGCTTGTTAAATGTTGAGCAATACTCTAATAATTTCAGTTAAGTAGGACAGAGTATTGTGAAATATTTATATGACTGGATTACTCGGATGGACTCCTTGGATCTTTTGTCAATGAACACTAGTAGCCTGCCAGAATATTTCAGCTGAGCTTGTACCTTTGAGAATCTGTATCTTATTGTATAATCTATATTTATTTTCATTTGCATTGATGCAATGGTTTAAGAATGTTTTAAATTCTTAAAACAGCTTCCCCTTTACAAGCTTATTCAATCAAAAGTTCTTATCAGGTGTTTTGTTGTACTCTTGCTTTACATAAGTGACTCAGGTTTCACCTGAACCTTAGGGTATCTGAAGTAATTTTATTCACACACACCATGAATCCAAAATGCATAAATAATACCTTTCAGACTACAAAAATTATTTTTTAATTTGTACAGTAATAAAAACCTTCATCTGCCATTGAATTTTATTTTCTTGAAGGTAAATGCTTTGTTAACCTTCAGTGAGCTACAGATTACAGCTTTGTTAAATCTTAAAAGAGGAGTATATCAGTCCTTTGACAGTTAGGCCAAAGCTCAGATAACAGTTCATAACAGGATATTTATTTTTCCACAGCTCATATTAAGAACTTTAGATCAGAACACTCCTGTTAAAAATCAGAAGTGAACTGAGAGTTTATAGAAAGCATATTCCCCAAAACTTTCATATCTGCCACAGACTCTGTGTTGCCATACTCTTTGCCCTTTTTTGCTGTCCAACCGATCCTGTTTAGGTACCACAAAACAGCGTGATCCCTTTGTAACCGTGACAAAGGGATTTCCCCAGTAGCATCCTGTAGATACAGTTTCTTTAGAGAAAGCTATCAAACTTTTAGAGAAAAGGGAGACTCTTCACTTTAAAGAGCTGTGGCAATGGTTTAAGTTGAGGGCAATTATAGAAAGAGCTAAACTTTATTTACCTAATTTATAATAGTTTACCTACTTCATCTGCTTGACTGAAATACCAGATTTGCTTACTTACATACTTACATCATTAATGCAAGCCCCATTGCTGCCCCCCCCAAAACCAACCAACCAACCAACCAAACAAAACCAACCAAACCCCCAAAATCCTGATCAGAGATTACTTGATTACTTGGACATGGATAGTTCTCCCATTCAGATCTTTCCTGCAAGGGTCTTCC
The DNA here is from genome assembly GCF_947461875.1 of Haliaeetus albicilla. Lineage (NCBI taxonomy): Eukaryota > Metazoa > Chordata > Aves > Accipitriformes > Accipitridae > Haliaeetus > Haliaeetus albicilla. The sequence goes on along the minus strand of NC_091483.1, from coordinate 53,029,935 downwards.
CTGATGGGCCCAATATAAAAAAACAAAATGAAGAGACTATTATAACTTATTTCTCAAGAAGGAAAACAGATCTACACCTACAAAAAGACCCAACTTCATCCTTTTTAAGAGACTCTACAGAATCATTGTATTTCCTCTTATTAGGATTTTTCAGTATAGCTAGGAAAAAGGAAAAGATACTGTTGGGTTTTATTGTCCGTATGTTTCCATGGTATTATTGTCTTTATATCCAAATGCAGTAAGAAAGGCTCAGGATGCAAGCTTGATCTCTGCCCCAGTCTTTTCTTTTAGGCTTTAAATCTTTCCATCTCTAGCCTCTGTTAATCACGTCAATAGAACTGTTTTACAAAATGGCAGAAACGGAAACAATTAATTTAAAATTTTATGGAGTAGCAATATAGTCTTCATAACTGATATAATGACAATACCCACTAAAATGTATTTTTACGTAAGTAATCTTTCCAAAACACATAACAGTAACATGATCTCTGAGTCCAGTGATTGAAATGGAAAACAGCAAAGCAAGGGTTATGTATCTTTCAGGTTCTTTCCATTAAAACTTCAGAAGTGCCATAAAGATGTGGTTGTTAAGTCACACTATATTCTAGCTTGAGTAATTCTGTACCATCTTTTAATTTTAAAATTTTATGCCTCTTATTAATAAATTTGTTTCTCCTTAAAGATTCCAATGTATTCATATTAAAAACTACATTCTAGATAATGATAATAATCAATAAAATAATTCTGAAATTAGTTCTTAAGTCATAAAATGATTTAAATCACTTTGGAAAGCATTTATGAAATTTAAAGCTGAGAGCAAGATAATGTAGAAGTAAGCATAAAAATCAACCCTCTCCCTTTATAATTAGCATTTTAATTATGGAAGAGCCAAAACCAACATGAAACCATCAGGAAATTAAAATGTAAACAGTTTACATCCCTCTTGAGAAAAAATAAGTTTTATGTTTATATATACACATAAGCTTATATCAATGAGCCCTGAGAACAAATCCACAGGCAAATTTTTTTTTTAGTATTAACTGCTTGCATCATACATTTTTCTTTTAAATTAACTACTGTAAAAATGAACAAGTTCTTTAATAGTTATTATCATCGTTTGGTAAACAAATTAAAAAGTTAGAAGCATGTGCCTTAACATATAACATGACAAAAATTATTTCAAACAAAAGTATCTTTTAGGTTGCATGTTCATCCAATAGACTTAACACAGATTTTTATCTCCTCTACCACTTCTAGGTAGCATGCCCAGATGCAGAAAGATGGCTTAAATGAGTTGTATATTCCTGAAGACAATGAAGGAAATGAGAAGGGCCTCCATCTCTATAAAATATGTCATAAAAGGATGATTTGAAGATGACCAAGTATATCCTTTTTTTTTAATTTCTTTCTATCTATACTTCCATGTGCATCTACCTTCAGTATTAAAATATCATCTCTACTGAGCAGAGCAGGATAGTAATTCTGATTTTCATTCTATGAAAAGAACTTTTCCTTTTTTGACTTGTGCCATCAGAATATACAGAAACAAAATGACTGCTTAAAAGTTGGATTAGTCAATCAAAATTCAATATATATTAATTCGTACTGTATTTTTATTATACTTATTTCAGTTAGGCTTTTTTGAAGTAGACAGAAATTTGTTACCCTCTTGCACATCCTTGCTTTTACAAACCTGAGCTTTGAAGATAATATGAAAAGCAAACACAGTAACTAGAAAATTTTGCTTGGGAAACCATTTCTTGGTATTGTTCTACTGTGCAGACAGATTTCAAGGGGGTCAGAGGAAAGGAAGATGTATAATTAAAACCAATTCTGTGCACCATAAAAATGCACTTTTCATTATTAGAGATGTTAAAATATGTATCTGATTTTTTTCTATTTTTTTTTTTTTGTAAGATGCAATAAATAGGCTTGAAATCTCAAGATTTTACAGGAGGATCTCCACAAATTGTTTTATTTAACTGAATGGCACAATAAAAAAATCTGCACTGAGTCTCTGAGGGTTGACGCTCGACTGAATACATTATTGGCATGAGGGACACTGATGTGACAGAAAGGGTATGCACTGTGTTGCCTGCAATAACAAATCATTAGACAAGCGCCATTGGACCAGGCTTTTCCAGGAAAGGCAGCCAAATTTATATTACAGTCAAGAGCTTTAGGATTGTGTAATAACATTGACTTCTATTGTGTGGTGGTTCCACTATTTCTATATTGCCTCTGGCAATATCATTTATATTGTGCTTTTATTGGATTTCTTGATTTTTATTCCTTGATTGTATCTAGCAGTATAGTAAAATATGACTGTCAGATGTAAACAAGATATACCATCAGTGTTGCAACTTTTGGGGAAAGGTCTTAAAATTTTTTCTCCTTATCCCCTGCAGGCCACACAAATACCTTATTCACATTTTTTATTTCAAAAAGTTCTTGCTGCTCTATTATTCCTTCTTAAAACATTTGATTTCATCATTTAATCCTGCCTGGGATTCCAATGACACATCTAATAACCTGACTTAAAAGAAAGGGAAATACTCTGCCACATAAGATAGAATATGTAGTGATAGGTATCTCATCTTCCTAGTTCTTTTTTATTATAATTTCTAGATGTACTAGGTCTAATTTAGGCTAGATTGACATGAGTACATTGTGCTCCTGTACACAGACTTGTATTGATTTCAAGATGGAAGGTTTGTACAAATAAAAGCAGGATTCCAAGCACAGATTGTAATTTCTTATTGTACTCTATACCCACAAAGATCATCTGAATAATAGGAGGGAAGGAAGAAACCATGACACATTTTGTTATTCATACAGATTGTTGGTGCCTTTAAGTAACTAAAGGTTGTTCAAGTGGTTTGAGATCTTTCTAATTACTGCTAAATGACATTACAAAATGTTACTGCTTGGCCTGAACTATAAAATTAACTTGGTCTGCTTTAGTTGCCCCTATTGGAGACAAACATGCTGATGCATTAGCCTTTTCTTTTCATGTAATCACTTTCTGTTGATTATTTTCTTGAACCCTAATATACAAAATTAAGTTCCCCCCCCATTAAAAATGATTGCACAGCTGTCTTCAAATATCTGCTATTCAAGCTATGCAATTGGACAAATCTAAGTGTCAGAACTGGCTTATTGGATAAACCTTTAAAAATTCAAAATTATCTTTGTATAATATTCTCTTGAAAATCTCACTTTCCACAAACACTAATGTCATGCTAGAATACACATGGAAAGGGAACACAGCTAAAAGCCAATAATGGAAATTAAGTTAATTCAATTTTCATGAAAGCAAATATTTGAAAAATTTTTCTGAGATACTTGTTCCAGCCTATTTACACAGTGAATGATTAAGAATAAGCTGTCTAGTAAACATTGTTCACTCAGCTCAAACACATTATTATTATTTAATAGAAGGTAAACATCCAAAAACTGAAAGAAAATATATATATTCGTTGTCATCTAACTTATCGCATGAATTAAAGTTGTCCTCTTCTATACTTTCTATAGCCACACTCAGCATTCTTTTTGAATATTAAAACTCTTACAAGAGGTTGCACGAGTCATACTTTAATGGACCTCAGAATCACCGCAGTGAATGGTGGAAGAAGACATAGCCATCCACACTTTTTCTGAAACATGGGGCAAGCTACCTGTGGCATGCTGGACTGCTGACATGGGATAAAAGTACAAGTTATGAATCTGTGTCCCTTAAGCTGATTCTAAATCAGTCCTGACACTTCATGAAACAAATCTGAAGCAATGAGACAAATGAGCAAACAGTGACTTTGTAGAGGCAAATACTGATATGTTCTCAATGCATCTCTATAAAGTAACATTGTTTACAGGCAGTTTTCCCTAAGCATTCAGGTTCTGGATACTCCAGTACAATTTTCCAATGGCACTGCAAGGTCAGGTTGAAATTGCTTAAACTATCATATAAATAGATTTTTTTTTTTTCCTACAGTGCATTAAATCACATCTTTTCAAGGTTAAGTAGAGTGCAAAGTATTTATTCCCTTTTTCTGTTAGGAACTTTACTAGTATTCTGCCATTAAGCCTGCATGACAAAACAAATATAAAAATGAGAAATTAATTTTATTGCATTTTTCCTCATCAGAGATAATTTGTAACAATAAACACCAAAATGTACAGATATATATCTCAGGAATAAAATAAAGTCAATAAACACCAAAATGTACAGATATATATCTCAGGAATAAAATAAAGTATTTAAAATCTGCATTCAGCCACCCAGAATAAAGAACTCAAACTGCACATCAAATCAAGGCAATTCATATTTGCTAAAAAGTGCTATTAAATAGCACTGCTTTAAAACAATACCTTCCTACTTTTTACAGGAAGCTGCATTTGCATGAGATGCCTAGTACTGTAAAATAGCTAACCAAATATGTGAAACAGTGGCTTGACTTTTCATGCAAACTGTTGCTGTGCATATATGTAACAAATAGGAGATGGCAAATTTGATTCCAGGTTAGTTGCCTTTCCACTATGACACGACAGATTTTAACTTTTTCCCCTTCATTGGAAAAAAAAAAAAAAGAAAAAAAAAAGGAGATAACAGAGATTTACAGAAGTTAATTAGGATTGTGCACATTATTTACTATACAGTCAAGTAAACCTACACCATACTTGCACTGACAGATTGATTTGGATTTTTTTCCCCCATAGTGCTAGGAAAGGAGGTATACAATACAGGAGGTACATATACAAAATGAGATAAAAATTGATTTAGAAAAATGGTATTAGAAATACTTGAAATGAGTTCTTCTTTGTACTCAGGACAGCAACTATGTGACGTGCTCAAAAGAGAGCAAGAATAAATCAGTTAATTCCTACCCAACGCACTCCAAATGAAAGGGGACATAAGTTTTACAAAATACCCTCCAGCTCCATAAAGTTGTGTTTTCACACAAATGTTAACAAATGGGATAAAAAAGTGCAAGTAAAATTAACTCATAGCATGATTCTTTAGCTGACATGCTATGAGCAAGTGTTTGAATCATGCACGGAGCTGACAGGTTCATTCAAGAAGCTTAAGTTTCTGTTTTCCAGTGCAACATAAAAAGGAGATGAGAACATAGCCAATTATATAAATAAGACCCTGAGCATGTATGTGTAGGCATGTGCACGTGCACCCATGTGTATGGTTTCCTAATATTCATTTTAGCTGGCTGACTATTTTCTAAACTTTTTTCCAAAGGAATTATAAATCTGAGCAGAAAATATTCTTGAGGAATACACAGCTATTTCACAGGAATTTTCAATAAAATTTGTTATAAGGATGATATCTAATGTTTGAGACTAAAAGATAGTAAGATAGAGGTCATGTATCTATTAAAAAGGAACATCAGAAATCAGAAGGACTAATAGCCTATGAGTAGGACACTTACCTGGGACATGGTCTATATTGGAGACTGCATGAATTTGAACCTTGGTCTCCGATATCTTGACTAAGTCTTTTAATCATTAATAATTAATGATATTGCCTGCTCTGGACTGGATCTTTCTCACTACAAAAAACAAACAAAAAGGAAACAAAAGCTTTCTTGCATTCATCCCAAAATGGGACATAAGGTTCTTTAAAATGTTGAGGGATGTAGAGAAATAGTTTGTTATCTACTTAAGAGATAACAAGTTTTGAAAATGAGATCATTTACAGTTTAAAATAAAATATTGACAATAAATTATTGCCATTGAAATAAATGAAATCTGCAGATGTGACAGAACATATTTATTAAATATCCAGCAACTGCTATTAAATCATGATAATATTTATTCAAAACCTAATAACAAACTGCTGTCTTTGTAAAATGAAAGAAGTTGTCTGTTTGCCAAACAACCAAAATATTTTTAAGTACAGCTACTACACAACTTCATAAATTTCAAATGCCAATCTGCTACAAATTAGACATGTCTCCACAAAAATTAGCTAAGAAATAAAAAAAAGTTTGGTTTTAGTTCTACTTGAAATTGTGTAGCTGCCATGGGCAAATACTATCTTCATTGCATAGATCAGCAGAACCAACTGCAGAACAGCACAAAAACTGTTTTAAACATCAAATAAAGCGATCTACGTGGTCAAAGAATCTTACAAAGCTGACAGCTCGTGTCACTGTCATGCTTGTTGAGAAACTGATAATAAGTGTTACAGTATAATTTTGCAAATAAATTATTTTCTTATTCTACAGTATGCCAGGACAGTTTGCTGTAAGTCTAGATAAAAGCACTGAACACAGCTGCTTTAGTTCTGTACCACTAAAATCTTAAGTATCAAATTATAGCTTTAATGGACAAATTGTACTTTTAAAGAAATCATAAGTATTTTTTCCATATTGGTTATTAAGATCAGAAGCGTGTGCATTCATGTGTGTGTGTGTGTCCCAACACCACAGAACGTTAAAAATTTGAAAGGTTTCCTCATTCTTGCACAACAATCAAAACCCAGGAAAAAATACTTGTGTTTACTGGTCTCTCTAAGTAATGTTAATAAAATATTATCATTCAGATTTAGATTTTTGCAGATCTGAAAAATTTTAACTCTTAAAGTCAAACTCCTAAAGGAATATAGGGAGAATCCATAAAGATGGAAAAAGAAAGGAGTTAACAGTTGCATATATCTGCGTTGTTATATATGCTGTCACATAAAAAGAAATCATGCTTAGCTGGCACGTGTATCTTCCAGCAGACATTCAACCATTTTGCAAACTACCTGCTGTCCAAACAACGTGAAGTTGGAGCTAGGCAGCCAGCAACCAGAGTATGTTCAATTGCGAGCATGAAGCGCATGAATTCTAGCCAGGAAATTCAAAGTGCTGTTTATGCTCTGCTTATGTTTAAAGCTAAATTGAAGTTCAAGTTCCCTTGAGAAATAACTGTCTCATCCCAGATAAAAAGTTATCGCATTCCTGATCTTAAAAGTAATTCCCATGGTACTACAGGCAAGAGGAGTTTAACATGTATCAATACAGAAAACATCATGCCATGACAACAGTGAAAACTGACTACAACACTGCCAGTAACTACAGCAAGAACAAATATCTGAATTGGGTGACTGCATTCTTAGAGATGTAACAAAGTCTTTTCATGCATCGATTCCTATGGGGAAAGCAAAATATGGAGATGCACAAAACCAGAGGTACTACCAAAACCAGTAAAACAATTATCCTCAGGGTACTCAGCCCCCCAAACTGGAAGACAGAGATGGAGAGCAGAATATACCTCCCATAATCCAGGAGGAAGTAGTTAATGACCTGATACGCCATCTGGACACTCAGAAATCTATGGGACCTGATGGGATCTATCCAAGAGTACTGAGGGAACTGGCAGAGGTCCTTGCCAAGCCACTCTCTATCATCTATCAGCAATCCTGGTCAACAGGGGAGGTCCCAGATGACTGGAGGTTTGCCAATGTGACTCCCATTTACAAGAAGGGTCAGAGGGAGGATCTGGGGAACTACGGGCCTGTCAGCCTGACCTCGGTACCGGGGAAGATTATGAAACGGTTTGTCTTGAGAGCACTCACATGGCAAGTCCAGGATAAGCAGGGGATCAGGCCCAGTCAGCATGGGTTTACGAAAGGCAGGTCCTGCTTGACCAACCTGATCTCCTTCTATGACCACGTGACCCGCCTAGTGGATGAAGGAAAGGTTGTGGAAGTTATCTACCTTGACTTCAGCACGGCCTTTGACACTGTCTCTCATGGCATACACCTTGAGAAGCTGGCGTCTCATGGCTTGGACAAGTGTACTCTTCGCTGGGTGAAAAACTGGCTGGATGGATGAGCCCAAAGGGTTGTGGAGAATGGAGTTAAATCCAGTGGGTGGCGGATCACAAGTGGTGTTCCCCAGGGCTCAGTATTGGGCTCATTTCTGTTTAATATCTTTATCAATGATCTAGATGAGGGCATTGAGTGCACCCTCAGCAAGTTTGCAGACAACACCAAGTTGGGAGGCAGGGTCGATCTGCTTGAGGGAAGGAAGGCTCTACAGAGGGATCTGGACAGGCTGGATCGATGGGCTGAGGCCAATCATATGAAGTTCAACAAGGCCAAGTGCCGGGTCCTGCACTTCAGTCACAGCAACCCCATGCAGCGCTACAGGCTTGGGGAAGAGTGGCTGGAAAGCTGCCCGGCAGAGAAAGACCTGGGGGTGCTGGTTGACAGCTGGCTGAATATGAGCCAGCAGTATGCCCAGGTGGCCAAGAAGGCCAATGGCATCCTGGCCTGTATCAGAAATAGTGTGGCCAGCAGGAGAAGGGAGGTGGTTGTTCCCCTGTACTGGGCACTGGTGAGGCTGCACCTCGAGTACTGTGTTCACTTTTGGGCCCCTCACCACAGGAGAGACATTGAGGTGCTGGAGCGTGTCCAGAGAAGGGCAACCAAGTTGGTGAGGGGCCTGGAGCACAAGTCTTATGAGGAGCGGCTGGGGGAACTGGGGCTGTTTAGTCTAGAAAAGAGGAGGCTGAGGGGAGACCTTATCGCTCTCTACAACTACCTGACAGGAGGCTGTAGTGAGGTGGGTGCTGGTCTCTTCTGTCAGGTGGCTGGAGATAGGACAAGAGGAAACAACCTCAAGTTGCAGCAGGAGAGGTTTAGGTTGGATATTAGGAAAAATTTCTTTACTGAGAGGGTTGGCAGGTATTGGAACAGGCTGCCCAGGGAAGTGGTGGAGTCACCATCCTTGGAGGTATTCAAAAAGCACGCAGACAAGGCACTTCAGAACATGGTTTAGTGGGCATTGTTGATGGTCAGACTGGATGATCTTGAAGGTCTTTTCCAACCTAAATGATTCTATGATTCTATAATTTAGTGCTGATACTTCCTAGGATACATGGCTGAGTCACAGGCTAACCCAAAAGAGATCCTAAGAACTAAATGGGTTCACATTTGTATTTTTCTTACCATTACAATTTTTTCAGCTTTAGTAAACTCCAAACTTCAATGTAATGTAATAAGCAACAGAATAATGTAATATCAAGTAAATGCCAGTATCAGTGCCAGTTGTGTAAGTATTAGAAAATGTGTAAAGGCACTGATATTAAACACCTCCCCCACCAAGAGGGGGACTTCTTAGGTTTCTATGCTGATTGCTCTATGTCACTTCACAGCAGGAAGAGGACTACTTTCAATTTCTTTTTTAAAACTGTAATTTGAAATACCCGCAGAAAACTTTCAGTTGCATATTTCTACACTGGTATTTGGTGATAAAAATGTGAGATAAATCTCTTTTACAGAGAAGTAATCAGATTTACAGATTGTCAATATACTTTATTTGTTAACAGCTATATGAAAAATAAATTATATAAAATTATAGTTCTATTGAGGTTAGAATAACTTAAAGATGATACAAGATAAAAATTATATCAGAGAATAATGTTCAAGTGATTAAATCTTTAAAGAAAAAAGTAAGCTAATTACCTATGCTATGGACCATACAAATACATAACAAGAAGAATGCAGGCACAGTAAAAAATATTTCCTTCCTTGCTATCCTTTAAAATTCATATATATCACGTAAGTGAAATAACCAGGATATTATAAATACACAACATATCCATACTTTACCCCATGGTTATGTCACCAAGTTATGACTGGAGTGTCCCACCCTTCTTGAAATACCTAGTATGCTAATTGTACAGACACAAAAAAGTAACTAACAGCTTTGAGCTTCATTAGACACATATAAACTAGACTAAATGAGAGACAATTACATCCTGAGGGAAAGTGAAAGACAGATGTTTCCATCGGGGAGCCTGTGGACTGTGGCAAGGCCAGTACAAGTAAAGGAAATTATAAATGTTTCATAAAACTCAAGTCTCCTAAGTATTATTTTGATTTTGACAAAAGCTATGGATTTTAGTTCCCAGCTTGATTTTTCCAATATCCTTTGGAAAGAGGCATGTCTTCTTTGAAGATCAGGCTTAAGAGACATGAGGAAAGTGGAGTTCATTCTTGAAGACAACAGTTGTTTACTTTTCAGGAAAGCATTTAATACAACAGATAAACTCTGAAGTTCAAGCATGTGATACAGAGATTTTGATGGTTCCATTAGGGGACAATATATTGTAGATGTTGTCAAATTATTTTATCTTTACCACTCAGGATAGAGTAGATCCACTTGATGCACGTAAGACAACAAAGAGCTTTATTCCAGTGATGAGTTTAGCCTGGGGATTATTTCAGGGCTAAGTTATTGGCAGACCATTTGTTCAAGGTCAGATCTTCCTCTAATGTAACCGAATCCTGAATGATTACTTTCCATGTAAACCCAGGATGGTATGGTGTGTTACAGCTACATGCATCTATCAGTGGAATTGTTTAGGGACTTTGTCCTGAAGTTCTTACATGCTTTCACATGTATCTTTCTAAACAGATGATCAAACAGTGAGGTAACATCTCGACTAGACATTAAATGACAGTAACACTACACTACCGGTGGTGAAATATCTTTCAAAAAAATGACTACATCTCTGATTCCTCTATCTAATTAATATTCCTTCTGCTACACAGATACTAATTACCTTCAGTTTTGTTCATCTGATACATTTTATATGAGGGCAATTATTTGTAGCTTGTTTTTACCTTTCAAGTTTCTTTCTTACATTGTACGCTGGAAGAAGAGATTGCATACCCTAAAGTTTCTCTACCTTTCCCAGCTATACTACTTAATCTGATAAAAGGAGAATTACACAATTTGCCTGTACTGTTTTTACACAATTGCAAATAAACCATATTTCCTTTTTAATTACTTCTTTGATGAGTTATTCAAAATCAATCCCTAAGGACAATTCACTTCAGTTACCTGTCCTGCTATGAGATGAATGGCCTTACAGGAGACCCTATTTCTCTTCTCTGTATATAAAAAGAGCATGGGATAACTAGCTCAGATTCAGAATGCAACTTTTACATGCAAGGCCAGTATGTGCAGAAAACTTATTCAACTGAAGAATCTATAAATTTAACTCAGAAAGGCTTTTATTGTGCCAAGTGACCAGTGGCTGCAGCTGTACAGTTAAAAATAGAAAGTCAACAGCTAATACAAACTAACAATGATGCAACTGTCACCCAGCAATGACAAACCCATGCCCTGGCTCTTCACGACCCCTTGAAGTGGTGCAATTACTATTGTTTTTATAAAAAGCTCAACATTGGTTTATGCTAAAACAGCAATAATGTCAAAATGTCAAAGCAGTTCAATATCAACAATTATTTTATCGTGACTAGATTCCTCTTTTGTGCAAATACTCTTTAAACCAGCTTAGCACAAGTATTTTCCTTTTCAAAAGTTTTCGAACTGCACTTCTGATTTTCGATCACTACCAGATATACAAATACAATTTCTTAGTTTCTATCTATCTATACATCTATGCATGTGCATGGAAGAAATATATGTATATTTCAAAGCTACTGCATTCTTTAAATACATGAAGTTTAGGTTTATAAACTAAACTATTTTACTCTCAGATGTCTGTTGCTAAGAATGTGACTCCTTCAGACTTGATATAAATTTTCCACTGGTGCTCAAATGTGCATGTGTGGACATAAGCGTGAAGATTTTACTGAACCTTTTAAACGACAACCATCTAGCAATCAATTTTTGAACCTATACAGAGACTCTAATGTGAATACTAACTAGTCCAAGTAGAAGACTACCATTCCATGAATCTCCAGAAGAAAACTTGTGTTCTTCAGTGTATAATTAACAAAATGGATTCGAATATCATCCAAAGTAACTGTGCTTATAAAAGCAGAAGCAACTACTGACAGACTTTTTTCATTCTTTCAGCTTTAAGTTGTATGATACGCCTACAGCTATTACATGTAGCTTTATAATATTAAATAAGCTATTGTACTGTCATTTAATTAATATATGTTTTAACAGTCTCTTTGTAAAACAATTGTGTGCACTTTAAGATATACAATTTCAGGTCATAAACCAAAGTTTTATGCCTATTGATTCTGTTTTCTGCAACAGTTTAACCAAAGATCATTCCATAAATTTATATAAAAGCTGGAAGACAAAAGCAAATCAGTCCTGAAGCAGTAGATTTAATTAAAAAAAAGCATGAAATATTTTGCCATTAAAAGAATAATGGTTAATAATTTTATGTCAGCAGGGATGTACTACATATAAATTTGAGTAAGAATGATCTGGTGGTGGTATGATCATTAAATAAAATGCTTCTGTTATTCTTTTTAAGTACAAAATCCTTTGGAAACAATAATTTTTGCAGATTGTTCATAAAAAAACTGTAAGTAGGAACTTTCATTTTTGAGGTAGTTAAGGGGTATATGATATTCCAAAATGAATAGTGTTCTCAAGCATATGAAATATTTTTGGGGGCTTTTCATATGAAAGAGGAGTGATATGTTCCACTTTTGTTTTCCAAATCACTTACTGGTATATATAACTATGGTAAATGTGAATATACAAAATTTGTTTTAATTCTGTAACAGAAGGGTTAAAGAGTAACTCGCCCTAGTCAGTGGCATACCATTTATCTGAATTTATAACAAATTCAGGATTATTAAAGATACACATAAGCTTTGTGATTTCTGAATTGTAATAATGAAATAACGAGTTTATAAATCAAGTGCATAACATTTCAAACACTATTTTTGTGCAACTATTAAGCCAGTGTTTGCATAATTATTTCAGATACATACATCTCTCAAGGTATTGAAGCAAGGTCTTCAATCCACTAACTAGTAGGCAGAACTGCTGAAACAATCCGGTTGTTTCCTGCACTAGATTCCTGCACTGGTTTAGTGATTCATCATAAACCTTTAACTTTCTAACAAAGCTTTGACATACAGGAAGGAAAAATATTTCAGAATATCTTTTTTGGTTTTGTTTTAAAAAGATTGTATGTTCAAATTGTAAGAGTTCTAAACTGGATAGTGCTATAGTAGCTTGTAGTGTGGAAGGTCAAACATTGCCTAGATATGAAAGCACTAGTTTCAAATATTGTATTGGAATGCAACCTCCTGCACAGAGAAAAATTCCGTGCTTTTTAAAACATCTTCTTAACCTCTTTAAATTTCCATGCTTAATTCTCCTCTGGAATAAGAGCAGACCATTTTACTGAAGTCAACAGGTATGGCTAAATATGCTTCTACTACAAATAACAAAAGCATATGTGGGTGTCCTGTTCTGCAAGCACATTATGCTAAAAAAAAAAGAAAAAAAAAAAAGAAAACAAAACAAAACAAAACAAGCCAAAAAAACCCCCATCCAAAAACCAAGCAACGCCCCCTCCCCAAACTTCTAAGAAACTTTTCAGTACATTAATATTAAAGTCATACAGTTGTCATTTTATGAATCCAACATACTCTTCCACTAGTGGCAACTCAAAAGTAGCAATATATTTGCACAATACGTCTCACCAGGAAAACCTCAGATAACCCTATGCATTACAGAGCATTAGCAGATATAGGACAAACTCAGCCGTATGTTTAATGCTTTTTTTTATTTCTGAGGAACTCATGGAGAATAGAAATGTGCTATGACTCTAGGAATTAGAAATGTATTACTAGATACATCAAAATATGGCTTATGAAGGTCAAAATCCAGACAGAGAGACTATACTGATCCTAGCAGAAGCACTGCTGTTTTAAACTGTGGAGTGTTCTATCTTTTCTTTTTATATACACAAAGACACTACTCCACTGTCAACTAGTGAGCACTTCCGCCACCTTTATGCAAACAAAGCTTTGAGAACAGCTGGGCAGATAACAGTTTTCTCTGAATGCAGATGTTTTTTCAGGTGTACATCTGAAATACAGGCTCGGTAACACTTTGCTGCTATTAAAGATTCCAGATGGAGGCTGTCTCATAGAAGCCCATGGCTCTTACACCCACCTATCCCCTCTTATCAACATCAAAACAGCTACTCTAAGTTCTAGGTGAAACATAGTCCAAATGGTCAGTAAACTCTAAAAAAATACTAAAAACAACATAAACTTAAAAAACTACCCTAAGTTGACCTAACTAACCCAGTTTCCTTATAAGAGAGATACCATACAGAACAGGCATAATAAACTCCTACTGATTGCTGTCAGTGGTGACAAGCAACAAAGAGGTACTTGGGGCAGTCACCATGATGCTTTTGGTTGGGCAAACAAAAAAAATCTAAGATCCCAATGTATTTTCAGCACATATGATTAACCAAAAATATCTGAATAGATAGGGCACAGGTCCACTCACTGCAGTATATACACAAAAGGTATAAATATCTGAAGGAACACTCAAAGAAGTATATATGATGTTTAATTTAAAATTACAAGATTTGTATATAACATGGTAAAGGAAAGAGGACTAAAACTACAAGTTATTACTTGAAGAAACAGGTTACATAGAGTTACTGTGATACTTACCACTGTGAAATTCATAACCTTCAAAATCCATACTGTCATTGCTAAGTTAACAATCATGGTAACCAACAGCAGAAGGACAAAGAAGTATAAGCACCTCTTTCGCCATCCATAAATCCCTACTGGGTAAAACTGAGGATGTTCAGTCCTTGGAAGGCTGTTCTGTTGTGTTGCTAATATATACTGCTCTCGTGTCATCTGGAAAAGAAAGATGTAAGTACAAGTAAGCAAATGAGAGGTCTGTTTTTCATAGATTTTATTACATGAAGATTATCTGAGAACGTATAGATAATCAGTTTCTATGGGTACAGAAGGGATGCATTCATTCAGCATAAACCATATCAATGTTATTTTTACTAGGCATTTAGTAAGAATTTGGTGGGTTTTATTAATTTAAAAAAAACATTTGGTTTAATATTTCAAATTGGATTTGCAATTCAAATTTATCAGCAAGAAACTGTAAAAAATATTAATGTAATCCATGTATGTATCTTATATTCTATTTCTGAAGACTGTTTTATTGTCTTGTATGAGGAAAATTTGGTTTTGGAGAAAAAAGCCATGTAACTTTTTTTTGTACTGGTTTTGGCTGAGCTAAAGATAATTTTCTTCATAATAGCTTGTAGCCAAAACCAGTACACTCTTTCATACAAATAGAAGAAAAATCTATTCTTTCTAAAAATGCATGTCATAAATGAAGTTATCACTCTTTTATTACACTTAGTAAATTAAATTAATAATTTATGCCATTATACATACACCCATATTTTACACAAAAGTATGCCATTGTTTATACCATATTTTACGCAAAAAGAAACATTAAAACCCTTCAAAGCTTTAATCTTGCCCTTTAGGAGATATGGATACTGCCATTATCTGTTGTTTTCCTGAACCAGTTTAAGTTCTAGCATGCAAGCAAGCAGTAACTGTTTGCAAACTGCTTAAAGAAGTTATCATTAGTTCTCCTTTAGAGCAAAAATATTTATGTCATCTAGTAAGAAACCATTTAACATTTTTTATATCCTTAACTTTCTTTTACAGATATTTACATTCATATTCAGCTGTCACATTGCCTTTAGACTGGAAGCTATTAACTTTTCTCCATGACTTAAAAATTAAATTAAAGCAATCTCATTCTGTTTATGTAAAACTACTTCCTGAAACATACCCATTAAAAAGATTGGTTTAATAGGCTTTGTGCTCAGGAGGAGGAAAAAACCCCAAAACACAAAACAAAGAAATACCCAAAACAAAGAAACAAACTTGTAAACCAGATAGAATGATCAGTTTTATGCTTAAAAACTGCCTTTATTGTCACTAAAAGAAAGTAAAAAATGCACAAAAATGGGCCAGTTGATTCAATTATAAATAAAAACCAGATTAAATCAATTTGAAGGATCAAACAAATGTTGATTTCATAACATTTTTTAAATGTAAAGCTCAAACATTTTTAGGTAAACATCTGTATTGCTAGATATTTATCCAAATCAAAACTCTTGAGGTTTTACCATGCACTTGTTAGTGAATGTGACATTAATGGCAAAAATTAACTCACTGTGAATAATTACAGCTATAAGTCATAGAATACACATCCATATTACAACAATACATATATCATTGAAATAAGTCAAAACAGAAATAATGAATTTATAAAGCAGGTTTTAAATAAGCTAGTAAACAGGCATTTCATCATTTTTATTCTTTTCAATCAGAATTGCTTTTCTTTGCCCATAATTTCAATTAAATGTAACATTTAGCAGGTTATTTATGTAGTAAACCTTTACAAACAGAACTTTCCTCACCGATGTTTCTCAGTCCTCCCAGAGCAAAGCGTCAGTAGGCTTCAAGACCTTAGATCACCCCCTTATCATATTCTGGCAGTATTCATCCTAGCTTTGTCTGAATTCCTTAAGAATTCAGAAACTGAATTCACAAAAGGGTTAATCATTTTCCTCCTTATAATGAGTTTCTACATATTTATTTAGCTAGCTATTGTAACAAAAATGTAATGCATGATTACATTTTGAGATTTAAGGTAATTAGTATTTTTTCAACCATTTCCATTGTCTTGTGACCTTAGTTTATATATTACTTATGAGACAATTATTACTATTAAAAATAGTTGAAAAGTCAACTTCTAGATTGTGAGAATGCCAGAAGTAGCACCGCCCCTGAAACTATTAATGTGGCCCCATGAAATACACCCTTTACAACACAATCATTAAATACAATGTTATTTTATTCCATCACCACAGGCAGGCATTAGTCAGTTCCCTCAGTGTATACTGTTCAACAGAGTGAGGCCTGGTGATGCAAGTTCTCCCCCTGCAGCCCATGGACGTCCACAGTGGAGCAGATATCCACCCTGCAGCCCGTGGAGGACCCCACACTGGAACAGGTGGATGTGCCAGAGTCTGTGACCCTGTGGGAAGCCCGTGCTGGAGTAGGTTCCTGGCAGGACCTGTGACCCTGTGGAGAGGAGGCCACACTGGAGGAGCAGGTTTTCTGGCAGGACTTGTGGCCCCACAGGGGACCCAAGTTGGAACAGTCTGTTCCTAAAGGACTGCAGCCCATAGAAATGACCCACGTTGGAGAAGTTTGTGAAGGACTGTCTCCCATGGGTGGGACCCTGTGCTGGAGCAGTGGAAGAGCATTAGGAGAAAGGAGTAGCAGAGACAATGTATGATGAACTGACCACAACCCCCATTCCCCACCCCCCTGCACTGCTCAGGAGGAGGAGGTAGAGAAAATAGGGAAGAAGGGGGGGGGGGGGGATGACACGTGTTTTTAGATTTGTTCTTATTTCTCATTTTCCTACCCTCATCTTATCCCTGGGTCCTCCAGGGATTGTTATTGGGCACAGCGCTGCTTAATATCTTCATGAGTGATCTGGATGATGGGGTCAAGTGTACCCTGATGAAGTTTGCAAATGATACCAAACTGAGTGGGGAAGTGGACACTTTGGAAGAGAGAGCCACCCTGCAGGAAGACCTGTGTAGGCTGGAAGAGTGGGCTAACAAGAACCTTATGAAGTTCAACAAAGACAAATGTAAGGTCTTGCACCTGGGAAAACAATCCAGGAGTGCAGCACAGGCTGGCATCTACCCAGCTGGGGACCAGCTCTGTGGAAAGGGGTCTGGGGGTCCTGGAGGACAACAAGCTCCATATAACTGAACAGTGTGCTGCTTCAGTAAAGAAAGCCAACAGGATGCTGGGTTGCATCAACAAAAGCATCACCAGCAGAGATATCCCACTCTACTCAGTGCTGGTGAGGCCACACCTAGAATACTGTGTTCAGTTTTGGTCCCTGCTATACAAGAAAGATGTGGACAGGCTGGAGAGGGTCCAGAGAAGGGCCACAAAGATGATCAAAGGCCTGGGAAGCCTGCCATATGAGGAAAGGCTGAGAGAACTGGGTTTGTTCAGCCTTGAGAAAAGAAGGCTTAGGGGAGACCTTACCACCATGTTCCAGTACTTAAAGGGTGGCCACAAAGAAGATGGAGACTCCCTTTTTACAAGGAGTGACATGGAAAAGACAAGAGGTAATGGGTACAGATTATTCCTGGGGACATTCTGATTGGACACAAGAGGAAAATTTTTCACAATGAGAACAATCAGCCATTGGAATAATCTTCCAAAGGAAATGGTGTATTCCCCAACACTGGACACTTTCATGATTCAGTTGGACAGGTTGTTGGCCATCTTGCCTAGACTGTGCTTTTGCCAAGAAAGGTTGATCTTAGAGGTCCCTTCCAACCTGCCTATTCTATGATTCTATTATATGATACTCTTTTATTAACTGGCAATAAGTTAAATTTATTTCCCCAAGTCGAGTCTATTTTGCCCACGATGGTAACTGCTGAGTGATCTCCCTGTCCTTACCTCAACCCATGAGCCTTTTGTCATATTTTCTCTCCCCCTGTCCAGTTGAGGAGGGGAGTGATAGAACATCTTGGTGGGCATCTGGTGGCTAGCCAAGGTCAACCCACCACAATCTTCTACAAGCAATTTTTTTCTTAAATCTGTTGAATATTTTTCCAATCAAAAACCAAAATAAACATTTTAATTCTGAATCTGTTTAATATAAAACCAAAAAACACCAGCTGCCTTTGGACCTCAGGCAAGTTGGTCAGACCCAAGTCACGTAACATCAATTCTTTACAACCACCCACAAGGATCAAGGCCTCAGTTTTCTAAGAACTACACATGTATACATAATAAGGAAGCCCAAAGAATTTGCCATTTGCTATGAATATAAAAAATATTATGATGATTTTGGCTTTATTTTTTAGAGTTATTAATCTAGCCAGTTACAGTTATTGGCAGCACTCTCACTACTGATTTGTATAAACATGTAAAAAAAAATATATTAACTGATTTTTAAACTACTGAAAATCAAAACAAAACCTAGCTGGTCTGGTAATTAGTACCTGGAGATGTTAAAACTATTAAGATAAAAACCACAGAAATGTTTGATAAATATCTCCATTTAGTATCATGTTTTTATCACCAGTAACTGAAAAGTTACTAGACCATATCTACTTCAGATAAGTATTTTTAACTGAGTATGAACTGCTGTGAGCTCTGTATTTTTGTAAATCATGAAAAGGCAAAGAAATTTCAGAACACTAGAAGGACAAGTTATTAAAATATTTTTTTAAAAGTGACTTGCATGAGCTTTGCTAAACTGTGCAATATAACAGAACATCTTTCAAAAAAAGGTCACACCTAAAAAAAAGTTTTTGCCAAGAATTCTGATTGATAAAGTGCACATATGCTTTATATATAAAAATACAGACAGACAGGTATTTATGAATATATATATATATATGTAGGTCAGAAATTCATACAAATATACACACAAACTTTTGATGACTGAATTGCTCTTTCATCCTACTGAACTTTCAAAATCCATTATAAAAATATACATTCTAAACTAGGTGACTGACAGATCTTACTGATGAGGAATTATTAAATGGACATTTAAAAAAATCTGACTGCGGTATAAGCTTAATGCTATTCCATTATTCAGGCCTTGTAAATATGAAATTACTGGTGACAACATTTCAAGATGAGACAAGAGCTATGGTTTGAAAGTTTACCTGGGTTTCTGACATTAGGATGCTTGAGGGTCTCAAACCAAAAGTAATTAAATTACTAAAGTGCTCTGTTAAATAATTCAAGGGTTTCAATGTTAGCATCTTAAACTGGTAAACTCCATGGTGCACATATGCATATATACAAAAAGGCATAAGTAATCCAGAGTCACATGCTGAAGAAATTAAAAATAACTCCTGTGTTCTGATAATTAATGACATTTCTAATTCAAAATCAAAGTAATATGGGATACACTATTCAGTAACTACAAAGACACTAAATCAGTTCTTACACTGCACTGAACAAGTATCATAAACAAGATAATGGAAACTATCATAGCACTGCAAACTATTTAGTCATGTCACAACTGTACGTGAAAATATTTTGCAACTTTTAATTTTCATTTTTGGTTACTTCTATACTTTTTTATTTTTTTCTGTACCATAAAAAATATGATTGTGCATATTCACTAGGGATAGGTGAATCCTAGTAAGCACACAGCATGAAATCTAGATCACAATCAAACCAGTGACCTTTAAACTATTGCTATTTTAGGGCTATAATGTACTATTGGAACAGGTATCTTAGACTTATGAAAGTAATTCAAGAATGGAGCAGAGACATTTTACATTTTCAAAGTTTAATTTAGGCTTTGGGAAAATCTCTTACAGAGGTAAATTTTCAAAATGGAAAAATGAAAGAGCAAATGAACTAAATCTAGAGGGTGAGATTTTTGGTATAATTCCTGAAGTTAGGGTAACAATCTACTTAAACAAGTGTTAACGAAAACTGTTTAGAACATGATTATGCCTTGCGTATCATTCTCTAGACAAATATAAATTTGTCTTAATGGCTAACAGCTCTTTTCTAAGTGCCACAAAAGAAGAATCAGATTCAAAACTAAGGAATAAAATAAAAGGATCATTGTTCTTAATTAAAAATGGTTAGTCAAACAGAAGAAACAATCCAATATTTGCTGTTGACATCTGGGCAGGCAATTTGACTTTCAGTTTACTGATTTTTCTGAAACAAAATTATATAATTTTGTGTATTTTGAAGACAAAATAGGATTTTTAGTTCTGGATCAGCTCTACATATGCTCTAAAACTATGCTGATTCCATCCATCTTAAATTTTTTAAAAAGGCACCCAGAAACACAAGTAAATGTGTTAAAGGGTAGTGTTTTTACCATTCTGCACCCCCCAAAAAAAAAAAAAAAAAAAAAAAAGAAGAAGTGGTAGAAGATACATTTACATGCAATAATCTTAAATGGTGGGGTGGGGTGCCACCATATGGTAATGCCATCCCGGTAAGGCAATTCAAAAATTCTGTGTGGTTGACTGAATACAAACCAAGATTAATGCAGTAGCTTCTCCATGACACACTGAGGAGCAATTAGGAAGATCATCTCTCTTGCATGTGCATCCAGCTGCTAAAACAGGTGGAAGGCTAAACTGGGCACAATACCTTTGATCAAAGCACAAGATGCTTTAAGAAATGAAGATGACTACAGAAAAGTATGATTATACGTAACAGAAACAGCAGAAGTTATCAGAGGTCTTTTACATAGGTTGCTATGGCTTCTACATGTTTGAAAATCAGGTAGTCTAATAAAAAACTGGTATCTCAGTGGGGATGAGGGAAGGTAGGACAGAAGAAAGAAACTTCATAAATTATTTGCCAGGATAACTACAATTTTCTTCAGATCTAAGCCAAGCATTCTTCTCCTGTAATTAATGCTGGGACTCCAGTGGTTTTCCTATCCCATATCTACGTCTCAAGCAAGCAAAGCTCTTTACAACAAACATTTGTGTCAGCATTGTATATACGAAGAATGGAAGCTCAGGGGGGGAAAGAAAGAAACTTCTCCACAGACAACGAGCAAGCTAGTGAAAAACTGAAGAACTGAACCATTTAAGTCTCATTCCACTGCCTTCCATTTGGCACTGTCTTCAGGGTTTTTACTGTTTTAGAGGCAATACAAGTTTGGGGGCATTACAATAAGAACTGGTCAAAAGTTAGTTTTTCTAGTTCATGTTCTCTCCCAATTTCATTTTAGCTTTCTGAGAATATCAAGTTGAAGGTCTCAAGAGCTCCACAATCCCTGCAGCAAATGCTATAACTCAGATTGCTTAGAGACCCACAGCGCTCTCTAATCTTACCCAGATTTTCTGCTAGCTTCAGTTAATAGGTTTCACTTGACAGTCCTTGCTATTAACCAAGCTTTCATACTCCTACCTTTGAGAAAAATATTATTAACATTTTTTTAAAGTGTTTAATAAAGCCCGCCTGCATTCCCAAGGGTGTAGAACAGAAAAAACAGACTGAGTATGTATGAAACATCAACACAATGATTAAAAGTGATTTGAAATTTTCAGTGAAGAGTGCTCTTATTGCGAGCATATCAATTCATTGAATTTTATCCATTTGAACTAACTCCCAATAAAATGGAGATGGATGTCATCAGACATTCACCCATAACTTGGGGTGGCAGAAAAACTATTTTTTTTTTATTTTTTAATTTTTTTAGGAACTTCCAGCATCTTTTAGAACATTCAACATTTAGAACTTCAACACAATTATTTTATTTGCTATATTTATATGTGAAACAAAAATAAAGGCATTACTTCTTTCCATGACTATTCTTTTGAGACTTCAATTTTTTTTGTGATATTTCATAATAAAAAAGAATTACCTACATAGGTATATCAGGACTTAAGTAAGAAAATAACCTTAATGGTTGTAGAAATATATCTCTGGGAATGATTTGATAAGTGCTATATTATAAATGGCAAATGTTTATTTAAAGCTACAAGCAATTTTCAAGTCTGACAAGATATTATCATAGCAAATAGTTATATTCACAAAAACTAAGAAATCAACATCTAATTTGACAGATACAAATCTGAAACTGTTTACTACTCACTTCATGAAACAGATAAGCCAAAAACCAATATGATTTTTGTCACCTCAGGTATTGTAACTGTAGCCTGGCACATGACACTGCTTCTAGACGTTATTATTACTGATTGATTCTCTGTGCATTATTTTCTTAATTCATAGAGAGAATGAAAAACAAAGGAATTTTAAAATATAAAAATACAGTATGACAGCATCTAGACCAATAATGGTTTGGGTTGGTAAGGAACATGTTAACAATCAGATGAGCTGTAGAGGTGAAGAGATAGAAACAAAACTGTAGCTAGCAGGGAAATTTCTTCACATCAGCATTTAGAGAAAAAAAAAAAAAAAAAAAAGGCAGTCTGCTCATAACTAGCCATAGCTCAGGTCATCATATAGATGATTTACCAGAACCAGCTGGCTCTCTCCACTCACCCTGACAGTAACATGGCCTCTGGCCAGCAGCTCATGCTGTGGACAGCTCTCTTTTTGTATAACACTACAGCAGGTCATTCATTTTGCTTCCACTCTACGCAGTATGTGGCATTAATTAAGCTTACAGTTGAAATATTATTTTACTGTTTTCTTTATAGACTTAAGCTGGAAGTTCACCATACATAATGAAAAATGTATCACACGGAGCAGGAAGTGCTACAAGAACTGTAAGATTTCTTATACAGTGAATACACAAATACTTAGTACATTACACCCCAACCCCAATTCTAAAATCAAGAGTTGGGATGAAATCAATGAGTTCATTACAACAATAAATCTGAAGATGGCACGCAAGTGGCTTGTATCTTTTGAAAAGGCCTTATGAATAAAAGGATGGATTTTCTTGGAAAGCTATATACAAAGCTCTTGCTGTCACTTCCAGCATGTGTTGAGAGCTAAATTGTTTCTTCTCTTCTGCAAGGGTTTGGTACTCTACACTTTATTTCCAAAAACAATAGAAAAAGATGTTATCATCCTGAGTTAATGGGGATCATATTAACTACTGTGAATAGACTGACAAGGCAGCACAACTACATTCTTAGAGAATTAAATATTGAAGGAAGAGAGCAGCTTCCTCTGAAAACATCTTTATATCTGGGATACACCTGACACCTGCAAAGTCTCCTCTTCACAGTATCAGCCATTCAAGCCTTTCTAAAGGCAGCCAAAGCATGTCAGCAACTGACCCTGGTATAAATGGTCATTGGGCCACAAATTGTTGGCCAGATATGATAAAAGCACATCACTTTATTGTACATTACTGGCAACAGAAATCAGTGTAAATCCTTATTGCCCTGATGGACCATTTTACATTTGTCAGATTTAATTTTTTTTTCTGTTTAGTACAACTGGGATCAATCACTATTAAAACTGCTACAGTAACTCAAAAGCATTTGAAGAGTGTAGTCCTTTTGAGACCTGCACTAGGGTATGTCACAGAATCACAGAATGCTTGAGGTTGGAAAGCATCTCTAGAGGTCATCTAGTCCAACCCCCTACTCAAGCAGGGCCACCTAGAGTAGGTTGCTCAGGACCATGTCCAGACAGCTTTTTACTATCTCCAATAATAGAGACTCCACAACCTGGGCAACCTGTGCTAGTGCTCAGTCCCGCTCGCAGTAAAAAAAAGTGTTTTCTGACATTCAGACAGAACCTCCTGTGTTTCAGTTTGTGCTTACTGACTCTTGTCCTGTCATCAGGCACCACTGAAAAGACTCTGCCTCCATCCTCTTTGCAGCTTCCCTTCAGGTATCTGTATGCATAGATAAGATCCCCCCCTTGAATCTTCTTTTCTCCAGGTTAAACAGTCCCAGCTCTCTCAGTCTTTCCTCACAGGAGAGATGCTCCAGTCCCTTAATAATTTTCATGGCTCTTCACTGGACTTTCCAGTATGTGCATGTCTCTCTTGTACTGGGGATCCCAGAACTGGACACAGTACTCCAGTTGTGGCCTCACTGGTGCTGAATAGAGGGGAAGGATCACCATTCTCAACCTGCTGGAAACACTACTCCTGATGCAGCCCAGGATACTGTTAGCCTTCTTTTTGGCAAGGGTACATTGCTGGCTCATGTCCTATCTTCTACTGAAAAATACTCCTAGTTAGGCTACAGACACAGACCACTTCTTTTTAAAAAGCACTTAATCCTAAAATTAATCTCTTCAGGTACTGATTACTGAGTAGAAAGTACTTACATTAAGTAGGCCCTCAGTCAAGCTCTAAGGACCACTAAGATTTTGGAAAAACTTTATGCTTCATATTTTATATTGTTTATGGCTAGGCAACAACCTAGTCAGTACCACATTACAGTGAAAGATCATTCAGGGGAGGCTTCACTTGTTCAGTCTTCAGTCTCCAACTTGAAAAACTTACTTCCAGACTGACTACATAGGGTGACCCAACTAATTCTGCCTGGAAGAGGTGCCAAATCCGAGGGACTTCAAGATTCTAATCTGAGAGTCTGATGTCTTCTTGGTTCAGCCATGGATTTTTTTCCCCTGGCCACTTTCAGAAACAGAGGTGCAACTGTACTCAAAACTCCAAAATCATGTTTCTTAAGCAACACATTTTGAAACCCCTTTGCATCCCTGACAATCTAAAGGAAAGAATGTGCAAATAACTTCACCATCAAGCTGTACATAAAGTCAGTTGATTACATAATTTACGTGTTTTGAAGTTTAGTAATTCAGAAGAATCTGTTTTTCCTTCTTGGCCACAAAGAACAGTTTTGACATCAGTGTCAACAAGGCTTAAGTCAGCATGTCTTTACTGACAATTTGCTTGGCTTTACATTGTCAGTTAGAATTCCATTTTTTTGCTAAATCAGTACAATTAGATTACTACAGAGACTTCATTACAGCCACAGGCAGGACAGCAGCTGAGGTACACAATTTTCTCCCTATGATGCCAGTACTCAATAAACAGTTATTGAAACAATTGTCTATAAAAGGACAATAAATGTTTGCATCTTGAATACTGTTCTCCAATAAAATTATCACTTCATAAAAACGGATACCAGTGAGCTGATACTATTACCATTATTACTTAGTGAGAACATTTATGGCTCTTCTGTGTTTAACGTATTTAATTGTAATGTTCACAGCACAATGAAGTTCACGGCACAATGAAGTTCACAGCACATTAACAAGAATAATCAATCATGTAATGAATAGAATCATATTTTTCCCACTATTCTGTGACTTGAAATGTTTTAAAATTGTAACGTGGTACACTGAATTCTTCAGGAAGCTGGATTCAAATACATCTCAGGCTACCATGTTTCCTAATAATATGCTTTTTAAGTTACATTTTCAATAACCAGAACAATTCCAGTGTACTTTCAGTGTATTTTTTTAAAAGAAGCTTTAGTGTCAAAAGCTTACTCATTACTTCACTTTAGTCAGCTTTATATCATCTAAACTTGCATGTTGTGTTTTAGAATAACTTTTGAGGTGTTCTGCCTAGCTACACTGCCAACATAGTATATTACAAGGTTAACCTTAGTTAAACTAGGTGGGATCACAGAAGCAGTATAGTAGTAGCAACATAAGATTCAGTATAGCTGAGTTGCCTTAGAGAAAAACAGATGCCTGAGGAGACAAGCAGATGATGAGTAGACTGCTGAAAGATACAGCAGCATACAGCCCTAGCACTTGTTATAGGTCTCTAGACCTTATCTTAAAAATTCCTACTACTAGATAAACCAATTAAATTTGTTTTACTGAAGAGATTCTAAAAGTCTATTAAAATAGCAACAAAATCAGGAAAAACACAGTAAGTAATTAGATTTCAGTTTAAAAACCACCACTTTTCTTTTAATCCTGGTGGGCTTCCATCCCTGTTGCTTTACATATCTCAATAAGGCAGGGCATGTCCACAAGCACTGTGACCAGCACACTACATCTTCTGCTCAGCTCCTTCTCTTAAGGCCTCTGAGAAGATAAGATGGACAACGTCTTTGTTAAGAATATTCCATGAGGAGAAAACCTGCCATCAATGGAAGATGGCAGGAACAATATTTCAGTAGCTTCACACAAACTGGCACTAGCTTCCTCTGTGAGTGATATGTTTGGTTAAATCAGTTCTAGCAGATGATGGCATAGAAAAGTGTAATCCTCAAGAGCCAGGAAAGAAGTTTTAAGAGTGGCAGATTCACCAAGGGAAATGAACTCAGCTGGACTGAAAGAAACAGGTAGAATGAACACCTGAATTATGAGAGGAAATGTCCTCTTTAACTAGCTTGTTCCTACCTGTAGGTTGAAGTCTAAAATTCATCTGTTGGGGTAATCGTGTAGTCCACATCAAAGAACAGGAAAGAGATAGGAAATGTGAACCAAATAATGGCTTGCTAGAAAGATGAAGAACAAGCTTCTAAGTACTGTTCCTTTTCTCCTTATTTGCATACACATGTAGTGCAACTCTGCTGTATGGCAGGGAAACAAATGCTTGTAGATCTAAAGTCACAAGCATGTCTTTTCTGGCCTAACAAGTACATCTCTGTTAATTCAAATTAAAAATACATGGACCAGATATTAAAGAGTACAGAACGAGCCGCACTGGGTAAGTGCTATGATATGAAGGACAGGAATATGCCTTAAAAAGACAATGATTACATTTTGGGTTTGACTTGTACTTGTTGAGCTGCTTCTGTGATTTAAGTAGGCAACAAGACCATCTCCCAAAGTGACACTGAGCTTTTACTTCCCCAGTTTAATCTTAACGTGACTCTGATGACCTCATATTCAATATGAATCAGATTCCCCATCCTTTCATAAGATTTCTTAATTGATAATAATTATAATGATATCAATATGCAAACAAAGTCTTGGTCTTACAAGAACATAAGCATGGATCAAATCTTACTGCTATCCACAGCTCTAAAAAGATAAACCATATTTCTCCTGTCTGTCTGATAGAGTACAGTCAGAAAATAGCAGAATTTATCTTAATAGAAGAAGATAGGTCATACTGCCAGAATTAGATTAAAAAATTACATATATGTATATATATATAGTAATCTCTCATTTTATAGCACCTACCAACATGGGGTCCTGCTCCAGTCTAAAAGAACAAAATTTAAAAATTATAACAGCAGGTGCATTTTACCATGAGACAAATATTTACATTTTCATTACCACCATTGTGCTGAGATAACACTCATGAACCTAATACTTAAAATACTCTGACAGTATTTTAATGAAATTGCACTGATTGAAATGGATGGAGAAACAAACAGAAAATAAATACAGATTTCAGTTATTAATCTATAATTTGACCATGTATTTCAGATGATACCGTAAAACAATGGAGAACGCCCAAGCTGTTTGTGTAGACACCAGGAATCTAAGATGAAATTAGAGCTCCATTGCTTATACATGTTTTTAATTTAATATGATGTATAGGACCAAGTCCCTTATTTTTTTCCCTTTTTGTCTTCAGCATTTCCTCCCTTACATTAAGGTCCCTCACCTTCCTTGTTACTAATGGATGTAACTGTTCCCTGTGATTAGTAGTCTCGTAATTTATAAATGTGGTTTCACAGTGATGGCCTGTACCTGTGCCTGCCTCTTTATAAACAACCCGCATGGCATTTTAATATTGTAACAAAAATCTTCTCATTTTTCCAACACCCACATGACCAATGACATCTGTCATGACCCACTCAGAAGAGGAGGATGAGTGACTCAGATTTGCAAATCCCCAGCGGTGTGGACTAAGGTGAGACAACTCTCAAGGTCCATATACAAACATTTATTAGATTCCCTCTGAGGACCTTCCCCATCCTCCCCCCTTGTCTTTACAAGGTTTCACCTCTAGCCATTGTTCATGCTTCCCTCAGGCTGCTCCTCTCAATCTTTGTTTCAAGGAGTTACAAGTCATCTCCTACTACATCTCACACAAAAAATCCCATACCAACAGATGCTGAACGTGAACTGCAATTTGTAACACTTTCAAGTAAGAGTAACCTTCAGAATCACCTTCCTCAATGATCTGAAAATAGCATTACAAATACAACAGTGGAGTAACATCAGCTTTTTTATTACATGAAATTTGGAATTATTGTTCGCTGCACTTTTAAAACTATCTTTAATAACTAAAGAATTGAATTCTATGTTTTAAGAAGTGAAAGAACTTTGATTTTCTTTTCAGATTTTGGTTGATATTTTGGAAAGAAACATAACAGGTATGTTTGAAAGCTCCTAAATGACTTAAGATCCCAAGGTTAAAAACATTTTGACAATATTTTCAAAACCTATTTTAAATGTGGTTGACAGTGTTAAAGGCATAATATTCCTTTGGAAAAAAAGATCTAAACTCCTAAATCACTGTGGCAAAATTTTCACCTTGGAAATTTTTTTCATCAAAAATGGAAGCACATGCTTTATTTTATTCTTATAATTATCTCCACATTTTCACTTTCTCCATGCTATTTCTGTTTGCGTTTTCTTCTTCCAGAAAATGCATGCAGAAGTACATTCAATCCCTAACAGTCAGCCTGTTCAGATTTAGCAGGATACAATGCACTGATGATGGAAGCTCAGCCACACAAGAGTTGGAACCCCTGTTCAATAAGGAAACAAGAACTTGCTAATAATGAAGACAGTTAATATGTAATGATTAAATGTCACATTTCTGCCAGGCACATTTACACATTAACTAGCTAAGTTGGCAGTACTGAGCCAATCTTTTGCCTTTTCTTTTTTTTCCTTCTTCTTTTTTTTTTTTTTTTTTCTTAAGCAATCACGAGGATGGTGCCAACATCAGGGGTTAAACGATAGAACTGAACTCAAATAATTTCTGGGGCAAAATCTCAAATCCTTTCAAATGACTGTGGGAAATCTAGAGAGATTTAGGTGGTCATCTATATCTCATCTTTACTGCATTCAACTACCTTTAGTTCTTTACTGAAAGGAATTGGGCTAAATCCTTTGATAGTCTAATGCAGGTGGAGGGTTTTCCCCACTTTCCTGAAATGAGTAATGCAAATTAAATGAGACTCACGATACATATAATGCGTTCTCCTTGCTATGAAAAGAAAAAAAGAATCAGTATAGCTTGATGAAGAGATAACTGATTGGAATTGAACAAACAAAGCCTTCTTTTTATACGAAGAAGAGACTGAAGGAGGATCCAGTGCCTATGCCATTTTGTCTTCTAAGATACTTGTAAGCACTGTTGGAAGAATGGAATTAATAATAACTGTTCTTCTCTGGAACTATACTGAGCCAGGTTTATGAATAGCCAGTGTGCAGCTGCCTGTCCCTGCAAGAAGCTAGGGTCAGCAAAATGGAAAATTGACAAACATGAAACACTTGGTTTGTTGGAGACTGTGTACTCAGATGTCATTACTCAATATGATTCTTGTGAACAGGATATTCAAGGGAGATTAGGTACAGCAAAGAGAGACAAACTCCTTAATGATCTGGAAGAAGAAAAAGAATGGAAAACAAAGATTTTTGAAGATGCTAGTGTGGAGACAACTATAAAAAGACAGAACAATGAGCAGACGTCCTCCGGAAATCCATTTTAGCCCTACAAGTGATTCAGACTGGAAGTTATAACTCATTAGATATCCATGAACAAAGGGGAAAAGCCTACTTAATGAGGTGTGAGAAAGATTGGCATGACCCAATCAGTACAGCTATGCAAAGGAAGAATGTATGGGAAGAAAAGAAGAAAAACACCAAAAAAAAGGAGAAGGGACAGAATTGTGGTACAGAAAAGCAACAAACTTTGCTGTAAAAAAAAAGAACTGGGAGAGAAGCCAAACATTCACTGTTAAAATTGACAAAAGTAAGCTAATTCTCTGTGTATTTTGGGAAGGCAGCTAGCGCATCAGCAGAAAACACCTTTGCATACCCTAGAAATTGGCTGTGGCTGTCAAGAAGCAATAAGAAACTCTTACTAAGCACAATCTAGGAAATTCATGAAACTTCCAGAGTCAACAAAAATCCTCAGCAACACAACAACAACAACAACAAAAAGGGAAGAGATATTTCTTCAATAGTTTGCCTTTAGCACTCTATCACACGTCTCATCAATAAGCAAAAGCCTCTGCAGTTTGCCTTAGTTAAAAGTCTGTCAGATTAATAAACAACATATGCTATTCTTTAGAGTTAATTTGACTACTGTAAGCTCACTAGTAATTAAGAGTCATTCACGAACACTCTCACCAGCATCTCAACATGAATGACAAACTTTGTAAGCGTGGCAGAGACAAGATGCTGGAAGCACAGTGGAACCAGAAAAGAATCTTCCATTTGATCAAATTCCTATATTTCACCCATGTTTGTATCAATGAATCAAGCCTTCTGATCAGAGACATTCATAATAGTTCCTCTCTTATTTGTAGTGATTAACAATGTATAAAAGCAGAGTTTGCAAAAATCCGATTCAACATACTGAAATACTTTCTCTATATTGTATTTCTGATAAGGAATATTCTCTACAATGAATTCCTAGATTTTATATTTCTGATCAACACACTTACTGATAGTTGATATTAAAGTCTGAAAATAGAGCTCTAACGCTTAAGAAAATTCCTACTGCATTGATGCATTTTTCCTCAGCAACACTCATTTTTGGTGGATGCATCCTATTTCTTGGACTATTATCTTGTCTTTATGCAAACTTGTGGTGATGCAGCCTTTGAAGATTTCCTGCTTCCAGACATTAATGGACTTAGGATCTTGATTTAAGATGCTAGGGCAATTCCACAGTAAACCCCAGCTCTATGGAAAGCTAAATCCCTGCTAACTTCAGCATATTATTGAGGCAGTTATCCCTTTATAGAAAAGGAGCTCATCATTGCCCTAACACTAGCCATTCCTTCCACTCCCAAGCTCTCCACTATCTGCTAAAGCAACAAGGAATGTAGCATTTTTAGGGTTCCAAAGCTTTCCATTCTTTGCAACAACATAATAAATAAACACACTGAAAATAATAAATGCTTATAAATTTTCTTGACTCAGCTTCTTTAGTTATCTGAAATATTTTAGGCATTGTGATCAGAGTCCTCTTAGAAATTAAATATGCCACTTCTTGTTCCTCCTCTCCAAACTGTGTCTTCCCCTTCAGAGCAAGGCATCTTTTTCTTTGGCATGGATTCATTTCAAGGATTTTATAGGCAACACCAGTTGCAAACACCGAATTCCTCAGGCAAGTGAGTCACACAGAAACAATATTTTTCTACTGGAACAAGCACTGGGTAAGTATTTTACAGTGTGACAAAATGAATCTCTGTCTTCCTAAATCTCTACGCACCATGTGACAGACTACATGACATACTATGTGACATTCACAACACAGAGACTTAATAAAACAGAATGATTCTCCATTGTACGTTTGTTCAGATTAACTGAATAGGATGTTTGACAAATGCCATGCATCCAGCCCATGTATATCTATGTTGTTAAGAGAACTGCTTTCTTGGACACCTGCAATGGTACTTTGGAGCTGAAGAAGTACAAAAATCTGTCCTCTTTATAGTTCTGTAAAATATTAGGGATTTAACTGTTAATGTGAGAAATCTCATTATAATATTTGGTGACCCTATAATTTGCTGTTGGATTATGACCACCATTTCTAAATCATGGCCTGGGTCTGAGTCCCGTGCAACATGACTTAAAACAACACTGTTTCCAAAAACAATCTCCTTCTGCTTTACTTCTAAAATGGCTACTGAAATTGCTTTCTTTATTCAGCTTCCCATCTCTTCAAGTAACCCATGATCAGGATTAAAAGCCATTTTGGTCTTTATTTACTTCTTCTAGCATTCAGATTTAAAAAGACTAATTTGCTGAAGACATAATCAGCATTTTGTCAAGCAGGATTACATGCAACTAAAGAATCAGCATCCTGACTATCTAATTGCAAAAACTACTGGAGGCTATCACAAACCATACAATACTGCAAAACTTAAAAGTCACATCTCTTCAATCTTGACTTTTCTAGCACAATTAAATAACAAAATATAGTATTTAATAACAAACTCCATGAACATTCCATCATCTTCTTTGTAGAAAGACAGAAATAAAAAACATTAGCCTAAAAATGCATTACTGGAAGGTACACTGATAACTGAAAAATACAGTCCAAAACTTTTAAATACGCACTAAAGTATTCTATATGTATCAAAGTTCTTAATACACTAATTTAATTTCCTGAACTGAGACAGTAGTTAACACAAAGAGGAATCTGGAACATGCAGAAGCATCACTCTAATCTTATCACTCTGCTGATGCTGGGAAAATTGCTGTCCTTTGTACAATAGTTAACTACTAATAATTAATAGACATAGCTTTTATACAGCAGTTACATCAGGAAACTCATATTACCTGAACAAATACTTAAAATGGTGCTACAGTTCTAAAACTCTAAATCAGAGTGAATAAGCAGGTAGATTGTGTTTTAAAAAATTAGAACAGAACATTTTAAAGGTTAATACTATATAAATACAGAAAAGAAGTTGCCGAGCAAAATCTCACTGACTAATCAATGAGATAATATTTTCTTGAAGCTTTGATTTTATTTGGTTGGGATTTTTTTGATGCATGATATAAATACATCACTGGCGACAGGAATCTATTTGGTGAGCATCAACCTATTGTGCAATCTTACACAACAGTAAGCCTCCAAATGAATAATCAGCACAGTACCACTATGATTCTGAATTCCTGGTTTTGCTTGTGTTTTTTTCAATTTATAACTCATGAGAGATTATGAAAAATAGTTCCTATGAAGTCAGGTAAAAGAATAGTTAAGAGAGGCTAAAGAAATACAAATCAAGCATAGGAAATATACATCTCAGGGAATTATGGGAATTAATTATATATTAACATATATACTGAGCTTTCCATGAAGAACAGTGGAGTAGGCCTACAAAAGTAAACTACTACATACATGATTAATTTAGGGGGGGTTGTTTAGCAGAAATGTTGGTCTACAAATCATGATCCTTTCAGAAAGTATTTATTAACTGAGGAAAAAGACTTAAAATGTAAACACTTCACATACCTGTTTCAACTCTGTTTCAAAGAATAATACACTTTCTAATTAAATACAAAATGGAAAACAACCTAAAAATTAACAATAGAACTAAGAACAATATGCAAACATGCTTTCATAAAACATTTACACTATTGTTCATAAATGTTTTGCAAAACTAATTTCCAGTGAATTAGCTATGACATCATATAAGGATATTTTGCTGAACTGATTAATGAACTACCTGATTGGATGCAGCAATTGGGAAACATTAAAAACTTCAGAGAATGGGTACACAGCATCATTTATTTACACAAATGCCAGTGAAGGTAAAGAAATTGTGTTCACAGAACTTTAAAAATCCTACTATTACGAATGCTAAAATAACCATACAGCAATTTTCTGTTTCAAAATACGAGCTGGTTCTCAGAAATAAACTGAGAATAAAAAGTCAGTTATTAATTGGCAAAAACAATTTTAGAAATCAAAGGAACTGGGAAAAGGGAGGCTGGTGGTGAACAGGAAAAAGGTAATTGGAGCCAAGATGGTTTGGCGCAGACAAGAATAGAAATCACTTTCAGAATTCATAGTCAAAAGTATCGTATCATAGAGGAGGGTAATAACAATATTTCTACACCTCAGAGAAAACAAAACTTCAAATACTGCATTTCTGATACTTCACAAAGAAAAGGAAAAAAGAAGAAAAATTACTGGACTGACAAAAAAAAGAGAGTTGTGAATTATCTTTGGCTTCTAAAGTGAGTATTAAGAGTCAATCACTCAATTTCTGCACACAGATTATAACTAGTAGACATACAGCGATTACTCTGTTTCTAAATTCTCTAGAAGGGCTTCACCTTACATGCTCATCACTGGAAACTGCTACTGGAGTACTGAAGCATTGCACAGCTACTTGTTGAGCTGTCTGATGAAGCACAAGTCCTCGTCAGACCTACTTAGTGTATGTAAAGCTTGCTTTGAGCTTTGCCAAAATAGTGTAGACTTCTTCCCATCTGAAGCCTCTACCCCTGTAACCAGGTACTAGGTCTTCAGTTAACTCCAACCTCTTCACATTCATACACCAAGCACACATTCAACTCTCAGTGGCTTCATTTTTTTTTCACTAAGCCATCCTAGGAAAACATAATAAAATATTGACAATAAGTACTACAAATGCACGTGTGACAAAGAGAAATGTCAGATCCAAAGCACTGTTTTTCCCTGAGCCTACAATGCCGTTCGTTATCAGAAAGGCAATATTGTGCTGTTCATGTGTAAACTAATAATATGTACAACTAGGCTGGAAAAGTAATGCCCACCACTTCAGGACTTTATGACTGGATATGAGTTTTTATTTATTTATTTGAAACAATGGAATAGAGTCAGTAATCAACCCCTTTTGGAATTATAAGGCCTAAAAGGCAATTAATTTACTTAGAAGATTTTTTTTTTCTTTTGAACTCCAGAGATAGGCTTACTGCTTTGTTTCAGAACAATATGCCTGGCTTTTGCAGTCAGTAGATATTTCAATCCAAAATATTAGTGATGTTATGGCCTGCTAAATTAAATAAAATGTATATGTACTATGTTACAGTAGTCCCATTTTCACAGATCTAGACTGAAATCAAACATTTATAGTGCATAAATCAATGTAGCAGACCAAAAAAAGCAGAGTAACCACTATCATTCATAATATGTTTCCCTCAGAGAGCTTAGATTGATCTTTTTGTTTATGTAAGAAGCATCTCATTTTATCATACAGTCTCTTAAATTTCAGACAGAGCAAAAAAATGAAACTGCTAAGCTTTTCCCTGAGTCCTCTGTACAGGAAGATATTTCACCTAGTGAATACAAAAATTTTTCTTCATTGTCTGTATTACACTTAGTATAGGAGAACGTGAAGTAGTGCAATTTAAGCTTATATCCATTTAATGATGAACAGCACTGTTCCTCAGAAAGGCTAACTGGCCTGATTTAATATGGATAAAAGTTAAAAAGAAAAAAAGTTAAAAAATATTTATG
The DNA here is from genome assembly GCF_947461875.1 of Haliaeetus albicilla. Lineage (NCBI taxonomy): Eukaryota > Metazoa > Chordata > Aves > Accipitriformes > Accipitridae > Haliaeetus > Haliaeetus albicilla. The sequence continues at coordinate 52,994,518 of NC_091483.1, read as the reverse complement.
CTTCAAGGAGACATTTATTGCATCCTTCAATTACATTTAGCTTCAATTATGAAGCATCTATTGCCAAAAGAAAATGAAATTAAGTTCTACTTTATCATATGAGAAAATACCACTGAAATACTCCAGTCTCTGAAACACTGACAAAATTAACTTTTACCCCTACTTTGTCTGTTATGCATTCAGTCTATAGACAGTAAGTCATTCTTGCCTTAAAAGTCACATTTCTGAGACATCATCTCAGGAGATCTGTGGGAAATGTTTTCAAGGCAATCTGGCATGAATACAACTAAAAGTGGGGCCTCTGTCCTAGAGAGGGAATGAATTTAATATTGCAATTTAAATTTCTAGGTCAGGTATATCAGCATACTCTGATTATCTGACTCCTCGGAAACCTAGTTCTCTGTAAAGATAAGATAACATATTGTTATCTAAGACATTCCTTTTTTTCAACAGGAGATTTCCTTTCTACTCTTTTCATGATGAAGCAGATTCTTCAAGGTGTAAGAATTACTATCTGCAAAAATATACATATATTTACCTTATATTTTTCGGTAAAGATTTCCTGCTTTAACTTTATTCCCTGTGCTGTTTGTTCATTTGAATCATTTATCGTATTATTCACTCAAAACTGGTGATAGAGCCTCACAATAGAAAAGAACTGAAAGGCAAATTAAGGCATCTACAGCTTATGACAATTTGGAATAAACAGAGGAATCAAGTCCCCTATTGTACCACTATTTCAGCTAAACAAAGACCTGTATGTCCGACTCCACACTTTTCTAAAACACTGTTATTTCAAAACCAGTGGGAAAAAAATTAACATGCCAACAGGTATTGAGGATATATGCCTAAATAAACACACATACTCAGTTAATACTGAAAGCAACAAGCCACTGTAGAGTCCTACACAAATGGCATATTTCAATTAGTCATCCAAGTTGTAAGTTCCAGCAACATGCAGCAGAAAGTACGATCAAGAGACTGAAATAAAATGGCCAGACATTGCTATGGATGCAATTCTTGTATGTTACTTATGTGCTCCTTGCCAGTCCAAACGAGAGAGAGAGAGAGAAAAAAAAGTACATGCTTCTGTGTAGAAAAGAAAGAAACCACAACTTGTTTAGCCTGCCTAATTCTACCTATAGCATCTCACACAGGGAAACCCTCCACTGTGTATTTTCTACACTCCACAATGTAAAAAAAGTAAAATATATTTTAGCTGTACTTCAATTACTGTGCCATAAAACAAGTTATGTATGCTATAAAAGTAATAACACTGAACAAAAAGAAAGGGGGTGAGGGGATACATAAAAGCAGCATACCAAGGAGCTTATTTATGACAATTAGGAAACGTCATAGGTAAGAAAAGCAGCAAGCTGTTTCTACTGCAAAAGTGAAAGAGCATGTCTCTACTGACTGTTGAAGAGATGCCTGAACTTAAAATCAATATTCAGTAGTGTTCTGGTATCATTCTCTACAGTCAATAGTGTACTTACGACACACTGGCAATTGATTTTTGACCTGTTTGTGTGCTGTTGAAGTTTCTGTGTTAGACAGTATATTTTAGTAAAATATAATTACATATACATGTCTGTATAAAACATGTAGGAAGCACAATTATGGTGTAAATTCAGAAGCCTCTAATAGCAATGCTTCACTAAAAAATAAAGCTTTTGTAGATATGCATAGTGCGTTCATGATTCAGGGGGATAATATTATGAATAGATGGATTCACAAGGGAGCTGTTAAGACCTATCATAGTATTAATTAGCATAAAACTCAGTTATCATATTTGGTTAGTTATTTTAAACAAAAAGCACATCCAAATCAAAATTTCTGAGGTTAATTAGCTAACAACCTATGCATTCCTATCTTCTTCATATAAATTCTGAATTGACACAAGTATCTCTCAAAAGCATGACTACAATGGTATTACTGCAGATAAGTCACCATCTTACACTATTTAAAAACTGCTCCTTGTAGGCATATCTTCTGAGCTTGTAACTGATGACTTGTTGCTGTTTGAAAAGTAGATACATTATCAATATTTTTATACAATAATTATGCGTTATAACTTATACAATATTTATACATATTTATACATATTAAGGGTTATAAACTATTATCACAGTTGCAAGAAGTATTTATTTTTGTCTTTTAATACATATGATCTTAAAATAGAATTTTAAAAGTGTTTAAATACTCCATCAGAAAGTATAGCTTACATTTATAAAAACTGCAAGTGTCCACACCATCCAAGTTTGATGCAACAACTGCCAGGTAAGACTAAAAATGTCCTTCTGATCCAGGGATATTTAGATAATTAAGTTGGGCAAGCACAAGATCAGGCTCAATACATATTACCGGCAGGAGGACACTCCATCCCTTCTCCATCATATAATTATTCTGATCACTGTTGTCATTTGGACAAAAATTTCCTACTTATTTCCAGAAAAAAACAAGGAAGCAGCAAAAACAAGGAGGCAAGGAGAAGAATAGGAGAGAACAATGTGTCCCAAATTAATTAATTAGTTGTCACATCTTATTTAGGATACATCTAACCCTAATAAGATCTGCCAAGCACGAATATAGTTTAAAATGGTCTGGAAGTGAAAATCCAGTCTCCAACTGTAGCCCTATTTCAGAGACATCAGAATCTCTGGTTTTTCAAAAAATCAGATTTTGCATGAAAACTTCCAAATTTCTTGATCAGGCTTCTCCAAAGTACATGTACATGTTTTAACAAATACTATTTATTAAAAAAAAAAAAAAAACAAACAACAAAAACAAAAAACAAAACCCACAAAAATATTATTTCAGAAATAAGTACAAGTAGTGAAATAAAACTATTTTTTTCTTTTGTCATAAAGGACTGTGCTCACCAGAGAATACATTTACCTTCCTATGGGGAAACAAAACCTGATAAAATCTCTACTAAGCCAAACTGAATTGAGGAAATGGTAGAATTTTATTAATAATTAATTTTGAAACTACCAGCTGTAGTATATATTAAAAAGTTCCCTTATTAATTGATTTTTTCTGAAATACGCAGTATGTCAGAATTATTCTGAATATAAATTTGTCATTTAAAAAATAGCACAATAACGTTATGTTAATCTTGACTTTAAATTATCTGCTCTTCCATATTAAAAGATACAACACAAATCCATTGGAGAAAAAATGGATAGAAACTTGAATAGCAGTCGATGAAGTTTTTAAAAAGCAATTCATTAAACTGATCTCTGTTCACATAGTATTTTAGTCTACAGGGACTTTGGTATCCCCTTCCTGACAAAGGAAAAAAAGTGCTCAATACTGTCTAATATAAGGGGGGGGGGGGGGGGCAGACATGACACAATGGACAGAAGGAATTTGACCCTAATTCTGTACACGCTTTTGCAATAGTAGCCTCTGCTCCTCATTTCAAAGGAGGACTCTGCAGACAGCTTTTCATTCTTTGGGTAAACCCTTCAACAGCAGCACAACCTTCCCTATAAAGTTCAATGCAAGAGAGTGTCCCATATTTTAAAAGTTTTCTTCCTTCTGGAACATCTGGAAACACCACATCAAAAATACACATGCTAAATGAAGTATGTAGAATTTGTCCACAAAAGACAGTGATGAGACGTGATGCAGTGTTCCTGCACTCATTTTCTTCAATCCTGATACATGACTTTCAAATATTTGTATTTGAAGGTAAAGATTTACACTTGTATAAGAGGTTACCCACAGAGACATCACTGGAAGAAATTAATAATGTCCCATTTTACCAGAAACTCAGAGCACTGCTTCTTAAAAAACAAAGACAATAATCAGTTTCTAGCACACAATTTGGCAAAACTGAACATGAACAGGACTTCAAAATTTCAGTTTGGAGTTCCTTACAGGGACATCCAGAATCACTGTGTGATAGCATTTTCTTCAAGGCTTTAAGATTAATGGTTTTGTTTTGTTTTGTTTTCTGTTTATTTTGTAAGCATGTTAAAATCCATCTTTTTTGAAAATATTCCTCTTTTTTCAATCAGTAGAATGATTTTTTTTTCTGGAGCTAATTGATTCTTATGTTTATTTTTAACCACATCTTGATTTCATTATTTTCTTTATGAACTAAGGTTCTAGCTCTTTTGGAAGCTGATGTTAATGTCTGTTATTTCTTGCAGGAAGATTCCAAAGTGGGAGCTTTGTTTGTTTCTAAATTAAACTGCATTGTGAAGTAATTTTCTTAGATAAATGTGCGAACAGGGACCTAGTGCCTGAAGTCACAAAAGAATGCAGAGTTACTCTTAGCTATACAGAATGCTGATGCCATGGGGTTTTTTGTTGTTGGTGGTGGGGTTTTTTTAATAATTACTAGGAAACCTAATAAAGTTGACTGGGAAATAGGTCCTTATTTTCATATGAGACTTTATCCAGAATGATATTGTTTGTCATATGATGGTCTGATTAAGTGACTTCAGAATTTCAAGCAGTATTTTTAGGAAGGGCTGTATCCATTTTCCTGTTATGCAGTACTCAATGCATTCCAAATGTTTCTTCTTCCCATCTAAGTCTTCTCAAGTTGAATTCAAAAAGAGACTTGAAAGGCAATGCATTTCTTTCTAGCCAAATTAGTATTTGCTTGCTTGAATTATTGTGTTGCGTTATATTTGACAGCCAAATTACCTCTTGTCATTAGTTATGACAAACTCCTTTAATTTATGCTCTATTTTTGTTCTGCTAATATATCAGACAGATGTACAAGATTTTAGGAAGCTATACACTAGGTGCTGCATAAAGGAAAATGGAATAATTTATTATTTCTTCCACCTCATCTTTTGTACAATTTGTAGCTTTAAATAGAAATATGAAATGGTATTTACAAGCATTTTACCCCACTATGCCCTGTACTTACTTTCTCCCTAATATGATCACAATTTAAAAAAAAATAAAAATAAATAACCAGCACATGGCTCTGGTTTTCCACTTAACAGATCTCTACTGTCCTACAAAACTGTATTTGTCAGTGGAAGTATCTAGTTAGTTAGCACATATATCAACATATTAAAGTTTTAAACAGGGACGTATTACTCCTCCTTGCAACATCAAAAGCTTGCCATGGGCTGAACCACTGCTCACATCCCCTTAAAGATTAGGCTTATATGAGTTGTTTTAAAATATCTGAAAGAACAGCATTTATCCAAAGAGCTTGTGAAACCTATCAAAGTTTAAAATCCTCTTTATTAAACAACTATTAATTTTGCCATTATTAATTTGAGAATTACCATTATTTAATTACTAATCACTAATCTTAAAAAGCTTTGAAACTTAAATGCAATATGGAATTACAATGAATTAATCACTACAAGGAAAAATCATGTTCTCTGCATTTTTTTCCTTCATTAAATGACTACTTTAAGAAAAAAAAGTTTGAAATTTAACATCTGCAGTTCAACTTCCACCTAAAATCAACAAAGTTGCTTGGCACTTTCTATTAACAAATCAGTCATTTCCTTAAACTTTCCAAAATAACCAATACTCACTGAAATTCACTGGATTAATTAGAACGACAACAGAAAAAACCTGAGTGAAATGGGTTAACATACAAACCTTTTACCTATGAAATAAAGGCAAGCAGGAAGCTACATGTAGACTGACACATTCAGGCAAGAGGAAAGTACATAACACAGCTGTATCTCCAACTTTAAAATGTGCAATATGACAAAAAAATTTCCCTGAGCAATAGTTCAATTTGAAGCTAATCAGTACTGGAGTGCCACTCAAAATAACCAGCTTCACCAATCTAACCTAAATTGTTCATCTGACAAGAGTGAGCTTAACCCTTCAAAAAGAACTCTTGGAACTGTATATTTGAGCTTATTCACCAATGACAGAACTTGGTTTCTATTAAAATTATCCTTCTAGACTATCTCTCACAAATGTGGCCACATGCAATAGATAGAAAAAAATCTGGCAGTGCCCTATAATGTGATTTGTGTCTTAACAGAAGTTCTGAATGGCCATGTGTGTTTGGAAGCCAGCTAAGCCCACACGTACCCAGAAATGGAGTTCAAGATCATTAACATCACTGGAAAACAAAACAAAAGGTATTTGTATATCTGTACTTCAGAGTATCACCTGTTAAGGTATGTGCAAAGTAGAACCAGTCTAGAGAGATCAAAACTGGCCAGCACACACTAATCAACTTATTTTTATGATGACCAATCCAGGAGTTATAAAGGTACAGCAGGATTGTTTTCAAATCTAGATTCCTCTGATTATCAAACATTCATCAAGAAAGCTAAAAAATGCAAAGACATTACATCCACTGTGAAGTGAAAAACTTTATATTGAACCATGAATATGTGAGTCTGAAACCCAGACACAATCTGTTATGACATTTATACACCCCACCCCCCCAAAAAAAGAAAATTGATGTGCACAGCATTTTCTTACTCATGATAAAATACCTGGCAGCAAAGAATTGCTTAATTAAGAATCCTAGCTATGCTAACTATATTCACAACACCTATGAACTTGATATGAAAAAAATTCTGGAGATTCACATCTTTTATCAACTGGGATACAAGAGAAAAATAGCTTTTAACTTTTTTAAAACATATTTAAACATATATATATGGAGCAACTTTATCCTGATAAGCATTATATGATTTGAGAAACAAGACTGGTTTTGATGATCACCATGACTAGATGCCATCTGATGCTTTCACAAAATATAGAGATTACAGATAATTGTCATATCTAACAAATGCTGAAAAGACTAATAAGGTAGGAGTATCATTAACTAAAGGAGAATTCTTGGCTTATCTTAAAAATTGTAGATAGAAAATCCACCTCCAGCACGTTCAAAGATGGTTAGTATTTGTGCAGAATCACACATCTTTTATCCTAACACACCTCATATGGAGTTGTTTTCAGATTAATGCTGCTTAATCAATGGCCTGGAAGATAACCAAGCACTACATATAGTCCATACATTGAGGTAAATTTTGGTGGAGGAGAGAGAAAAAAAAAAAAAAAAAAAAAGAGACTATCAGAGATTCAAAGGGCACACTCTTATGAAAGGCCTCCCAGTTCAGCTTTTTCTATTTTCCAGATCTTATATTTTATATATTTAAGATTGGCTCTTGCATCTAACTATTGCTACCATTTTTCCTTTAACTATTTCACCTATTATACATATGTACACACACTGATATCCCTGTATTTTGGTAATACCAATAACCTTAGGATAAGGTTATGTCTTCAATTTTATCTGATTTTTCTTAATTACTCTTTGTGAAAACACCTAAGGGTGCAATTGGCATTTTGACAAAAACAATCAATAACTGGACAAATAAAAAAAATAAATAGGGAGAACAGTGAAACAGTCAGTTTCCTATCACCTCATCCCCTAAAAAAAGTGTTTAACAGTTTAAGTGTCCATGCAGACTATTAGATCAATAGGTAAGTTAGGTGTAAGTCACCTGGACTGAGTAGCATTCACCCCAGAGTACCCACTGGAAGCTGCAGAAGAGCCAGCAAAGCTCTGCAATGTCACCGCAAAAGGCCGAGGCAGCAGGCCAGTATCAGGTTGTCAGTGCAACCTCCATCTGTAAAGGAGGCTAACTTCTTTCCAAAGAAGCAGTTCAAGGAACTTCAGACCACCAAGCCTGACTTCCATTCCTGGCAATCACTTCAGACCCTGTAATACAGAATAATGTCACTGGGTACATTGACAAACATGATCTGTTGGAAAGAGCCAGCACAATTTCTGTGAGGTAAATCCTGGCTCAGAAACATGCTGAATGGCTAGGAAGGTATCAGTAAGCACGTGGCCAAGGGGAACCAGTGGGCAAAAATTATTTAGAATTTCAGAAAGGTGCTAACAAACTTCCTCCGCAAGGTGACTTAGAAGAGCTAAGCAGCTGTTGGATGGAGGCAAAGCTTTTGGTTAAGACTGGTACTTTTTTCATTCAATGACTTCATTAGGGCTTTGCAGAAGGCAGTAAGCTGTGCAGTCTGTATTTGCAGATGATTTTAAGATCTTCTGAGTAGTGGTGCAACTCCTGAAGACTTTGCCAAATTAAGAGGGTGAGCAACATGTTGGCAGATGATCTTCGGAGTTGATAATTGTAAGGTAATGTACCTAGGGAAATTAAACTAAGCCATGCCTACACAACCATGAACTCAGATCTAAGCTAAAATGAATGAAAGGGATCTAGAGGTCGTTAGCAATGTTTCTCTGAAATTATCAGCTCAATGTACAACAGGAGCCAAAATAATCCCATAAAATGCTGGGAATGCTTTAGGAAGGATATTGAGAATGCAGTGTCATTTTGACACTGTAGAAAACCTTCATTAATGTTTCTCCACAGCTTGCTGTTTGCCTAGGATTTGCTATGTAAATATAAAACAATGGCTGTTTTAAAGTAAATCATGAAATACTTCCACATGAAGTATGGAAGTATACTCCACAGGTGGAACAGTATGTTCAAAAAACCATATTCATCATAGCAGTAAAACAAATGTCAACTTTCAAACATTTAGCTAGTCTGAAGAAAATATCTACTGCTTCCTTAAAGTAACTTTCTTCTTGTTATTAATACTATTCAGTTTTACTTTTTTACCAAAAAAAAAAAAAAAAAGGCAAATTGTCCAACATTTGGCAATGGATAATTTAACTAATATAAAATTGCAAGAATTACAGTGTCAGATGCCTTCAGAGGAAAAAAACCTGTGACATGATTTAACATGCCAAAAGAAATAATTTTCATTAGTAAAAAGGTGAAGTCAAATATCATAACTGCTATCCAGTTTTCTGAAATACCTAAGATGACATTTAGAGGAACAGAACTACTGTGATAAGTGAGATGAGTGGTAATATTACAAGGACAGCAACCAACGAAAGAGATAAAACCCTGTGCACGTGGAATAAAACCATCTAAAATAGTGGAAAAGTTATTGCCAGATGAAACAAGTGAAAAAGGTACTCTCACTAACAATCAATATAAGAATCATTAATATTAATTAATTTTATTTAGAGTCATCTTGTTACTGTTTAGTTTTACAGAGATCTCTAGAGATCAGTGTTAAAGATATTGTACAAAATTGATGATGGGGAGACAAATTTGAAGAGGAAAAAGGTGCAAGATATATATATACACTTATATATCACATTAATACTGAAATATTTTATGGGAAAATTGTTTTAGATTGGTATACAGAAGTGAAGACCCCTTCCCCACAAAACTAAAAATTGCTTACATCATTTAATATAACCTCAACCTGACACTGACATTACTTTTATTGTATTCTGGCACATCACTTAAGTAAAGTCCCACAGTAGTTAAAGAACGCAACAGCGTCTATATATACAGACTCCTGAAAAGATCTGTATACATGCTTAAATTGCATTAATTTTCTGTACTTTAATATCAATACTTGTGTAGAGAACCGGGGCACAAATCAGCAGAATTAATTCAATTCTAAACTTTATCATTAATCTGTTATATCCCTTTGTTTTCTGTTTTCTAAATAGGATAGGTAAATTCTGTTTTTTCAACCTATGGGTAATAATTTACTTCAGTTTCTTCATCTGGCAAGAGTTACTGCTGCATGACTTTTGGCAATCCAGGTTGACTAAAAACTACCAAGAAATTCTCCCTATTCACATACTCAGCAAATTCTTAAAAAATTATAATGGATTGTATCCATCAGCTCCTTTTACAAATACTATACTTTCCTGATTTGTTTTTCATTACGCCACTAATTCTATTCTTTGTTATAATTTCTACTAATGTATTTAACATTCTAAAGAAAATTATTTAAAATCTGTTACTCTAATAGTCATTGATTTCTGTAAGCAGATTCCCTAAGCTTTGTTGTTTCCTACCTCAGTTCTTGGTGGGGGTCAGCACTCTATGGCCCTTTTTAAAAATCTGCATCATATTTGCCACTTTCTCATCCCCTGATACAAAGGCATCTTCAAACAAGAGGCTATGTGTGATGGTTAGTAGCTCCTCTATCCCATTGCTGTGTTGCTGAAGAATTCTTAAGGGAAGAGTAATATAGTTGATTTTGTCAGTTTTGTCTTCTATGGACAGTTTGATTTGAAACAGATTTTCTAGCATGCTGAGAGTAAGGGTGGATTCAGAGAAACTGGATGAAAGAATATAACTTAATCTTTATTCCATGGCCTTATCTTTCAGACACTTTGCCTTCTTGATCATGCATTGCTCCTACAGTGTCTGAAAGATTTTCTGATACCATCAGAAAAACAAAAGGATTTATAATTAGCTTTTATAATTTCTCATTTTAAAATATGTATCATCACCACCAATCTCCCTTCCCTAAACCTTCCTATATACCCTGTACTTTTGCATTACAGTTCTCCCCATCTATTTTTCTTCCACCAAATCTGTGCCAGTTAAGTCATTATCCTCACAAAAAGACACTATTCCTCTTCCCTCATAGATTTTGTCAACACTTGCACCCGAAACAGTTGTGTCTTTTTCTGTTCTCTCTGTCACCAGCCTGTTTGGGACTCTCACTCTCTTGGCTGTTCCTTGCCATTTCACACTTTAATTTTGCCACTACCTATCGATTTGTTGAAGAAACAGAACTCATAAGAGTTCATTTCTAAAACATGATATACTCATCCTCTTGCTGTTTCACATATATTATTTCCTACTGCTTTCGTTAAAAAGCCCTATAAATAACTATTTAAATTAACTTGAATGTAATTTAGTTCAATTTACCTAAGTATTAAGCCACTTCCCTTTGGCTTTTGACGATGCTTCTTAACATTTCAGGAGCTCCCACAGCTTCAGAAATTACGACAGTGCCCACTAGATGTGAAATACTTTGGTCTGCACTATCCTGCCAGCCATGCACTAAGACTTTGTCCCTCCATCCAGTATTACAAACAGACAACCACCACCACCAAAGTCTGTCTTCAGCTGCCTACCTCCTGTCCAAACTATTCCTCTAGAACTGCTCTTCAATCTTTCCTGTGTCCAGACATTACAGGGCCCTTTGATACTCCACATCATTTTGTAACAGGTTACCTCTTAAGAAATCTCATGAAGCCTGCCACATACACAGCGTAAACACTTGCATCCCATTCCACATGTAGCGATATTTCTCTGAACTGTTTAGCAAAGTCAAAATGACCAAAATAAATGCTATTAAAGTATTACAGTTTAGATCACCAATAAAATTAATATTTTAACCTAGTATAATATGTACAATACATTTGTAAAGTCAACATATACTAAAATAACACCATAAAATATAATGACAAATTAAACACCTTGAAAGAACATATCTTCTCAAGAGGTTAGTAAAGTCTCCCCAGAATTAACATAATTTGGGAACACCTTAGATTCCAGAATTAAACTTTAGGTCTGTTTCCTTTACAAAAAGAACTTTTGTATTATTCATTTATTATTATCAGTAGGACCTCCAGAGCATTTTTCTTGCAGGCTTATGATATTCCAAATAATAAAATGCAAACCTCAAGCTGTAGGTAGAATCTTACCCTAATAAATGTCTATTTTTGAAATAACACATTACTATGTAGATACTTATAGTGGAATAGCAATATATCTCCCAGCTTCAATGCAACTTTTCACAACTGCCTGAGATGAAATGGCCTGTGCAGCAATTTTTTTAAACTTTTATAGGGATTAAATTGATGCACAGGCTGATCCTGGGCTTCTCTCCTGCACCAGCAGACATTATATTCTGTATCAAACATTTTTATTTATTTATTTTTTATATTTTTATTCCCCCCTCCTTTCTTGGATGGAATGTAGACAGGTAATAAAGAAAGTATCTGTTAATATGTTAATAACTTTCAGACAAGTTTGCTTTGCAGGAGAAGAAAAAGTCTAAAATATAGATTTTTGTTTTCTTAATTAAGAATACTCACAACCCTACAAATCACAAGAAATAAAAAAAAAAGCTTGCAGAAGGTTCTTCAGTGTCAAGTTTTGCCTCAATGCACATTATATCTGGAGTTATTAACCCTTAAAGATTCAAACATTAAATGAAAAAAAATAATCTTACATGACATTTCATTATGTAAGTGCTGCTACAATAATAAGAACAAAAAGCAAATAATACAGAAAAAAGAAACCAACAATTTACATGAAATTCAAGTAAGGAAACCCGCATGCATTTCATTTCCCCATGTAAGTTGTTTAGCCGTTTCAGAAGACAATATACGAGATAATACATATATTTCTGAATTTTTCAACACAGCACAACCACTTTAAGAAGGTCTTTATAGTCATGAATCAATCTTGTCTGACTAAATGAAGAACACAAGATTCAGCTATGATACTACTGATTTTTTGAGAGGTGACCAAGTAGTTATACAAGCATAAGTGCTTATAACAAATACAAATGTCCATGTTTATTTTTTACAATAAAAAGTTAACATATGCAGTATGTAAATATTTTTACTCAACTGAGTCAGTGACTAGTTTATTACAATCTTAGAAATAGTAACATTTTCTAGAAAATTCAAATTTTATTCAAATTATGTTTCATGAAGAAACGTGAAGAGTTGAATATGAAACTATAAAATGGGATGCTGGGAAATTTCAGAAATACATTAGCTATAGAACAGTGGCAAATAACTCATCTACAGCCATGAAGTAAAGCTCTATTCCAACAATGAATTTGAGAGAAATTCGAGAGAAATTCAAGAGAAATTCAGCAGCATGCCAGGACGTATTAATGAACCATGTATTCAGTTCTGACCCTATAGTCATACTTCTTGGCATTATTTGTAACCTTGGATTTTTCCAGGAGAAACATCAATTAAATAGGAGGATTGCTTGAATTCTGGGGTCTAGGTCTTATTGAAATATCAAGACACTTCAGACTAGTTTCAGGAACTACAAAAAAAACCAACCAACCAAACATACAAGCAAAAAAACCCAACAAAACACACCCCAAAAAACCCTGACCCAAACACAGCAAAACTTATACAAGCTACTTAACTTTTTAAATTAAGGAATTCTGCTCACTTATTTTTATGCTCACTTATATATCTGGAGCTGGTAATTAACCTGAGATTTTACCACACTGACAACTAATTAATAAAAAATAGGCATAGAAATCTGACAGAGGAGAAAAGGGATCTATTCTGTTTTTTCAATCTTTTCACCAACCAACTACAACAGCTAACATTTATTTAGAATTTTCTAGAGTTGTTACATTTCACCACCATAAGTCTTTGAAAGGAACAGTTAACCTTACGTAAACAACATCCCTTTTGGAATGCTACTTAAATTAATTTTGAAAAAAAAAAAAATTCAATAAGAAGCAGTTGTGACTTATTTTGCATATTTGAAAAATATTCCCTAAAGCCAAGCTGCATATGCATATTGACAGAAACACTAAAGTTGTGATGATAAGATTATGTATAATTGAAAGTCCTGTGGGAAATGTGTTTTTCCACTGTATTCTATGTGTATTTTTTTTTTTATCTCATTCACTGATACTTTTAATTTGGGTTTTGGTCTTCAAGCTAAGGAGCTTCTAAAAATGAAATATTTCTTTTCCTTTTCATAAAAAGCATACATTTCTGCTTAGATGACAAATTCATGAATCCTAAATGCGGAAAGGCAAACAGAAACTCTTTAAACTATCTTCAACCACCCACAGCTTTGACAGGCAGCACACCAAGTATCCTGTAATAATACCCTTCATCAACTGGAAAATAATTACATATATTTCTTACATTGTACATAAAAAAAGATGAGCTATCCCTTTGAACCTAGAAATTCTTTCTTTTCCCCTAGCATTATTAGAACTAATACCACTAACTATCCTAGTTTCCTATTTTAACTTCTCTGTTATAAAACACACAACTTCTAGAAGAAGCATTTTTCATCTTCCCAAAGCCTTTCTAAATTGCAAGAAATGACCAAAGTCACTGTCCTGGTTTCAGCTGGGACAGAGTGAATTTTCTTTCTAGTAGCTGGTATAGTGCTATGGTTTGGATTAAGAATAATGTTGATAACACACTGATGTTTTTAGTGGTTGCTAAGTTGTGTTTAGACGAAGTCAAGGATTTTTCAGCTTCTCATGCCCAGCCAGCAAGAAGGCTGGAGGGGCACAAGAAGTTGGGAGGGGACACAGCCAGGACAGCTGACCCAAAGTGGCTAACGGGGTATTTCATACCATGTGATGTCATGCCCAGTATATAAACTCGGGGGAGTTGGCTGCAGGGTGTGGATCACTGCTGGGGAGCTAACTGGGCATCAGTCAGCAAGTGGTGAGCAATTACATTGTGCATCACTTGTTTTGCATATTCCAATTCTTTTATTATTATTGCTACTGTCATTCTCTTGCTATGATTATTATTAATAATAATCATTATTATTATTTTCTTCTTTTCTGTCCTATTAAACTGTATTTATCTCAACCCATGACTTTTACTTTTTTTTGATTCTCTCCCCCATCCCACTGGGTGTTGGGGGTGTGAGCGAGCATCTGCGTGGTGCTTAGTTGCTTCCTGGGGTTAAACCACGACGGTCACTCATTGCCCAGAGTCCAAATTAGTACATCTCCAATTAGAAGTGAATGAAACAAAGACACAGAATGATACTCACCCATAGGCCTAAATTTCTAATAACTGAATTATTTTCTCAATTTAGTAGAGCAAATAACCATTATTTTTTCACCCTTTTTTCCATATAAGTTTCTTTATCCTATACATCAACAGGCAACGAGCAGAATATATCAATGCTATGCCAGCCTTCCTCTAAGTAACAGCAATGCCTGTGTTGCAAAAGCATAAGGAGAAAAAAAGCATGCTACTGCTGACTAATCTTATAGCAAGAATGAAGTAAAATCTCACAATAGTTGCTGTGAAAATGCCCTTACTGTTTTTTAAATCTGAATGTAGCAGAACTAATATTACAATGAGATTTTTCCAGCATTGAACATTTCATTTCTTGGAATTCATGAGAATAAATGATAATGACAATCAAAGCTGAAGCTGAAAATTTATCAGTATTTGGGACAGTGAAGAATGTTTATTTCTTCATGGATGCAAGAGCTAGCAGCATGGTAAATTCCTTTTTCCAATCACTAGACTCAATTTCCCTGTCCAGAGCTACATGCAAGTATGACTTTGGCTATTGCATTATGTTGATGGCTACATATGTAAATAAATAGGGACATGTTTTAGAGCCCTTACAGGAAAAGCAAACACAAACCCGCAATTTATGTTTTTGGACTTGTCAAAAAGGTGAACAAAATACCAAGCAGTTACAATCTCCTGTAAGACATTACAATGAACTTGTTCAGCAAATAGAACCTGTTGACAGACAATTTCCTTAACGACTGAGTGGCAATGTTTATTTCTATGCTAATAATAATCTCAGCAGAACCATGCCAAATTAATGGTGGACAACAATAAACTTTTCTATATTATGTTTTCTATCACAATAAATCTTTCCTGTTCAGAATAATGTTTTGGTCTGTTTCCCTATCTTTTACTTCTCCCAAACAGTATAATGTTTAATAATTCTTATAAGGAACAATTTTATATTATGTATGCACCAACTAGAAATATATATCTGAATTTTAACATGCTTGGGGTGAGGGGTTTTTGGTGAGTGTTTGTGGTGCCAGGGCCTCAGATTTATACTAGACATTCCTATATGGCAGACTTAAAATAGCCATAGTAGTTTATGGCAAAAAAAAAAAAGAAAGGAAGACCAAGGTCACAGTGATCATTTGGAAGAACAGTTTCTGTATGTAGCGCAACCGTAAAATGAAGCTGATCCCTGCAAAACTTCCAGAATTCAGTGGAGTCATCACGATCTTTCTTCTTTATTTAAACTTTTGACTTGTGTAGAAAAGAAGCTTGCAATACTTTCAGGCCACTTTGACAATAGTGAAAAACATGCAGCAAAACCCACTAGTAACAGAAAGGTAGTAAACGTACTTGACTGTATAAATAAATATATCAGATTGAAAGCCCATAATAATTAAAGGGATAAAGTTTTAAAAAGAAAAATTTTATGTATGGAGGAGATGATAGGAGAAATAAAGGAGAGGGAAACAAGACCAAAACGTTATTCTGAACAAGAGAGATTTATTAAGATAATAAAAATCATGTAGAGAATCTTGTTGTTCTCCAAACCAAATGAGTGCCTCAAAGGCCTGAGAAGAACATGCAATCAAATACAAACAAATGCTTCTATGTTTTTTTCCATTTAGACAAACATTTTGGTGGTTTGTACTGTCTTTTTCATGTTTATCAAACAAATGAGCAGTGCTCATTAATAACTCTGTCTTATGATTTTGTATTGAGTAGAATATTTAACTAAAATTAAACAAACTACCTGAGAATTGCAAAACTTTCTAAAAGTTGTAAAATTTGGAACATTTTCACACCACAACTTCCCCATTCAGAGCAAAGAACATAGACTGCGCCACACTTCATTACAAGAGTTCATCTGGTGAATCAAAGTATATGGTTCCTTTTGTTGTGTTTCACTCACAGTGTATGTTGGATGCAGACTTCCACATAATTTTTACAGCAAATTCTCCTTCCTATCTTGAGAAAGGGCTTGTTTGGATATCAGACTTGTTCATTTCTTGGAATTTTTTTCTATAAAAATAATTTCCCCCTTTTAACTACTTGTCCTCTCACTAGAATTTCAAATTTCATATCCATGTTAATTGAATATAAATCATTAATATAAATTAAGTATCAGCTAAACTTTACAGCTGAACTCCATAGGAAATGATATACAATTCCTTAAAATTTAAGAGAGTATTAACTTTGGAATCCTTTTTAGCCATAATCTTATATAAAAAAAAGACATGAAACAAAATACTACCAGCTATACTTTTAGAATCTTATTCATATCTAGGTTCATTTATTTCCTTAAACTAAGTAACTAGACTTCTTGGATGCTCAAGACATAAAAATAAGACCTTCTGAGGCTGGCTTGTCATGTGGTGTTTTCTGTCACTGTTCATAAAGTGGCATTGCCAAAAAAATACTGCAAAAGCAAAAGACATCAAAGGGTGGTATTTTAATGACATTCTGGAGAACACTGGCTTTCAGAAGCAGTATTTCTAGATTTTGGGAGATCTCATTGTCGTGGTTTAACCCCAGCCAGCAATTAAGCACCACGCAGCCGCTCACTCACTCCCCCCCCATCCAGTGGGATGGGGGAGAAAATCAGGAAAAGAAGTAAAACTCCTGGGTTGAGATAAGAATGATTTAATAGAACAGAAAAGAAGAAACTAATAATGATAATGATAACACTAATAAAATGCCAACAGTAGTAATAAAAGGATTGGAATGTACAAATGATGCGCAGGGCAATTGCTCACCACCCACCGACCGACACCCAGCCAGTCCTCCACCGGCGAATCCCTGCCCCCCACTTCCCAGTTCCTAAAGTAGATGGGACGTCACATGGTATGGAATACACTGTTGGCCAGTTTGGGTCAGGTGCCCTGGCTGGGCATGAGAAGCTGAAAAATCCTTGACTGTAGTCTAAACACTCCTGAGCAACAACTGAAAACATCAGTGTTATCAACATTCTTCACATACTGAACTCAAAACACAGCACTGTACCAGCTACTAGGAAGACAGTTACTATATCCCAGCTGAAACCAGGACACTCATCCAAAATGCCCATGGGCAAGAGTCAGTTCTGGTCACATTCTGAATTTCAGGTTTTCCACCTGTAAAAATATATTTTTTTCCTTTCCAAATACCATTTCCACGCCACAGTCCCAGTCCCGCACAAAGAAAAAAAAAAAGAAAAAAGGGAAAAAAAGATTTACGAAATGTTAATACTATAAAATGTTATGCAATGTCTCTTATCAGTCCTTTTTGCGTAACATAGATAAATCACTGAAACATAAGAAATAATATTTCTGGGTATAGGTAGCTGGCAGATTATCTCCATTACTCATCTATGTATGCCTGTTCTTCAGTGTTGGGGAAGACATGTGCCCCTGTATAGTGTTTTGTATAGCATAGTATGACTTTTATACTTGGAAAGTCAAGAGTTCTCTCTCACTCAGAAAATGAAAGCTCAATCAAGCTGGACAGTGACGGACCATGCTCTCTCATCTAACTTCCAAGCTCTTTCTCTGGTTAGGAAAGGATATCCACTGTTTAGTGTACAATCTCCTAAATGCACTTTACTCATGTGTCCCTCAGTCATAATACTGCTTTGCAGGGCTTTTAATTACTTCTTTTTTTCCCAATGAATTTTAAAAATCTAGGGTATTGCAAGAGTGGGAGAGACTATGACAAAATAGGCCACTTGGGAAGAGCCATAGCTTAGATATCCAACTGGGCTCCACAGCAGAAAGAGAACATAAAAACATACAGCTATAAAAAGTTAATAAAACATTTAATAAAAATATAATAGAAACAAATCAGGCAAAATAGGTAATTGTTGTTTCTTGAGTAACGTAGTACAATATAACAGGATCCTGTACAAGAACAATATTGGCAGTAATATTTTAGTTCTACTACCCTGACCCACTGCACATTACATAGTCCCTTAAGACTACTGATACTTCTGCTCAATCTCATTAACTACAAAAGATCTAGAGAAAAGAGGTTACACAAATCCAGTTTCATTTGTTCTAAACACAATTGTGGAGACAGATTTGCAATTCTAAGCACAAAAAGATTACTAAATAATTCTTCTGCAGTGGTGCTCATCTGCATAATTAAAAGCTGGCAACTCTTCATTCAGTGTTCATTTCCTTTACCTACTTGTAATATTATTCAGTTTTCTCAGTGTACATAATTAAAAGGCAAATTTACAACTTATAAATAAATAATACTAATCACCAACTATCTAGTTTAAAATATATCAATTACTACTGAATTTTCTGTTGCTTTGTATTGCAGTTAGCTGCATCCCCATCAATACAGAAGAGCCAAGCTTAGTTCTTAGGGGAATTTAAGAGGTGAAGGGTGTATTTTTTCCTGTTATCCAAGACACAAATGCAATGCTGTTCTGCTCCTGATTTGTGCTAATCAACAAGCCATGTAAGTATACTAAACAATACATACAATATACAATAAGCAGGCAACCACATGATTACCCAGACCTTTTCAGTATATCTCCTGGGAGGAAAAAAGAAACAACTCCACAAACAAACAAAAACCACCCCAGACCCACACATACACACACACCAACTGTACTCACATCTAACTCAGCAGTGCTATTCAGTCATTTAAATGAGTTCTCAGATTGGTAGCCTATTATCTAAAGCTTTCTCTATTATAGTAGCAAATGACAAGCAACTTGACATGGTAAATCAGCTCTAAGTTGGGATGAACTGCCCTCTGGAAGTATCATTCACTGTCCAGCAACAAAATATGAACCATCCAGAGAAACTAAGCTTCTCTCAGCACCAGGATCCTGTGGCAAATGCCTGAAATTATACTAATGAATCTGAACACTAGAATAAATCAAAACAGCAGAAAAAAGACATTATTAGCCCTAATATACCTCAAAATATGTTTAGTAAATGAAAGTTTCCTGACTACTGAAGGCACATACAAATATTGTTCACATAAAACCATATATTTTCATATATACTGTATGCACAATATACTGTACATAGTAAATGTATAGGAACAGCATATAGAATGTAGGAATAAATTAATATGAAACACTGCAGTTTGGCTATAACTCTGAATTCTCATTTAGAAATTTACCAGCTGCTTTTCATTTTAATCATATCTGAGATCTTCACATTCCCATCCTTTACAGACCTTTTATAAGTGGATAAAATAACTTAAGGTCAAGTGAAAAAGGAGGGTAGCTTTCTCACAACTGTCCCACTTCTTTGCAGACATCATAATACAGGCTGAGTGACAGCAACACCAGAACAGGTTCCCATATGATCTTACAAGTTTGGGGTTTTTTTAAATTTTTTTCTAGACCTATCCAAACCAATTTATTTTCGCACTTTGCTGAGAATCTCTAAAGTACAGGCTGTCATGATTCTTTAAGACTTTATCAAACAGTCTTTCTCATATCTTTGTAACTGATACTTTTCTACCAGGATTATCTTTTGCTTTCCCTTCAACTGTATTGTATTCTGAATAGTCCTCTTTCTCTACTTCACACAAACTTTTCAACTCCTGCTTTAAGCTTCCATTTTTATTATTTGCAACTCTCACTGACTGAAGTTGTCTTGCAGTTACTCCTCATTCAAACATCTTTTGAAAACACACTCATTTTGAATCACCTGTCAATCAAGCCAGTAATAATTCAACACTGAAACTGCATTGCAAGATGCAATGCAGAAATATATATTTTTATTACCTGATATCTGACAATGCAAATTCTGTTTAGGTCTTCACAATACAAATTGTTCCATGAATTTCCTAAGTTTGTGCGAATGCAACTTGAGACTTCCTTCTCCTCACCCCCCTCCAGCTCCATTTTGTAGAAGGAAGGACCTGAGGACAATTTCACCAGCTAATGCTGCTTTGCTGAACTGAGAAATAGAAGAAATAAGGAATGATGCAGCTAGAATAGAATATGCTAAAAAGACCGTAGCTGGACCCATGAGTATGGATTACATGGCTTACTGGAATAGCCTTTGAACAACCTGGTTTTCATCTATTAGCTTTCACTCAGTAACACAGACATTAAGAATGTAGGAAACTGGTTTAAAACTTTTTGTTGCCTAATTCAGAGCTTGTGTTTAAATTCTTGCTTCTAGGATCAATGTCTCAATCACTGGGTTACAGATAGGGCACAGATATAGGCTACAGATATACTAGTAGAGTGGTTGCATATCTGCATAAAAGCTGTCTAACTACACTGACAAATGCAGAAGGAAAGCAAACCAGCACAGGCTTGACTGAGGCAGCTTTTGGCATCCAGAGTACATGATCAGTTTTCCTGCTTCAAGTGCCGTGACCTTACCGAGTTCTTAACAATGGCAGCATGATTAAAACCAGTAAGTCTTGCCAAGTTCTAGCAAACATGTATTTGGTGTGAACTGAGATTCCTTTAGCAGGTCAGGTATTTTACTTTTCAAAACCAGGTAAAAGCCCACAGAAATGCAGCCCTGCAATTTACTAACAGAAATGTGTCAACTGTTGCATCTTAAAGGGGGGGGGGCAAAAAAAGAAAGCAATTCTAGCTGTAGCTCTTTACTAGTAAAAGCATCTGAAAGTGCATCAGCAGATGAAGCTATTAAAAACAGAGGCTTATCCAAAAGACTTACTATTAACTTCCACAAGATTTTCATTAGACATCTGAATAGAAGCTAAAACGCTGAGCTTTTCCTGATAAGGTGATAAATACTTGGTTCTTGACTGTGAGCAATAAGAACAGAATTATATTACCACAACTGAAAAAAGCAGGGGTGAGCTGTAATTTGTTACTCTGCTGTTGTGGAGTCTTCCTGCCTCATCTTTGTAGAACTGAAGAATAATGTCTCAACCTAAGAAAACTAAATAGAAAACTAAATCACAACCACATACCCTTCATTGTAAGCTACATATATACTGTTCAAATAAAAGAATGAGAATCATAAAAAGAAATATGATTCATAGGAGTCAGACTGAATGTTATTATAATATCTACTACATTTTCTATAACCTTTTTATATAGGCGTTTCATGATTATGCCCTCCTGTAGATGATTTCGTGACCCAGAACTGAATTCAGAATATGATATATTTTACAAAGTTTGTAACTATTTTATAATTTCCCCCATCGGATAAAGGTGAACTGATCAATGAAATATAAACTGCAACCTGCTTTCTAGGTGCAAGAAATCATGTCCTATATCTCTTGCTTAAGCACAAGCAAACAGATATTTTTTGTAGTCCAGGAAATTGACATTTTTATATATGTTAACATAGACAGAACTACACACCCACTTAATTAGAAAACCTCAATTATGTAACTTAAAATCTTTATGAACACAACTCAAAAAATCATAACTTGTCTGAAACTAGACTGGAACCATAAAATCATTAATTATGATATAGAAGAGAAAGTATTTAAGAAATAGCAGCATGACATAACTATTAAAATGGTAAAAGGATATGAATCTCAGGAGTTATTGCAAAAGTGTTTAACACTTCACTGTTAAGTGAAATTTAAAAGTTTACTGGGCATTCATGCTACTAAGAAAACTCTGTAAGAAACACTTCAAAACATTAACACACATTTTGAAGATATGATGCAGACATGATATAATGCAGATGTGAAAGATTGGAATTCTGAAAGAAGAGGGGCAAAAAAGCCTAAAGTTTGCAAAAGTAAAAGGGCAAATGAGATGAACAGATTACATTGACATTAACGAGACAAAACTGTGGGAAAGCAGCTATCAGAGTAATGAAATCATTGAAGTGTAATAAAACATAAACACATTATTTCTTACAACAAACAGCTGATACTTTATTCTGATGAGATTTAATTCACCATATATAAATTGAACTAACATATAAATATATTTAGGCTATCCTACAGCTACATATTAAGCAGCAGGTCGAAAGGAAACCCTGCCCTCCCAGAAAAAACTTACAAACGTAGCTTGTACAACTGTCCCACGCCATTTTCAGTGCTTGGCAGTGGACAGCCCCAGATCACCCATTGTGTATGTTTGAGCTCCAGACCAAGGTGCTTTCCTCTCCCTCTCACTACAGAGGACATAGCAGGTAAACCCTGGCTTTGATTTCCAATGTCAATGGCAAAACTATTAGTATTACAGCACCTAACTGCAGGGCAATTGTATCTCTTATGACATTGTAATTAAAAGAAAAGCCAGTAGATTCCAGTAGTTGATCCATGATTTCAAAACAAGTACTTATCAGACTTACAGCACCTATAGCTGAGCACAAGTTTCCCTTCTGGTTTTCATGTTCATTTGCTAAAGAATGAGCAAACACTAGTCTGAATTTACACTCTGATGAGCAAAACTCCTTTCAGCTATGTTTACAGACAGGCTATTCTAGCAACCCCAGAAATAAATTACCAAATAAGTGTAATAATTTAAATATATTTCTCTGACTTATCAGTAAAGAATTTCTATGGGTAATGCAGAGAGGATATAAAGTATCCTCTTTCTGTGTAAGACTTATTCCCTTTATTTCCAATGTTTTGATGACAAAATTCTCTATTCAAACTAATGTAAGAGTGCATTAGCAATCGCATTGGCCCACTTTTTCTGTTTATTATACATATCCATCCATCAAGAACACTGAACTACTGAAGTGGCACTCAGCAACATACTTTTATCTGTTTTATTCAGTCTGATTAGGCTACACTCCTTTATTAAATGGAAGTTCATGTAAAGTACGGATAGGGAACACTGAAAAACCATGTTATAAACTATATTGGATGTTAGGAAATAAAAGTGGCAGACCCTAGTCTTCGGACTAGACTAACAAAACACTGAATTGCACAAAACTCTGCTCTGAAGTCTCATTTAAAACTTTGAAGAAAAAATATAAATACACAGACAGAAATAGGTGTCACAGTTGATGCAACTGAAAGGAAAGCTTAAGATTCATGAAATTGTATTACAATAGATTATTTAACATTAATCATTAGTTACTGAGGCAAGTATAAAGTATAATTAAGAATATGATTACCAGAGATTTACTTCCATGCAAAACACAACAGCCTCTATTAATCATACCCATGCATATGAGTGTTTGCACATTCTTCCTTCCTAACAAAAACACTTTTAAACTTAAATAATGAATAACATAGGCTACCTCTAAAACTTAATCATAAAAAAGTAAAACTACAAAACCCTAATTAAAGCAGAAGATGACTGCCATTTTTTGACCACAATGCCCCTACTTCTCCTCGTCCTTACCTAGCTGCCCAAGTCTTCGTTTTTTTTGATTACGGAATCCAGCTCTAGATATTACTACGAGCCACACTTGCAATGAGCTGACCAGTAATTAATCTCTTAAAACTCTTTGTAACACATTAAATCCTATACAGAGGATTAGAAGTCAAATCCTGGACTAATTTTTTCTTCACTCAAATGAGTTACATCAGTGTGAAAGTTCACAAGTAGAAGTAAATAGTAAATCATCAGAATGAAGGTTTTAAAATTTTCACAACTGAGATGGTTAATCATAAAAGCAGAACTACTTAGTAGTAAGTTTCAGCAGCCTAAGTAGTTTTAAAATTGGTATACAGGATCTAAACTAGGAACATTCTTCAAACAGCCAGCGAGAAAGCTGGAGGGGCACAAGAAGTTGGCACAGGACACAGCCAGGGCACCTGACCCAAAGTGGCCAACGGTGTATTCCATACCATGGGACGTCACATCTAGTTTAGGAACTGGGAAGTGGGGGCAGGGAATCGCCGCTGGGGGACTGGCTGGGTGTCGGTCGGCGGGTGGTGAGCAATTGCACTGCACATCATTTGTACATTCCAATCCTTTTATTATTGCTGTTGTCATTTTATTAGTGTTATCATTATCATTATTAGTTTCTTCTTTTCTGTTCTATTAAACCGTTCTTATCTCAACCCATGAGTTTTACTTCTTTTCCCAATTTTCTCCCCCATCCCACTGGGTGGGGGGGAAGTGAGTGAGCGGCTGCGTGGTGCTTAGTTGCTGGCTGGGGTTAAACCACAACAATGCTGCCTGAAGTTAAAATAGACCATATGATAGCAATTGTGTCAGAAATTGCTTGCTGTTAACTCCTTTGTTTTGAATAAGAATGACATGACATTCACAGCATGGCTAATAATTCATTATTCAATGGAAAAATTTGTGGAAGACATTCACTAGGTGTCGTGGTTTAAGCCCAGCCAGTAACAAAGCACCACGCAGCCACTCGCTCACTCCCCCAACCCTGGCCGTGGTGGGATGAGGAGGAGAAAATATAAAGGCAGGCTCGTGGGTTGAGACAAGGACAGGGAGGGATCACCCACCACTTATGGTCATGGGCAAAAGACAGGCTTAACTTGGAGAAGAAACAAAATCAATTTAAATTACTACCAATCAAATCAAAACAGGGATATTGGGAAGTAAGCCCAAACCTTAGAACACCTTCCCCCCACCCCTCCCTCAGCCCCACTCCCGGTTCTCTCTCCCTCCTCCCCCCGGGGGACAGGGAGTGGGGGTTGGGGTCAGCTCCCCACACCTTGTCTCTGCCGCTCCTTCCTCCTCAGGGGCAGGAGGACTCCTCACTCGTCCCCTGCTCCACTGTGGGGTCCCTCCCACGGGAGACAGTCCTTCACAAACTTCTCCAGTGTGGGTCCCTTCAGACTGCTCCAACGTGGGCTTTCCCATGGAGTCACGGCCATCTTCAGGGGCCTCCGCTCATCTCCATGGGCTGACGGGGGCTGGGGAGACAGCCTGCCGTCTCACCACAGGCTGCAGGGGCATCCCCTCCTCCTTCCTCACTGACCTCGGTGTCTGCAGAGGGGTTCCTCTCAATTCCAATCCCCCACTCACTGCAGGTTCCCCTTCCTAAATCTGTTCTCCCAGAGGCGCTACCACCGCCACTGATGGGCTCGGCCTGGGCCAGAGGCGGGTCCGACTTGGAGCCAGGGGAATTTCTAGCAGCTTCTTACAGGAGCCACCCCTACAGCCCCTCCCCCACTACCAAAAAAACCCCCACGCCACACAAACCCATAGCACCAGGTAAATCAGAATTACAAAAAAAAACCCCAAACAGTTCAGATATGTTAATATTCACTGTATAATTTCAGGTCTTGATTTTTTGCTTTTTCTATGCACATTTGTGCATCATACTGAATTTATTCTCAGGAATGTGCATGCTTTCACTGATCATTAATTTCCCCACTTGGGCTCTTCCAAGCAATTCCATCTAACTCCTTCTCTGACTAATTTCCCATATCATAGTTGAGTTCTGTCTCCCAGATTTAACTTGAACTCAGTGACTTGAACCTCAGTACCATTAATTTGAACTTCAGTACTTTGGGACCTTCATGGTGATAGTTTGCTATTAAAGTTCAGTTCAGTTTCTTCATGAACTCTTCGTTGATTTGAAGCTCTTCCACTGCAGCCTCAGTAACACTTCCTAGAGTTTCCAGCCAGGAAATATCATCTTATGATGAAAGATTGAAGCCAGCCACACTTCTGCTGCCTCACATCTGGTTTTGTAGCATGACATGAAGCCATCAGCTGCTTATGAAACTGCTCAATGTTATAGCTTCTCCCAGACTTCTACAAGTGCTTCTAACATAGAGTGTTAGGCTTTTTAAAGTGCTCAGTTCCATCTCCTCTCAGATTTCATTATAGCCTGGCTTAAACCTCACAGTTAATAGCACTAGTCCTTGAGCATAGAAGAACTTTCTACCAGAAGACTTCACTACTTGTGCAGGTTCCAGTACAGCAAAGAGGTTCAGCTTAACCTCTGCAATAAGTATATGGCAACAATTGTAGTAAAAAAGCTTCTGAAGCCTATGATAAGCCAGTGTAGCCAAAAAAAACCCAAAGAAACAAAAGAACCCAACCAACCCAAAAACCCACTCTGACAGGAAAGACCTCCAGACAAATGCTGGTATTACAGGAAAGAAGCCAGGTATAGTGTAGAATTGTCTGTGAACGGAAGTACTGTACACTCAACTTTTAATAACGTTTTCAAAATCATTCAAACTAAATTGCTTTGTTTTTGTGTCTGTAATAAATTCCATTTAAGACAACACTAATGCAACTGCTGAAAATTGTGAAGAAAGCAAGTCCAACAGCTTTCCACAACTTGGTGGAAGATGTATCTTTTGTTGGAGGTAGCTTTTAACATGCAATCAACTGGAAAATTAGAACACTTCCTATAATCAGTATTTATTCCTTACCCTATGCAAGTATTCCTCATTAGAGGATTCATCATCCTTGTCTTTAATCATAGAATTTTATAAGTTGTTCAGTGTTGCTAGCACCTTCTGGAGAAACAGCCTATGTATGTAAGCCACCCTGTGATACCTGTGTATCTGACTCATGCAGATGCTACTAAGAGATAAATTTCTTCCACTGGCTTGAAACTGCAATATATGCTGTTTATCAATAATGAATCAAATAATTTTTTTATTAAACTGCTATTGTCAATAGCAGTACGTAGCAAATATTCCCCCTGAAAAGTTTTCTGAAGCAATACATTTTTCTTGTGATACACTTTTCAAGCCTGCTACTCAGTTCTGATTTGCCTTGGAGTCGCAAAATGAATCAGAACTCATATCCTGACTGCACAAAACCCCCAGCATTTCTCATATCTCATCTGTATTTTTTTTTCTGAATGCATTGTTACAGCCATCAACAGACAGGGCATGTTTTCTAATTCATACTAAAACCTCAGAAAAAAGAACCGTAAGTCACAGGCCAAAATGAATGTCTACTACACATTTCACTTGAAAGAGCCAAACCAGGTATTGTATCGGCAGAACAAGAAACAATCACATAAACAATCAACAATACAACTGATAGCCAAGAGATTTTCAGAAGTCCTCTGTACAGATTACATGGATCTAAGGTGTTATCTCTGTTTACATACACTTCTTCCACCACTCGGATCATGGATTATGTGGAAACTGGGCTGTTACCAGCTTTCAAATGCCACCTACCTCCCACTATTTGCAGTATCTGCTAGAACTTCAGCAATGCAATGAATATGTGCATTGAAAATATAAAACATTTGTATTTGTGTAATAGTAACCCACCTGCCTGAACTGGGCAAGTGAATAGAGTTTATACTGCCTGAAACTACTGTGAGAGACTGAAAGAGTTAATGTCTCAAACATTGTGGTGGGGCAAGTTCTACATAACTATGAACCCTGCATAGCAAGGAACCACAGGTGAAAAGAAGCCAATCAGCACAGATCGGCACAGGACATCAGCAACGGGACAGGGAGGGTGTGCCGGAGGGTACGCAGCTCTGTGTTCTGTGTTCTGATATGCTGAGCAGGGCAGCTTACCATGCATGGCTAAAGATCAGACAATGGTCATGTCTGCAGGGAAGGAAAAGTTACTCACCAAATGACCCCCAAGCCCACTGACCCATTTCCCGAAGGTTCTGAAAGCACAAACTGTGCATGACACCTAATTAGCCTAATGAATTCAAGTGCCTGCCCCAAGGAGGGGCAAGGATGATAAAAGGACACAAAAGGAAGCCCAACACGTGTGTGCCCACCAGAACTGGACCCCTCAGCTGACTGGACCAACACTGGACCCAGGACCGGTGAAATCTTTTTCTTTTCTTTTCCTCTTCCTCTCCTTGTCTCGCTCTCTCTTTCTCCCTCTTTTTTCATAATCCCTACACCTCATCCCTTTAAACATAAACTGTTGACCAAGTCTGGGACTAGGAGTGTATCCAGCCACCCCTAGGACCTTCTCTGAGGAGGAGTCTAGAAAGCAAGGGGGTCTGCCTGTACCTTGTGACCCAATGGGAGGGATCTCCTTTTTGTCTTCTCTGAATTGATGTATATGGTTACCACAGGTTACATGGTTTACTGGGGTAGTTTCATGCCGATTCCTGTTGTGAGAAACCCCGCCACCTATTGTTAACGCCTCCCAAGTTCGGTTTGCTTCTGCCATGAATAAAATGTTTAACTGATCATTTGGTGTCATTTCACCTTAATTTAGCCCGACAGAATTCCAAATTCACCAAGACACCCACCCACCACCACCCTGGTGTGTCCAGTCCAGGTTGTGACAACTACATCCACTCATTTACCTGTTTTACAGAGACCTGATACAATCCAGAGCCATACTGATGTACTAAACTAGAAAACAGCTTTTAAACTAAATATAGTTTGCCTTCTCTTGTTGACATCTCTTAATCCAGATGAGTAAACTACACTGAAAAATTCACGCTTCAGGCAAAACCACCA
Organism: Haliaeetus albicilla; assembly: GCF_947461875.1. NCBI lineage: Eukaryota > Metazoa > Chordata > Aves > Accipitriformes > Accipitridae > Haliaeetus > Haliaeetus albicilla. The sequence goes on along the minus strand of NC_091483.1, from coordinate 52,965,678 downwards.
TTTGACACACTAGATCCCCACTGTGGGCACTGGCAAGGATAATTCTCTGGCTACCAGTCACACCATATCAAAAACACAGACCAACACTGTTACAAAAAGAAACACCTATAGCAAAAACCAAGTCTAAGTTACATACATAGCAACTTTCCTAAGCCTCTCTCCATGACACTGAGCTGGCCAATAGAGGTTCATACATCGACAGCAGTAGCACAAGTCTATCACAGTGTGCTAGTCCTTCAGTCCTTCCAGCTGTTTTTGTACAACCACAATCTGTAGCTCCTAACCTTTATTCAGAATTTACAGAGGCAAAAAGGCTTTGATCACTTTAAAACACAATACATAATAAATGCAACTCCAAACTTGAGTTTGTGTAGCCAGAGAGGACATTTCTTCAGGAAATACAATTGTATTGGCTTTGCGTGGCAAGGTTTTGGTAGCAGGGGGGTTATAGGGGTGGCTTCTGAAAGAAACTGCTAGAAACTTCCCTTGTGTCCAATAGAGCCAATGCCAGCCGGCTCCAAGACAGACCTGCCACTGGCCAAGGCCAAGCCAATCAGCGATAGTGGTAACGCCTCTGTGATAACATTTTTAAGAAGGAAAAAAAGTTAGGACAGAGGGAAAATGGCAGCCAGAGAGAGGAGTGAGAACATGTAAGAGAAACAACCCTGCAGACCCCAAGGTCAGTGAAGAAGCAGGGGGAGGAGGTGCTCCAGGCGCCAGAGCAGAGATTCCCCTGCAGCCCGTGAGGAAGACCATGGTGAGGCAGGCTGTCCCCCTGCAGCCCATGTTGGTCCACAGTGGAGCAGATATCCACCTGCAGCCCATGGAGGACCCCACACCAGAACAGGTGGGTACCCGAAGGAGGCTGTGACCCCATGGGAAGCCGGCGCGCTGGAGCAGGCTCCTGGCAGGACCTGCGGATCCGTGAAGAGAGGACCCCACGCTGGAGCAGGTTTTGTGGCAGGACTTGTGACCCCGTGGGGGACCCACACTGGAGCAGTGTGCTCCTGAAGAACTGCATCCCATGGAAAGGACCCACACTGGAACAGTTTGTGAAGAACTGCAGCCCATGGGAAGAACTTGTTTTGGAGAAGTTCATGGAGAACTGTCTCCTGTGGGAGGGACCCCACGCTGGAGCAGGGGAAGAGTGTGAGGAGTCCTCCCCCTGAGGAGGAAGGAGCAGCAGAGAACTTGTGATGAACTGACCACAACCCCCATTCCCCATCCCCCTGTGTCACCAGGTGGGGAGAAGGTAGAGAAAATCGAGAGTGAAGTTGTGCCTGGGAAGAAGGGAGCGGTGGGGGGAAGATGTTTTAAGATTTTGTTTTATTTCTTATTACCCTACTCTGGTTGATTGGTGATAAATTAAGTTAATACTCCCTAAGTCGAGTCTGCTTTGCCCGTGACAGTAATTGGTTGAGTGATCTCTCCCTCATTATCTCTATCCTGTCCAGCTGAGGAGGGGAGTAATAGAGCAGCTTTAGTGGGCACCTGGCATCTAGCCAGGGTCAACCCACCACAATTTATGGTTTTTGTCATGATATACAGCAAGAATTACTTGTGACTGTTTATGCAGGAATCCAGAAGACAGAATTGCCCATCAATCATTTCCATATACATTCTCCCATGTTGAGGCAGAATTACAGATCACAGATGAACCAGTTATCTTGTCTCAAATCCTTTCCATCGTCACAAACAACAAAGCACAACTATTTTGCTTGCCTGTTGAATTTTTGTTTGTTACATATATCAAAAGACACTTAACAGTATGTATTCTAGAGAAAGAAAAATGAAAAAAAAATCATTGCTGAGGGTCATAACTGTCACTTTCAAAGCTCTCTGCAGACAGATCTGAATGGTATCAACTTCTACTTTAAAGCTAAAAAAGGACAATGTTTAATTTTTCATTACATACAAATTGGCTGAAATCAAGCACCATCTCAGTAATACTATAAGGTTTCCAGTGACATTAGTTCTCTGTTTTGTTCCGGTAACACAAGCTTTGCATCTTTACTACAGTATACTTCAAAATTCTTAACAACAGTTCTAAGGTGAGAGTGCTTACCTTTTAAAGATCTTAATTCTAATGTGAAAATTAAATGCTCTCCTACTTTTGAAACTGAAGTGGCGTTCTCTGTCAAGCTCTACTGTTCTGAAATCCAATATATAAAAATAAGAATAATAAAAAACCTAGATAAATTATATAGAATTTACTAAGAGCAGAGAAATATTTCATTTACAAATTAATCAAAGCCATGTACCCAAACTACCATTTAAATAATTTGGAAAAGTTAACATGTATTTTGTTTCATTGATAGTTAAAAAAGTCTTTTCTTATTCAGTTGCAATTCACACCTTTTCCAAAAGCCCTGTGTAAATCTAAAACAGGCAACAAAAAAGGTAACCTTAACCTGTACCGCAACTGGTAAAAAACCCCACCACAATGACACTTAAAGAAAGTGCCATCCAAAAATACAGAATCAGTATTATTTTAATGCAGAGTATATTTTTTTTAATCCAGCAGTTAGAAAGAGGTGCAATAACTGGTTCAAAAAGACAGTGTGTGGAAAGAATATAAATGTTGTTTTAGATTCCATTTTGCCCAGAATTAGACACATGAAATAAACTTTTTAATTCAGCAGAGATCAAAGAACTTTTACTTCCATTGCTTGGTTTCAGTAAATAAAACATTTACACAACTCTGAGACAGCAAACGACAAATTGTTTTTCCTCGCTCACCTCTGTATGTATGCCATAAGTATACCCCCACCCTTACTATTCTAATAAATTAGGGGTTTTAGTACTGTTGATAATGATACCCATGCTTTCAGAAGCATTACTATTTTGAGATTTAAATTTTATAATTATTTCTCATTTAAAATACATTAGCATAAAAAAGATTAGTTCTTAGTCTAATTTATATGGCTACTGTTTTCAACTGTTATCACTTATGTCAGAAAACAGCTATTCACACAGCAGCTGGCACAAATAAACATTAGAATAATTTTCTATTGTGAATGGTCGAGAAGTGGAAAAAAAAAAAATCTACTGGATCCTAACAATTTCAAACTTTTCATCGTATTGCCAATCTCAAATTTAGGAAATAACTAGCAAAATCACAAAAATGATATTTTCCTAAAAATAAATTGATATTCATAGACTGGATCTTTAAAAAAATAAAAAAGATTCAAGAAGACGTTGTGGAAATTAGTTTCAGTGTCAGGCTTATGTTCAGGCTCAGGTCTCAGAGCAACAAAAAGGGTATGCCACAGTGTAGAAACTGAATTAATTTCTTTCAGTGCACAAAACAAAGGTTAGGCCTGTATTTCCTTTACTAAATTTCTGCTGTCAGAAGAATTTGTAGGTTCCTAGAATATCATATTAAGTAGGAAAAATGGAAAACTCCCAAATTCCATATAGAAATCCATGGTAAAATACTGTCCTGGTGAACATTTTCCAAGACAGCCAGGTATTCTATTTGCTTTCTGCTTTTCAGGTGTTGAAGATCTCCACAGATTTCTACAACCATTGTAAAGTTCAAAGGTTGGTTGGTTTTAAATGAAACATATATTCTTCACAATTGTTTTACATAAGAAAACAAACAGGACTGACAGTTTGTAAGACTAAAAGAAAATTCAGTGTTTCCATTATGAGCATTTTCTTAGCCACTACCTACCTACTAATTCTACAACACTGCCAGAAAAACTAGGATTGCAGTTATATTATATGCAAGAACCTACAAAGGTAAATAAATTATCATTCTTGTTAAAATTCTAGTACTATACATTGTTATAAACACTTAGATGTTCTGGGACCACACTAAATTCTCTTGCAACAATAAGCAAATCAAAGAAAGCTCTGTACCAATAAGTAATTTCTGCAAAACCAGAAAACTATGAATCCATAGATTCTGTGGCAAACCAGCCAGAAATACTCAGCCTGGCATCCTGGGTTGGGCAACTCTCAAGTAAAAAAATCCAACAACAAAAAAATCTCAGAAGAGCACAAATGCTGAAGGATTCACCTTCTCATCCACTCACTATCACATTTCTGTAATCCCTTATTTTACAGTAAAATCAACTCTTGCACTGTCTTTTTCAACATAATAGAGAAGCATGTATTGACCAAATATAATTGTCTTGCATGCTAATATTTGGCAGCCACATGAAGGCAGAGCAGTTGCACTGCCTTGAAAGGTTGTGAATGGCCATTCATATGTTAAGCACAACAGAACTGTTCAGGCTTTTGACTTTTAAGGATGTATCATCCATTCCTTCCTACGATGAAGATCACTCTCCAGGAGGTAAACAAAGTCTTAATTTCTCCAAGTTGCTGTGTGTCTATTGAATCTATAGAAGTATTTGTGCAAATATTACAAAACCTACCTAAGAATATTACATTAAGCATTTTTGCTGATCACTTGGCATACAACTAAATAGTAAACACCAACTGGAAATTATCCTGACTAAATATTCATGTTAGTACATAAGTGAAGTGAATGACGACATTGACTGTTTTCAGGTAGAGGGAGTTTTACAGTTTTTCTGACATTAAATTCTGAAAACATCATATGGCGTTTTGCTTACAAATGTGACGTTCTATATCCTTGTTCCAGTTTGCATTGCCTAACATACTCAGTTACAATTGCAATATTCCTGCCATTATTTTATAAAACAATTGATTTCAACTAATCTACTATAAAACTCATCTATGAGAGCTTTTTTTTAAAATAAATAAATAAATAAATAAGCATGCTCCTACCCAGTAGGTTACAAATGCTCTAAGGATGCTAAAATACTTGATGTGACTTAGGACAAATGGCAGTAGTACCATACACCTGAAATTACTTAAGTATACCAAATGAATTAAACATGCCTAAGCTCCAGACAATTAGGCAGTGATATAATCAAGAATTTAGCCTCATTACTACCCCTGATTTTTGAATAAATCATTCCACATATTTCAACAGGTCATTAACACATAAGGCTTCTAATGATAATCTATATATTACACTGTATTGTATTTACTGGCCTCACTGATTGGGAAAATTAAGTCTCTTCCTCCAAGTATTTTTTTAATAAATGCATTTTTATCCCATTATAAAACAAGCGAAGGATTTAGCAGATGATACTATCGTGTTGTAGATTAATGTTAGCCAAACAGAAATCATTCACACCTCTTATCTTCATATACATTTTATACATATTTATTTATGTTTAGTTATACCTGAAGTCCTTGAAATAGCTGGGATTTGCCTTTCCACGTGCTCTTAAGAAACGGTAAAATTATTGTCATGGTTTAACCCCAGGCAGCAACTAAGCACCATGCAGACTCTCACTCATACCCCCAACACCCAGTGGGATGGGGGAGAGAATCAGGGGGAAAAGTAAAACTCGTGTGTCGAGATAAATACAGTTTAATAGGACAGAAAGGAAGAAAATAAAAATAAATACTAATCATAGCAATAAAATTACAGTAATAATAAAAGAATTGGAATATGCAAACAAGTGATGCACAATGTAATTGCTCACCACTCACAGTCCGATGCCCAGTCAGTTCCCCAGCAGTGATCCACACCCCGCAGCCAACTCCCCCCGAGTTTATATACTGGGCATGACATCACATGGTATGAAATACCCCGTTGGCCACTTTGGGTCAGTTGTCCTGGCTGTGTTCCCTCCCAACTTCTCATGCCCCTCCAGCCTTCTTGCTGGCTGGGCATGAGAAGCTGAAAAATCCTTGACTTCATCTAAACACGACTTAGCAACAACTGAAAACATCAGTGTGTTATCAACATTCTTCTCATACCTAACTCAAAACCATAGCACTATACCAGCTACTAGGAAGACAATTCACTCTATCCTAGCTGAAACCAGAACAAATATGAACCATAACAAGAAAACAATCCTCCAGGCACTCAGCTATAATTTTCCTCCAAAAGTTTACAAGAAAAGAAAAAAAACAAACAACCCCAAACCCAAACCACAACCCAAAATCATGAGAAAAACCTTAATCTTATGCATGAAGTTTTTCCTGCTTCCCTGCTGATTTTTGGAAGGCTCCTTCAGACAGATAAGGTAGAAGTATGACATAACAAATATTATTTCTTCAACAACTTTTCCAGACTTTGGGTCCATATTTTTCCTTTTTATCACCTGCAATTTCACAATCATAAGACTTCTCTGAAAAGTCCAGGTACTGTTCTTGAATGAAGTGCATGACATTTTCATTGCAACTTCTGAAATATTCTTTTCAATTCCACAAATCTTTAAGTTTTTTTCTATTTGCTAAAAAAAGAAAAGAAAAAATAATAATCAAACAACAAAAAAGCTCCATGTTGCAATGTCCAATTCCTGGTATTATTTCTCTCATGCATTAATTCTTCAGTATATTTTGAATTTTTTCTTTTATTATTAATAGTTCATTTATATAAATATATTTTGTCAACAACACTTCCAAACACAAAAGTTTCAGAATCTTTAGAGTATCTCAATGAACTATAAAAAACCCTGAAAAAAGTACTGTGTTGTATAAGTGACAAAAAAGGAGAAACTGAGGAAGTAAAAAAAAAATAAATAAAAAAATTCAAACTTTCTTTCTAAATATGAAATAGAAGAAACTCCAAATTTATTCCAGGTTTGTAGAAGTAAGTTACATGATTTAAATAAACTGGTTTTGGTGACAGAGTACTGGTCAGGAAATTTTTCTCACAATTTTCAAGAGCCTTTTTTCAGCAATCTAGTTACAAAGTGATAGCTAAATAAAATAAAACCTTTGCTTAAAAAGATCTATTAATTCTACTTCCTGAAAAAAAAGAAAAAGAAAAAAGTTTGACAACATTTCCTTGGAGACTCCAAGTTACTAAGGTGAAAAAAAAAAAAAATACAATAAGATGTATTTTGGGATAGCAGATTTGAAAAAGAAATCCTTGCCAGTGTAGTTAAGTGAACATTTTAAATTTAGCAACAGTAACAGGTAGGTATCATCACCTACTGCTGGCTTTATTTTAGCTATAAAATCTGTGATTGTTTAAATGAAAAGGCTACCAAAATCTGCCAGATTGGTGCTAATGAGCAAAAAGGTAATAAGGTAAGGTTATATAAATGAGCTTGAGGACATAAAACATGCTTGCACCTGTTTTCTTTTTTCCTTTAGGAAAGCGCTTTTTTTGGATATCCTTCCCGTTCATAGCTTCAGCACCGCTCATGCAAAGCCTTGCACAGTTGGAGAGATGGGTCTTTATTCTGACAGGACTAACAGTGTCAAATATATATTCCTTTTTCTGTGTTTCATTGTATCCCTAATCTATTTCAACAAAACAGCACTTGAAGCACCTGAAAAACATCAGCTTTCTTCAAATTTACTGGCATTCTGAAAACCTCACCCTTTCTGCTGCTGAGCTGAATATTACTGCGAGTTAATTGCTTAAGTACTTTTTAGAAATTTTAGGTCATAGCCCTGAAGTTATTACTTTTAATATTATTAAAAAGTCTTCCAGCAAAGTCCGTAACAATAAATAACATCTAATTGCAAAATATTTTAAAAATCAGGCATATATTTGTGCAATTAAAAATGCAGTGGTTAGCTGAATAATCTTAAACATACCTTCACTTCAATCTTTCAATTTTTCCATCTAGAAAATATTTACCTCCTTCATAAAATGCTAGAAAATCTACTGAGAACTGCTAGCTAGAATCTGCAGTGTTATTCATAGACTGAAATGTGTTTTCATCTGGATAAAAGATACCATTTTATAGTGATCCCATATCTGTTTCCAACAGAAACTGGAATAACAAAATTGCATAAATGTATGACAACTCAAAATTATATAAGCCATAGAAAACTTTTATGCTGATTTTCAATGAATGGCATAAAATGAATGGCATCTAAACATAGATAAATAATGTATATGGCAGCCTGCAAATCTCAAGATTACAAAGTAATTAAAGATTATTTGGGGTTTTCATAGTCTTTTCATAGATTTCCATAAGGAAGCTACTATTTGATGCAACTTTAGGAATAGAGACAAAACTTACAGCATTTACTTTCACCAACTGACCTGCGGTCTGCCTACAAAAAGTATTCAGAAAAGCAAACTGCATTCAGTGAAACTATCGGGGGTGAAAACAGTAAATATGCCTATTAAATCGAATAAGTGAAAAGCTGACTTTTTATTTCCTTATAAATTCTCATTCTGTGAAATTTAGCAAAAATATGTGTGTTTATGTCACCATATTACTATTATGCCAAAGGAGGGGGGGGGGGGGGGTCGTGGTTTAAACCCAGCTGGCAACTAAGCACCACACAGTCACTCACTCACCTCCCTCACAGTGGGATGGGGGAGAGAATCAGAAGGGTAAAAGTGAGAAAACTCATGAGTTGAGATAAAGCCAGTTTAATAGGTAAAGCAAAAGCCATGCACACAAACAAAGCAAACCAAGGAGTTAATTCACCACTTCCCATCGGCAGGCAGGTGTTCAGCCATCTCCAGGAAAGCAGGGCTCCATTATGCGTAACCATTACTTGGGAAGACAAACGTCATCACTCTGGATGTCCCCCATGCTTGCTTCTTCTTCCCCCAGCTTTATGTGCTGAGCATGACATCATACGGTCTGGAATATCCCTTTGGTCAGTTGGGGTCAGCTGTCCCAGCTGTGTCCCCTCCCAACTTCTTGTGCCCCCCCAGCCTCCTCGCTGGTGGGGTGGTGGGAGAAGCAGAAAAGGCCTTGGCTCTGTGTAAGCACTGCTCAGCAGTAACAAAAACTTCCCTGTGTTACCAACACTGTTTTTAGCACAAATCCAAAACATAGCCCCATATTAGCTACTATGAAGAAAATTAACTCTGTCCCAGCCAAAACCAGCACAGGGAGGGGCACAACAGCCGTCCAACCTCCTCATACACCCCCAACCCAAGATCGTCAGGACCCTCTCATTGTCTGTTTGGTATTTATCTTCTGTCCTAACTATAAAATTTAAAGTTTATTCCATTCTCACAATGAACAACTAAAACCTTAAAGCACATATTAAATAATGTTTCCATTTAGTACAGACCTGGAATAACACACTGACTGATGCTCAAGGTATGTCTCCCACACATACACCTCTGTTCTGGTTTCAGCTCATATAGTGCTATAGTTTTGAGTTAGGTATGAGAAGAATGTTGATAACACACTGATGTTTTCAGTGGTTGCTAAGTTGTGTTTAGACTAAGTAAGTCAAGGATTTTTCAGCTTCTCATGCCCAGCCAGCGAGAAGGCTGGAGGGGCATGAGAAGTTGGGAGGGGACACAGCCAGGATAGCTGACCCAAAGTGGCCAACGGGGTATTCCATAGCATGGGACATCATGCCCAGTATATAAACTGGAGGGAGTGAGGGTGGTGGTTCACTGCTCGGGAACTGACTGGGCATCGGTCGGCGGGTGGTAAGCAATTGCACTGTGCATCATTTGTATGTTCCAATCCTTTTAGTATTACTATTATCATTTTATTAGTGTTATCATTATCATTATTAGTTTCTTCTTTTCTGTTCTATTAAACTGTTCTTTTCTCAACCCATGAGTTTTACTTTTCCCCCTGATTCTCTCCCTCATCCCACTAGGTGGAGGGGAAGTGAGTGAGTGGCTGCGTGGTGCTTAGTTGCTGGCTGGGGTTAAACCATGACAACCTCCATCACTTATATGAATGAAGTGATATACATTGCTTATGAGACTTAAATTCTATTTCAAATTTATGAATCTAGTTTCAGTGTCTATGTTTGGTATTTCATAATATGTACAGATTCCAACAATATATTTCACTCAGTGCATTGTTTAAAGATGAAGCCATTTTTATTCATATTTTCTACATCTTAGCCACTTTGCACCTACTGTAATTTCAATGTTGGGAAACATGGTCTTAGTCAATGACAGAAATATTGTATTTTCTTCTTTTGCTGTGAGCAGGAACACACTTCTATCAAATTTAGCTATTTTCAGCCACGTGAAGGGGATTCATAGTGCAACAAGAGTTTAGTTCCTTGTTCCGCAAAACCAGTAGGAATAGCAATGGGGTGAAGCAGCACTATATTTTACCACTCACAAACTTGTGACTAGCACTGACAAAACACTTGCACTGGATGGCAATGTATCCACCCATTACAGCATTGTAAAAAGTAGTTTTATATGCAAAAGGATTATATCTTGGAATGAAGAAGAAAAAAACCCCCACATATAGAAACATTTCCACAGAATTTCTGATCTTTTCCCACCAAAAAGCAATTCCATATCTGTTCTACTTCATTATTTATATCTTCTTACCCACTGGAGTACCTTTTCTTCCCCACTGAGTCAGACTTAATTTCCCATCTACCCATTAAGGCAATTACTAGATTTTCAAAGAAGGACATGGCTTTCACTTCCACAGAACTCTATTTTACATGTGTTGCCAACCATGTACTACTTCTCCCTGCTCTTTAGAAGACGAAAGTATTTCTATTCTAATCTTAGTGGTAGAAAATTGATGTCCGTTATTGTCTTCACTACAACTGACTGAAAGTACACTTAAAGCATTGTAAAACAAAATCTGTATATTCTGAAGAACTTGCAAACTGACAACACTAAAAAAGAGACAAAGTACACAAAGAGACAAAAGGTATTTGATTACCTATTATTTCACCGATTTCAGAAAAATGAAATAAATGAACTTTTGAATCTAGAACTAGGATTGGAATGAACCAAAAGAGCATTCTGTATGCCAGAAGAATAATTTTTAAAAAGCCAACAACCGAAACAAAACCCTCAAAAACTAAATTTGAGGCACCTAACTGGTATTACTGGAATGTGAAGGTGGAAGACAATCTTAACAGTAAGAACAAGTATACAGATTGATGATTAGAGGAAACTAAACAATATTTCACCTTGAATGCATGTATTGTATGATTAAATGAGACACAGCAGAAAAGGGCGGAGGGTAGGGAAATCTGTGGAATGATTAAAAATTAATTATTTACTTTGAAGAGAAAGGTAGCAGCCTGTTGCTACAGGGTGGAAGGGACAACATAACACACAGGTGAAAATCATGGCTGTTAATGAGGCTACTAAAGCAATAAAATACAAGATGGAATTTTTGTTAAACATTTTGGGGGAGAAGAGATGGGACAAAGAACATTAAATGTAGCCGGATTTATAAGTGTTTTGTCTGCAGGGTAGAGACACATGGTGACATTCTGTATAGCTTTATTAATGTAGTTTCTTGTTGCTCTCCACACTACTTATATAACTCCTCCACTTAAAAAAAGATCTCTTACTTACACAGCATCTATTGCTGGGACAGATGACTTTCCCAAAATTTCACCTGAACAAGACATTAATATCCTACCGAAAGCTGCAGCAGCCAGTTACTATATCCAAGCAGATTTTTTCCAAAGAGGTTTAAGAAACTTTAGTTGCAAGGATCACCTTTACTAACACTCATTAACATGAGCAATTGAAGTTTGGTCATACTAAGAACTTCAGTGCCTCTAAATTTAAAGTTATTCAAAATCAATTCAGTTAAACTAACCACTTCCACTTAAAGATAGAGCTTCCATTTTTATAATTACTTGTCCCTCGATTTAAAAGCTGTCCTTGCCTCAATTTCATCTTCACAGAACCTGCAAAAGTTTTGGGGTTTTTTTTCCTTTTGAGGCCCTGAAGATTTCATTTTTATTTTGAAAGTAAAAAGAAAGTAGGGTTTCAATACTGCCTCAAAAAGCCTTTTGTCTTATTCTGATCTATTCACAAATCTCTATCTCTCGAATTCTACCCTCCCTCAAACTATTATAAAATTATTTTCTCTATAAATGCAAGCTTTCTTCACAAGATCTTTTTCAACTTTATTTCTCTTCTACCTCTTATTGTCAACCTCCTGCACCAGTTCTCTAATCAGTCCTTCCAATGGTTTTCATTCTTTACAACTTTCCTCAGTCATCTTTTGAAAAAACAAAACAAAACTCTGCTTTGCTAACTGTATCACTCATCTGCACTGAGCTTTATTTTCAGTAGTAGGATTCTAAAGACTTGCCTACTATTATTGAAGCCTCAACAAGAGGACATTCCAGTATCTGCCTATTTTTTTAATATCTGCAAAATTAAATCATACAAAATGAACCTTACTAAAGAAATAAGGAAATATTTCCTTTTTCTGCATACCTAGTCATCTCTAATTCCAAGCTTTAAATTACAATACTTTCTAACAAACAGTAGAAAACCCACAACCACCTTCATTTTCTAATACTAAGAAAACCCAGAGTCTTTTAGAAGAGTTTTCGAAAATAACTGCATCTTTTTTATTACATACCCATTTCGCAGTAAGAAGTGTTCTTTCACGTTTAGACTTGTATGGTTTTAGTCTGTGTGTTTATATTTAAAAATGATCTTTGGTCCCTCATTGTAACTCTCCCCATTTGATTTCTTCATGACACAGGGAATACTGTTGAAACATGTATTTTATGTTTATGATCCATCAAAACATTTCTAATAACAATTAATTTGTCTCATTGTAGTTATTCTCACAGAAAAGGCCAATATATTCTATTTTTTTCTGGCACAGTAAGGGTCTTTGATATTGCTGATATAATTAAATTTCAGGTGTATTGATTTTTTTTCCCCAAATATCTTCTCCTTTCCAGTTGCATTAGTTGGCCCTACAGAAATTTGTTATAATATTTAAATAAATTGTTAACGAGGGACTATTTACAGCTGTACCTGCTATTATCTGTAGCATTAAACTGTGTAATCACTGACACTTTTTCCTGACTCAGGTGTTTTCTGCATAAATGCAGAAAACTAAGAAAGAACATTTTTAGGAAAGAAGTCATAGTGACTTAGTTGAAATCTTAAATGTATTGAAACGTGCAAATCTATGTGTATTTCATCAAAAAAAAAAAAAACAACTTAGTAAAGCCCTCACAAACTAGAACAGATCACTGAAAGAGATTTTACAATACAGGAGGAAGAAAAAAACCTGCCTTTTGTCCTGTAGCATCAGCTCCTCTCTGACTGTCTTCAGTCACTTTTCACAGGCTGTCAAAATTCTAGTTTTGGGTGAGAAGGCAGTTGTATTTGGGAAAGTAAAATAGTGGTGATTTTATCTTACAGCTTCTGAGTGTACCAGCACAGAATAAATCTGGTGTTTCCTCTATAATCAACACATTTATGTGGAATCATTCATTTCTCCGTGACCATTTTGGGGATATTAAAAAAAAAAAAAAAAAAAAAAAGAATAAAAATAAAGAGATCTCTCTAATTTTACAGTTTAACTCAATGATCTTAAGGGACTTTTCCAAACTAAATGATTCTATGATCTAGAAATGCTAAATCCAATTATATCATACAGTCAGTGGCACGCTCCTTATTGACTTCAATGCTCTCATGATTTCAATAAGCTTCTTGTTCTGCTGCTATACAGATTTTTATCTACAGTATGCCAAACGACAGCCATCTGGGCAACCACTGAGCTGGGTTGATGTTTTGCTATCAAAGATTCATTTTCAAAAAACAATTTGATACAGACCTCACCCACTTCCAGAAACCAGTACCAATGGTATCGCATCATCAGTTTCTACACCTTTCTTTCTTACCAGTTATTACTTTGTATTTTCACTACACAACTCAGGCTGGGTCCAGACATCTCCCTGATTAGTTATTTATTTGAAATATACACATTCACATGTAAGACAAGCTCCTTCTATGAAGATTACAAATATGACCCTAAAAATAGGGCATCTCATCTTAATATTATTTCACTATCACAGCTTATCAGATAATTCAACATAAAATTTTAAAAAATTTCATAAACTAAAATAATCTTATTTGTTACATCTTTCTTAGCTGATATTCTTTGTAAAATAATGAACCAATAAATTTATATATAAAGAGCTTCTAAGAATGCATTTCTAAGTTAAAGCAAATATTTGATTTTTTACTGCTGTTTAGAAATCGGAAACCTGATAATTTATTCCCAAACATTTAGAAACCCACAAAGCTAAACAAACCCAACACTTATGCCCAACAACTTAGAGGCTTTAAAACTTATGGATTTTGAACTTAATGTTTAATCTAATACATAGTTTTATTTTACTTCAAACAAGTTATTAAGACTCCTGACCTAGTCATGATGTGAATTTATGACCAAAATGTTCGATGGGAGACTGGGAGTTCAGATGGGAGTTTGGATTGGAGCACAGGTTTAGACTCAAACTCAAAATACAACCTAGCACTTGGTATACCTGTTTTGAAATTATCTTTTCAGTTTTAATCTAATCCAAGAAGCTTAGATTCAATTTGATGTTTACATTACTTAGCTCTCCACTCTAGAGCTCAGCATGGAAGTATAAAAGTGCAGTGATCCTTAGGATACGTGATGTTTCATAAGCCATATTTAATGAATTCTTTAACTGCAGAGAGAATGTTAATGTGGTAAGCCTTGAACTACAATAATGTCACTTAAAAGTAATTGTAAACAGTATAGTTTTCAGTTCAGACAAGATCTACTTTATCCTGGCCACAGCAATTCCAAAGGAAGTTTGTCTACATGATTATAGAACCAACATAACAGAAGATGACCTCACATATGGATCCTAAGAAAATACAAGAAACAAATTAGCACTTAATTCATGGGCCAAGAAGTAGGAGGACTCAGTTGATTGAGTCTATTTATTTCTTTTATTTTGCAAAATTGCAAATACTACATTTGATTGGTATTTATGTTCTTCATGTATCTATTGCCCTTGCTTTAGTTACCATTTTTCTTCCCCTTTAAGAAAAGAAAGCTACTTGAGATAAATACATTAACAGTACTAATTATTTAAAATTTCCTTCTTTTTTTATCATATTTATAGTCATAGCAGATGAATAGCACATTTCACCTGTTGTATAAAATATTTGTGCTTCATGGTCAATAAAAGAATTGGGATGTTTGGACAAACAGGACCCAAGGAAAGATGCATCACTTGCTTCTTGTAATGAGGATGTCACCTGAAAAGATTGAAGGGTACAGACTATTTCAAATCCAGTGTCAGGTAACTTACAAGGTATGTCTGAAGTGGCTGATGATAAATACACACTTTTCTGAAAGAACACCTGTTTTCTGTATATTCTAACATTACTTTAGATCAGCACATCAAGACATATTTATAGTATTTTATATATTTATGAGAGGGGAGAAAAAAGAAACCATGGACACTGTTAAGACCAGATTTTGAGGTTTCATTTCAGCCTTTTCATTTCCCTATATATAGGGATTCTCTCTATAAGTTATATAAATGTTTTAAAAAACACAAATGTGGAAAATATATAGATTGTATTAAAAATCCAGACATACTGCTAATGGAAATTATAGTATTTTCTTACAGAAAAGGACTCTAACAAAGATAAATACAGACTACGATTCTAAGATACTAGGATAATGGTGATCATGTATGCATTACGTGAATAAAAGAAGGCAATTTTCAGTGAGAAAAAATGCTAATAACGAGTATACAAAAAAAAGTAAAACATAATACACAAAGAGTTGTCAAACAAAAGAGACAAGTGACTTGGAAAAGAGAACAGTTCTAATTTCTTCTCAACTTTCAGTCACAGGCATCTCAGATAACATTTGCGCTCAAAGCATATGCAACTTTTTTTTGATAGAAAGGGCTTCTATGTATACAGTGACGATTTAAGGTGTTTCACAGTTCATTTATCTGTACAAGTTTGATAAGTTAAGAATCACAAAAATTGTCAAAATGTTATATTTAATCTAGGTTGCTTCCTAACTGATGGATGTTTTATCCATGTCCACTGACATCTGAGGTTGGCTGATACCTGCAAGCCATTTTAAGTTTATAAATGTATTTATAAAATCACTTTCAGTTGCCAGTACCCTGGGTGTCATATTCAAAGCAGTGGCATGAACCCAGGAAAGGCAAATCAAATGTATTATTAGAGCCACATCTTTTGAGATTCAGTACTAATTATTAATATCTTATGGCCATCCTAATTTACTTTTCCAATACCCTTTCCCTGGTCTTCCATGACAAGTTTCCTACTAAAATTTAAGTTACTAATTTAGAACAAAAAAAGTAAGAAAATTCACATCTCTCAAAGACAATTAATAATTTAAATAATTTATGTTCCTGCTCTGAATTTCATGCATTAGAGTGGTCATTACATTCAAATCATGCTTGTAATTTCAGAGTGGCATTTTGTTTATAAATTGCCTTGAATTAGTTCAATCTATGCACTACCTCTTAGAAGTTTCCTAATCCTCCAATACCTTAAATAAGATTCATATTAAGTCACTACGATTTACACTTCTCTAGAAATAGAAACTTACAAAGTTTTTAAGATTAATGACATTAGGATGAATGCCAAGACAGAAGATGATGAAATGAGAAGGCAGGCAGGTTGTGTGAGGCCACTTTGCTGCTCTTCAAAAGGTCACTAACAAGGAGTAGCTAATACAGGCTTAACCGTAGATTTTCCTAGACAGCAACTGCAATACTTCAAAACATGTATCAGCAATTACTTTTTATTAAAAAAAAAAAAAAAAAGCGCTAGAGATTTAAAAAAAATTATTTGTCCATCTCATCTCCCTATGGAAAGAGATGACATGCAAAAATGTTGAGAGATAGCTGAAAGAAAAGGAATTGAAGGCAAGTCACATTATACAGGGCAATGTTATCAGAAGTTATCAGATAAAAATAGTATTTTTTAATTGTGTGTCATTTCTGAATCATATCTGACTATTCTAATTTCCCTTCTCTTGAAATTATTTTGCCTATCCTAAGCAGGAATGATCCTAACTTACACTAACAAGTACATCTTTCTGCTTTCCCTCTAGCACCTATGGTCTAAGATGAAGCTAAAATTTCAAAATGGGTTTAAGAATGTACATTTCATCAGAGGAGCACTCAGGTAGTATTGTCTAGTCATGGAAAAATACGCCCTCCAACCAGAGAAAAAACTGAAGCAAAACAAGAGAAAGAAGATTTAGCAAAAGAGGAATCTGCAGGTGATCACAAGTTTAAGACAACACTGAAAGCATAAGTGCGCATAAACATATACACAAAACACAAATGCATACAAGATATTAAGCAGTAATCCACTTTTCCTGGAAGCAATCCATTTGTAAACTTTCTGGTCACTTTTAAATTCCCTTCTTTCTTTAGTCTTCTAACATATGATCCCATTAGTCTTCAGAAAAGCTGCCAAATCAATTGCTGATTTTCTCTGAAGAAGGACTGACTAGATATTGGTGCAATTTTTAGTGGACAAAGTTCTCTGAATATTTCTTGTAAAACTCAATTATATTATGGTAATGTCTTTACTTCATTTACTTAAAAAATCAAATATAAAGTATAAAAATAAATTGGAGTTTGGTTTTCTGGACCCTATAAGAAAAATTTTGACAGTTTTGATTCAGAGACTTTAGACACTGAAACCACAATGCAACATGAGATTCCTGAGTTTGATTGAAATTACACATAGCAAATCTCTCATACTTGAATTATTTAAACCAACCATTAAACTCAAGATTTCAGCTGAATTAAAGACTCCTGAGCAAAACAGTCAAAATAAGGAACGCCACAGCTTTTCCATAGGAAAAATAATTAATTTAGCCTGGAAGATTAGGCTAATTTCTAATTAGAAGCAGTGCATTCCAAAATTCCTAGTTTTCTTGGATAACAGGAGTTGCCAATTGGCATGTTTTGCACTACTTAGGAAATCGTCCTATCATGCTTATTAATGACGTTTCCACTCCTTTACTAAGATTTCATGTAGATCAAAAATCAGTATTTCTTTGAATAGCCTGCATACTGCAAAGTATTTGAGTGTGTTTTACGCTCACTTCACCAAATTCTATTAAGGGTACCAAATGTGACACTGAAGCTGGCTGTCGTGTTGTAGAATTGCCTCTTATTGTAACCCCATGGAAAATGCAAATGTAAATACAAAAAAAGGCTTAGTCATTTACTAAGAGTAACATTGTTATCATTACCTGTTATGCAGTAGCAGGTTGGATCAATGCCAGTCAAAGTTGGGGACAATACATTGTTAGAAGATTATTTAGGAGAGAACCAAAGCAAACAAAATGAAAATAAATTATTGGGAACAATGAAACAAATAGTCTTGTATAACAGGAGATCGGAAACTATACCAGACTGAGAAAGAAAATGTCTATATAGAAATTAACTCATGTTTCCCTGAGTTTCTACTCTTCCAACAGTATTGCCAATAATAAATACTTTTGAAGACATTAGTTTTCCAGAAATCAGTCCCAAATGAGCCACTTTTTTCCATTTCAGTGCAGCCAGAATTTCCTTTGGGAAGTCTTCCTCCAAGAAACTGTGCTCACAAGTCTTCTGTGCTATCATTTCATAAAATATGGTATTTCAAAGCCTACTGGTAACTATTCTAACCTGCAGTTAATTCATAGGAGTGCCACATCACGAAAATGTATTTGTTTTTCTAGTTTATTTGGAGGCAAGGGAAGTACCTTAGATTTGGTTCTCTCGCTCTTTCCAGCAGACCTGAGTAGACATACTACACCTCTGCTGCAATGACCACAGTCAGCCCTCCCCTTGTGATCCATGTAAACATAATTCTCTTCACGTTCCACTGTCTCCTCTAAGATTACAGCTCAATTTTCTTTGGCATCTCCCAACTACCAATTGCCACATAAATCCTATTTAAAATTGGCTTACAATAATTTTATTGGCAATTTACAATTTCAGACTGAAAGAAAAGTAAACACATAGATGACTAAACCACAACAGAAATTTTCACTAGGATGCAAGTAGAAGCAGATCAAAAAAGCACTGAGAAAAAGCACTTTTGAAAGAAAGAAGAGGAAAAAATGAAAAAGAAAAAAAAAGCATGCAAAAGGCTTTCATTTTACTTATTTGTTTCCCTTTTTAATTCAGTCCAACCTCAGTATAGAGATCCAAAATCCTAGCAGAAGAGATTTTATCTTTTGGTAAGTTAAAGATAAAACAATCTGTTATGGATATCTATTTCTTCATTTGCACCCTGTTAATAGGTAGTAATCTCAGATAGCATGTGCCTGTCATCATCACATGGTGACTGGACTAGACTATAGATAAATCTCAAATAGCTGCTAGCATTCTCTCTATGCCACCAAATAGCTCAGATCAAAACAAACTGCACAACTATTTTAGGCCTGCTTCTTGGGTAAACTTATATTTTGGGCTTCGATAACTAGGCGGCTTCTTATTAATGAACTGACTAAAAAAAGCCTTAAGCATACATTGTAGCAGTGTGCTGTTACACAGCCAGCTTTTCTCCTTACTTCCAGCTCTAATATACATCTTAAAATAAGTTCATCTCATTGATCTTTTTCAGTTCTGTTTTTTCCATGCATAGATGGGCTACGTTTCTTCAAGATGTACTATTCTGCAGAGAAAACAGTATCTTATTTTTGTGGTATATCACCGTTACACAGAAAGAGACCTCCAACTTACATTCTATCTAAATGAAATGTGCCTTTTATTCAATAGAAAGTATTATTACATCCATTGATAGTCACGCCAGATTAAAAAAATGATGCTTTCAGATAAAAGAGGTTTCATGCCATCTGCCAGTGTATCAGTTGGGAAAAAGATGTCTTCATAAAACACTACTAAACTTTATATGCCTCCTCTTTGTGTATCACTGAAGTCACAAATGAAGATTCATTTGACTCTCTTTAGTGCTGGTGAAAAGCACTAACCATACTGACAATTCCACCCACAAGCAAAAGCAGGATTACTTGTCACTTGATCTCATGTCACAGTCAAGTCTTTTATGTTTCAAGAGTTTTCAAGATGCATTCTTAGATTATTGCAGTTACTCAACCAGGACACAGGTACCCTATTTACTCCCCATTACTGAATAAAAACTGTTTTGCACGTTAACAACATTGACTAGATTAAAATTTGAATTTTATTTTAGCTTCTTTCCTGCCTTATTTATTAGTCTTTTGGGCTCATCAGGATGTGAAAGTTTATAATAGTATCTGGTAAAACCTGGCAATCAACTCCATCATGTTCTCAAATAATGAATGCTCCCTGATAAGTACCCAGATGTAGATCAGCTCCTTAACACAGAGATAGACAGCAAGGAAGGGAGGGTGGCTCCACAATAAAAAAATAAACCAAATCTGTACTGAAAAGATCCAACATTGCATTTTATTGATTTTTCTATGCCAAATGTACTAGGAAGTACCAATCTTTAATTAATATGGAAAAGATTAATCTCACTAGTAATGCAGCTGCAGCATTCTCTG
Source organism: Haliaeetus albicilla (assembly GCF_947461875.1). NCBI lineage: Eukaryota > Metazoa > Chordata > Aves > Accipitriformes > Accipitridae > Haliaeetus > Haliaeetus albicilla. Next base: position 52,945,393 of record NC_091483.1, on the reverse strand, counting down.
AGCTAAAGGTTGTATTTTGACATGCGTCTTTCTACTGATTCATGGATTCAACAAGACATCGGCACAGATTTAAAAAAAAAAATTACAGAAACATATCTTCTGGTATCCCCAGGTCCTGACGGAAGTTCAGTTGCAACAGGATGAATAAGGGGGGACAGGCGTTGGGGGCACAACCAACCGGAAAATGTGTTTATATACCTTTTGATGAAAAATAAGCCTGTATTCCCTAGTGACAGTCTATCACTGGAATTTTGTAGGACTATGGACTGCTAATTCAGTTTTCCTATTCCTGAAAGAATCTCAGAGGGAAGCCTTCAATATATCGATTGCATTGTAAGTCTGATACATATTTGGGTTGTCATTATTGAAGTTATGCCACACTTCACAGTCTCTCCTTTTGATTAGTGACTTCCAAAAAAGACCAGGTTAAACACTACTTACAGCTGACTCACTTTTTTAATCTGCAACATACACCTTTTACTAACTGTCTCTGCTTAATCTAATAAACTTTTAAAATTGGTATTTTAATTAGAAGATAATTAAAGAGCAAAGCTGGGAACTTCAAAGATGCACAGAAAGATTGCTTTATTAATAATAAAAAGATTCTCAGCTGGTTGAAGGGACTGGGAATACCGAGTTAAGGCAAAATGAATACTGCTTGATAACAAGATGCACATCACTGCCCTCACCCCAAGAAAATGAAAATGAACATTATTCACACCTTAAATGAGGATACAAATGAAAGCCTGCCTTGCATTTGTAGTGTGCAATGCATTGCATGTAATATCACCAGTATGCCTCTCTGAAAGCGTGACTGGTTTTTTTTCACTACTGGTTTTATTTGGTTGTATTCAATACGATAATCAGAGTATTTTCTAATTTTTGCATTTAAAGACATTTCTTTCTCTGTATCCTCAATTACTCATAAATTCAGTGCTCATATGCTAAGCACTAGAGACAAGCTTCTCAAATAACCTAGACCTGTCATCTAAAATGAGGTAGTAAGTACTTGTATTCCATAAAGTGAGGTTTACAGAGCAACTTCTAACCAGCATTTTATAAGGACAAAGGTATAAGGTTTAATGACCAATTCATTTCTGTTTATCTATAAAAAAATATAAAAATAAAAATTTCTTTTTGTTCACTGTATGTAATTTCCCCAGTAGTGTGTATTAAGCAGGACCTATATAAAATGTCTATGCAAATGACACACAAAATAATCACTATGAGACAGTAATGTCTTCTGAGGCCAAATTTGTACAGGAGAGCATACTTAAAATGCAGACATATGCATGAATAAAGTAATAGCCTTTAAATATTTTAGATCATAGTGAATAAGAAATAGTCCCTTTACCATGTTTAAAGTAACAAAAGTAAAACTAGAAAAATTAGAAACAACATCAGACAGGAAAGGGGAAGAGTGCTAGGAACATATTCATTTTGACCTGATTCAAGAATTGATGCACATTTGCTTACATCTGGAGCTTAATACCCTATGACTGAAACAGGAGCAATGGTATTTGCTCTTGTGTTAGTCTTTCTTGTCTCCTGACCACTTGCCAAATTGTAACTGTGTGAGTTCTCATCCACCTACGTAGAATTACACACTACCAAGAATAAGTGTTCTTTGGCTTTATTTACAGATCCCTACTCAGTTGAGTTTTTAACTGTTGCTTCTTTGCTTTTCCATGCGGCATTAGGGAAAATACATGTGGTTCATATAAAATATTTAGTCACAGCTTTGGTTTTGGATAACTAAAATTTATTTTTAGAATTTCAGGTATTGCCTGAACACTGTTACCTATTCTACTGTCATAGCACTTAGAAATCCTAGTCAGAATACAAAGGTTGGCTGCAGTAGGTGTAGAAGGAGCAAAATAAACACAGGCTTAAATACAGTTTCTCTGTGCAAGCATACACCATGCAAAGGATGTAGGACAGAACCTTGGCAAAATGAGCTCCCAAATAAGCATTTATATGCTTTTATTCAGATACCATAACCATAGTCAATAAACTTTTGCCATTTTGAAGAACAAACAGATTCTATATTCTTCATTAGTCACTCTTCTTGACAGATATTTTGTGGCTATTTTCATTTGGCATTCTTACTTGCCATTCTGAATTGGTCAGGAGTGAAATATACTGCAGTAGGCCTTGGTGAAAATCAAACCTATGTTTTTATATTTTAATCAGAAAAGGCTGAGTCCCAGCTGTTGGGTAAATGATACTCAAAATTATCTTCCATCATGTTCTGGGCCAAATTTCATCTCTAATGTAAGAGGCAACACTCCAGCACCTCCACTTGTAACTCATCAGAATAGGGGATGAATTTTGATCTTCAGAGTTCACTTCCAAGCACATTAACAGTCCATATTTTCATTACAATTACTAAAAAAAATTACAATTTGCCATGGAACCCGATGAAGACAGAAGTGCTGACAGCTTTCTTAGCACATTCTGCTTTCTTTTTGCAGGCATAGGAAATTTGCTCCATGGATAAAAATCAGTCTCTCCAAAGAATAAACAAAAAAACCCCCTAAAACAAAGGCCTAGAAATAAAGTCTTACAACATCTCTTATAACCACTATGATATCTCTGATAAATGTTACAAATGGTTATATATGCACAGTTGGCACTACAAGCACCTATTTCAGAGAGACTGACAGTTTACACAGATCAAGATAACAAGACAATTCCCTTCGTTTTGTCACAAACAGGATATTTTTGGTTGTATACGCTCCCCTAAAGGAAATAAGCATTATTATTACTTACCTGCCACCCCAATACTTATACCATACATGTATCCTCCTACCAGAATTTGCCCTCATGAATAAGAATGTGGGTTAAACAAGCCCCTGCCCTTCCACCTGCACTGCCAGCAAACTGCAGTGTGGCAGTGGGGGGGGACACCTCAGCTACCGGCTCATTAGCATCCCTTGAGAATAAGCAGCTGGAAGAAAAGAGAAGGTAACCCATGTCTCTTGCAGCAACTGTCCCTTTTATTTCCTCCTATTGTTACAAGATAGTAACCTGTTAAGTGCCAAAACACATTTATTCTCTCATAAATACCTACTGGTACAAGGTTTTCTCCAAAATTATGTTTGTGCTACCCCATAAACAAACCTCACCCAAACAAACTGAGTCCCTGGGTTTTCATGAGTCATCTATTTGAAGAAAAGGAACACAAAACCTCCTCATTTTTCTTTGATGCACTTACTGGATCATGCATGATAAATGAAAGGCTGGGGCTTTGTTTTGTTTTGTTTTTTTCTTTTCACTTGCTATAAATTTATGGCTTGCATCATAATTTACAGAGCCAGGTGCTCTTTCCTAGTGCTTTTTTTTTTTTTTTTTTCCGGAATAAACAGACCAACTAGGAATGAACAATGCCTTAAGAATGCATCAGAATGAAACTTCCAAGGATGGAATCAAAAGCATCATGACCAGACCAAATGAGAATTAAAGCACATAGGATAAATTAGATCCACTAAGATCATAAGAATCTTTAAAGCCTAAAACAGTGGTTCTAGTCAATACTTATACTCCTGAAACTTCTACCATATATGACAGTGGTTCATGAATATAACTGGTGGTGGATTTTTGAGTACAAAAGCTGAAAAAGGCAATGGTTGATAGCGAAAAGAAGGCTAGATCTAAAAATCTAACTGTAATCCGCTTTTGAAAGTGAGAATCACCCAAGTACTGCATGAATAGCATAGAAATAGGAATAGAGAATCTCAGTTGGAAGGGACCTGCAACAATCATCCTGTCCAACTGCCTGATACTTCAGGGGTGTCCAAAAGTTAAAGAACGTTATTAAGGGCATTGTTCAAATGCCTCTTAAACACTGACAGGCTTGGGGCATTGACCACATCCCTAGGAAGCCTGTTCCAGTGTTTGACTACCCTCTCTGTAAAGAAATGTTTCCTAATGTCAAGCCTGAACCTCCCCTGACACTAACCAGAAACTTAAGAATCTCTCAGATTACGTAAAAATCCCACCTATTTAATTAAGCAAAAATCTCTATTAGGAGAATATTTTATATTAACTATGAGGAAACAAACCTCACAATCTACTTGACCATAAACACCCTTTGAAGAATTAATTTTCTATCGAAGTGACCACTCTTTGAAATGCGGTTAAAGACAGATTATTATTTACTTGTATTCTGAACTCTGTAACAGGGATAGAGGTCTTGATTCCCCCAGGGGACATTCTAAGACTCCTGAGTGATCTACCATTTGAGACACTAAAGATTTATTCTACTGATTGAAACATTAAAGAAGGCCACATAGTTAGATTACTGGAACTCTGTTAACTGCTCAAATTAAAAACATAATAAAACCAAACCAAAACAAACACCACTATCATCATAGCTACTTTTTCTTTGTCTAAATCCCAGCTTGAAATCTGTGTTGCTTCCTTATTTTATCTGAAAAATCTTGAACTAAATGGCATAAACAATCCCAAGATGACTGGAACCTAAAATCATCCTTTTCTTGTATCCTGACTATCAGCCCCAAAATCCAGTAGATTCTGGAGAAGCAAGCTAGCTGAAAACATCAAAGAGATTTTTATGCTTTTATCATTATAAGTCCCTACCTCCAGCTTTTTTTGCACCCCACCTGTGTCCTGTGGAGGTAGAATGGTGAGGACTACCTGAACGTAGTTAGGGCATGGGACTGGATGCTGCAAACTGTTTTTCTGGTCTCTAACTTCAGTTTCATGGACAGAAGTAGCTACTTCTAAAAGTGGTCTCAGTCACCCTACAGTTCAGATTCATTTTATCTAAAACAGAGTAATGCTTAATTCATAATATTCCATAAATACTTGTGTGACAGATCAGTTGTATACTAGGATCAACACATTTTCCATAAGGGATGAAACTGCAACTATGTAAAAATGTTGACCACCTAGGAAAGGAGGTCCTTCAGTGGTTAGCTGCTCCATAGTAGTTATACATACCCTTAAGAAGTCTTACCACAAATTAGCTAGAATCAGCTATTATTGTATACAGACATTCATGTTGGTACAGGTTTCAACTGATCACTTAGCCACAGTTGAACTCACATTATAAAATTTTGTCAAATGATGTCTCTTGAAAGGAGATGGCAGAGCAATGCTCTGAATTGTATTCAGCAGTTGACATGGAGTAGCAGCAGTGAAACACCTGGTTTTCACCTACTGACATTTTCTTCAACATAAAACCTGAAAAAAATGCCTGTGATGTTAAAAACTGACACCAGTGACATTGGGGACTTTCAGAAACATGACAAGACAGATGAGATGAAATCAATCTGAGACTTGGGGAAGTGCTATTACTTCATGAAAATGATGCTCTGCCTCTACAACTGAAAACAACACAAAGAGGAATGATAGCACAAATAGGAAGCATGAAGAAAGTATGTCTGTCACCCCAAAAGAACATCTACCACCAGCCTATGATATACAAATCATAAAAGTAGCAAAAGCAAATAACTGTCAGTGGGTTTATTTTTAGTTCTCATATCAGCACAAAGAGAATGCAGACAGAACAGCATTGGAAGTGGTAAGATATGACATCTGAACTGTTGGAATGGCTAACGTGACAAAAAAACCCACAAACAACCAAACAAACCAAAATCAAACCAAAACCACCCAAAGAGCAGCTGCTCTTAGGACTTTGATTCATACAGGGTATTTATTACATCTAAGTTAGCAGTTGCTATTTTACTTCCCTTTCTTTTGTCCCCAGAATCCCTGCAATGACATCTGATACATCTTCAGGGCATCTGCCTCTCTTTGCCTAGTGTAGTCCTACAGAATAGCCGTAGCTGGTCAATAAATTTAACTGTTGTCCTTGGCACAGAAGTATCACTATGGAATGTGTTGCTGAGAAAACGTGCTATTAGAAGACACATTCAGAGTATTACAAGGTACCACAGGTCCTTCCTATCATGCTTCCAATATGCACGAGGGCACAATGTAATGGACACAAGCCTTCATTAAATAATAGGACCATTTAAAGAGCACATGGGATGGATATGTCTCATGCTGTTAGGTCTCCAAAAGTCTATATTATGGGCATATGATCAACACTGAAATGCTTTTATTTATTTGACTTTAAAATAAAAAAGATGCTTTGCTCCTGCTAAGAAATCTAAGTAACTGATAGGAAATATTAAAGTGATCTCCCACCCCTCTTAAACATTGTCTCTTGCTAGGCTGCTGGAAGAGCCCTCGCTCTGTCCTGGATCTGCCTTTTAAAACACTTCTCAAGAGTTAAGAGGCTTTTCCTGTGATGTACAAAACCAAAACAAGGGCCAAGTCCTTTGTTTTAGGAGAACTATGGCTAAAGCACTCATTCAAGAATGATGGGTGTGGTTCCTTCCTATGCTAAAGCAGGATCCAAACCTTCCAAGAAATAGCCCTGAGCTCAGATCACAACTGGCCTGAAAAAAAGGGCATTCCTAACCTCTCTTCAGGAAGCTAGAAATCACACACACGTACACACACAGAGACAAAATTGACATCTTTAGAGGCAGCAAACACATCCACCTCTATCAGCTGAATAAAGTGGAGAAGGAAAGAAATCCTAGATATCTCACTGTTAACTTTCTTACTCTTGAATATTATGAAGCAAAAAAGGATAAAAGAAATGCCTGTCTGAACAATCTACTGCTGGATATTGCAGCCATTTTTGAAGTGTTTGGCCCCTGATACAGCATTTGACATTAAAAAAAGTCATGGTGTTCTACCGCTGTCCTGATATAGGGCAATTCCCATATTTCTTTTTAAAGGAGTGTAAAGTGAACTAAAGTAACTAACACGGTTTCCCATTTCATAAGCTGAAAAATATTATTGCCTATTCAGAGACAGACAGGCAGAATTCAATAGAATCTGACCATAGTAATTTAGATGCAATTCCCATCTTCCTTTTCTCATCTGCACAACTGTACTATACTTAATAAAATTGGTCTTGAATTTGAATGCACAGCATAAATTAGAGTTCTAGTTCTCACCACCTATTCAATCTCTTTGCTCAAAAGAAACTGTATTGTAATTTTAGCTGCCTTATCAGGTAGTTTAACTCCAAATTTGCCACTTTGAATTTTCCTTGACTTCATATAATATCATTCTTTCAATCTGAAAGCAGTTAAACACTGTATGTCAAGTTTCTGTACCCTAAAGATATGAAGCATCCTCCTAAGTGTGAAGTGTGAGGAATTTCAGCCCTTTTTCTTTCTTTTTTAATTCTTAAAAAACCTCAGTCATATTTGCATCTTTCTTGGGGATATTTTCAAGGTTTTTTTTCTCCTCATTTTTATAAAAAGAAAGCAGAAACAGAGATGTGTTCTTAGGAATACTGCCCAGATGCTTTGTGAAAAATATTTTTCATTAGGGTCACAGGTACTCTGGACAAAAGGAAACACCAAGAAGGTATTTATAGAGTTAGTACTTTGTAGATTGAGACCCTTGCTTTTGACTAAGTGCAGCTGACAGTCTCACTACATCCAAAAGTTTGAACAGATTTATACTAGTTTTGAGTTTTGTTCTGAAAAGAGACTGCACAAGGAAGAAATGTGGAGTGGACTACAGTTATCTTTTATTTCTATTTTTCCTGATCAAGTCTGTATAGCATCCTGTAAGTAATCTTTTCTCAGTCTTATCGACTCCTCTATGCGGCAAGTACATAGAATTGGGGAGAACAATTCATTCTAGCCATTTTCTCAAGCAAATTAAAGCAAAAAAAAAAAAGTTAAATGCAATGTTCTTCCACATAGTTAAAACAACCACATAAAAATAGCTAACTGTTCTTTAGAGTATGGAAAGGTTGAAAGACCTTTTAAGTAATACATTCAAGACTCTCTAGATAGGTATCTTTCGCTGTATGAAAAAGTCACTCCAATTCCTTTTCCTTTTTTTTTTTTGTTTTGTTATTTTCAGAGGGCATGGGAGGTGGGGCAGGCAGGGGTGTCATTAAACAAATATGAAACAACTCCTCCCTGTGAACGAGGAACTGTTACACCGATAGGTCTATTAGCCTTTCTCTAGCACAGCAATGCTGTTGAAAAAGAAATGTTTTACAAATTTTTTGCCAGAAAAGTCATATGCATGGCTGTTGTGGAAATAGTAAGGATAACCTTGGCAGGTTTCAAGTTGAGCAGCTTCACTTACTTTGCTAATATGCGAATGAAAAATCTGATCCCACCTCTTCCCAGAACACCATCAGTATGGCTTTGCTAAACACAGATAACCTTGATTGGTATATGAGCTCACTTTCTGAGGGGAAATAGCACAGATACAAGTCCAAAACATGCTAAAAGAACTAATTCATAACTGGACAAGTCAAGCTAAGATTTAAACTAATGATTTTAGAAAGCCTCAGTGACTGATGTATTCATTTGCTATTTGTCTTTGCAGGCCTCCGGTTGCTTATTTCTACCAAAAAAGTAATTAACTAAGTACAATAGCATGGTTTCCAGCCTATTAAGTTATTTTCATGGGAATTTAAATAAATTAGTTATAATTAGACGTAATCAAATCTCTAAAAGTATTGGGTTCAATTGCAGAAATTATTCTATTGCCTGTGACTCCTATTTACTGCAGTATCAGAATACATTCAAAACATCCTTTATATGCGAGCACTCAAAATCAAGTTCTAAAAGAAAGTTCAATGTTTTTCTCCTCTTACATTCCATTGTTCTCACATAGTATTAGAACATGAATAACAAAAAATCAAAACAAAGTACAAAATAAAGAGACAAGAAGGATTGCGATATTAATTATTGGAGAAAAGGAAAGAGGAAAATAGATTTAGGAAAGTAGTATTTAACTTAGACTCCCCTACAGAGACTGGAACATTAAGTCAACAGATTTTTGTAACGCTTCAAAGAGCAAGTCAACAAAATGAAGGTAAAGTTTAAAATAAAAACTCCTTATTCTATCCCTGTCTCAAAAGAGAGCACAAAGTGCCAAGACCATCTCTTAAAAGATTCTAGAGCTCCTAGAAAAATAACAAACCTCTTCATGACTGCAGTTACTATTTATTGTAGTAGTAACGAAATACAGGCACATAAGCACATAAAGTCTTTTCTTTAATTCTGCAGTTCTTAATTCCTTACCTTCCTTCCCTCTGTTTTGTTTGTCTTATGTACTGGGGCTTTCTTCTTAGTTTTTATCATTGTCTGCCCTTTATTCTTCCTCCTTTTTTCTCTTCCTCTTCTTTTTCTCATTGCATAGTTCCTTCTTTTCTTATTCTCATTCCTTACCACATACCCACAATTCTTTCTCCTGCTCAGATGTTCAAACAACAGAAGTACAAGAAGTGATGCCTCAGATAGTCTGTAGCCTCGTCCTGGAATTCACCTCTTTCCAGGTAAATCCAGCAATCCATAAAGATTGCATTATCGATGGCTTTTTAACCATTCAGGCCCCAGATTTAGCCTGAGAAAATTTGAAGACAAATTTCAGTTTTGGACAAATTTCACTGTTGTTATATTTCCTGAGTAGATAGTGCTCATCTTATCACTGAATCCTATCACTTTCTTACCATTTATGCTCCCTTCATTATCGCTACTGCTATTCAGGGCCATGTGTGTTACTATCTCAGCTGAGTACACCCATTGAATGATTAGCAAAGTCAACTCTTAGGAAATGGTTGTAAGCCTAAGTTCACTACTTTTTCCCCTCTGGAAAGACCACTTACCTTCTGGTACTGTTTTAAACATTACTAAAAAAGTCTTCCTGTTAGCATTCTCGTCTACAGTCTCTCCCAAATGAGAAAGTCTCCCCCACTGGAAAGGCTGTTCAAATATATCAAGGAGTCACTGCTTTGTTATATTACAAACAGGCAAGCTCCTCAATTACCTTTGTCGCAAAAGGTTTCAGACCACTGAATACATTGAGGATCAGCATACCTATGCTGAATATTTTGAAAACTATTTTGCTTATAAGAAATTTCACTTCATTATTTTATGCAGAGTCAGATGTTGTCAACAGATTTTATCCACCCCATCATGTTCCTCACATACAATTTTTAGCACTAAAAAGGACCATTTTAATTTGCCAGAAATACCACAGCATGTTTTCAGGTGTAAAATATAATAGGAAAAGTTGAAGAAGGTGCTGTTGCAGTGAGGCAAGGTGGCTGCTTACCCCAATCAGTGTTTGGCACCCACTGGGTGGGATCCTTCGTGGATCACAAATACTAGGTGATTCAAAATAGATGTTTACCTTGACCATTATGAAGGACCTGTTTTTCACTGACTAGAGGAAGACCCTGAACAGACTAGGTTTAAAAACATTAAGAGGGACCATAACGTTAATAAAGGAAGATTATCTTTCTGTAGCTTCAAGAAGAAGAAAGATGTAAGTTGGAGAAGAGGGGGTTAGAAGCGAATAGAGCCAAGAAATTTTATTCTGTGTTTTTTCATATATTATGAAAATAATTTCTGCAGCACAAATGTATAGGTTCTCTATAGAATCATCAGTGTCTTCTGGTCAGAGTGCCTCTTGTATTTAGAAAGATTATTTCAGAATTTGCTCAGTAGTTATCACATGATTAAGAAAAGTAGCAGGAGGAAGAAAAAAAAAAATCAATAAATGCCTTTAAGAAAAAAAAAAGATAAATGGACACTTGAAAATAAATGCCAAGAGTTCAGGAACATTAGGATGGCTTTTTTTCTTCATTTAAATTCTTTTACATTCTTACTCAATGGTTCCATCTACTCACTAAGTGATAGCTGGTTCAAATCCCCACAAGTCTTTTTTATGCAGCATTTTTAAAGAGTATACAAAGTCTAATCTGTAATTATTGATCCTCTCCAGGATACCAGTCATCAGTACCAAAAAAGGTTTAATTAGATTATCTTAAGATTAATAGTGATTTTGATATAAATATTGTAGGCAAACCAAAAACATGAGAAAAGCATACAATGAAAAAGGAGAATTAAACAGCATCTTTAAAGACTCCCAGATGCACTTAAGTTTCTTCAACTGAAGCCTATATTTTGGTTCCTCAATGATTTAATTACAAAATTAGATTTCCAAATTGCAATACAATCCTTTCAAAGCAATAGGAGAAACTTTTAAGTTTGCCTGTGGAAGTAATTGTAGAAGAGAGGGAGCAAATACATATTGTGAGCAAAATGAGAAAAAAAGAACTGTGGCATGCAAAGCCCAGCAATCTGTCCACCCATACTTATGTTAGAGGTTACTAAAACTTCAGCTGATCTCTTAAGCAATCTGATAGCCCCTAATCAGAGGGAAACTGTATGTGGTAAGGCCTGACAGCCGTAGGGAAGCACTGTGCAACAAATAACAACCCCCTGGGGTAACAGGCTGGGGGATACTAAGGGGCATCTTTCAAACTTCAGCTGGGAAGCAATGAAAAGAAAGCAAAGTGTTTCAAGAGAATGTAGGAAAATAATTACAATTGCACCCAAGGTTGAGGAGAAATACATCATTGACCTCATGCTCCTAATTCCACAATGCTCTTTAGATGACAAAAAAACCTCCCCATAATAAAATAGACAATTGAAAACAAACAGAGTCCAAGTAGCTGCACATAAAACCAAGGTGTACTGAGTACCTGCAAATCAATTACCAATAGGTCACCTAATTCATATAGTTTCTAAGTCTCTTTCAGAAAGAAAGGGATCCAGTCTAATGAAATCTTATCCTTTCAGTACTTGCTAGCATACACAATTTAGCAAAAGAGAATTAACTGAAAAAAAAAAATCTTCACATCTTGCAATCATTTCTTTGTTACATGACCTGACATTCACTCCCCTTTTCCCTGAAAATTTTCACCTATATAAATTCAGGGACAGACATTATATTTTACAACCACTATGAAAAGGAGATCCTACATAAATTGTCATTCTTCAGTGACAGAAAACAATATCCTATGCCAAAACAGAGAGGTAACTACTCTAGAGAACATGGACTAACCACACATTTTATATTCCATGAAATGATGCAAAACATTTTCAGAGAACCACTATAGTTCAACAGTCTGTAGAAAGCTCCAAGGGTTTCACAGTCCCAAAAGCAAAAATTTCAAAGCAGCAATATTAAGTCATTGCTTTCATATGCAGAGATGTGACAATAATGCTGGTAGTTAAAGGAAACATGGTAATTCCTAATCACTGAAGTTCTAAGAACAAAATAATTTATTTTGGTAATTTTGTAGTTGCTTGTTTGGTTTCAACTACAATGAATTAAGAAAGGACCAACAAACCTACCTCTGAATATTATGGCAGTTCATGCAGAAGGTCTTGCTCAAGAGCTGTGGTTTATGTTGTAGCCAATGAATCAGTCTAACTAAACAGCAGGAAGACTATTTTCATTTATGACCCTCAAATATTAGAAGAGTCACAGTACCATTTTTATTTTCAGAACACCAACATGAAAACATACAAAGTATCGTGGTTTAACCCCAGCCAGCAACTAAGCACCACACAGCTGCTCACTCACTTCCCCCCTACCCCCACTGGGATGGGGGATAGAATTGGGAAAAGAAGTAAAACTCATGGGTTGAGATAAGAACGGTTTAATAGAACGGAAAAGAAGAAACTAATAATGATAATACTAATAAAATGACAATAGTAATATTAAAAGGCTTGGAATATACAAATGATGCACAATGCAATTGCTCACCACCCGCCGACTGATGCCCAGTTAGTCCCCAAGCAGCACCCCCCCCACACACACTTCCCCCAGTTTATATACTGGGCATGACATCACATGGTATGGAATACCCCTTTGGCCACTTTGGGTCAGCTGTCCTGGCTGTGTCCCTTCCCAACTTCTTGTGCCCCTCCAGCCTTCTTGTTGGCTGGGCATCAGAAGCTGAAAAATCCTTGACTTTAGTCTAAACTTAGCAATTTACATTACTTAGCAATGTTTAGCAACTTAATTAATAGCAATTACTTAGCAACTTAAAACATCAGTGTGTTATCAACATTCTTCTCATACTGAACTCAAAACATAGCACTGTACCAGCTACTAGGAAGATAATTAACTCTATCCCAGCTGAACCCAGGACACAAAGTCTCTACAAGGATAATCAAGGATTCCTAGCTATCAGTAAGTTACATTACTATTAACAAACCCACGCCCTTTAAAATGTCCCAAGTAGCTAAAATGAACAATTGCAAAATCTAACTTCACAGAACACACAGTTAAAAACAGTGCTTGGACATGATCACTGCCCAATGAATACCATCGCTGTCCAGTGAAAAAGCAGTAAGAGAGATACCAAATCTTTCATTTCACATTATAATCATATGGTAAAAGAAATATTGCCTAGATAATTATTAGTGTTTGCATGGCAATTATGATGATTGTGTCTTTGTCTGAATTATGATACTGATTAAAGTCAATTTACTTGGTCAGCCTTCTATAATGTATAGGTTATGCTGAAATACTTCTCATTTGCTCAGTCATCAACATAAAAAAAATAGTTTATCTTTTAGTGCACCTACAAAAATAAGTAGGAGAGTCTCGCACAACAGCTCTTTGGATAATGATATCAACAAATACAGCATTAAATCTCATTTCTTCTGCATTATTAAACATTCTGTACTTGCAAAACTAAAGGTATAATCCGTCTAACAAATAGTACAGAAATACTCTCCTGTGTTAGGAAACAAATGGTTAAATGCTTCCGAGAACACTGAATTGGAAAAATAATTGCTAGGAGCAAACTTTTTTAAAACAATAAACCTAGTATATGGCTTGTGTAACGAGTATCTTTATTTTCACATTGGGATTAATTTGCAAATACATTTATTAGGATATGAATTTGAAATGAAAGCTGTATTTTAAAACAATGGATTAGTTAAAATCTACCAGTTCATGAACTAAACACTTAGACAGTTTCCACACCAGATAGAATGCTCTGCTTTCCAAAATATTTAAGCTAGAGATGACTAGTTGGTATTTAAGAAGCATATCTAAGACAAAAATTATTCTCTTAGGTTCAACACTATGTTTTATTACATAAAATAACCTGTAGCATTTCTAAAATTCATTGCCTTGAAACTGGGGCCTGTGAAAGATATTACTGAATTCAGGACAGAGAATATTTTTTAAGGGAGGGCAGTTAATCTCATTAACTTATAGAGGTTTTACTTAAAAGATATTTATTTATATTGACACATTCCTAAGCACTCCAATGGGCCTCAGCCATTCTGTAATACATGCTAAACAAACACTTTAACCCAAATAATTTATAAATAACACACAAAGTTATTTGTGTAATTTCAAGGATAAGTAAATACAGACCTATCAATCTAGAAACACAACAAAAATATGGTAAGTAGCAAGCATCTTCTGTAGAAGATTATTTTTGTTATATATTTTCTATTACTTATAGGACTGTACCTGTATGAAAATGAATCAAAGAAAATTATGAACACCATGTTCATAGACTGATGGAAAAAAGCCCCTATAATTAATTATCAGAAATAAGAATCAGTTATCACTTCAAAAAGCTGAAGTTTCACAGACTTCCATGTACGCAATTCAATGGAATTTTACTTAAACTATAACTTCAGTAACCAATTAACAGCCTCACTCTGTTACAGTTAGTTACTAGACAATGAGTTCAAAGGTCTTAGACACATAGAATAGTACTTGAAAAGTAAGTCTTGCCTTTCAAGACAGGTAGTGCTTTAAGCTAAATAGATGTCTTGTCTGACTCTCTCTCCAATAATGTAGGACAACGTTCCCCTGAAGGCATTTTTGCAATTCATTAATCATCGTAACTGGAAAATTCCAAAGTTAAAGGTTTATGTTTATGCAAAGTTTATGTAGATCTAGGTCCAGATACAGCTTTCAACTATGCAGAAATGCATTTGGAGTAGATCCATTGATTTCCAAAAGTTAGGTGGCCTGACCCAAAGGCAACAAAAATCATTGCAATTTCTCATTGATCTCATATCCTACAACTCACAGATCTTATTCTGAAAGATTCTGAATATTTCTTGTTCTGAAAATACAGTCTGACTTAAATGTCACAGTCTATAAGCACTGACTGTATTTTTCATACATCAAAGCAACTAGACTTAATTAAATGCTTTCTTACTCTAAATACTGACATCATAGAACTCTTTGGTCTTTCTTTAGCTTCCAAAAAGTCTCCAAGTAATTAATAATAATAATAATAATAATAATAAATTCTCACAGTTAAATTAGGCTTCAGTATACATAATTCCATAAATGAAAGAAAAATGCTTACGGCAGAACTCCCATTTCAGCAACAGAAAAATAACTGGAATACACAGAGGCATCAAAGTGGCTAGTATCAAAGCATGATACGAACACTTATACTACCATTATGTAAAAAAAAATTTACTACTTAAAATACTTCTTTTCCTTTTAAGTTTGTAAATCAAACTGGTTTATCTTTTTTTTCCTAGCTTCACGTTAAAATTGAACTAAAATTCTACCTAACAAGCAGAACTGAATTCATTCAGTTACTTTCTTCCAAGTGATGATACTGTATAAATTTGTTTCACAATTTTAAAGACTTCTTTTATCAGTGTATTTTCAGTAGATCAGAAGCAAATAACTCTGAGACACTGAATATTTCTAAAGCTCACTGAGAAACTACAGATTCTCAGTGCTTTCTCAAAATTAGTTCTATAGGGAAAACAAGTTTTAGGATGCAGGTGATGCAGGGCAGAACTTGCACAGCCCAAATTCAAGCTAACATTTTCCTAGAATTTACCTGTTTCCGAGAGCTCATATGAAATTCTGGATTTAAGATATAAGTTATACCAAAGAAACCTTAACGGTTTTATGATTTTTGCAACCTCAGAACAAGCAGTACTTTCTGGGTTTCACTCAGCCAGTGGTCACTGGAAGACTAAAAGTTCAAACAATCCAGAACACAATTTGAAACAGGAATCTATAAACAATACTCAAGAAAAAAAGTTGTAAGATCATGCTGTTCTGATTTCTACTATTAGGGCTAGAAATAAGGATTTTGCTTACCTTGGCCGCTTGGGTAAAAAAAATAAAAATCATAAAGTGACTAGAGAGTGAAAGAAACACTGAATATGAATAACAGTAACTGTGAAACTAAAGAAACAGATTCTGGATCAGAGATGTGGTTGAGAAAATAGGAATTTCTGCATATTGATATTAGACTTTCAGTTACGTAAGACTGCCTAGATGGGGTATTAAAGATTTTTTTTCCTGAACTGTATTCATTCCTGTTCCAAATGCATGTTACCTGAAAATATAAAATAATGAGAAAATTTTTGTTAATTATGATATTTTAGCCAGTTAGAATCTCTGCGGATTTCCTTAAAAAACCTAAACACAGCCAGTAAAGTTGGTAGAACAGAGAATGAGAAGAATTGATGCTACTTTGAACTCATTTCTGTCATAGTAAAAATTTACATTTCCATTAATTCATACCTGTGTTGTAATCTATTCATAGCTTCTAAAACCACTGAAGCTTTTTTCCTTTTATATTTTGTATTGAAATACCTTGATTAACTCAGAATTCCACAATTACTTTACAGAAAATTCTTCACGTTACTCCCACGTAAATAAAAGGCTATCAAAATCAGTACGATAACATCAGTGACAGAATATGTGCTTTTTATTTATACTTCAAAGCAGAGATCCTAATACATTAAATATGTGTCAGAATTTGTAACAAAACTCTGCATCAACATGCTTGTACTTCCCCTTCTCTTCCTTCCTTTCTGCCTTCAAATGTATGCCTCTATCTGTTTCTTGACTGACAAATTTTTTTCATTCAAATGTTAATGTATTACATCTGAGTTGGTAGCATAGGCATGGAAAAGAAAGATAAGTGATATATCTTAGTACCTTTTCCTGTGAAATTACATTAGCCTTCTGGGATACTGGATAGGATGAAGCTACAGATTCAAAGATCATTACACTGCTTATTACCCTTTGTATTTATCTTCAGTGCTGCTAAAGCTTTACAGAAAATCTAATTTCTCTGAAGCTGCATTAATGTCAAAACTGCCACTTTTTGGATGCCAGACTTCATTCCAACTGGCAGATAATGCACAAAAGGATCTAATATCAATCACAGGGAATTATATAAAAGCTAAGGGTTTGGCATATTTGGCAAAGAATTCAACCAATGCTCTACTTCTAAATTACTGTGGTATCTTTGCTCTTCTATTCAGTTCTTGTTTTACTATGCAGAAAGATGAAGTGTTGAGCAATGGAGTCAAGGTTGTGCTTAATCTTTCCTCATTCTGTTATCGCTTGGGAGGTATTTTATGACTGATATGGGTAACTTTTTCAACCTCAGCAATAGTCACTTTAGAGGAAACAGTACAGGGGATGCCTAAAGGAGGAAAAAAAAAAAATCCAGCATAAGCTCATTTTTGGGGACCAACTAGTTTTCCAGTCAAAGCAAAGTTTAAAATAGAACCTCTCTCTCCCTTCCCACTCCACTTTTTTTAAACAAAACCAAAACAAAACAAAAAAACACAACTGCAGCAACAGTGAACCAATAGCATCTTCTCACTGATCTATCCAATGACTGGCTACTATTTCAATAATAAACTTAAGATTTCAAGTACAAGCATAAAAAAATTACATATTTGTATCATATAAAACTGACAGTCTGTCCATGTCCTTTAGAATGGTTTCCATTTCATTTATCTGGTTATAATTAAAAATAATCCAGTACATGGTATTTCATAAGAATCATACTTCCATTTTTTTTTCTGAGGATAGCAGATAAGCTCTGATCTTAAGATTCTCTTCTGACTGGAGTGATACTGAAGTGATGAATTATATCTTGTGCCAAAAAGAGGTATTCCAGCTTTCAATCCAAATAAGAAACCCTTAGGCATTACCAGGTGCCTCCAATAGAAAGACCACTACAAAGTGCAACATAGAATCATAGAATGGTTTTGGTTGGAAAGGACCTTTAATGATCACCTAATCCAACTTCCCCTGCCATAGTCTAGGAAATCTTTTACTAGACGAGGTTGCTCAAAGACCCATTCAACCTGGCCTTGAACATTTCCAATGATGCGGCATCCACAACTTCTCTGGGCAACCTGTTCCAGTGCCTCACCACCCTTGCTGTAAAAAATTTCTTCCTTATGTCCAATCTAAATCTACCCTCCTTTAGTTCAAAACCATTACCCCTTGTCTTATCACTACAGGGTCTGGTAAAAAGTCTCTCTCCATCTTTCTTATAAGCCTCTTTTAGTATTGAAAAGCTGCAATTAGGTCTCCCTGAAGCCTTCTCTTCTACAGGCTGAACAACTACAACTCAGCCTTATAGGAGAGGTGTTCCAGCCCTCTGAACTGTTAATTGTTTTTGACCTAAGTTTTATCCACCTTAAGCTAGCTATCTTTTAGCTATCACTCACATGATGATAATATGAACCAATCTTGTTGAACTGATCTGTTTTTCTCTATAATGACACTTTCACCATGGATTTTAACTTCTGTTATTACTGCTTGAAGTCATCTTCCTTGGAGCAAGAGATATCTTTAAACTTAGTCTGATGAAACGTGACCTACAGTATGAACATGTACATCTGAGCTACTCTAAGCTAACCTTACAGTAAGCGAAAGAAAGTCAAGTTGCTAAAGATGTAGAGTTCACCTCTTCTATAGTAGCTACACAAAACAGTTCGGACCAACCATGTAGACATGGCATTTAGGGACATGGTTTAGTGGTGGATTTGGCAGTGTTAGGTTTACGGTTGGACTCGATCATCTTAAGGGTCTTTTCCAACCTAAATGATTCTATGATTCTAGAATTTCCTGTGTCCCTTTACGGAATTCAGGTAAGTCTGGAGCTCACTAGCTCAATTCTACATGTCTGCATTTTAGACATTTAAAGTTAACTAAATAAATTCTACCCATTAGATCTGTGTTTCAAAGAATATTACAGATGCCTTCTTTATGTACATACATACAACATCTACGATCCTTTACATTACATCTGATTTTTAGTAGGCACTCTTACTTCATTTGTTGTTTAATTTGGACATACAGATAAAAAATGTCAGTCACTTAAGAGGAATTTTAAAGGCAAGCTGAAACATATCAAAGTCAGACATAAGGCGTGACCACTGTGTGAAGTGCAGAGCAGCAACTGCACAATAATCAGCGGTGTAGAGATCCTCTAAGCCCCATGTTTTGCCACTCATACTCCAAATCAATTATTTCCCCTGGACCTTCCTAAATAGCGATGTGGGAACCAATTTGTGAGAAAGTGACATTCCTAATCCTCATCCTGCATTCAATTAATTATTTAGTTAATTAATTAATTTTCAATTTTCAGAAGTTTTATATATATGTGTGTATTTATAGTGAACACACACTCTGTTGTGAGTGTCTGTCTTTTATTTATCTGATTTAGTCTTATTTATCTAAAACATCCTTTGACATATATCGAGTGTCAACCTGTCTCATCTTACTACTTTAAGAGAGAAAAGTTCTATGTTAAAAAGGACAAAGACAGAATTAATTTAACATTCTTTGAAAATTTTTGTCTTCCTCAAAAAAAAGAGCATATAATAGTGTCCTTCAGGAAACATCTCCATTTCTGAAATACTTTAGCTATTGCCCCAAACATTTGTCTTACTGGCATAATAATTGATACTGTGAATGCTTGTAAAAATGAGTTCAATTTTATAAAATAGGACAGTGATATCTTGGGTTTTGTCTGTTAAAATATGAAAGAAAATGTTAAAGATATGTTAAAATATTTTTCTTCAGGGTGTTTTGTTAAAAGATTGCTAATGCCTAGACATGTATTTAAAAGGCTTTAAAACCAAGAGTAACAGAAATGCAAGTAATAACTAATAGGGATCAGCAAGTGTGTCCATTACACAGTAGGATTTGTAAGTAAAATTTCAGAAGATAAGCTGTTAGGATTCACCTGAAATGCAACAACAAACCTGAAGGAAAAATACCTACAAGTTTCAGTGATATTCCAAACATAAAAAAAGACTTAGGAAAGTGCTGCTCTAAGCCCTTTCATAATTATAAATATTAGTTGCTCAAAGCTCCTATAAAATCTGCTCAACAACCCTCTTCCAGACAAACACAATGTTTGACATAAAGTCCAGTTAAGAATATCATGGATGATGGTTGGACTCAATGGTCTTGAAGGTCTTTTCCAACCTTAATGATTCTATGATTCTATGATCATCCCAAACCTCCTTCACTTTTGATTCTCTGTACTGTATTTTGGACTTTCTAACTATCTAATTAGAAATGGTTTTCTAGTTCACAGTCTGTTCCTGCTTTAACTCTTGGCATTGGCAAGTAAGATACAGTGTTATTTCTGTCACCAAAGCTCTGTCTTTTCATCAGAAGTTTACAGAAAAATAATATAGGTTTAAAATGTCTCAACCAACAGAGAAAGAAATGGACAGAAATATTCGGCCCCTAATTGGAAACACAACTATTTCTTGATAAGGGAAAACACAGAGAAAATATATAGGAGTAGGACTATTTTTCTCAGCATTCAAAACATTAGTAGAAAATAGTGTAGTAGCAACCGTAGTCTTATAACCCAGTAAAAAAAAAAAAAAAGGCTGCTCTTATGAGAACAGGTCACAGGCTTTGTGTTAAGCTAACTGCTCTATTACAGTATTCAGAATCCCAGAGTTTATATTCTTTCACAAAGAAAAAATATTGCCCACAGTTTTGACAATTTCTAACCAATGATTACCTATTTCATACCGTTACCTGTATTTTATGTGCTATATAGATACTAATATATAATTACATTCCACATATATTTTATCTAGATATCAACAACTTAGCCATAAAAGTCTTTTTTAACTCAGTTCTCAGCTAATACTGATTCTTCAAGAAAAGTGAACTTAGCTTCAAATAACTTACATTTTTTTGTAGAAAGCTACCTACATTAATATTTTGTCTTGTCACTCTAATTAACTGGGAAGCAGTATTGCCACGTCTCAGTAATATTGCTAAACACTGTGTTTTTTCCCCTGTATGTTTTGCATTTAAATTGTACTTTTTTCTTTTCAAGATTACAGTAAACTATCTTCACTTTTTAGGTAAGTTTTCTCAGGTATTTAGACAGGCAGAAAAACCTTCCAGTTCAAGCATGAGTCCTTTTTTCATTCCTTTACACTAATGTAGCATTTTTCATTAGTTCCACATTTGAGATGTTAGAAGATCTGTCTCATGAATCAGAATTCCTTCAATAGTATTACCTGTAGCAATTCTATATAACTGCAAATTATTAAATATATATATATAAATTGCTGTAAAGATTAGTGTAAAATGAAACATAATTTAAAACTTTGGAATATGAAAAAATCCATGGCCAGTATTATAGCTGGACGTAAATTAGAATTTGTATATTGTGCTTTTCTATTATTTTATTAATTTTTTTCTGCCTCTTACTAACAGGAAGCCCTACACCTAGACAAAAAAAAAAGTGTTGTAACTGCAGCATTCTTGTACACATGGACAACAAAAACACCAAAAGAGATGATGAAAGCTGTAAGCAAGCAATACTTTTGTGATTAATCAATATAAAGCATTCTTTCTTCCTCAGAGACTGATCCGAAGTTCTAATCAAGCTAAAGATCACAGTAATTAAAAAAAAAAAAATCCACACAAAAAATCCCAGAAAAAAATCCCACAAACCCCCACCTTCGACAGATGCCAGACACAAGATGGACAGTGGACACAACGCTCAGCAGTTACGAAGCATGAAATAATGAACATATAATGAATAAGGCTGCAATCATCTAAACAAAACACCAAGAACTCAGACCAAAGCACTGTAAGATGTGGAGAAATCTATAGTAGGAAAGCAACTAAAATGCATTATGAATTTCAAAACCAGGCAGAAAATACTGTGACAAAACCAACTTACTTCCTTAAGCCTAATTTTAAAAGAAGGGTAAAAATAACATTAACAAAACCAAAGTAGTTCTTTACACAAGAGAAGGAATAAATATCAGGAATCAGTAATGAATTTGTGGAAGGTGCTACCTTAGTAAATGAAAGCATAAGGTTCACAACAAAACAGAATTCTGAATAAATTAGACTATTATTGCTGTTCCATTAATTGTCCAAGATGACGTATTCAAGAACCAAGATGCTACACTCAGGAAATAACTTTTTTTTTTTTTTTAATCTAAAAGAGCACAAACTAGACAGGTATTTTGAGACCTGATGCAACTTAGACCAAGTCAGAGTGGTATAAATTTGGATTTAGTCTAGTATATCACTATTTAGATTACTATTTGTGTTTGACATTCAAATGCATAGAGTTCTTGATTTATTATACACCTTAAAAATTCCACATATAACAATTAAGTAGAAATACTGTCCATACACTGAAAAATCACTAACTTAGAATTTCTATTTTCTTTCATAATTGCAGGTAAAGCCTGATTGCTTATCTTCCAAGTTTGCTAAATCCAGGCACTGTTTTCTCCAACAAGGTCTGTAGGATTTTGATATCTAGTCATTAAACTCTCCTAAAAAAAACTCAGATGCTAAATAGTAGAAATCTTGTAATGTTTCAGCCATCTTGGACAATGTCCAAACCACTTGTATCAGATAAATGATTGCACAGACTTTGTGAACGAGATTCTCACTGCATTCACGTACACATAGTAAACTACTAAAATAGTTATAAGAGCATGCTACAAAGAATAAAAACAATACATTGTTGAAAATAAAGAATAAATACTACCATCAATGATCTAAAAACCCATCCATGATCTAAAAAACTAATCTAGAGTTCAAAAAAATTTGCATGAAGGGATGATGAGGGAACCATGTTTAAGCATGAGAAATCTCATGAGTGTATGTGAGAAAGAAAATTTCTGGAATGGCACAGTTATCCCAAATCCAAATCAGATATGTCCAAAGACTTGACTGATTTTAATGGCAAACCAAGCATTTAGTGTGCACAAGCAACTTCATCCTCAAATAGCAACTCTAAATACCATACATACAAAACGCAAACTTATTTGAACATTAAATTCAATGCTAAGTATTTAATTACCTTAATGGTAAACATACACATTTCAGCTTTTATTTTAGAAATATACAGAGGATGTAAAATCTTTTAAAGCAAACTTCCTAAAAATCAGATGATCTTAAATACTACATTTCCTTTCAGCTGCCTACTAGTATTGGGCATACTTTATTCATACATTTTCTTTTCTTATG
Source organism: Haliaeetus albicilla (assembly GCF_947461875.1). NCBI lineage: Eukaryota > Metazoa > Chordata > Aves > Accipitriformes > Accipitridae > Haliaeetus > Haliaeetus albicilla. The sequence goes on along the minus strand of NC_091483.1, from coordinate 52,922,212 downwards.
ATGCTGCTCCCTGTCATAAGATTCTCCTACTTTACCCAAAAGTTATAATATTCCTAAAGCAGTCACTCTCAAGCTAGTAGTAGTATTCTGCTACTACTCGTCTCTCAAAACACAGACACACACACACAAAAATGCCTGAGCTTGCTGGACCAGTATTCCAGTAATACAACTTAAATTAGTTACAAGTTGAACTATCCTGGGCTACGGATTTAGCAGTGAACTGTACTACTTTCCAATGACCTTTCCTACCACCAAATGATTATTTTGTACCTTTCTAAGTACATCACATTTGCCAGCAAGAAAAAAGAAAGAACAGCTAATAAAAAGCACAAAGAAGCAATAAAAAATACCCCCCCCCCTACAGTACCTTGCTGTTGTCATAAAGGGACAGCAGTATTTTTCATCATATAAAAAGGTATGTCAGATAATTTTCATAGACTTCTCTACCAGAGGTATATTGAAGGAGAAGACAGATGTCGTAAAGATAATGAGCTACCATAACTAGGGGAGTTTTAGCCTGAGAAATGTCATAATAAAGAATCATAAATAGATTGAAGTTGGTAGGGACTCTTAGAAGTCATCTAGTCAAAGGCTGCTTAAAGCAGGATTACCTCCCACCTTGGACCAGGCTCCTCAGAGCTATGTCTGGCCCAGTCCTGTCAGTCTCCAGGTAGCTTGTTCCAATTACTAACACTATCATGGCGAAGAATCTCCTCCTTATGTCCAATTAAGGCTTTCCCTGTTATAGCTGGTGACTGTTTCCACTTGCTCTTTCATTGTGCATCTTTAAGCAAGCATGGCTCTGTCTTCTCTCTAAATGGCTTTAAATGGAAATACAGCAACTTAGATGCCCAGCCCTCCTTTCTCCAGTCTGAACAAAACCCTGATCCCTTGACCTCTCCTCTTCCAGCATGCACTCCTACCCCTAACCATCTTGGAAGCCTTTCAATGGCTTCTCCAGCATGTCAGAGTCTCTTTCCTGCACCAGAAGGCCCAAAACCAGGTCTTAGTGGATAACGAGTTGAATTACCAGGGCACCCTTGTGGCAAAGATGTTCAGCCACACAGTGGACTGTTGTGGCAAGGCTGCAGCCAGGAGATGGAAGGACATGATTATTCCCTTCTGCTCAGCACTTGTGAGACCACACCTTGTGTACTGGGTGCAGCATTGGGCTCCTCAGTGCAAGGAAAAATGTATATACTGGGCCAAGTACAGTATGGTTAGGTGCCCCGAGTGCATGACGGTCAAGGAAAAAATGGGAACTGTTTCCCCCACCCTTAAAAACAGAAGACTTGGAAAGACCTTACTGCCCTCTTTAATGGCAGGAGATACAGAAGACACTGACAGACTTTTCTCAGAGGTTCACAGAGTTAAGACAAGGGACTACAGATATAAAATGCAACACTGGAAATTCTGACTAGGTATAAGGAAAAAAAAATACCATGAAAGTGGTCAAATACAGGAAGATTGCAGAATTTCAGTCCTTAGAAATACTTGAAACTTGATGGGGCACGACCTGCAGAGTTTGATCTAACCACGCCTGCTATGAGCAAGAAGTTGGACAAGAGGACCTCCCTCCCACCCTAAGTAAGTCTATGATTCAATGTGTGACGCAAATTACAGGAAAAGTTAGTACAAACATAAACTGGCAACATTTCTCACAGGCCTGAATAGACATCAAAGCAAATCTTCAAAACAAAGATCAAGGAGTACTAAGCAGTTCAGTGACTGTTTCTTTTCCAGTGTCGGGTTAATTTCTTCCAAGTCAAAAGACTCATCTATGACTGATATATGTATATCACATCACCTACATCAAGCACTGAAAAAGCTCAAGTCTCTTCATTAGCCTACTTTGAGATATTAATTTGAAAGATTCCATTAAAAAACTATACACACATAAAACCACATACTGAAAACTGATAAACATAAATTCAATTTCTTGGAAGAACTGATTACCTTAGTTACCATACAAGCAGTTTAAAACAGTTTCTGTACTGCAGTAAGTATTTAATTTTTTGTTACTATACTTTCGTTTACTTCTGCAATGCAGCAGAAGAAACAGTCCAAACTACCTTAATGAATCTACAGCTAAAAATATTTGGGATGTCAGGCACTAACACTGGTATCTTTCCACAAACAAAACAAGGGAGGTTTGAATTAGACTGTGGGATCTAATGTGAAGAAATGCTTAGAGCTTCTATGTGCAACTGAAGCCAAAGGAGCTGTGCTTGAACATACTGAGTTTGCATACTGATACCCATTTGTAAATAGTCACTGTTCCAGATGGAATATTTAGCATTAGTGGATACTTCGGACTTAAAGTCCCACCACTCATACTTTGTCACCTACTATGAAAGTAAGGATGAAAATGGGGATATTACCTTCCACGGTACTATAAAAAATAAATTAATTAAGGATTTTGAAGCTTTTGGGTACCATAAAGATAACTGTTATAGAAAAAAAGTAGGGCAAAATAAGAATTCTGTCTTTAGAGCATGACTTAATACTTACTAATGAATGAGGAATAGGGTCATGCACAGACTGATGAAAAGAAAAATAAAATTAATTAGCACTTACTCTTTGAACTTTGTCCCTCTTATAAAATGAATTTAAAAAGTTTCCATGGAAACACTATATACATACAGAATTACAGATTATACATAAATACAAGGGGATGAGATGTGATATAAGGGAACACAGTCTTATTTCTGGTATTTCTTAACTCTGAAATCCATAATTATATCATTTTGTTATCAGGGTGGTTAAAAATGTTCTATTATACTATTTTATTTCACTAATACCATTTATCTAGCAAAATACCTTCCATAACATAACACTTCAACAACAGCTACTTTGCTTAACTTTTAGCACCAATTCTCTACTACCTGGGACCTGTTTTTATTGTGGGAACCCCAAAATAATTAAGATGCAGACAGTGGGCAGAATGTACATTAATACTGACTCTAATTTTTTTACAATTGCTGACTAATACTATCCTACTGCTTTTAAATCTTCACAGTTTAAAGTAATACTAATTAAAAACTGGCACATGCTTTATTCACCATTATTTAAGGACTCAGATCAGAAGCTTTGAACTCTCACAGATTAAAATTTCAGTATTTCTCTGCAATATCTTCTACAATCTTACAAGCTGTCTCCTTTACTATTTCCTATATTGTTTTCTTATAAAGTAAATTAGTTGAGGAATAATCTAAATTAAATTTGATTTAAATGCTGACGTCTTTAAAAGATGGCTTTACTTTCTAACTGAACTTGTTAAAACTTTTCGATTAATCAAGATATTTATATTTTCTTTAAAATAACTTTAGATTCAAAGGAAATTATTTCTGTAAACTAATTCTAGAATATATTTCTAATTCTAAACTATTTTCTCTAAACTAAAAGCCATAACCTGCATTAGAATACAAACTGTTTATATAACAAAATATATCCTTCAATAATATATATCTTTCAATAATACTTTAACGAATGATCCTCCTAATCTATATATTTATGCCAGACAGTTATAACTTAAATTCTTTATTATGGACAACTTAATTAATGAAAAAAATCTAATTCTTTTAAAGCATATTGTAGACCTGGCATATATTTTTTTTCTAAACATTTAGAAACAACAGGAGCTTCACTGAGCAAAACAAGGCTGTGAGCTTCAAAAGCGTCTCTACAGTAGATATAGAAAAGTAATAAAATATCTTACAGGAAATATCTGCCAAAATAGGGAAGAGGTAGAAAAGGAAACAAAGATATATTTTTTTAAATTGTTTTAATCTAATCTGCAGAAATACTGAAATACCACAACTGTAATTATAGTGCTAGTGAATAGTACTAAAAAAGACCAGAATTAAGGTTATTTGACTTAGTGATGCCTTCATCTACATATATTCAAATGTCATATTTAATCATAACATTTAATTTTCTTTAATACTTATCTTGACATCTCTCTAAAACCTTTTTATCCTATATTGCTAATACCATATCAGCCCATCTTTCCTTCTCATACAGTTAATATTTCAAGCATATGCAAACCCATGAATATTCACTCACAAATGTAAGCTTCAGATTAACAGTACAATTACCAAAACACCAAAGGTTATTTTATGTAATCTCAATTATTTTCAGAGTTTTTCCTTTTCAAATTTTAATTAATCTTTCCAAGTTCTAGCAAAAAGGATCTGAAATTGTTTAATGTGAAACTGTACTTCTACCACTCAAATCTCAGTTCCAAAACTCTGGGGTCAGCGGTGCGGGGAGAAGGGGAAAAGAAGGTGGAGAGAAAAAGGGAATATACCTTTACAGAAAAATAAATGGCCTGAACTTGTAGTTGCAAACCTGAAACAAGTGGCAGTCAAACCCAGTAAAGTTTGCAAATCACCATTTTAGATTCTGAAGCTGAAAATTCTCTTGCAGTTCATACAATATCATGTGGAAAATAAATATAGTTTTAAATATCTGTTTATTCAACAAAATATTAAATAATATCCAAAGTGCTATGAGGGGCTGGCTGGAAAATGCTGCCTCTGTATTGATATTTCAGAGGTTGTGGAGCATGAAACAAAAGTTCATGCATGATAACTAGTAATGTGTACACTGTTGAAATAAGCTATCTGAATTCTAATATGTGATCCCCATGTGGGAATATTAGACAGGGACGACACACGTAAAACATCTGTCTGAAGAGTACATTTAGAAGTTACAAATTCACAGCAATTTTTAAAGAATTACATTTAGTTCACTCATGATTGTCTAAAATAATTAATTCTAGAATTTGCACAGCTATTCCAAACAATCACGTTAGTTTCCAATATTAAGGTTCCAAAAAGACAGCCTTTTTGCCCAGAGCTGAGTGGGGAATGAAAATTACATTTCACAGGCAAGGTACAGATTTTAGAATTTAGCCTTATTCAAATTTTTAGACACCATCTCCTCAGAAGTGTGTTTTCTTTAAAAGGATCTAAAACCGTTAGTAAGTTGACTAAATTCTTCCTAACAGATCATTTGTTTTGCCAAAAGTACACAGAATTCTATAAGCCCAAAGACAATTAGTTTATTAGTTAATTTATTAACCACTGAATGAAACCTATCATTTCAGGTGCCGTAACAAGATTTTCTGCTATTTACATAAATCTTGCAGAGTAATATTCAGCATGCTTTCTCTGGAGAAAGAGGCTATCACAGAGCTTCAAAGTTAAAAGAAAATCTTGTCAAAAAACAATGAACTAGCTGGATTCCAGTTCCTGCACATGATAAAGCATGTGACATTTGCTATTCATGACAACTTACTTTTAGATCAAATACAAAATCCTTAAAATAGATTCTACTTGTAAACAAATAAAAAATGTACAGCTTATTCTTATAATTCCTATTTATGATTGTAAAAAAAACACCTTTAACTATTCTATCCACTGAAGCATAATAACATTTCTTAAATTCATTCATGAAACAGGTTCAATTTTTTACATATATAGTGGGAAGATACAGTCATAATTTCTGAGTATATCAGTTCAGGGAAAATGGACACAAAATGACCACAGTATTTTAAAAATGTTTTTATAAAACTACTTTTGATTAATTTTTAAGATTTCCTGACCAAGAAAGTATTTGCTAAATAATATTTTCAAGTCAGCCAAATAGAACTGTAATGAGGTAGTTGAGGAAGATAAATCTCTGCAGTCTGTTCCTGTACTGCTTTTATCTTTCAGAATTAGTTTGTAAACCAAACATGTTGAAAAAAAATAGGATGTAGATTTATTTCTTTTTCAGCACTGCTCAAATCTTCTGACTCCCAAGTTCACACATGTGACTTTCAGGGCAATGCTGAAATAATTCAGTGATATCTACGTCTGGAGAATATGACTTAGGATTGCAACAAGCTCATATAGATATGAGCAAACAACAATTTCTGTGACATTTATTTTCTAAAAAGGAATACGTGTACAGTGAAACTTGTTGCTGCCAGCTGAACATGTTAACATGCAACATGTTCAATTAATTTTGCACTGGTCTCCCACTTAAAACTGGCTGGGTTTTTTGGGGGTTTTGTTTGTTTTTTAAACCCCTTCAAAAAATGTGTCCAGTAACAAAAATTTCTTTACTTTGATGAAAAGACTGACAGGCTGCTTCAAATTCTTAGGCCAACAGCAGTGACCATCCATTAAAGAAATGTATAATTACTAGTATTTTTGGTTGTGAAAATAAGTGCTTTGGCCATCAGCACATTGACAGTAAGGCATAAGGATTACTGTTCTTCAGAAACCAAACCAAACCAAAACAAAAAGTGTCTTTTTAAGAATGCCTGTCATCCATGGAAAGTTACAGCAAGGCTAAAACCAGAGATCAATTCTTTAATTCCTGCTCCTGCAATGACAGTACCATGATAGGTATACCTCTTTCTCAGATAAAACAAATTCTGAATAAATAGTATACCATACCAGATCGCCATCCTTCATAAAGTAAAATACTGACCTAGCCTTTTTTTTTTAATGTGGTATGAGTGTTCCATAGAAGGGTGTCGCAAGCATTAAAGACAGAAGTTTACTACAAAAAGTTACTCAAACTCAAAGAGGTTTTGGAATTAATTTTATCAAAAATCTAAGCTGTTCCAGAGTTCAGCTGTAGGATCGTTCCACCTCTAATGTGTTTCTTTCAATAGAGGACAGCTCTAATCTTCTGTCACTGAAGGCCAAATGGAAATCACAAGACAGTAACTTGCAGCTCCTTTGCAAGTTTCTAAGTATAAACGGGAAAACAGAAATCTTCCAACATGCACAGGTTCCACTCAAAGTATTTGAGTTAAAAATGATTAATGTTAACAGTATAAATAAAACACTTTTTCACTTGAATTTCTCATTTTCCTAAAATTGACCTAAGAAATCAAAATTGAATGCTTAGTTTAAGATTGTGCCTTCACTTTCAAGTGGCCCTATTTGTCAGTTATCACAGAGCTGAAAAATCAATTATCTATTGTACACATTAATCCTAATCCTATAGCAAAATACAGAGTTTGTATATTAAAAAGTCATCTATGAGTAAGGACAGATTAAAGACCAAATACAAATTGGGAGGACAAACTAGAAAATTGCTCCATTTCATGACACTGGAGCAATGTTGAAAGCTCAAGGCAAACTAACATCAGCTGCTTTGCATATGGTCTCTGCCAGGAGCCTGAAGCAGAGATGGGCTTTAGTTATTCTATCAGCCTTTAGCAGACAGGTGCACTAAGATAGGTTCTGTGTCTGTTGTTCCCTGTCCCAGAAAGTAATAACTAAATCTCAGACCAGAAAAGAAGGTATTAACTGACACTCCAAAGTAACAGGATGAGTGCAGTTCATGTCAAAATATAACTACAAGGTTACTCATGGCTGACAAAGGTTAGGAGTATGACATAAGGCTATATGGATCAGGAAACATAAGTGAAAGCAAGAAGCATGAATCTGAAACACCAAGGAATGAAGCTGAAGCCTCTAAGTAATACTAACTTAAGTTACTTGTCATGATGCAAGAAGTTCCAAAAGCAGATGCAGACAAAGAAAGGTGCTTAGTAAATAGGAACATTCAGTTAACTACCAGCCAGTAATTAAATGGATGGGGTTTTGTTGAACTGAAAGTCCCATCTCCAGATATTATGATTTTTTTCTAAATGGTCCCTAGTCTTATCAATTTGTCCTTCCTTCTATTTTAGCTAGCATGTTTCAGTTGAACTGGACTACAATAACGACAATGGAGGTTCTGCCCTGTGTAATGGACCCCTTCACGTTTTACCTACTGTTGTAGCAAAGGCCCTCTGGAAGGTCACAGGACTTCTCTACAAAAACTGAAGAGGAACAGCTCTTGTGCACTACAGTCAGAAGAAAATGTACAGCCTCTCCCACTGTAGTTATTTCTAATCTAGTAGGATGCAAAAAAGACAGAACTGTATTCTTAAAAGCAATCAATTGCAATTATCTAAATCAATGTTAACACTTTAGCAGAACATTCTTGTGTGATTGTCTCTAACCTACTCCTCCCAGGAGCAGGAAGCCATATAGTGAACAATGGGTCACTGCAGTATGTGAAGGAGGTTTGAGCAGAATATTGTGATGGTTAGAGAGACAGGCAGAGCGCATCTACCTGATGCAAGGCCATGAAACACTTCTTTGTAGGAAGGAAATAGAAGATCCATCATAAAAAAAAAATTCTGAAAAGAGGTAAGACCACATATTATGAAATTTTAAGTACTTTTCTACTAATTAGGCTAGTTTAACTTTGTTTTCCAAAGGCTCTTTTACAAATTATGTGCAATTTTTTTTTCTTCCCAGGCCTCCACTCTTATTCAAGGGAATCCTACTAATCCTCATTCAGCAGCAATGCATTACTGAGCAATCATTTCAATTCTCAGTTATAAGAACTTAGGGAGTATTCACAGCTTACAGGTTAGGTTTTACAATGGAAATTTAAACACGGTATGTTCCTTACTTCTCCACATTACAATATTTCTATCTATCTATCAAGGCACAGGAGAGGTATGGGAAAGGGACAGATACTGTGACAGATACAATGCAACTTAACTTTTTAATATTAGAATGAATTTTTATTTTATAACCCATCAAATAAACCAAAATGTTCAAAAGTAGGAAAAGATCCTTCTGAAAAATAAGACTCTATGTGTATAGACAGGTTATTCTGTATAAAATGTACAAGTTTTTTACTGAAGTCAAGCACTTCTTAGTTTTTTACTGGCTTATCATACAATCACCTTCAAACTATCTAACAAAAACAGAACTCTAAACTTTTTGCGATAGATGGCATTTCAGGAAGTTCACCTTTAATCAAGGTAGCTACACTTATTTCAATCTAGAAAATAACTTGCATACAGCTACAATATACAGTTTTCTTGTAAGTGCTTACTCAAATTCATGATTTGCTAACAAAAAAATCTTCTCCTACCTCTTCTTTCACACATGAATAGAACACATTATGCCTAATTGAAAACTGCAGTCAGAAAAGCAATCAGACTGACATGGTTAATAACAGGAGCTTCTCCTAAAGCATCATTATAGACTAAATTGCAATTGCATTTTTCCTAAATATGAAATCTGCCATTGTTACTCCGTGTGATCTGTTTCTCAATTTGGTTTAAGAAAAAGAGATAAAACTCAGCTTGTATGTGGGTTTTTTGCATGCATCTGGGCACATAGATATCACATCAATGCATACATTTCAGATCTATTATTGTTATACCTTTTATTTCCCTCATTAAATCATGAATACAAACCTGAGACAAAACAGTACTAAATGGGGTTTCTCTACTCTCTGGAAGTGTATCTTCACTGAGGGGCAGCTGATAGCAACCATTTTAATGAGTGAGTTGTTTGTATTGATTTTAAGGTTAAATCATTGAGCCTAAGCTTCTTTGTACAAGCATCATGTAAAAAGCTCACTTTCCCACAAAATTAAAAATTACACTCAAGTGTTCATTTCATATTAATCAAAGATGAAAACAAGCTGAAATAGAGATATTACTATTTGCCATATTTAGGACAAGCAAACATCTCAGGATGAGATACACATCTAAAATATTATGTGACAATATTCTGTCACATATATTGCAAGTTTTCAGAATTTCCTACCACCCCAGCACTTAAATCCAAAACAAAGGATTTCAGCATCATATTTCATTACATTAAATTCTGACTAAATTCTACATGAAACCAAGAAAGAATCCTGAAATATTATACACAAAAAAAATGGCTCCAAAAATGTATTTATTTTTTTCCTACGTAAAATTGTTTAAGCTAGAAATTTAACTATATAACTGTTTTAACTAAGTCTGAATGTTTTGTTGTTACATTCAATTTGGTATACCCCAGTAAAAAGCTCCACAGTTTCATCATTATCATCAGTGCTGTTTTATTTCTAGTGCCTGACACTCCAAGCATCAAAATGTGTCCTCTCACTCTCTGAGGCTGCTGTGGAGAGATTCAAGTTCCCTGTACTGAAATACTTACAAACCAAACACAGGGCTTTGAACCCTACCATAGAGAGAAAAGAAGAAAATATTAGTCATTAAAAGCATTTATGGAAGAGCAATGTTTCAAACATGGCTTTTAATGGCCACCTTATTATCACTGGTACTCTCCAGGCCTCACTGGAGATAAAACAGGACATTGGACTAAAGTTGTATCATATTGATATATCATCCATTTTATCATTTACAAGGGTTAAAGTAAAACAAAACAGACAATTTTAGAAATAAGTGCCAAGAAATCATAGCAGTTCTAAAAAAGTTATTTAACTGTTTTCACTCTTCTCCTCTTACAGCCTGTTACAAGACTGCCATCAGATACTGTTTTCTCCGTCCTTCTTCAGACTTTGGATTCTGGGCCAGGACTGCCTTGTGCTCTCTCTTTTCCCCCTCAATCCTCCAGGAGAAAAACAGTGAATGCTTTAAGAAACCATCATCCTAATGATGAAAGAATATCAGGCTGGAAAAAAGTGGCTGAATTACAGAGGCCACATGCAAAAACTACTGGATATTGACATCTTTGTCTAAACTAATGGGGAATTTTTCTACAGAAAGAATGGCATTTTTGATAAACATAGCATTTTAGTCTATGTCCTCAGACAAAAGAAAATCAAAGTTATTGTATAACGTTTCTATCAAGTTGATTATGCACAGTAATGGAATGACTAATTTTTTAATTTAGACTAGACTTCCGTTATATAATTACTGTAAAACAAGTTATAATTAAATTCTACACACATGACCACATTGAACTTTATCATGTTAAGGTACTGACATCCACTCTACATTAACCTTTAAAATGGAGATACTACAATTCACAGTTCTCACTATGCTGATATTCAGATGCCCTCAAGAGTGTCTTCTTTCTGTAAGTCTTTTGTGGCTACTTCTGAAGCTATTTCCCTACAGGTTTTAAGAGTAAAACCCACAATTTTACCACAATAAGAATTAATTTTCTAGGTTAGGAATACCTATTTATAGCCTTGCAAGCTACAAGGTAAGTTCCCAATTTCACATAATTCTATATATATGGAAATTATATGACCTTAAAATTGCTGCAAAATCTTAAAGGAAAACTGACACCTGATTTTAGTACATCACCTCCTTGTTTCCAAGCATTCTGTCTAGTGTGATTTTTTTTTTTCAAAACAATTAGTTACCTCTTCAGTGTCTTTTTTATCCTGCTGTTTGTTTTCAGCTGTGTTCAGTATTGACTTCTCCATAAAACCACAGTTACTATTTGTTGCTAATGAAACCAGCAGCAAACAAATTGAGCTACAGAGAAATTAATCCAAATGGACAATTAGGTATCTGTGCTAATTGTTTTTGTTATTTGTCAACTCCTTTATTTAGACCATTGCAAGGGAAGAGTAACTTATCTGGTTGCTAAGATCTAGAAAAGAACTTCATGTCTGAATAAAAGACGGATGCGTCTCATTACATTTTTGAAAGCATTTTCTGAAGGAAAAGTTCAGCTCTTCAGGATACTTTTATTTATAATATAGCTTTGGATCATTTTCAAATACCGTTGCTGCTACCTAGGAGAGCTCAAAACACTTTTTTTCATATTGTCTGTGGGTTTTACATCAAAATCCCTTGGCACATGTACTCTTCACTAACTGATTAACAAAAGCTTTCTTTGCAAGAATAATACTATTTTATACTATCACACTTAGCCACCCATACTACTGGACTTGGTTTATTAACTTTCAAGAAGCCAATTCTATACATTCCACTTATTTTTTTCTAAAATAATACTTTCCCTTTACCTGTGTAACTTAAAACTGATCTGGCCACAAGTTCAAGGTCAGCCATCAAGATTTCTGCCACAATTATTTACACTTCCATGAGGGATTTTTTTAGGTCCTTAAAATAATAAAATGTACAAAAGCGGGATGGGAAAACAACCTGCTAGGCAAATTTTCTCCACAGAAATCTGGTGAGTTTAGTGGATCACAGCATGAATAACATTGTAGTTCTTTAACTTCTAAGTAAGAAAGTTTGTTAGTTTGTTATAGTCATCCTGTTAAATCCCCATTATGGTAGGGAACTGTATTTTCACAACAGAGCTAAGCATGCAAGCAAACTTACTATTTAGCGTAAAGTCTTGTAAATCCTAAGAACTCAACCCAAAAGGTTTATTTCCTCATTATCCAATTAACAAAAAATATACATGCCCATATGGTAAGTATGGATCATCCATGTACTATTAGAACCACTGTCAAAGTCATAACCTTGGAATTGTTAAGCCTAATTTTTTTCTATACTGATTTTAATAGAACTACAGCTATATTAACATATAGATAATACATTGGCATGCAGTATTACGGAAAAGATTTTATTAACTACTAGATTCTTCAGATAGGTAGATAAGTAAGTCAGGGTTGAGTTTGCAATATAAAAGCATACTTGGAACAGTGCTTTAATAATTTAAGAATGATGCAAATCTGTATCAGAAGACGCAATACAAATAAGTCTAAGAGTACTTGAATATATTTTCTTCCCATTCAAATCCTCTATAACATTTTTTCCATCTCATGTAAAATGATTTCCACTTGAAGCCACAACAGAAGAACCACAGACCTATATTTCTTTCATTTAATCATAGTAGAGGTGTGAAATTTTACAAAAAAGAAGTAGAAATGGAACATTATTTTTACTCCTAATAAGGAGTTATCTAGAAATGTGCGTCTGCATCTGATATACACCTCAACACAGCTGATTTTGATCCAGAATTATTTTGGAGCCTGAATGTATAGGTTTTGACTAACAATTCTGCCAATTAGCAGCAACCATAAAATAAAGATGCAGTGAATTTCTTCTTTAAATTTTCAAATACAAATGTCATCTTTTAATTATTTTTTTTTAAGTATACGAGGCCTGAATCAAACTCACAACAGAATACCTATGTTTAGGCATGAGTATCCTAAATTCATTCCTCTCTTACTCTCCAGTGTGAAAGACATTAACAATAGGGTATTAAAGGCAAGTTTCTAAAACACATACAGACTTGCTATGGTATTTCTGTGGTATTTCTAAAAGCTCTGACCCACATTATTCAGCAATACACTTGAGGGGGAAGATTTGTTTTATTTGTTTAAAATTGCCAGGTTGTTAATGTTTTTGGGGAGTCTTTTGCAGAACTTGATTACCTTGGGTATCAGAGTGATGTATTTATGGCCACTATACTACAGTACTACAGCTCACAAGCAGTGAGCACTAACTATCCCCTTATGGCCTCAAGTTGCACCAGGGGAAGTTTAGGAATTAGGAAAAACTTCTTCACTAGAAGGGTTGTCAAGCATTGGAACAGGCTGCACAGGAAAGTGGTTGAGTCACCATCCCTGGAGGTATTTGAAAGACGTGTAGATGTGGCACTTAGGGACATGGTTTAGGGGTGGACTTGGCAGTGTTAGGTTAATAGTGGGACCCAATTATCTTAAGGGTCTTTTCCAACATAAATGATTCTATGAATCAGATTGGCATTAGCAGATCAAGACAGGTCATGGAAAGGTGTCAGTCTGTCTTGAATAGACCCATTACACTGGTGTAAAACACATTGCTGTGTACACAAAATGACATCGGACTATAAACTGGTTTAAGTGCAAGTTAAGACTGTGAACATTGTCTCAAAATAATTAATTTCTCAGTGGCATTTTAAAACTTCCAGCAGAGGTAATCTATTCTATTGCAATGTGTTCTTATTTAGATAAAGAGTGTTGTAGTATTTCTCCTGGGAAACCAGAATCTCTCTGTTTTCCTCTTCTGATATGAAAGAATAAAGCCCCCCCCCCATAAAAATGGTAGCAAATGACATCATATCAGTGTGCCACTGCAAGATCCTTTCAAGGAGTGATCTGTAATTCAGGCAAAATATAAATTATGTTAGAATACCCACTGAAAGGGTTATCAAGCACTGGAACAGGCTGCCCAGGGATGTGGTTCAGTCACCATCCCTGGAGGTGTTTAAAAGATGTGTAGATGTGGCACTTAGGGAGACAGTTTAGTGTCAGGCTTGGCAGTGTTAAATTAATGGTTGAACTCGATGGCCTTAAAGGTCTATTCCAACTTAAAAGATTCTACAATTCTATGATTCTACCAATACTGTATCAGAAGTAAAGTCCATCTAACATACTGTCCTGTGTCTCTGTTAACATCCAGATGACAATGAGCAGAAAAAGAGCAGGAACAGGGAAAATACAGAGCAGTACTCTCACTAGTAAATTCTTCTCAACTTCAGTAATTTGTGCTAATAAGAAATACCTCAACTGGAGAATAAATCTACATCTCATGACCAATAGCCCTTCTTATGTTCTTCCTATGATGACACCTTTCTCCTTTTTAATAACATGTTCATATTCTTGACCTCATCATTACTTCATTAATAAAAAAGTTAGTAATTCCAAATTAATTGGAAATTCCTAACACCATACAAAATAAACTCATCTTTTATAGGGATGAGGTTCCTTGATATAATGAACTTGCCTTTATGAACACTGTGTTTCAAACATCTTTAAAGCTACTCAAAAGAGGATGAACTGAGTGCCCTAAGGATCTTGCTATTAGCACAGTCTTTGATTCTACTCTCCAACATTCCTGTCATGATAGTATGGACATGCTTAAAATAAAGGGACACTATGGCAGGTGCCCTGGAAAACACTGATCCTGAGAAGCAGATCAGCATAAGATACAGTTTGTGAGTTTGAAGCTCCTGAAAGAGCTCTGGACTCTTGAACTCTTGTTATTCAGCTAATCTGAATGTTGAAGGCTACCATTTATTTTAAACTGTGAGACTGACTAAAGTTAACTCTGGGTATAACCTATAGTATAGATTTAACATACTATGTAAGAGAAACAAATCACTTCATCTTGCCATGCAGAAGTAATTGTCAGCAACATACAGGACTTTTTAGAATAAAAACACCTGCAAGATTTGTTTTCTAGGCTTCATTCAAAAGCTAGAGCAGTGCAAGAAGAACTGAATTGGGAACAAATTCACCTAATACAGTGAAAGCAGATAAAACAGGAAAACATTAGATGGCACTATATAGTAAATAATTCATGACCTGTTGTCAGTAAACAGTGTGATAACACAAGGATGGGTGTCTGAAAGAGATGCACAGGGTTTAAATATCCATTCTTCTAGACACTATGGCTAGCAACAATAAAAGCCTCTCCTTCTTGAGCAAAGGGGAAAAAAACATTATCTTTTCTGGTTATTTTCCAGCTAAAGCAGCATCTTCTACTAGCTATCTTTCAAACATTTGATCGTTTAAAAAACTCTGTAAAATATCATCACGCACAAAATCTTTTATGCAAGACAGACTGCGCACAAAACAGCACACATTGGAAAACATTACAACTTCAATGCAAAGTTACCAAAGGACTCCACAAATGTTTTAATCCTTCAGTAAATACAGTTGATAGAATAAGTTATGAATAATGCTTATTGACTATAGAGGCTTACATTTCATAAATTTTTAAATTAAACTTTGTATTAGCAAATGAAACCAGCACATAACAGATCATCATCCCTCATTTACACTCAATTGTAAAAGACCTAATCTGTAGATTGAAGATGAAATAAGAAGCTGTTATTGAAGCCAAAACTGTAACAATTACGTGCAAGAATATATGGAAGAGGCTATGAATATGGGGGCATTTTGATCCTCTGTAGCTCTTTGCATGAGATCAAGTGTGGTCATTTAACCTGCAATTTGAGAAAGAGTGACCCAGGAGCCAGAGTTCACAAGTCTCTTATATGCTCAAGATTCAAACTTGCAATTAGAAACCATAAGAGCAATTTTCCTGCTGTTCTTCCTAATGGGGAATATCACTGGGACAATCTTATATATCTTTCTCAAGAGCATTTATGCCTTTCTGAATATTTCTATGACATCTTACATGCAGGTTTTTAAACGGAATGTTAGGTGTTCAAACTGAAGTACACAATGCCAAGAAAATGCAAAATAAAGCAATCAGGAACCGTTCATCCCACAGCCTTATGTCTTGTAAATTGTTGTTGTTTTTTCCTCATCCTTAGATTATTGACCATTTTTGCACAATGGTTTGTGTCATTACATCTAATTACATAATCAGTGTGAATTCAAGTAGCCGCTAAATGAGAATATTTAATTACCTATGATTTATTTAGCTGCAAAGCATGACAGACTCTAGATGAGAAACAGCTTCAGAAACACATCTGACAACATGCTTTTTCTGAAACTAGGAAGTCTGAAAATAAGGTAGTAGTGAAGTAGTAGTGCAGTAGTGAAGATGTAGAAAGGAACTGGATTTCTGCAATAGAACTAGAAGAAAGTTACGAAGATGTACAAGGCAGAAGATATGGACATCTTTCTCTTCACTGTCTTTATAGACTTCTGTGAGATAGAATACCTACACAGATATTTTTTTTTAATAGCTCTATAAAATCCTAAATAAATTGAATGAGGAACAGGAACCCTGTACATCTAAGGCATATTCCATTACAAACTTTATCATTGCTCCTTCATAACATCTGTTCCTCTCCACCCTTCCAAAAACAGTTTCCTGTCCACTTCAGTTTTTCATGCTCAGTCACAGCTGTGGAATCAAAAAAGCAGCATGAATTTTTATACCTTCTAAAAATATTTTAAAATATATATCTGATTAAAAATTGCCATAGAGCTCTTCTACATGAGGACATAATATTCGGATAGTTTAAGAAGTTGTGTTTTCATCCGTTGAAGTATAATGTATGAACTGAAGAATAGTAATCTGTAGGCATGTGTTATTCACTGTGGGTTTTGAATCTCAAGAGAAATTTGAGTTTGAGTGCAGCAATCCCTATAGACTCAGTCTCAAACATTTCTGAAGAACCAACTCATATTTCTGAACATTAAGTCACAGTGCTTCATTTCTGTTATGTAGAGCCCTTCTAAAAGATAAAAATAAATCAGTGGAAGATCAGATTTCACAAACATATTTTGTTGCTGTTACTTATCATGACACAAATTTCTCTGATTTAAGATTAGCTCATGTAAGGTTGACTAAGTATGGTATGCAGTGCCATGGATTTTTCTTTCCACCTTACAAAACAAGCCTTTTATGATGATTAGAATAGCCTACCTTCTAAAAGCATATATTACTTAAAATACTTTGGGGATTTTTTACTTTGATAATACAAGATAGCAAATGCAAAATTCTTTCCAATAATAATCTAGCAATTCATTGAAACTGAGAATTAAAGGTAAAAAATCTTAGGCTTGTAACTTCTGAGCAGAAGACTTCCAGATAAACTAAGATACATTTTATATTTTATAAAAGTGTTATCAAACTTACTTTTATTCACATGCAACCACAGCTAACATACTTTGAGGTATTACTCCATTACATTTCTATCCAATTTATGTATATAATCAGGAAAAAAGCTTTGAAAAGCTTTCAAAACAATTACACAGCTACGGACTTTGCTTGCTGGACTCAAAATCAATCACATTTTTTTCTTTTTAAACTTTTACCTATAACTCAATATTATTTTTCTTCTACTTACACTGTTTACAACTCTACTCAATCCCTTTCCCTGTTCTCGATTTTGTGACTGTGTCAAAAATCAGCCATCAAATTATAATACTTTTCAGTCAGTCCTAAATCAAGATGAATTCACAATAATGACCTGGAGGCAAACAACTCTATTTCCTAATGGTTTTGTATAATCCATTCTTCTCCAGAAGAACCAAAGAACTAATAATCCTTACATTGTACCATTTAAGTTTAGTTGTATGTACAGTTACCTACATTTCAATAATTCTGAAAGAAAAAAACTAGAAAGTAATATTGGGATGAACAGTAGTTTCCCCACATTTAGATTAAGACTGAGTAGTTTTACTTCAGTAACGCAGTATAGTCATATTCCACTCTTTCAAACTCTTCATAACAAGATTATACATTGTCAGCTTGAATTTGAAGAAAGAATTGACATATAAAACTGCATGTTCTCAGGAATAAATGAACAGTCAGTATTCTAGAGAAACCAAGTTTTCTTCTTAATTTAAGCAGAAATTGGCTATACCTAAATTTAGGTCCCTTATACCAAATAATTTGTTATTAATTTATTCAGTCCAGTTCAACAAAAAGCTCTTGACAATACATTTTTCTGGTTATTGTTAACACCACAGTCAAAACCCTGAAAAATGACTCAGCCCAGGAGTTTAATAAAACATTAAAATATCAGATTATGAAAAACTATCACAGTATTACACACAGTAAGCAATTGGAGATTCTCTGCAAAACCTTGAGGAAAAAAAGAAAAAAGGAAAAAATACAGCTTTTGCTGCTTTTTATAACTCCTACAAAAACAGTTGGACATTGCCTTTTCTGTGATGTCCTGCCTTGCAAAAGCTGTCTGTTACTTTCTGGTCTTATCCTTACCTCAAATTCACATCTCTACTTACTTTCCTACAGACTAGAGCAGAACTTCCCAGTACTGTAGACCAAATGATTGGGTAGGATTAGGACCCCACCTGCTCACCACTCTCACTTTATCACTTGACAATTTGTTTTGCTTAGCATCTGATCCCTCTCTTTTCTTCTGCCTACCATGTTTTCTTTATACAGTGCCATGGAATGTCTCTGTCTTGCTGAGACTGGGCTCATTGTTCCTCCTCAGAAAAGCTCCATCCCATCATTAACATGTCTAACTAGAAATGATGTTTCAGTGAAGGAATGGGTGTTCCTATTGTACTGGCTTTGTGTGGCAAGGTTTTGGTAGCAGGGAGGGTTACAGGGGTGGCTTCTGTAGGAAGCTGCTGGAAGCTTCCCCTGTGTTCGAGAGAGAGCCTATACCAGCCGGCTCTAAGACGGACCCACCGCTGGCCAAGGCCGAGCCCATCAGCGATAGTGGTAATGCCTCTGTGATAACATTTTTAAGAAGGAAAAAAAGTTAGGACGGAGGGAAAATGGCAGCCAGAGAGAGGAGTGAGAACATGTAAGAGAAACAACCCTGCAGACCCCAAGGTCAGTGAAGAAGCAGGGGGAGGAGATGCTCCAGGCGCCAGAGCAGAGATTCCCCTGCAGCCCGTGGTGAAGACCACGGTGAGGCAGGCTGTCCCCCTGCAGCCCAAGGAGGTCCATGGTGGAGCAAATATCCACCTGCAGCCCATGGAGGACTCCACGCCGGAGCAGGTGGGTGCCCAAAGGAGGCTGTGACCCCGTGGGAAACCTGCGCTGGAGCAGGCTCCTGGCAGGACCTGCGGATCTGTGGAGAGAGGAGCCCACGAAGCAGGATTTCTGGCAGGACTTGTGACCCTGTGGGGGACCCACGCTGGAGCAGTGTGCTCCTGAAGGACTGCACACTGTGGAAAGGACCCATGCTGGAGCAGTTTGTGAAGAACTGCAGCCCGTGGGAAGGACCCATGTTGGAGAAGTTCATGGAGGACTGTGTCCCATGGGAGGGACCCCACACTGGAGCAGGGGAAGAGTGTGAGGAGTCCTGCCCCTGAGGAGGATGAAGTGGCAGAAAATAACGTGTGATGAACTGACCGTAAACACCATTCCCTGTCTCCCTGTGCTGCTGGGGGGTTTGGTAGAGAATCTGGGAGTGAAGTTGTGCCCAGGAAGAAGGGAGGGGTGGAGGGAAGGTGTTCTGAGATTTGGGTTTATTTCTCATTACCCTACTCTGGTTGATTGGTAATAAATTGAGTTAATTTTCCCCAAGCTGAGTCTGTTTTGCCCATGATGGTAATTGGTGAGTCATCTCTCCTGTCCTTATCTTGACCCACAAGCTCTTTGTTATATTTTCTCTCCCCTGTCCAGCTGAGGAGGGGGAGTGGTGGAACGGCTTTGGTGGGCACCTGGTGTCCAGCCAGGGTCAACCCATCACACTATTCAAACACAGCCAAGACTGACATAATTCACTCCAAATTGTCAGGCCTCCTGGTTCCTCTCTCCCCAACCCCCCTCTGAAAAAAAAGCTGCTTATAATTCATGTTAAACCTGATAATGTACCCCTGAACCTCTCCCATTTCTCTAGAACTTCTGGAAATACTCAGCACTGTCATACAACTTCACATGATATTTCAATGTGATTTTTTTTAATATTTTTTGATACATTCTACTCCTCCTTACTTTCCCTATAACTCAAAAATGTATCCAGCTTCTTTTATACTCATATCTAGCTCCCACATTATTTCCTTTTTCCCAAGTATTCATTCACTTTCCAAACACTACTTCATCTCCCAAAATTTCTCATCCTGATTTTTCCTTATGTTTATTGATGTCACTAGATACTGCAGCTGCTTTGGATTTTGTTTGTTTTAAACACATTTCTATTATGTCTTTTAACCTTAGCTGGCAATTTTACATGCCTAATTCAAGCATGTAAATTTATCTTCATTTAAAAAAAAAACTAAACATGCTATTCCAGCAGGTGATTCAAAGCATGTTACCAGCTTCCTTCTTTCACTTGATTTACTGCCATTTGAAGCAACTTTCTTTCTACTATGTCTCTAGATTTCATAGTATACCACTGCAATCTTAGACTTTTTCACAAACTAATATTGTCCTACCATGTAAGAAAGTATCTAAAGAGCAGTAGATATTTGGAATCAGCTGACACTGTCAACATGTTACATGACTATATATATTTGCAGGGTTTTGTTTTAGACATGAACAGTTATTATGAAATTACTATATAAATCATGTAATTATTATGTATTAACCAGTATAAAATTACTATATGAAGTTTGCAATTGGGGTAGATTTTTGCCACTTTTTAGAAAAGGTCTACTACAAACCAACCTTTACCTATTGCTGACAACATTAAATGTACTCCTGTTGATTTGCTCTCTCTTCACAGGCTGGAAACAATTTAGTACCAGGTATGCTTGTTCCACCATTGATACCAGATATTTAAAAAATTAAGAAGTCCACATAAAAATGAAATTGTGCCCTAACTTAAAACATTCTGTTCACTGCTGTCCATGAAATATACAGTAATCCAATAGCCATAATAGTAGGTCAAGTGTCAGCATTATAGGTCAATCTATCTCACCTTCAAATACAGCTCAAAAGAAACTGCTTTCAATCCTGGAATACAGGTCAATGCATGACCTTAATCAGATCTTCAATACAGCATTAAAGTGTTCGCTGTATCATTTAGCAGCATCCTTAGACCAAGATATTGAATTTGAAGTTGTTGTCAATATACCTGACAACCGCAAAACTACTCTAATTTTCTTGGAGAGTTGAACTGCATACAGTATGTAGGTATTCATTGCTGAACAAACATTTTCATTTTCTCTGTGAAGAGAACTAGTGCTGTTTACTAAGTTCACCATTAATCTGTAACTTCTATCAATAATTCTACCGTGTATATAAACTTTATCTACCCTTCTAATTCTCTGAACATAGGTGGGAAGGTAGATCAACTGATGAAAAGGAATTCCAGTTCTTAATAAACCAACCAGAGAAGGAGAAAAAGTCATATTTACTAAATATCTGACTCAGGGCATATTAATTGTTTTTATCAAAAACATACACACACAATAGTTTTTATACCTCTAAGTTTATATATGTTTTGATATGATCCAGTTAATATGCCTTCCTTTCTACCAAATGACTGTCTACTCAATATTTTGGAGATAGTTGATTTATAATGAAAACCAACAATTAAAAGTATACAGAATTTTTTATTTTCCATTTGTTTTCTCACAGTTATTTCCCTAAGATATCTGCATCAACTCTGCATATATTACCAACATCAATCTGCCCTCCTCAATTATCTATTGGCTAAATTATCTATGAGTAAGAAACACCAAAATACAAATTACAATAATTTATTATCTGTGTCAAGCATAGAATAATCAAGAGAAACATACTTTATAATTTCTTTTTCTAAGATGCAGGAGAGGTACATCCTAAAATGAATACGTAGTATCACAACAAGCATCTCATTAGATAGGTTATATTTTACATTAAAAGGCTATGACAGGTTCACTTGGTCTGACCTTCTGGAAAACGTATGCCATAGAAGATCATTTGCCTTAATTTCTGTGTCCCATATACAATATCTTTTTCCAAAATTCACTGTGATTTGAAAAGTAATGGAATTTCCCTCATACTTGCAGGCATGCTATTTTCAATTTAAAATAATCAACTTATTTCTAATTTAGATCAGTTTATCCTAAGGTTTTGAACCTTAAATCTCTTTCCAACTTTTTATCCTAGATTCAAGAACCATCTTCTGCCATATACCTTTCTCCCTAGAAATTTAATCTTGTTTCATAAATCAAGACAACTGTCATGGTTTAACCCCAGCCAGCAACTAAGCACCACGCAGCTGCTCACTCACTTCCCCCCTACCCCACTGGGATGGGGGAGAGAATCGGGAAAAGAAGTAAAACTCATGGGTTGAGATAAGAACAGTTTAATAGAACAGAAAAGAAGAAACTAACGATGATAATGATAACACTAATAAAATGACAATAGTAATACTAAAATGATTGGAATATACAAATGATGCACAATGCAATTGCTCACCACCCGCCGACCAACACCCAGCTAGTCCCTAAGCGGCGACCCCCCCCCCCCCCCCCCAGTTTATATACTAGCAGTGACATCCCATGCTATGGAATACCCCGTTGGCCACTTTGGGTCAGCTGTCCTGGCTGTGTCCCCTCCCAACATCTTGTGCACCTCCAGCCTTCTCGCTGGCTGGGCATAAGAAGCTGAAAAATCCTTTACTTTAGACTAAACACTACTTAGCAACAACTTAAAACACCAGTGTGTTATCAACATTCCTCTCACACTGAACTCAAAACATAGCAGTGTACCAGCTACTAGGAAGACAATTAACTCTATCCCAGCTAAAACCAGGACAACAACTTTCAAAATCTCTGTATTACACATACCTTCATGAGTTCATATCATTGTTTATGTTTCCTGACCTCTTCCCAGTATTACAACATCTTTTCGACTTGCAGATAAGTGAATAGAACGTAGTAGTTAGAAGTTACTTCACTGATATAATGAAAAAAATTGCACAACCTCTGAACTTGTTCTTACACTTCTCTAAGTACTATACTCTAAAATACCATCTGAGCTACAGCATCATAATTGAAATTCTCACCTCATTTCAAGGGCTGTCTGCATGTTTCAGTATCACTGAGTCCTTTAGTAGAAACATGATTATGTCCTTCCCTACCTT
This sequence comes from Haliaeetus albicilla, assembly GCF_947461875.1. Taxonomy (NCBI): domain Eukaryota; kingdom Metazoa; phylum Chordata; class Aves; order Accipitriformes; family Accipitridae; genus Haliaeetus; species Haliaeetus albicilla. Next base: position 52,899,008 of record NC_091483.1, on the reverse strand, counting down.
CCCAGGTAGGCTTTGCACTTGGATACAATAAAACACTTTCTAAACTGCAGATTATATTTCTTTAATTTAATGTTGTCAAATTGTTTTCTAGCATTTTTGAGGTTCTACTACTACGTTCTTAATGTCTGTTTTAAACAGAACATGTTAGTCAAAATGAATTGTAAATTGACAATATTTTTGCAATGGAAAACTGTTTCTGATCTGTAATAAATATGTATATACTGCAAACTATATATTTTAAAAGATTTAAAAAACCTGCAAAGTGAAAAAGTCAGTCAGCAGCCAGAAGAGTGTATACTGGACTATTCTTAACTTAACAAACTGAAAAACTTTACTGCTTATAGATAGTTATGCCCAGAAAGCCATATCACAGTTGGGCTTACTATATGTATAAATCAATAAACAAACCATCTCAGAGTTTACAGTCTAACAAGATAAAAGTGATGGTAACAGACAGTCAATACCTAAGCAAAATGTTTGCATTTAATTATTTTTCCAGGAATAACAATATCGGCATATTGCATGTTGTAAGGTGAGACCGTATTCTGCAGATTGGAGAGTTGCTCACTACTCTAATATCATCATACCACAACTAATATCATATCTAATACTATTAACTTTGTTTCTTTTTTTTAGACTCAAGCTATTCACATCCAAATGAAATTAAACACTCTACCAATTGCCTTCAATGTTGTCATTAAACAGTTTTGGTCTTTTTATGTGTGTGTATATATACACATACATACACATATTCAGAGACAAAGAATCAAGACTACCTGAATCTGAAATGCCTAAATTTTGACATTCGTTGGAAATTGACTGCTTTACTTGATGAAATTAACTGAAATTCTTTTCACCGTTATGTGAAAGTAATAGCAAAATGCAGTTATAATCTGCACAAATATGAAATAATTCATAAATATTTGAAATACACTTAGTAGAAAAAAATCCAAACAAATTTGTAAAGCCACATGCATTTTGTTATGTTTACGTGACCACAATGTAAAGTTCTCAGCAAGACCATGGCATTATTATTATGCTCCATTCTATTCAATACAGGTTAGGACAAAGATCCTGCCTTATGTGCACTTTAAGTTTTTAATCAATAAAAAGGCTTATGTACCTGCTGAACTACAAACTATTATTAGAGCCATGAGGTAAAATATGATCAAAGAGTATAGAAATTTAGCATGATTTTACAGAGTTGAGCAGTACAGACGAAAAGGTGGTGGTGAAGGTTATGACTGCATACATAAATACATACAAATATGTATATCCATATATAATTATTATAGTACACACAAATGTGTATATCATTGTAAACTAGAGATGTGTGCATAAGCATGCACACACACATAGCTGGATTTCTTGGTTTTCCCCAATAAATATGTAAATTTGCACATGTTAGTAGAAAACTCATAAAGCATGAATAGTTGAGTTGACTCAGTTCCTATGGACATTGAAAGAAAGCTAGAAAAAATTCTTTGAGGAGTAGTATTAGGTATACATGTTTACTTTTCTAGTAGAACTATGAAAGAAGAAGCATGAAAAAACAAAACAAAGTTTGCATTCAAGTCTGATGTACATTCATCTGTAACAGTACCACGCATAGCCTCTGCGGCAAAGGAAGGTACAGAGTAAAAAAAGAGCAGATTCATGAAGGCTTACACAGAAATGCTTAAAGTTTCTTTATGAAGCAGAGAACATTGATCCAGATAAGACTTACACAAGATGCATAGGTACTTCAACATCTGTGGCAAAAGATGCCTGTGCAAAATGCCACCAAGTTTCTATTTTTTTTTTTTTTTGGTCTCTATTATTCACAGTTGCTCAGTCTTAGGATATTTTTCAATTATGTTCCTTAGACAATAATAACTCATAATGGTATTAAATTACTGAAATATTCAGTTCAATATTAAGAGTTGATAAACAATACAAAAATCATTTACATAAAATTCATTCTGGACATAAATTACAATTTTTGGTGAACTAAATTCTAATCAAGAAGTATACAAATAAGTCATAGAAAGAATTCAAACTAAAGCAGAGACCACAGTCTAGTGTTACGAGATCCTAAATTTAAGAACTGAATACACTAAATGGGTTGCAGGGGTGGTTTTTTCCCTACCCCATTTATTCTGGACTCCCTTTCACTTTTTTTTTTTTTTTTTAATAATTTGCAATTTCATAGTGACTTCATCAGCTAGGGAGAAATAAGTCTTTGGCAAAAGCTGTTGCAAGTAACACAAGATAATGAAGGATATTGCATTTTAGAAATAAAACAGCATAGACTATGTGTTAGTAAGAAAGGAATAATGTCCAATGATCAAAGCCCCAGACTTAGGTACAAGAAATCCGGAGACTGATTATAGCTTTTCAAAACATACACCTATAACATAACACTCATCTATAGCATGAGTAATATTATTAACAGAAATAACAGGGGGAAGGATACCGTGGTGATATGGTCTTGAGCTCACTAGCTGGCTAAAAAGTGTCCAATAGTATGCTGTGCCATGTTTGAATTGTTAGCATGTTTTGAATTACATACCACTTTATCTCACTATTACTACTAACTGCTAAAATGTATCACATACCTTTGTTTGCTGGCTAGACCCACCCACAGAATTCATCATCTACTTTTTCTTAATCTCAATTCACAAGCAAAAATAACATTCTTCCTGGACTAGAAAAGGTATGGTGAAGATGAATAGAACAAAGAATTGATAAAACTGCTGAGGATGGAAGGAGAGAGATGGTGTGGACAAAAGAAGAAAAGACAGGTCTTATAACTGAATACAGGTAAATGTAAAGAAGCTTAAAATTCTTACAGTGACAAGGATTTTCCATTTTTCAAGTGTATTAATGGTTATAAAACATGCATGATATACAGTAAAACTGATTTGTCTTACTTAAAAGCTGTATTAAATGTCAGCCTTGTTTTCTCAAGAGATCAACATTGTTATGCTATTTTCTCTTCCCAATTAATCTCAGTCTAATCACAGGCATTTAAAAACACAGTGTTGTGCTTAATGTTTAATTCATTAACATAATCCTAGAACTTTGATTTGCTGGTGTTTTATGGATTATTTTTTTTTAGCTTTCTTCTCCTTGATAGTGCAAATTTATACTGGTATGTAAGGATTAGACTGCGTTCCTGTAAAAAAAAAAATTGTAAAAAAGCAGTGGAATTTTCAGAATGGCAACTCTTGATATAAATATCCATAATTAGATTTCCTGCACAAAACTTATTCCTGAAGCTTATGCAGGAATGTACAAATCCTCCCACTCACTGCAAATTCAAAGTGATATTTGATGGATCCATTCAATTGAAGTAATAGTTTTATGCTGCTTTTTGTTTCCTCAATCCTGGTGATTACCAGCCATTTCCACTGTCACACATAAGTTTGAGCAACTGAGAATAAACACCAGAAGAACACCTGCTTTAACATAAAACTGTACAAGTTATCTCCTAAACACAGTTGTGGTGGCCACAAGTGTCCAAAACACAAAGAATACTCTGGCCATGCTATTCCCAAAGCAAGCTAACAATGTTCAAACACAAATGTTAGCAAGCTATTCAACATTTATTTAATCATATAATTTTATTTAAGGCTTTTGTGATTTCTATGAGAAATAATTTCAAATAATCTTTAAGAAGCATAAAACCTATCTGGCCAAACGCTGCCTTGATACAGCTTGGTTGTTACATATAAACTACTAGAATTCAGCTCCCAGGTGGCAAGATTGCTTTGTTTTGCAACTTTCATAAAGATATTTCTCAGAAAATCTGAACTGGTAATTACAAAACAGTTTGTATATTTAAGGATTCCTGAGTTTATCCATTGCCTCTATAAAAATGTTAATTAAAAGTATACCAAGGGACTTCAACTTTTCCTAAATATATACTCTGCTTTTTAGATAAAAGAAACAGGATTTTTCTTTTTATGATGTTTAATATTTTTATGTCAACTTCATGGCCAAGTGGTGTTTGTTTCTCAGGCATTGCCTGACAACAGACATGCTGACCACAGATTTGGCTGGCACACTAGAGCATCTCACAGCACCAGCTTACTGCCTTCTCCACTATTCTCTGACTCCCAGAGCACTAGCAGCGTTTGGGTTTCAGGGGAGCTGCAGCACACAAATACCGTCAGTGCTAAGGCATGGTGTTGTCAATAGGGGCAGACAATGGTCATGACAGAATTTTAAAGCTTCTACCTGAACATGTACCAGGCCAAACCAGCTGGTTATACCTAACCCTGGCTTGGTTTTGTGCTCCTGGCCTAGAGACAAGCATTTCATTCACAGGGGCTGCACTGGCACAACCTGGTGCCCTGAGATTAAGATACCAACTAGTTTCTCCTTTACACAGAGTTGCAACAGAATACAGACATGAAGTCACTAAGAAGTGGGAAAATTCAGCTGTTAATGGCAGTTCTCATTAAAAGCTGTTACATAATTTTCAGACTTCTTTTACAGTTTCTGTTGCCAAAACGAATGTAGAAGTAACATAAAGTGCCTTTTATAATATAACTTCCCCCTTTTAACATACTATACTGACAATCCTCAAAAAGCTCCAGGCAAACACACTAATTCTTATTAAAAGTCAACACATACAATATTGTTTGCAGTTCACTGCAGCACAGCAGAATATTATGTATACTACTCACTCTGGTTTTGAGGTCCAACCTTTGCTAATCCCTGGGAAGCTGCAGTGGTAAGTTCCAATGAACAGTTCTGAACTACCAGAAAATTAGCTTTCTGGGATATTCTCTATAAAAATTAAGTAATAATGAATACAAAGACGTGTGGTTTTTTTTCTTTCAGTAATGCAAATGTGTTGCCTAAGTCAGTTCTACTAACAGTATTACAATGCACAACACAACTTTGTACTTTTAAGAAAACAGAAAAATTACAAAACGTAAATAATGATGTAATTTCAGTCTGGAAAAGGAATTGCTACTGTGTGCTTTGTGCTATAAAAGAGTGCAGTTGCCAATCAATAGAAAAGAAAGCTGTTCTGGATGGGCAGATGGTTATTCTACATATCTCCTGGGTTTGGAGGAATAGTTTTGTCACTGCATGTAAGATGAGAGATGAGGAAGATAGAAATGTTATGTTTGCTAGGCAGCCAGGGCACAAAGAAGTATGAAGCTGACTAATAAATGAAATGACAAAAAGTTGTTTTATTCATAGAAAAATCAAAAGTTAGCATTTTTCACATAAAGAATTACACTTAAAAGCAACGCAAGTACTTAAATATGTCATGGCATTATACCTCCTGTTAATTAATCATATTAAAAGGAGTTAGGGGCCAAACATGTTTTTAATAATTAGAAGAGTGAATGGCTTATGAAATCCACAAATCAAAATGTTTAAATGTTAAAATGACCACAGTTCACCTACTACTCATAAATCATACTATGGACTGTCAAAATAAATGTCATAGTCTCATGGCCAAGCAGTAGGTCCCAGCTAGTCACCTGCTTGACAGTAAGTTTCTCTTTCCTAACCACTAAGGAAAAACCTACCTGATGCTGGACCTTGGCCACCTCAAGTCCACCTTCCTTCTCCCTAAAACCAGTTTTTATAAAGTAGACTTTCATCAAAGCAAGGGTGAATATGGTCCCAATATGACTTGAATTTTAAAAGAGCAGTATTGTCCCCAAATCCAGGAGATCTGAAATGAGTGAAGGCTCACAAAACTAATTCAACCTTCTTGTAGGTAAAACGAAAATTAATTAAATGCCATGAAGATCCTAACCTACTGTTCACAGAATGCAAACAAACATCTTCTCAGAAGTTAGAAAGATTACCCACAGAAGTATGCCAGGAAAATACCATAACTATGCAAAACACTATTCATCAGCGGGGTGGGGGGTGGCATTGAAACATACACGGGTGTTTATACTGACCATGTAAAATATACAAATCAATACCCAGCATTATTATGAAAATTTCACACAAAAGTTTTACAAAGTTTATCATTAAAATGAGCCAGTGCATTTAAAGTATTGAACTTGCATCTGGCTTCGTATGAACAAAAATGCAATATAGCATATCCTTGTAAACCTAAGCGAATAAACCATACAATCTCATCTGAGCTAACGCCACCTGGGAGGGGGTGTATTTATCCCCCAGACTCTATGAATGTTTTTTTTCTTTCTGAACTGTTCCACATGAGAACGAAAAGAGACTCAATCACCACTACACAATAACTTGGTAACAGTGTATTACTTGTCTGTAAAGGTGCTGCAATGGGGCACCCCCTAGAAAAGCAAACCTGAAAGAAGTTCATTTAACTCTGCAAGCTACTTCTCTCCTGAAAGGCACAGAAGTCAGGAAAGTCCACTCTAAGGAACAATGTGACCTTAGTTACTGCCAATTGAATGGTAATTGCTCTTTCTCTCACTCTTATTAAAGGGGGAAAAAAAAAAAAAGGGGTCTAAAGCCTGCCACTTACTGAGTCTTGGGCTCAGAAGCTGCCCTGCTTACACTGATGCCTTGCTTGGTGTCCGCAGAGGGCTGTGGAGCCTAGTGCTCCTTTCCGCCTATGCACTGAAGTGCTACCAGCTCCACCACTGCCAGCAGACATGGCAGGAAGCGTAGGAGCAGGAAAAAATAGAGAAGGCATTACAGGAGTATGAGCAGGCCTAGGAGAGCAGTGCTTCGCATGCCCTGGCAGCCATTTTGCAGCCCTGGCAGCCGTTCTGGCAGCCAGTTGCCAGACCACCCTAATTCACTGCCCCGCTTCGTTTCCCTGACTCACCATCCTGCCAGGGAAAGGCTCCATCCTTAGAGAGCGAGGGAGAGCAGCCAGAGCCGTAGGAAGGGTTTTATTGAAGCAGACAGGGGTGGCAGGGGAGAGGAGGGTGGGCGGCGGCGGCAGCTGCGCCCCAACCAGGAGGGAGCACGGGGCCCCTGGCCTGGCGGAACCTTCTAGCGCTGGAGAGGCAGCAGGCCCTGCCCAAGGAGGGAACGGAGGGCTGGCTTGCTCACTGCGGGAAGAAGTGTGGGCAGGTGGGGTCTCTCTGGGAATGGAGAGAAAGGCCTTTCCTCAGGAACCGTGAGGGGACTGAAGGGATTTTGTGTTTGGTGAGTGAGGTGACTGAGAGTAAGCCCACAGAAAGGGACTCACCCCTGCAAGGGCACAGCAAGCAAGGGAAAATGGGTTTGCGAACTTGTTTATTTTTTTATTCCATCTTACCCAGCAGATCTGAGGTTTTCCTATTTTACAGGTCACCTAGGTCTAATAAAAATCAGTTTTAAAGATTATAAAGCTTTGGTGTTTTGGAAAGGGGTAGGGCTTGGTTATTGTGCCTGCGAGATGATCTCAAGCCCTACTTCCTATATCAGTTTACTTAACAAAATGGATTTGGGCAGAAAATCGATAAAGCAGCAGCAACTTTCAAAATTACTCAGTCTGATCTGAAGAAGCGTGGACTCCCAGAAGAGACCAACCCCAAAACATTATGTACAATGTATTGTTCTAGGGAATCAAAACAAGCACAGAAAAAAGAAAATCAATAGTCTTTCAACCATGTGTAATTTTGCAGTATCAAATATGTGCAAATATTTGTGGCAAACACTATTGTTTTCGTAGCAGATGGGTCAGTTGAAAGTGTTTGGAACTGGTGGATTAGAAAGCCCGCTGTTTGTCGCTATAGGCTGTCGCCTTACTTTACAGAGGCTACCCAGCATGAATACAAAGTCGCTTTGAATGGTAGGTCACGAGCCTTTTTCTCCTGAGTCCTGCACTGCATCATACTCCCCAGATAATGTCAAGTCTGGGGGATAAATCTATCCTCTGGAGCTGAAATGGGAAGAAGTAAAGAGAGAAGCTACACTTCTGGCTGCTCAGCAGCACCTCGACTTCTCTGCAGCTTTGAAGGACTCAACAGAAAATCTGTTATGTATGCATAGGGCTGGTTACACGAACAGGAAATCTCCTCACTCTCCCTGGTGAACATACAAAGACAGGAGGACTATTCTGCCATTTTTCCCATTGTTCCCATGCTGCAAGGCAGCTGTTAGCTGATGACAGTGAAAGGTTTACTCCATCATGTAACTGCAGCAGTGCAAGGCCAGGCATGTGTCCCTATCTGAGATGCGTCGTAATCCCATCAGATTGCCATCTTTGGCACCTTTGGATATTTTGCATCCTTTCATGATGGTGAACAGAGATCATTGTGATCTGCACTTTAGAACCATGGACTAACTATATTACTCTGTGTGTTGTAGTAAGCCTTCAAATTGTGTACAATGGTCAGGGTAAAACTGAAATGCAATTTAATATAACACTGGGTTTCTTAACATATTAAGCCTAGTTCAGCATATCAGTTCTTACTTTCAAGACAATCAGTAATATAATGAAAGATTTCTAACGTAATCTCTAAACTACGCAGTTTGATACAATAGCATGAATGTTCGCAGCGATTAAGGAGTGCCGCAAATCTCCCAATTTGATGGAGAAGTGATTTTGCGGACTGGAGGAGAGAAGAAGATGAAGGCAAAATAAAATGTTAGAAAAACACATTGCAGGGGAAAGCACCTTGCTATGCACACGATTCTCTTTTTAGAGAAAGGATGGAACAAAAAACCATGCAAACCACGCCATCAGTCATACCACTGAATGCATGCTGCAAAGCCTTCAGACTACCCAATGAGTCAGATGCTTGACTAAGTGGGATGCAGTGGTGCTGCTTGCAGAAGCCCGATATGCTGCCTGCTACCAGTCTCAGCTCTAATGGCTCTTTCTTCCTAGAGCTACATTAAGGAGCAGGTGGGGTTTTTGACAACCCGGATGAGGAGTACTGGTGTCTCTGTATGCGCATGTAAAACACCCACAGGAGAGCAAGATGAGCCTTTGGAGAATGGCCCCAGAGTTCTCATCGTCACAGAAATCTCAACATTTTGTTCAAGTCCCACTAATTCTGATTGTATCCTTTATTCCTTTTAGCACGCCTGAAAGGAGAAGGGGATGAGAGAATACCATCAGAGAGAGGCTAGAATACTTTCAGAGGCTATAGATACATTAACAAAGACTGAACAGAATTTTTAAATAGATCATAGACAAAGCAATAAAGATGATTCTTTAAAGAAAAAGATACTTCATGGATAAGATGACTTTTATAATGAAAAAGACAGCAAAGCCACCATGTTCTACTAGATGAAACAGAAAGCAAATTGATAGTAGGGAAGCCCCACAAGAGAGGTATGGCCTGTGGAACTGCCAACATCATTTAAGGCCAAGAAGGGTTGAGAGAGACAGGCCAAAATAAAATTGTATTTCCCTATAGGGATGGGACACAGAAAGAAAATTCTATTAAGTGAGCGGAAGACCACCTTGAAATGAAAAGAAAAATAATTCAAAGGGAGAATTTTGTGAAGAAATGGTTTGTTAATATATGATAAAAATAGTTTGAAATTTGGCAGTGGGACTGCAAATGGAAGGAGCAGCCTCAACATTTTTCATCACAAAGCATTGTTAATTTATGTAGTAGCAGTCCTCAAACATGCTTTTATCAGTTAATCCAATGTACACAATAGGCTCACGTCTTGTCCCATTTAATACTGTATTGTTAACAGAAGGAACAGGCAGTGATTGATAGTAACATATTATATTTCCATCTGATATTTTAGAGGCTTTTAAGTGTAATCAAGTGTAATATACAAGCTGATCCCATGTTGTCTGGTTAAACATACTAGAGTTTATTCAAATAAAAGCCTCACCAAATCTGAACTGCAAATGAAATGAGACAATTCTCTCAAATATTTCTATTTTACTTCCAGGCTTTCAGCCATTTCAGAATTCTGGTTTTATCAATATATGAAGCACCAAGTTTTAAAGTCATAAAATTCAGGTTTGTGAAACACGTATGGTAACTGTTGTCTAAGATGCAAGTAAAGGCTTGAGAAAGTAACATGCAATTAATAAGCATTAGTATGAATGATTAGAATCAAAAAGACAGAAACAGTGAACCTCTGCAGCAGACCAGGACTTCTCAGGATTCATGGATCCAATGATTTAACTATGCAGTAGCTTTTACCATTAAACTAAAAAACAAGTCAGCAGTATTTAGCATATTGAAGTCCCACAACTATTAGGCCTATTCACTAAAACTGGAAAATAGCCTCACCTTAAATACTGGAACTACTATGAATACTTCCATAAGGCTACCACTTCATACTTAATTAAAGGCGTGCAAAATAAATATTCCCATTATCCTTGGGAGCTTCAGACACGAACTATATTATTCATCAAAGATAGCATGAAGACTGTTGTATAAATGGGAAGATGACATGAGACCTTTCATGGCATTGCATACAGTTACATACAATCTAAGCAATGAAAACAAATGATAAAAACAATTAATAAAGGAATCGGTGAAAACAATGAGAAAGTGAAAACATGCTAACCAAAAATAAATAGCCCAAAATAAAAACCTACAAATTCTAAATTAGGACGAATAAAACCAATAAACTTGCAAACTTCATTTACAGCTGGAATTAATTTTTCTTGTGAAACCTATTTCCCCTTTCTTTTAACAGTAAAATATTATTCATTCTAAAGAATCAATGTATCCCATAGGAGTGCACAGATTAGCAAAATATTCAACTGTCATTAAAATAATGTGAAATTCTAGAGCAAATTAGAAGTATTCTAGACTTAGTAAAAGAGAAGATATATGAAAAGAATAAAATAGTCAGATATCATGAGAATTAGTGGTTAAATGCCTGAGTGCATTACTGAAATTCAGATACATATTTTTCAGTTCTCCAAAGCAGTACAGCAAAGAAATAATTTCATCTGTTTTACTTTTCAAGCTGTGAGATGAAGACATTACTATCTCTTTACCTAAATAGCTCCTTAGAATTTTTATACTGAAGCTGTGAAGTACCACAACTGTTGGGGGGGGGGGGGGGGGGCAGGGGAGTGGGTTGGGGTTTTTTTTTGGTTTTGGCTTTTGTTTTTTTGGTTGTTGTGGGGTTTTTTGGTTTTGGTGTTTTGTTGTTTGGGTTTTTTTAATAGGTTTCCTCAGTCCTTACCTGGGAGTAATTGAACTACTTCAGTGCAGACCCAGTGATATTTCTAGAACTGTTTTGGAATGTGAGAAATGAAACTTTGTCAGAAACAATATAAATTGTGAAGTTATATTGAATGTTTTGGCTATATTAAACCTGTTAGTGAAGTGATGCAGTTGAATATTCATATATGGTCAGAGTAAACAGTTAAAAGTAAAAATGAAGAAAATTTTGTTATCAGTGTTGGGTTTTTGTCAGAGGAAGGCACTGGAAAGCTGAACGTGTCACATGCATACAATAATTTATGATTTTCAGTGGGGTGCAATAGTTGTTTTCCTGAGCATCTTTCTCAGCTTGTTTAGAAACAGGAGACAAGAGAAAGATTCAGATACTTTTTCTTGGTATAGTAATATTTTATTTTGTGAGCACTGACCTACTCCTTCTCCCCCTTCCTTACCAATACTCTCATGATCCACTGAGCCTCAGACTCTCACATAGAAATGTCTCTGTGTCCTGCAACTTGGCCCTTTTGGTCTATTCTGTAGCAGCTGTTTATCTTTGTAAGTTCAAACATACAGAAAGAGTATTAAAATGTCCCATTCTAGTTAGAAACATATGCACTTATCTATATCTAAATGTATTTGTTGAGGCATGGATAATGTGCTGTGCATTTCAGCCATAGTAAACTTTAGTAGCTCTTAGAACAGTTAGTTCCTGAAGATGCTTACCTTACAAACCACTGTAAATGGAGTTAGAGGTGAAGGACTTCATCAAGTACTAGGAGTGATAGGAGTGCAAAGCATTATCTGTTGGCAGCCAATATCAACATTGCTTTCCAAGTATTGCTATCAAAATTAGAATAAAAGGAAACAGCTTTGTGACAAATTACAACACAGTTTAATCAATTAAATGTTTTTAAGCATGTGGGGGTTTTGTTTGGTGGGTTTTTTTTAGCTAGTGTAAGCAAATATTAACGTGAAATAACAGGTTGACATTTTTCCTTTCTCCTTATAGCTGATTAAAATGAGTCTTAGTGTACTCCTACCAAACTTTTGAAAGCACTTTGCCTTGGCACTGATGATTTGTACTGCTTTTGGCAAAAAAGATATTTTGTTCTCACATTTAATAGACATATTCAGCTTCTTCTCTCTTCAAGGAGATGTTGATGCCAGATGCTTGGATGTGGCTAAGTGTTTCCATTTCAAAAAATGCACAGTTGAATTATGTACAGACTTTCTATTTTCTTCTAAGAAACCCACTGAAATATTTCCTTTAATGTTAGAATTAATCCTGTGATCTACACTGGTATGTACTAGGGGAATTCAAGGCATTGGGTTTTCTCCCCAGTTTCCCAATTCAGGCAGTGTATGGATTAGATTTATTCATTTCAACTGTCTGTTTACCTCTGTGTAATAGCTTGTGAGTAGTCTGTAGTCATCAGGGAGAAATGCCCTTGGCATACAAAAGATGGTCCTTTTAGCTACCTTTTAGTCAGTATGTCATGCTCTGAAGTACATATTCTTCTAAACTTTTGGTGAAACAATTCTGAAGCTTGGAAAGACATAACAGTCACTTTTTTTTCTCTATTTATTTCATTTATCACCACTGGTAAGCTTTCATTTTCTATATATATTTTTTGCTGATTATAGGGGAAAATACACTCCTAATACTTGGAAAGTATGGTCTTCAGCTCTGCAATAGAGAATATTTTTTAAGCCTAAGGAACAATCTATTGAGCAGTGTTAAATTTAAACTTGGGACCCAGCTATCTAGAAAATCAGAACAAAATGAAATCAAGCTAAACTTGTTGGTTTTTTTTAAAACATTCAGTAGTGTCCTTCTGTGTTTCCCTTGCACCTGCAAATACTGTGTGTGCAGAGAACTGGAAACAAGGCAGCAATATTTAAAACAATACACCTACTAGCTAATAAGAAGAAAAAAAAAATTTAAAAATTGTGCTTTTTAACTCCCAGAGCAGAGGTCTTCAGACAGACATGATAGCAGCAGACTAATGACCCTGGAAAGTAGTGCTGCCATTAGTATGATTGTTTTCACTGCTGAAATAACATCATATACAACAGTTGACCCCTGTGCAATGAAATATATATATAGCCAGTTCTAACAGATGAGTGGAAGGGAATAAAGAGGATCCTTTATTTGACTCATACTTGCTTCCTAAACTTTCAGTTCCATTTTTGGTTTTAAACTCTGTTCAAGTGCAGTTCAGTTGAATGCAAATGGCTAAGACTGTAAATGAGTGCACAATTTGCACAATCTCTTACAATCACAGCTATGAACGATACACACCAACTGTTGTGTTCCAAAAACTGATGCACAACTTTTTACATATTTTTTTCATATGTACCCCATAGTTTGCCACATCACTAGTCTTACACTATTACTGTTATGACCAGCTAGGAAGAAGGTTACCAACATAAAATCTCCAGGGCTACATGCATCCATCACAATATTAGTGACATTGGTTTCTGTATCTCTCTCTGTCTCAGACAATACAGGAAATGTTCCTTATTTCCAAATTGTTGTTTGGACTGAATAAAGATGAAATTCTGCTTTAACATCCTATACTGAAGTTCTCATTTCACACAAACTGAGAAAGACTGATGTTTTCTTATAATTCTAGTCTCTGAACTATGAAATCAAATAACTGGCAAATATATGTGGTGAATTATTTGTTATGAAGAGCTGACCTGAGTAAAATAAGAACAGTTCCCTTACTTGTCCTAATGGCTGAACTTATAGTATTGTCTTTTTTTTTTTTTAATTATTTCCTCAGAATAGAATGCTCAAGAAGAGTTAAATGTTGCACACCATAAACAAGCTTACCTCAAATTGTCCTTACTATGCTGCTTAAAACATACTAGCAATATAATGAATACACATTCCAGCAATCTTTGATTTAAATTTTGGATAATTGGGCAGGTGTTTGTTTGGGGTTTTTTTTAAAGAAAAAAAGGTGTCAGACTTGCTTTTTTTTTTTTTTTTCACCCGTTGGCTGGAAATTACTAATTTTCATGAAAATGGTATTCTGGTACTTTAGCTTTTTTTCATATAAACCACACATGGAACGTTCATGCATTTGATTTTAATTTGAGATGAAGTTTATATCTGAATCTTATAATAGTCTCAATTAGTATATGTACCCCTGTTACAGTTCTACTAATGAAGAAGCTTACAGGTTGGACACAGAACCATGAAAAGGTTAGTGGAAGAGAATTATAGAAATGATTGGAGACTTCCTTCATTTCATATAGCCTGTCATATCAACAGGTCAGAGAAAAAAGAGAAAACAAACAAACCCCACTTTTATTTTGTCAGTCATGCACAAAACACCTACTAGCTCCACCACAAGTCATCAAAGGCCCTGAGCTTTGAACAGTTTGGTGCCCATTCCCTTCCTCATCTTCTGCACCAGCCAGACAGTCTAATTTTACTGCCAGGCCACAATTCCCAGTCCTCCTGGGAAGAACCTCAACTAGGCAGAAGTCAAGCTTGCTGTGCACATAGTGACAGATGGTCACTGAATACATGCATTCTGGACCTCCTTAAATCTGTATGATATTATGTCTCAGAGAATTCATTCTTGGCACTGGCAAATGCTGAGAACTAGTAACATGACATACAAAAGTATTTGGAAGCCCTACAAATGAGGAAATGTGCTAATATGTTATAGAGAGCGTAATAGAAAAGTGTACTTTGAAAAGTGAGTAAGAAACTGTAAGAAACAATGAAAAACAAGTTACTTAAAGGAAGTTAACCTTTTTTCCAAAACATTATTTTTCTTTAAAAACACTGATTGGAATCAGAACTATTCTTTCCCTTTCCTTGTTCAGAAATCAGATATATATGTTTGATCATTCCGGATGAGACAAGAGGAGTGCATTTATGGTAAACAATAGGAAAAGAGCAGAAACAAAGCAAAGTCAGTCATTAACACGGATGATATCTATACTGAAGACTCCTGATATCAAAAACATACAATCAATAAAAATTAATCATCTTGGATACCAAGGCTATCCTATGACAAAGAAAAGATAATTAATGGGGCGAATCCTACAGTCATATTCAGGCTAGCTCTAACTACCTGACTCGGATCCTTGTAGCAACAACAGTAATTCTAGCATGGGTTGTAAAACTTAAGGTAGTTCTCAGCACGCGCAGAGCTCTGTGACATTAGCATTACTTCAGATTGGTGGAATCTAAGCTAAGTAAGGTAGGTCTGCAGAAGTACAGCGACATACCCACATACCCACATTCTTCAGAATAAAATTACAAAGAAGTAGAAGCATCATTGCCACTTCAAGACCAGTTTCAGTTACTCAGATAAGCATGCATGGGTAATGTCTTGAATGCAAATGCATTTCCAAATGAAAATTGAAGTAGAGATTTCTGTTAATCACAATACATATTTTGTAATCTTTGTAAAACATTGCAAATTCTTACTTGACTTTGGAAGAGAAATTAGATGTGAGCACAAGTCAGTTTGAGTCACATTGGAACAAATCTTACCAGGAATTCAGCTTCAGAAGTTTGAGATTACTCTCAGTTTTAATAAAAAGCTTTTGGGGGACTAGAAGTCTGAGGTTAAAGTTCTGTCACAGCTTCCTTGGGTGAGGGCAATATTGATGGAAACTAAAGCAAAATTATATGCTGTGATGAATAGTTCCCAGTTTTTCAGTTCTAACATTTACAAGCTGAAAACACTGTATGAACAATTTTGTACAGATCAGTATCTACTTTTTAGCTTGCTTTATTTCTATGAAAGCAACACACCTACCCATCTTTCTAGCTACATATAAAGTACTTTCAAATAATAAAGTGCATGTTTGGGAAATATTTTTGTGCCTTTCCTATTTCTCTATTCTTTTAAGTTTCTCTTAAGTTTCTTTTAAATATTTATATGACCAAGCAGAAGGTAATTGTCACAGGTACAGATGTATCTAGGTCATCTGTTTATATTAGTGAAAAGAGTACTTAAAACATAATTCTAAGCAACGAAACAAAATACTTTTAATAAATATTAAAATACATTTTAAGTATCTTGATAGTCATATGAGCTAAATTCCCCATGCACATTATCCAAAATTTTGAATTGTTATGTTAGCAAGATACTCCTCATCTTTTCAATATTACCTTACCTACTGTTTATAATTATTTTTATGGGAGTTCTAAGACTTCATAAGACCCATAGAAATCCCCAAAGTTATAAATATAGCATGTAATAATTAGAAAATTGTTCAAAATCAAAAACTTAGGTGTTTCTTTTAAACCTGTGTTGTCCACTTAGACTTTGAAATCAGGTTTTTGTCATATATTGCTTTTACTCTCATTTCCACATGCAGCTTCATGCAAAACAATCTTTGACTTAAAAGTATGCATATTGATGTTAGTACTGTAAAACAAGTCAAACATGTAAGATTATCTCTACATTGCTATCATACATACAGAAAGCTAGTATAAATTATGCACTGCTACTGTAGAAAATGCAAACATAAACACAAATCAATATTAATTACCAAGTGAAAATGGATGCAATAGAATGTAGAAACAATAGAACTCTTCTTCACTTGCATTGTGTTTTGAGGCATACCCAAACGGTCATAGTATTTTCCATTAAACAAAATGCTTCACAGCATTCATACCATGCATCGTAATGAACAACTCTTCCAAAATGCTTATCTAAAAAGAAATAAAGTATTTAAGAATTCAGCTATTTGCTACATTTGGAATTAGTGCATGAGACTAATTTGCCAGTGTTAAAAAAATAAAGCATAGGTGCATAATCAAAGTGACCAGACACAGAATACATACATACTTAGGGCTACATTTTATTAATTTAGACTTCTGAAGCCCTTTTATTACAGTTAATGGAAAATAATTCTCTCTGACATGGCTATTGCTGCACACATATGCTGTATTTTCTCCAAGAAATACTAGTGAGGAAATACTGATGAAAAAGCTGTCTTCACCTTTTCCTGTAGCTTGCTACTGCTTATATTTAGAATGTACAAAGATGTTTCTTAGCTTGGTTTCCTAAGGAAGTGATAGTGATATGCCAAGTCCTTTCTCTAGCTGTACTCTAGCTGCTTAAAAAAAAAAAAAAAAAAACCACAACAAAAAAACCAAAACAAAACAAAAAAAACAAACCAAAACAAAAAAAACCCCAACCAAACAACCAAACAAAACAACCCTACAATTTTTAAAGTCATTGTCCAGCTTCAACCAAATTTGACATTGGTAAGAAGCTCTAGACACAAAGATTAGAGAGACCCTCTTATTGCCCCCACTGAAGGAACAGCTAAAGCATAGAGAACAGTTCCTGGACACCAGATCATTCATGCAGACAAGAGCCAATATGTTAACTGCAATAGGGTCTCCAACACCTCTTTTTTCAGTTTACTTTTTCAGAGGGAGCTCTGTTTTCTCCAGAATGTCTGAGCCTCACAATATTGAGAAATGTAGTTTCATCAAGTAAGATAGTTAAGCATTTGAACAGATCAGAACATCTACAGTGTTACTGATGAACTGAAATCTTGGCATTTTGCAAGGTCCAAACTCAGCTTCAGAATTTCCTTTTAATTCAATAAGTCAATAAACATATTAGTTCAAATCACATACTTGCCAAAGTAACTAATTGATCATATAATTCATATTGCAGAAACAGGATTTGTTGAATGCCCTTCATTTTAGATATAAAATAGATTTTATTGTTTTATGACATGTATAACTTCTGATCCGTATCTTTCTTTAGAAAGCTTGTTAAGTAGGTGAGATGAGACACCTTATTTTAAGATTTTTCCATTCATTTTTTATTACCCCTTAAACAACTCAGGAAATTGTAAACATAAGATAAACATTTTTATTGCCTGGAAGAGAGCAACCACTGAAGCCTACTTGAAAGCCTATAACAGTATTTCACATAATAAACTCTTATTTCACAATATGTGCCCCATTCCCAAAGAAATCAAGTTTGCCAAGCAGGCTGTCCCATACAGATTAGAAAATTTCTCACTCGGTTCTTGGTCTCTTGAGCTCACTCAAGGAGATAGAAGATATGGGGGGGACGTGGGTTGGAGTTGGGGAATAGAAAAAGCCTGAACATGCCAGGCTTCAAAATCACTCGTGTTTAATCACTAGAAAGAAAGAGGAAGGAGATCGTAGTATCGTTCATGGTATTAAATATGAGTTATGCTGGAATCTGGAAATGTGTTAGTTAATAAAATTTAGCTGGATTATGCTATACTCATGAAGAATTAATTTGGGGAAGATACCTTGGTAAGATAGCTATTTTGGCAAAAAACACTTAAGTATCAAAAGACATTATACAAGTATGAAAGAGTTTAACCGCGTAGATCTGAGGAGAGTTTGGATGGCAAGTGTGGCGAAGTATTTAACACTAAAGAAATAGAATTAGGTCCAGTCCCGGTTCTGGATTATGGCTGTTTTGTAGCATAGACAGCAGCTCCAAGGCCTAATACTTGCTGTCATCTTTCCTGTTTAGTGCTAGTGGATGTCATTTATAAATTTCACTTGCAATAAACCCCAAACTAATAGATTTTAGAATTTATAGTAGAGCAAAGTTTCTTACTGGGCAATGAACACATTGTGAAATATCCAGAATGCCACTATATAGTTCAAAGAATTACAGAACATTTTATTACTTGCTTCCTTTATAAAAAGTATTCTGCTTTACTGCCACTCAAATATTTGAGTGACAAATCTGCTTCACAAAAGAAAGTGAATCAATGGACTAGGCATTCCCAGAATTTGGTGAGAGATTTCATTAAGACTACCTTTTCTGAACAGTTTTTGGCTGATGATCCAGGCAAAAGTCTTATGGCCTAGGCAGGCCATATAATTTAATAATTTTTTTAGTCAGTTCATCTTCTGGTCTTGCTGCCCTCAGATACTCTTGAAGAAGAGAGTCTATTTATGCAAGACAATCACACTGAAGTAGCCATAATCTTTAGGATCCAATTACAGTCTGAAGTAAACATGGTATGTGTTTTTATTCTACAGAAACTACAGTATTGCTCTTCCAAAGCTCTATGTTCATTCTTAGCATTTCAAAGCACCCACATAATTCTTTATTTTTGTAAGAGAAATTAAATAGGTAACAGCTCCATAAAAGTTTACATTTTTTCACATTTAGGGAGAAACTTTACATTACAGAATTCCTGACTGAGCACGTCTTTGGTTTTAATTGCAAAAGTGATTACAGGTATAACTTCAAGAAAATGAAGAAATTAATTTCCTTTCCTAGGGCAGAGTATAAGAAATGCTTTTTGTCACTGAGGCTGGCACTCTATCACCTACCTGTATTGTCTAGATATTCCACTCCCGGATTCTTCTGAAGAGGTGTGATGATGAATGATACCAGACTATGTGGCAAGGCACTTTGTGAGGTGGTGTCCACAGGGAAGTGACAGTATTCTCTTGCAGGTTTCAAACCTTAGCACTTGATGAGGACCAAGATCTTCAAGAAGTAAAAGGCTAGTACACTTGCTCTTTCTGACCAGGCAGTGCTGTGGCTGTTTAATATCTGCTCAAAGCCACAATCACCTTCTGATCTGAGGAGCAGGTGACTTGGCAATTCTCTTCCATTCTGATTGCTATGCGCAGACAGTCATGAAAAGGTAGAGTATAAAAGATTAAGTAGTATTCTAGTCACCCAGACAGTTTACTTTGCCCTTTTGAGAATTGGTCCAATGCATCATCATCTATCATAAATGGCTTATAATATGACAGGGCTGGATCCTTAAGGTTATCTGTGCTCCAGTGCTAAATAAGAAAGATAAATCTGCAGAAGAGCTAAGAGTCATTCTAGTCAGCGGTAAAGGACTGGTTTCCTTTCCCAATAGGCATCCAAGCCTTAAAGTCCAACAATTCAAATTAATCCTGTGGCTCAGAGTATGGAGCAGCCTTTCTTAGTTACCAAGAACAGATCAACAAAGATATTGTGCAAGTTTCTGTTTCAAATATATAGCCATTGCCTGTTGCTATAAAAAAGTTAACAGACCAAAATCCATGTTTTGGTCAGTCATTTCAGTGTATGTTTATAAATTAATAATGTACAATCTTACATTTGCATATTTTTATTAAAACAACTTTTTTGTTTTTACAACAGCCAATACATTATGACGTAATGATTAAACTGAACCATAAAGTTAGGATGTTTCTAATAACATTAGACTAAAATAGCAAAGCATTTCAATAATGTTTCAGTTCTAAGACACAAGACACTGGCTTACACATTCTTTAAAAAAAAAAAAAAAAGAATAAATATCATTAGAGAGCAAGTACCATACTCTGTTAAACATCTGCTGCAAAAATCTTGAAGGAAATACAGAATAAATTGATTTGATTTTTGCTAGGAGTCTACACTGTAAGATCATATTCCAGATATGATCAAACTAGAGAATAACCAGCTTCTTATGAGACTTAATAATCACTATACAGTTAGTTCCTTTTTTTGTTTGGTGGGTTTTGTTTTGTTTTGTTCTTTTCTTTGGTTACTTTCCTCCTAGGAGTACAAACATTTTATACTCATGACTCAGATTAAAATAAACCCTCACAGGAAAGTTATCTCCTGGCCTCTCAGTCTCAAGATAACCCTGGTAACTAAGAGTCTTTTTTATCACTGCAGACAAACTACCTGGTGCTGAAAAGTTATCAAAAATACTAAAAGGAAATGCATGGCTGAGGTTGTAGTGGCATTCTCACAGGAGCTCCTGAGGCATCAGCTAAGGAACTTTTCTCAGCCTTTTGGGCTCTGAAAAGCAGTATATATATACCCAGTAATATAACACCAAATAAGAAATTAAATAATCAGATAAAGAGCCTGTGAGAGTCACTGTCAAATTAAAGAAGTTCTTGATATACATTACAAGGAGGTCAGTTTCTCAGGGGTAGCAATTAAAAATGCAGAAATGCATGCAATCAGGTTAAAAGTATGACAGCAATACATCTCTCCATATCAATTTAATGTGCTGGACAATTACCAAATGAGAAAATAATCACTGTAACAGAGCATTCGGGGGGGGGGGGGGGGGGGATAATAAAAATGTTTCTAAGGTACTATTAGGAGTCCTCAAAGTCTACTGAAAAAAACTACTAAAGAGTATTCAGATTTTACATAAAGAACAACTTGAAGTAGCAGCAAGCCATCAAAACAAAGAAAGATGCAGAAAAGCTTAAAAAAAATACTAAAAATCCGAAATATGTCATTCTATTTTTTTTATAATTATTAGGACCTTTTTTACCTTTTGTTAAGCAGATTTTTAAATTTTCCTTTAAAATCTAGCATATTTTTTTCAAGTTGAATTATGAACTTTAATGCAAACTTTTGCTACATTGCTCATAATGCAACAATTGAAATGAATAAGATTCAGTGCATGATATCACACTATGTCTTCACTGGGGCTGGGGCAAGGAGAGAGGCACAAATGACCATCTGTGTTAAGAAGTAATCCACCATTAATTTATATATTACTATCTAAATAAATAAATAAAACCTGCATCAGCAAAAAAGAAAATAACTTGAATAGAAATCTGATGAAAGTATTTTAGCGCCACTGTTACATTGCTACTACAATTAGAGGCACCTTTCTCAAGGCAAAATGCCCATTTACTCAGCAGTATTTTTTTCAAATACAAGCTGGTAATGAATACAGAACTGGACACTTTGAATTTACACCATGATCACTTTTGTAGCATGTAACTTACGTTTCTGCTGAGTTATACAATGTTAAGTATTTGACGGGTAGTAACATGCTGCTGTTTCAAAAAAGTACATGGTTGCTGACACAAACAGTATTGCAGTGCCTAGAAGTTAGCTGCCGGAGTTGACTAGATGCAAAGTCAGGCCCTTGATAACACTGTCACTGAACAGCAAAATACAAGCCTTTAAGGGGAAGCCTCTCACAAGCAGCGCGCTGCACCTACTGTTTGGGAATAACCACTGCCATTTCTGAAATTCACCCAAGCTTAAGCACCTAACTCAAGAGTAAGTTAGACACCTATGATAAAATGAATTAATCATCTATATTTCTAACTGTATCTTAATTCCAGCATAACCAACTCTTACTTTTGAAGACACAGGGTGAATGAAAAGCTACCTTTTGCACTGAAACCAAATAGTTAAATTATTCAGTAAGTGGGAGACCAGTTTGCCCTGCTCTTCAGAAGGAACTCCAGCCTACCTTTCCTTTACCTCAAACAACCCTAACCATAGGGCTGTAGGCTACTTTGAGGAAAAAGAGAAGCTAGCCAGCCCCTAAACAAGAGAGAAATGTGATTGCAGCCTAGCCATTAGCTCACTGTTTTGGGGAACAGGGAAACCAGGTTCTGGTTCTTTTCCCTGCTCTCTGGAATAGCCCCTCTCCCTAACACCTCTGACTCTTTGAAAGCTGCAGGTCATGAAAAGGTCAGAAATATCAATTGTTTAATTCTCTATAAATCCATGGCAAGGAAAAAGACCTCTAGTAGAGAGACAAGAGAGCTTCAAATTTCTGTGCTTGGACATAGATACATCAGACAACTGCATGACCATGTTCCAACAAAATTGCTGTGGAGAACAACTTGGTAAAAATGAGGAGGCAGTAATCTGACTAAGCTTTCTGAAAGGTGGTCAGTAGGTTATTTAGCATGAAAACTATAATATTTGAAGTATGTAATCTGGCACTTCAAACTTACAAGTTAATTTTCTTTAGTTACCAAGATCAGAGATTTCCATGCAATTTTTAATCAGTTGCTATAGAAATGTTTACATGCATAGCTCTGCACCCCCAGCTGTGAAGACAGTCTTGAAGCAGTAACCCTGTTGCCATATCTTATTGTTTAACTGAATGCCAAGATTTACTTGGTCCTGTAAGTCCAAAAGCTACTGCACTACATATATTTTGCCTTATAACAGGAAGGTGTCATAAAAGTGCCTGTGGCCTTTTTCACATTCTTGTATGTGTTGGGGTGCTTATTACAATTTCAATCAAGTAAGCTCATTTAACTTATAGACAAAAATTGCATTAAACGGTTAGCAAAAACAAGTGTTCATGTTCATATTCTTCATTTTCTATCCCCACTATCTTTCTCTTCCACTCATTAGAATTTATTTCTCCAAAGGACAGATCAATAATGAAATTATGATTGTATGCATTCAGCAAGAAAGGAAACAGTCTGCAAGAGAAAGTGAAATTCAGGGAAGGAGATTAACGCAATTCTGATGAAAGAGATTCAGAGTCTCTGCTCGGCAATACAGCATACTTAGCACAGTATAAGCAAAGTTATTAATATTAATGTAAAGAAGTGGTTTTAGAACAACCTCATAGATCATGACTGCAATAATCTCCCTTATAACCAAACCCCCAAGATTAAAAGCACAAATGTTCAATGAAAAGTTGAAGATTGGGAAGAGAACACAAGCTATGCCCACATCAGTTCTAGGTGCAATTTGATACAGAATGAGTGAACACCGAAGCCAATATTAAGCCCTTTTGCTATCTAACTAGCTCACCACTGAAGTGTTGTGTGTTAAGTAGCTAACAGTTGCAAATTTTTAGCTTTAATGTTTACTAATATAATACCATTTTCAAGTAATTCCTTTCTGAAAATGTGCTTTGTACCAATCAAAACAAAATAACAGATGATAATAATAGAGCTTGAAAGTTTTATTAGTACACATTTTCTAGACTAACCCAATTTTTCATTATAAAGTTAGAGTTTCTACATTTAAGTAGAGTAAAAACAAAAAGTACACAAACCCAGACTAAATGGATTATTTCACCTCATGCAGAACAATTTCATTTGCATCACACAACAATAATATGAAAAAAACCCCCAGTAACAAAAAATCTTTTTTTCTTTAGTAAGAGTCAATATATAGACACAACAGTAGTTGACTGTTTGAGAAGTAGATTATGAAAACAGCTGCAAATCTGTCTATGAAAGAGAGATCATTTCATACAACTGGTACTGGATACCTCTATATTATCTATATGTGTGGGTGTGTATATTATAGTTCTTTTTATATATGGTAGATTATGATTTTGAATAGAAAATTGGACTCTTAAAAAAATCACATTAATTTTATAGAGGTAAACATGGGATATCCTTTAATGGTAAGCTTAAGGTGTGATGTATTTAACTTATGAATAAATGTAGTATACAAAAACCTTAAAAAGCAAACCAAAATTCTTTCAAATTTAGATATTCAGATTAATTCTAGCCCTCTGCATGGCAATTTATTAGCAGGATTTTCTCACTGCATGTCCTTGTTGCAGAAGGGTATGGAACTGATGTAGCATGACTTTTGTAACACTAAGAAATGAAGGGCAAGGCATTACCTTTAAGGCATGAACAATTTAGTGTTTCATATTCTTGTGTAGCCTATATAGAGCAGTCTGATTCACTTAAACTAAAGGTATTGAGGATCACTGAAGAGTTTGAATTAAAAGGTTCTTGAAAAGCCATGGCAATTTTAAGGATAGAATATGTCAAACTTTTTTTGTCTTTACTGTACAATCCAGTATTTTTGTTCTTAGACCCAAAAGTGTGCATATGGAAACATGGAACCCATGATTATCACCTCCCTTCACAGTTATTTTTTTCCTGATACAGGTCACTTATTTTTAACCAATTCTGACATTATCTTTTGCTCTAGATTGGTTTTTTTTCCTGCATTTTCTTACTTTGTCCATTTATACTTAAACAATAATCACAAGAAAGATGATGTTTTATTTTGCCCATGGTCACATTCTGTGACTCCTAATTCTTCAGAAATAATTTGTGTCCCACAATAGGTTTACTTTGGCAAACTTGTGACCAAGTATAATAGTTCTATTAAAGAAAAAGCTGAGGTATTCATATGGACAGAGCAGAGCACAAAATTTTCATATAAAGAACATTTTCTTCAGGTTTGTGCTGGTTTTGGCTGGGATAGAGTTAATTTTCTTCATACTAGCTAGTATGGGGCTCTGTTTTGGATTTGTGCTGAAAGCAGTGTTGGTAACACAGGGCTGTTTTCGTTACTGCTGAGCAGTGCTTACACAGAGCCAAGGCCTTTTCTGCTTCTCCCACCACCCCACCAGTGAGGAGGCTGGGGGGGCACAAGAAGTTGGGAGGGGACACAGCTGGGACAGCTGACCCCAACTGACCAAAGGGATATTCCAGACCATATGACGTCATGCTCAGAGTATAAAGCTGGGGGAAGGAGAAGGAAGCATGGGGGACATCCAGAGTGATGACGTTTGTCTTCCCAAGTAACTGTTACACATGATGGAGCCCTGCTTTCCTGGAGATGGCTGAACACCTGCCTGCTGATGGGAAGTGGTGAATGAATTCCTTGGTTTGCTTTGCTTGCGCGCTTGGCTTTTGCTTTACCTATTAAACTGTCTTTATCTCAGCCCACAAGTTTTCTCACTTTTACCCTTCTGATTCTCTCCCCCATCCCACTGTGAGGGAGGTGAGTGAGGAGCTGCGTGGTGCTTAGTTGCCAGCTGGAGTTAAACCACGACAAGACTAAAAGGTCAATTACAACATGGATACCTCTTATGATTAAAAGAAAATGGTGAAAAGTAACAAGAGGCATCAAGAGCAAATTTAGTGAAATTTCAAAGTGTTGTTTTACTCTTGTGAAGGGTCTATAAAAATAATATTATGACAGCCTATAATTCTAACTATATTAGCTTCATTCATGAAAAACATAAAAGAAAATCTCTATTATTTCCTTCTTATACTAAAACTATTTATGGATTTGATTTCTATTTATTAACTTGGAGTAAGTTTCTGAAAGGCAAGCTGGATAGATAAAGCCAATGTTCTCACTGACCTTTACCCAACAGTTAACCCTTTATGATGAGAAAACCTAACTGACATCCTTGCTTTGAACCAGAAAGAAAGAGAACTTGAGCTTAAGTCTTCCAGTTCTCCCACAGACATTTTGGCAAGGACTCTAGTGGATATTCCAGAAAATATCTCTTTCATCCTATCATTGCTGATCCATTTGAAAGGGAAAAACACAAACAAATTTTAAAAAATTAAGAGAGACATAGTAGGCTGGTAGCTGATCATTCAGAATTAGGTATCTGGCTACCAGTCCTTGACACCCGTCAAAATAAGAGGGTTTTGTTGCCTTTTTTTTTTTTTTTTTTTTTTTTTTTTAAAATCATGTGCCCATGCATGTAGCCAATATTCCTAGCTGGTTAAAAGACACTGTTAGGAGTTGAGAGAAGCAAGCTCATCCCAAAGACAAGGAGGAAATAAACCCTGGTCTCATCCAACCTCTGACTAGATTTTTCTGTGATCATTGGAATATCTGCTAAGAATTTCATTACAAATTGCATTTTTTACAGAAGTATCCAAGTTTAGCATTTCATTTTATGGTTTTGGTTAGAGATATGCAAATTGGAAATGAAATATTTTATTGAAACTTGTCACATAATCAAAGCAAATCTTCATTTGCTTTGCTATTTTGCCATTGTCCCCTTAGGTAGCTGCCAATGTACATATGCACAATGTCTGTGTACTGCATATGCAGAAAAAAAATATATTCTGTATCACATAGACAGTCAAATTCATTGTGCATGCAATGCCAATGCCCATGGCTTCATCAATTCTTAAAACATTTATGTGCAAGGCCTCTGGGATCTCTTTGCTGGCTGGCCCGGTGGGCTGTAAAGGAGTAGTGCCTGTCAAACTGTAGAACACCTGGTTACCTGAGCTACCAAGGGCACATTTTTGAAAACTAGGTGGAAATAGATTAAAAATACTTGCTTGAGAGTTACTAAAATTTTGAAATGAGATAATTTCTGTGATCTCATCACAGACGTGAACTCCTATTTATATGGACAGCCATACATAGATGCCTTAAAAAGAAAAGGATCTCTGGAAAATATACACTGTTCTTTTTACGTTTGGTGTTCCTCTAGTCTTCCTATGATCTTGCTGCTAAAAAGAAAATACTTTTTAGACTTCTTGCTCTCTCGTACATCTAATATAGTAGAAGATATTTTCAGTATGCCCTTTTAATTCAGAGGTGGAATTAAATTTAATGTCACTTGAAATTAAATGATGGCAGAAAACATAGGAAATTTCAAAGTCTGAAGTAAAAGAAGTGATGTGAACAACTTAGGCAAATCTTCTGATGCATGTAAAACATACAATAGCAAGCTTCTGCTTGCTCACTTAAATGAAGTGTACAAAGGAATCAAGAGATCATATCTGTCTAGGTTTACTTAGAGGAAAACCACAAGCAAAAGTAGACAGAGAAGAGGAGAATCAAGTAGTAAGGAGTTCCCCTAGGATGTGGTTGTCAGACTGCAATCCCCATTCTATCTACACAAGAAAGAAAACTGTGTGACTATTCACAAACCCAGCAATAGCTCATTTACAAAAACTGGCTTTTCCATAAAAAAAAAGTTAAACCAGGCTGCCAAAATATGCTTTTTTTTTCTAGAATACTTTTGCCAAAGCAGAATCCTACATAAGAAATCAGTGCAACATGAGGGGATAGGAACTAAACAAAATCATAAAAAATATTCCGTTATTTGTTTCCAGGTCCTGCTTTTTCGTTAGAAAGACACTGAATAATGCCATCATTGATTTCTATTTCATGTTTAAATATTATATTTTCAAAAATATAAAACAAAGATAATTCCAGAACTTTACCATTATACCAACATTACCAGAATTTCTGATCATACACATGAGCATAAATGGAAATTTCTTTACAGCATATCTAATCTCCTGTATGGACATATAGCCAGAAAGATGTTACAGAGGACTAATAAGATAATATTCTTGCAGCAAGTATGCTGATTAGATTTACAACTCTCTCAACTGTTTTTACAGAATCACATAAGGTGTTAATTCCTATGACAGTACTTGACAGTACAGTATTTGTCATGTACTTGAATTAATCCTTACACTGCAAACAGAGCGCAGAAATTCCAAACCTGATCTAATTACTCAAACTGCAATTATCTGATGCACATATTTCATAAATGGCCTACCTACTCAACATGAAATGACATTAATTATTATGCTTAGGATATGAAATAGGATATGCACAGGATCATGCATTTTTCAGTCATGCTAGGTGACTCTCAAAGGCATGTTACCTTGTATCCACCAAAGTAAGGAAGAAATCTGTGCTTAGAGACATTAACTAAGCTGAAACACCAGGCCTTCTTTGTAACCTGTAGTCTGTGTGACAACCTAAAGCCAGATGCAGTTTAGTCATTTTTCTTTTACGTGCACCATATGGAACAACACTAAAATTTTACACTCTGCTGTGGGCAAATGGAAGCACATAGTTTTGCCGCTCAACTTTAAAGCGGAGGATAAGCTATACTCTCTCCAACAATACCTAATAAACAATCACATACTTTAGTGCATACAGATTTAAATTGGTCCTGTGCAATACTACAGCATAAGGATATTGTTACAGAGCCTTTTTTGACTGCGTATACCATTTCCCTTGTTGGGGATTTGGCTCACCAATACTGTCTTTACCCATGATTTGAAAAAAAAAAATGCTGGCAGCTAGCATGTAACAAGTTATGAGGATGGAAAATAATTCTTTCGAAATAAAAAAAGTACCTACAATGGTTAGGAATGTATTTGGTCACATTGTATACAACTAGAGATATGTTTTCACCCCCAGTATGTTTAGCAAAACTGTTTCATACAAGAAAAATATGATAAACCGTCCAGACTTGCAATACTGGATTTCTTCTGAGTAATCATAAAAAACGACTAGCTTATATATCTGTCTGTGATGGCAGGCTGTGTTTTTATGTTGGTGGTCAGACATTGGTATTTGATTTTGTGCGCCCCACCCACCTTTCAGTCTATAACACTGTTATATCTCTAAGGTACTGTACTTGTGAAAACTGTAACATCATGCATAGCTTCATCAAAAACAGGGAGCCATAGCAGGCTTGGGACAAGTGTGGACCTCTGTGCATGAGGTAGAGATGACAAGAATTTGGTTTTTATTATGTATATGGTATTTTAGACAAATAAAAACCCTTTGCAACCAGGGTTGAGTGGGGAAACGATTAAAATTAGGGGGATATCAGCTTTAAAAAAAAAAAAAAAAAAGTAGTATTTTGGAAAGGAAGGAAGTTTGCTTTGAGGTACTTTACATTTCCTAAATGAATAGAATCAAAGTTATTAGAAGAAAGGAGCCATTCATGCTTACAAAAAGGAGATGTGAGAAATTCACACTGTTCATCATATACACATGATTTTGTTTCAACCTTCTTCTGCTCCTCAAAAAGTTCAGATAAACTCCTGCAGTTATTTCCCTTTGAAAGTGAAGTATATTTATTAAAAAAGTATTGGCCACTACAATGAAGTCAATTCCTCTCATCACTTTCCTCAGACATCTTTTGAAGCACGCATTTAAGTATACGCATTCATTTTCTGAAAATTAATTCCTATTCTTGAAAAGATAATTGACTGTCAATGCTATAGCCTCAGAGGAGGAATCAGATTCTCATTTTTCATTACAGATAAAAAACAAAAATCTTGTCCCTCTAGTTAGCTTCAGAAAGAAATGGGCAGTGATTTATGAAGGTGTATTCACCCAGAGCCTTGGCTTCAGGTTAGACTGGAGGACCATGGCTGGAAGGGGATGAATGGATAAGCAGATTTGGAGAAGGATAAAGCAGAATATCTGAGGTACTTCAGTGTTATCTAATCTTCAGTGCTGGTTGTGCCCTGATATATTTACTGTTAATGTGGTTTAGGTTGTGGATGAAGTGCATAGTTTCTTGATTATTTATGTGTACAGGAAGATTAATGATAATCCAGTATTTTCAAAGTAATGTACTCAGCAGAATAGGTAGTTTCAGGAAGAGTGCATAAATTTCTTCTCTTAAGTGCTTTCCATGTCAAGGATCTGCCCCAAACTAAACTAATTCCTTCCCCTTCCAGGATTATTTGAGGCCCATCACCTTCTTTTGTACTACTGTGTTTTTTAACCTTCTTAGAGCAAGATATAAAAATATATATATGAAAAAGATGACAAGAGCTTATTGACAGATCTGAAAATGAATCAGGTTTATAGAAAATGAGATGCCTAACTTGTGACAGTTGATTAAACAGAATAAACTGCTAGTCAAGTTCAGCACAGAATAATCCTGCTAGGTCAATACAAGGATTATGCCAAAATACAGAGAAAGTATTGGAAAATAGTTTATTATTAGATCATATCTCCACACACACCACCCCACCCCGCCCCCAAGAATGAAAATGGTGAGAGCATTCAAAATTTATCCAACTGACTTATTTTTATCAAAAGTTTTGGAAAATTGCATAGAATGCCTGACAAATACGAATGGGTAGATACTCCCTGGTACAGATTTAGTCTGTTTTTTTCTGCTTGATAGTATCTAAATGCATATAGTGAAAGTTTTCAAGTATATAACATAGTTACATTGCTGTAGTTAGGAGCACGGCAAATCCAAGTAATCATGACATGAAGTGGAAAGGCAAAGATGCTGGAAAAATAAGAAGATACTGCTAGATAATGTGAACAACTTGGCTTAAAACTGAATACTCTCAGCAAAATGGATATAAAGCTATTTATTTCGGTATGTACTAAGAGTAACTATACTTCTGTCTAAAGGTGAGAATCATCTTTTAGTAAGTCATATTTTCCCAAAAAGGTTATTTTCCCTACCAGTATTTCTGTATGAAATCATTAGCAATTTCACTTGAACTGTATTACTTTATGTTCTGTAAGTACCGCCTCCATCAAAAAAGATAATAGCTCTGTTTCACATTTACATAATAGAAAAAGTAAGAATTGAATTCCACCTTGGATGATAGGCCTGACATTTCTTTCATTTCTCTTTCCAGTGAGAGCTACATAATTTGTTCCAGTCAAAAGGGAAATTTGTTGCATGGAGATGGAAGAAATGCCATAGCGCCTAAACAAGAAGCCTCTACTCAATTTCATTTCAAAAAGCTTAGGGACTCTACCAATGCCCCCAGTAACAACACAGAAGGAGATAATAGCATTTGGTTCTATTTTGGCATTAGCACAGCTGCCACCCCAGGCAGCTAGCTTACCCTCCTCCAGTCTCACAGCTGCAGGGGCCACAGAGAGCCCAGGCACAGGATAACCAGGGCACATGTCTACTTTCACCATGATAAGCAAAGAGTACTTCTGTGAGCACTGCGCTGTGGAAGCAGCTATCTCAGCAAACCTGGCGGAAAAGAACATCAAAGCAGCACTTGCCTTCCCCCCCCCACCCCTTCAGATCATTGTTTCCTTAATATATGGCTCTCCTCAGCAGCCCAACAGATTATCATGGCAGAGCAGAGAGGATACAACATAGAAAATGCAGTTTAGGAAACAGAAAATGAGACAGAGCAAAACAGTATTTCCTTTTCATACCAAACAATAGTCAGGTCACTGGAAGCAGTAAACTGCAAATGCTGCTGTGACTGCCACTTGCCTGGGGTATCTTTTTTACTTTCAACTACTGGAGGTAGAAGTGCAATTTTTATTTAAAAATAAGTAAATCAGAAGCAACCAGAATGTTTAAGATTAATGGGATACCAAAGAGCACAACAAAAGCCTCCCAGGAGAAGGCTGAAGCCACTGGGGAAGTTGTATCCTCATGAGGCACACACCTTGTTTTTCCTACAAGCAAGCATGTTGAGAACTGTTGCTAAGAAGTCAGACATATTTAGGAAGAGATATATTGCCCATGCTGAAAAATTGCAAATATCAGTTTTCCTTCTTTATTAACTCTCAACTGATAAACCAAATAGTGGCTGCATTTGCTAGAGAGTTGCACAGCGATTATCAATATGCTTTTAAATAGTTAGCAAAGGAACAGAATAACCTGGCCAAACACAAGCTTATCTTTGTCACTTGGTTTTTTCTGGTTGGTTGGTTGGTTTTTTGTTAACCATGCACTGAAATCCAACCGATGTTCTGGAGCTGTGGCCTTTTCAAATAAGTGAACAGTATTAAGTCAAATTAAAAATGCACACAGAATTAGATTTCCAGAGAAGTGCTACCCATTTAAGAAGTTTCTACCCATTTAAGAAGAAAAAGGAGCCTTAAATTTGTATTCAAGTTCTGCAAAACACTAACTACAAATAAAAAATAGAGAAAAGCCTATTAGTATGACAGGACATAGAATTCTATAATATTTTCCTTTTTCCCTTCAGCCCCTCCTCCACTAAAAGCAAGTCTTTCCACCATGATAAGAACAATATATTTCCATGAAATTGGTAATTCCCTCCTGGGGCAAATTCACAAATACTACTATTACCAGACTCAGACCAGCATACATAAGGATGTTAATATCATTTTTATCTTGTGAAAGACTAAGGAGGTTGTGCTTGATGGAAAGCTACGAGTTCCATAGAAACATCAACACATGTTCTGTTACGATATGGATATTTGTGATAACATTCCCATCAGATTATTTATGCCAGGAACCTGAAGATGTTTTTGTACCGTCTTAAGGCAGGACCATGGCGGATTTTCAAAATGTCTCTAGGTAACAATCTGAGAATCAGGCTGTAGAAGAAATGCACCGTAACAGCTTGCCATCAGGTTGTAACTAACTCAGAACTTCTGTGCAAACTTTTTGGTTCAATAAATACATGGAATAAAAGAGGTTGTTGATATTTAGGAGAGAAAGCAAGACTCTTAACTTCATTTTTCACTCCATTGCTCTTTAAACTAAGAGCAGAACTAATATATTTAACTCAGATGCTACCTAGTTAGGGCAGTAGGAATAGTACAATAGGATGCTGAAAAAATGGTATATTGATAGTTTCTTTCGTACACTGTTATAGCTCACAGGAATCAAGAACTGACTGTGCTATGCTGACAGGCACTAACATGAAAGTCCCTATCTGGACAGGTTGGAATTGAAGAGAAATCTGACAAGGGACCACACAAGAGTCTTCAAATACAGAGAAAGCTACAAGAAGAAACCAAATTAAACTCTTGTTAATGCTTGCATTAGACAGCA